>NC_140585.1:350209616-350856282 GCF_964204655.1 Triturus cristatus | reverse complement strand
TGTTGACATGAGTTCATGGGGACATGTTCCCTTGTAGCCAGTATGCATGTGGATAATTCTGGCCTCACACACATGTGTTACACCCCTCCAGTCTCAGGGCACTGCTGGGAGTGATGGGCACCCACCCCTCCTGTCTCAGGGCACTGCTGGGAGGACTCTGCACACACCCCTCCTGTCTCTGGGCACTGCTGGGAGTGATAGGCACCCACCCCTCCTGTCTCAGGGCACTGCTGGGAGGACTCTGCACCCACCCCTCCTGTGTCAGGGCACTGCTGGGAGGACTCCACACCCACCCCTCCTGTCTCAGGGCACTGCTGGGAGGACTCCACACCCACCCCTCCTGTGTCAGGGCACTGCTGGGAGTGATGGGCACCCACCCCTCCTGTCTCAGGGCACTGCTGGGAGGACTCTGCACACACCCCTCCTGTCTCTGGGCACTGCTGGGAGTGATAGGCACCCACCCCTCCTGTCTCAGGGCACTGCTGGGAGGACTCTGCACCCACCCCTCCTGTGTCAGGGCACTGCTGGGAGGACTCCACACCCACCCCTCCTGTGTCAGGGCACTGCTGGGAGGACTCTGCACACACCCCTCCTGTCTCTGGGCACTGCTGGGAGTGATAGGCACCCACCCCTCCTGTCTCAGGGCACTGCTGGGAGGACTCTGCACACACCCCTCCTGTCTCTGGGCACTGCTGGGAGTGATAGGCACCCACCCCTCCTTTCTCAGGGCACTGCTGGGAGGACTCTGCACACACCCCTCCTGTCTCTGGGCACTGCTGGGAGTGATGGGCACCCACCCCTCCTGTCTCAGGGCACTGCTGGGAGGACTCTGCACACACCCCTCCTGTCTCTGGGCACTGCTGGGAGTGATAGGCACCCACCCCTCCTGTCTCAGGGCACTGCTGGGAGGACTCTGCACCCACCCCTCCTGTGTCAGGGCACTGCTGGGAGGACTCTGCACCCACCCCTCCTGTCTCAGGGCACTGCTGGGAGGACTCCACACCCACCACTCCTGTCTCAGGGCACTGCTGGGTGGACTCTGCACACACACCTCCTGTGTCAGGGCACTGCTGGGAGTGATGGGCACCCACCCCTCCTGTCTCAGGGCACTGCTGGGAGGACTCTGCACACACCCCTCCTGTCTCTGGGCACTGCTGGGAGTGATAGGCACCCACCCCTCCTGTCTCAGGGCACTGCTGGGAGGACTCTGCACCCACCCCTCCTGTGTCAGGGCACTGCTGGGAGGACTCCACACCCACCCCTCCTGTGTCAGGGCACTGCTGGGAGGACTCTGCACACACCCCTCCTGTCTCTGGGCACTGCTGGGAGTGATAGGCACCCACCCCTCCTGTCTCAGGGCACTGCTGGGAGGACTCTGCACACACCCCTCCTGTCTCTGGGCACTGCTGGGAGTGATAGGCACCCACCCCTCCTTTCTCAGGGCACTGCTGGGAGGACTCTGCACACACCCCTCCTGTCTCTGGGCACTGCTGGGAGTGATGGGCACCCACCCCTCCTGTCTCAGGGCACTGCTGGGAGGACTCTGCACACACCCCTCCTGTCTCTGGGCACTGCTGGGAGTGATAGGCACCCACCCCTCCTGTCTCAGGGCACTGCTGGGAGGACTCTGCACCCACCCCTCCTGTGTCAGGGCACTGCTGGGAGGACTCTGCACCCACCCCTCCTGTGTCAGGGCACTGCTGGGAGGACTCCACACCCACCACTCCTGTCTCAGGGCACTGCTGGGTGGACTCTGCACACACACCTCCGATTTCTGGATATGTGCGCTTGGCACATACACGGTGGGGGTACGCACAATGCATTCGAGGTGAGGGTACGAGTCTACTGACACTGGTGTGGTGGGGGTACGCTCCGTACGTCCGCGGGTGGGGGTACGGGTCGTTCTTACACTGTTGGCATGGGGGGTACGCTCCATGCATACGCGGGTGGGGGTACGGGTCGTACTTACACTGTTGGGCTGGGGGGTACGCTCCTTGCATTCGTGGGTGGGGGTTCGAGTCGTACTTACACTGTTGGCATGGGGGGTACGCTCCGTACGTCCGCGGGTGGGGGTACGGGTCGTTCTTACACTGTTGGCATGGGGGGTACGCTCCTTGCATACGCGGGTGTGGGTACGGGTCGTACTTACACTGTTGGGCAGGGGGGTACGCTCCTTGCATTCGCGGGTGGGGGTACGGGTCGTACTTACACTGTTGGGCAGGGGGGTACGCTCCTTGCATTCGCGGGTGGGGGTACGGGTCGTACTTACACTGTTGGGCAGGGGGGTACGCTCCTTGCATTCGTGGGTGGGGGTTCGAGTCGTACTTACACTGTTGGCATGGGGGGTACGCTCCGTACGTCCGCTGGTGGGGGTACGGGTCGTTCTTACACTGTTGGCATGGGGGGTACGCTCCATGCATACGCGGGTGGGGGTACGGGTCGTACTTACACTGTTGGGCTGGGGGGTACGCTCCTTGCATTCGTGGGTGGGGGTTCGAGTCGTACTTACACTGTTGGCATGGGGGGTACGCTCCGTACGTCCGCGGGTGGGGGTACGGGTCGTTCTTACACTGTTGGCATGGGGGGTACGCTCCTTGCATACGCGGGTGTGGGTACGGGTCGTACTTACACTGTTGGGCAGGGGGGTACGCTCCTTGCATTCGCGGGTGGGGGTACGGGTCGTACTTACACAGTTGGGCTGGGGGGTACGCTCCTTGCATTCGTGGGTGGGGGTTCGAGTCGTACTTACACTGTTGGCATGGGGGGTACGCTCCGTACGTCCGCGGGTGGGGGTACGGGTCGTTCTTACACTGTTGGCATGGGGGGTACGCTCCATGCATACGCGGGTGGGGGTACGGGTCGTACTTACACTGTTGGGCTGGGGGGTACGCTCCTTGCATTCGTGGGTGGGGGTTCGAGTCGTACTTACACTGTTGGCATGGGGGGTACGCTCCGTACGTCCGCGGGTGGGGGTACGGGTCGTTCTTACACTGTTGGCATGGGGGGTACGCTCCTTGCATACGCGGGTGTGGGTACGGGTCGTACTTACACTGTTGGGCAGGGGGGTACGCTCCTTGCATTCGCGGGTGGGGGTACGGGTCGTACTTACACTGTTGGGCAGGGGGGTACGCTCCTTGCATTCGCGGGTGGGGGTACGGGTCGTACTTACACTGTTGGGCAGGGGGGTACGCTCCTTGCATTTGTGGGTGGGGGTTCGAGTCGTACTTACACTGTTGGCATGGGGGGTACGCTCCGTACGTCCGCGGGTGGGGGTACGGGTCGTTCTTACACTGTTGGCATGGGGGGTACGCTCCTTGCATATGCGGGTGTGGGTACGGGTCGTACTTACACTGTTGGGCAGGGGGGTACGCTCCTTGCATTTGCGGGTGGGGGTACGGGTCGTACTTACACTGTTGGGCAGGGGGTACGCTCCTTGCATTCGCGGGTGGGGGTACGGGTCGTACTTACACTGTTGGGCAGGGGGGTACGCTCCTTGCATTCGTGGGTGGGGGTTCGAGTCGTACTTACACTGTTGGCATGGGGGGTACGCTCCTTGCATACGCGGGTGTGGGTACGGGTCGTACTTACACTGTTGGGCAGGGGGGTACGCTCCTTGCATTCGCGGGTGGGGGTACGGGTCGTACTTACACTGTTGGGCAGGGGGGTACGCTCCTTGCATTCGCGGGTGGGGGTACGGGTCGTACTTACACTGTTGGGCAGGGGGGTACGCTCCTTGCATTCGTGGGTGGGGGTTCGAGTCGTACTTACACTGTTGGCAGGGGGGGTACGCTCCATGCATATGCGGGTGGGGGTACGGGTCGTACTTACACTGTTGGGCTGGGGGGTACGCTCCTTGCATTCGTGGGTGTGGGTTCGAGTCGTACTTACACTGTTGGCATGGGGGGGTACGCTCCTTGCATTCGCGGGTGGGGTTACGGGTCGTACTTACACTGTTGGGCAGGGGGGTACGCTCCTTGCATTCGTGGGTGGGGGTTCGAGTCGTACTTACGCTGTTGGCATGGGGGTACGCTCCATGCATACGCGGGTGGGGGTACGGGTCGTACTTACACTGTTGGGCTGGGGGGTACGCTCCTTGCATTCGTGGGTGGGGGTTCGAGTCGTACTTACACTGTTGGCATGGGGGGTACGCTCCGTACGTCCGCGGGTGGGGGTACGGGTCGTTCTTACACTGTTGGCATGGGGGGTACGCTCCTTGCATACGCGGGTGGGGGTACGGGTCGTACTTGCACTGTTGGGGTGGGGGGTACGCTCCTTGCATACGGGGTGGGGGTAGGGTCCATACATATCCGTCCCCACGCTATGTGATGTTTGTGCGGCCCGTACCCAGGCCTTTGCCACGTGGGTGCGATCCGTCCCGCTATTGTTGGGGTGACGTGTGTGGGCGTGGTCCGACTCGTACCCACGCTCTTCAGGCGTGGGTACGGGACGTACCTGTCTGGTTGTGTTGCCGGTTCGCGTGGTGACGGACTTCCGTTGTGGCGGTCGCTGGCTTATCAGGAGACGCCCCCACCCCCTCGTGGTGACCAGGGCATGGGAGTCAGGTATGTCCAGGCCATGTGTGGTGTGTGACTCATGTGGTTGTTTTGTGGCCTGCCCTGGTCGTGCCACCCCCACCCCACCCCACTTTCCCCCCTCCCTTAGTTATTCTGACCTTCTGCGGCGTCTGCGTCGTAACCTGTAGAGGAGGTGGACTGCTATGAGGGCAGGGATGACTCGTAGGTTCGGGTCCATGTCTGTCCGTCACGTACTGGTCCTCCTTGTTCGCGTCGTCGTCTGTCCGTCGCGTACTGGTGGTCCTTGTTCGCGTCGTCCTGATTTCCCGGCAGTTTTTGGCTGCCGCAAAATATTCACCGTGCGGGATGACGTCGGTGCGAATCGTGATTCCTGGGTCGTGAATGGCTGGCTGCGTGCGTCCCGACGTCAGGTCGGCGCTTTCCCGGATCGCATTGGTAGGTGTTTTTTGTTCGGTCGGGCTTTTTTACGAATCGTACGGTAATGGTGTACCCGTGCGAATCGTAATTCCTTGTTTGTAAAATTTGACGACCGTGTACGCGTCGGGCGGAGATTATGCTCCGTCCGACGGTTCGTACCCGGTTTTTGCCGGATCGTGATCGGCACCATAATCTATCGGACACATTTGCTTCCCTATTGTAAAGGTGCGCTTTGCAGGCCGATCTGCATCCTTTCTTCCATTTACGCAGACCAGGCCCATAGAACCCAACAAATGTCCAAGCGCTACATCTTGGGGTGAGGTGTCACAGCTGGGGAACTTAGCAATCTCTATATTGTAGGCCCTGAACAAGTCTCTACACCATAAATCAATTTTTAAAGAGTTTAATCTATGATTGAAATCGCCCAATATCAAAAGCACATCTCTGGGGTAGATATCACATAAGCCCTCCAGATCCTTTTTTAAGCATTCCAGGTCCACCTTATAGTCGTTTCCTTTTACTTTCTGAATATACACATTGGCAATACATATACCTTCATAACCTAAGTTGTTATTCAACGTCAACACTCTACTACCTAGCACCCAATTCCATTTAAATTCAAGGGATTCTATATTCCTAGCAATCTTTGTGGAAACCAGCGTTAGTTGTCAACCTGATGGTCTGACTAATATATTCTTTCTTGCTGACTTTACATGATGGGCAAATCCTTCTGTGACTTCTGTTTCCAGAGTCATTTAAGGCCAGCAGGATCTGTAAAATCAAATTGTGTTTTTGTCAGAGAACGAATATTTTATTACTAACGGTTGCACTTTAAATAGATTGTAAAGTTGAAGAAATATGCATTTCTTCGAAAGTGTGTTATAAACTGGGAGTGTTTATGTTCTTCCACAAGTGATGAAATGCCTTTTACTACAGTGTGCCGTTTTCGATTTACAACGAGCTCTTAATCATTTCTTTTTTTCTTCTTTTTTTTACAAAGAAGAGAGATGATTCAGAAATTTCTGATTTCCGTTTTTAAGTCACCGTCGTTGTGCTTTAGTAGGACATTTCTGACAAGACCAATTATACTGCACATTTATTTATTTATTTTTGCATTTTAATATAGCGCCTTCCATCCAATGGTATAAGCACGCTGTACAACACGACATGAAGGAGATTGTAGGCAACACATTCGATAAACCATAAAAAACGAATATCTCAATAACATATCCAAACATTCACAGAAGGCAACAGAGCTGAAGGTGATAGGAGTGGAAAGAGAAGTGAGAACCAAAATTATGTACGGAACTAAGGTGAGTATTGAACTAGTAACAAGGGGTGACTCACATTAAAAGTCAGTGATATAGCAGTAGAAGAACAGAATTGGTAAATAGAGTCAAGAGAAAAAACATAGTTCAAACATTTCTATCATGTTCTTTCTAGAGGAAATGTGACACTACCCGCTGAACTATGGGTGTTGTGCAAAGATGTTGTTTAAGGGCTCATCTTGCACAACAAAATATGTAGAAATTGTTGGACTACAGGACAGTTATAAAAATGATACTTTATTGCATATATGCCTTGATATGGGTTTTCTCTCTACCAATCGCTCCATCTTTAACTTTCGACATTAGTTTGAGGTATAAATTGCCTGTGTTGTACATATTGTCACACTGGCTGGCAGTAACCCTGCCACTGACCCCAAACATGAATGGCTATGATTCAGATTTATAATAATTTGTCAAGGACAGGCAGTGATTCCCTTGTGGTGGCCTGGCTCGCTGGTTAGCAGTCCAGCCTTTCTTTCCTTCATGACGTGTTCGTATGTTATGTTATGTTATGTTATCATGATTTCTAAAGCGCACTGTTACCCTGGGGTGTCCTGGCGCTGTGCGCTACCTGTCTAAGAAAGCAGAGGGCTGAGAATTCACGAGAAGAGCCAGGTTTTCAGGCCCTTTCTGAATGGGAGTAATCCAGGGGAGTTCCTGAGATAGGTGGGAAGGCTATTCCAGGCCTTAACGGCACAGTGGCAGAAACTTCTGCCACCCCATCTGAGTTTGTAATAGCGGGGAAGAATAGCGCGTTTGGATGTCAGAGATCTCAGTGTTCTCCCTGGCACATACCACTGGATGGAATGTTTAAGGAATTCAGGGCCAAAGCCGTTGAGGGCTTTGAAGACTAGACATAGGGCTTTGAATTGAATTCGAGCTGCAACCGGTAACCAGTGTAGGGATCTAAGCCCTGCCCTTACTGATGTGAACCTGGGTATACCGGTGAGTAGTCTGGCTGCGGCGTTTTGCACTGTCTGAAGTCTCAATAACTGTTTTGTTTGAATATTGATGTAGAGGCTGTTGCAATAATCCAACCGTGATAGGATTAGTGCCGTTACTGCGATTTTTAGGCAATCTTCTGGAAGGAGGGATCTGATTTTGCGTAGGAGCTTAAGAGTAAAGGCGCAGGAAGATACAACCCTGCTGATCTGATCTTCGTACGACATCATCACATATTCATATGCTTGACCGGCTTACATTCGTGATGCCAATTGTAGCTCATGGAGGTACACTGGCTGCCCATCAGTAAACGCATTCAATGCAAAGCCTTATGCATTGCTTTTAAATCTAGACATGGCCTTGGCAACTGTCACAATTCTTTAAATCTAACATTCCAGCCAGACCACTCAGATCGTCAGACAGTGGTAATCTGATCATCCCCAAGGCACATAAAGTAAAATGGGGAGGAAAAAGCTTTGCCTACACTACCACTAAGCTCTGGAAATCCCTTCCTGCATATCTAAAAAAAGAACACCTAGAAGTCATGAATTTTGACTTCGGAATGGTTGTGGCACTGCCGGGGTGACTTTAAAGCCTCGTATTTACCTGTAGCTCTTCATTTACCTCGGCGAATGTTCGAAGCGCCGACTCATCACGTCCGCCATTTTGATTCCTCGTTGACGGAGCCTCCTGTATCAGCGCGGTCAGAGCTTTATGCATGGCGCTTCCTGCTTAATGAAGGTAACGCGGATTGACATGACTATTCTTCATTTCGATAGCCTACTGCACGCCTTGATGTACCTTCTACACCTTTAAGCGGAGTTTTGGCTCTTTATAGAGCGTTTTTTTTTTTTTGTGCAACTTGGGTTTCCTCTCACCTCTGGCTCCTCCCTCTTCCTCACAGCGACGCTGCAGTATGTGTGAACATTATGTTGCGGATATTCTTCTCTACAATTCACCAGACATGGGCCGCGTTCTATGTCCTACTTTAATGTGACATATTTTCATTTATTTCATAAAGATATGTGAAGTTAATACATGTACCTGTGACCGCCATTTTGTTGTTGCTCCTAACTGAACCCTATTCTTCGTCGCTTTGCAGTGTAAAAAGATTTCTAACTGCGCTCTATGATGAGTATTGCTTCACTTACAGGTTATTTCGTCCTGGCTCTTTCAAATGTATTGACACAGTGCTGACTTTTTCACGCTTTTGGATGCCACTGTCACTTTCTACTGCTGTTCATTCTTCCCTTATTTTGTGGCTACTACTTTTGCTTTTGTTGTAACATCTATGGGTAGATTGTACAAGGAGCTACACAAGCCTTCTGCAACTCCTCGTAAATTTCTTCTTCAAACGGGGTCTAGATACAGGTGTCTAGAGATGGATGACTCTTCTGATCCATCGGCTAAGAGTTCTTCTTCAGTCTCTGTTCCACACACCAGTGGCGTCACTAAAGCTGCCACCAAAAGGCTAAAAAAAGACCCTCCTTCTCCTCCCAAACAAACCTCATCAGTAACGATGGATATACTTTTGGAAGAAATTAGGGCTTTACGCCCTTTTATTGAAGAAACTAAATCTACTCTTGAGGAAACCAAATCTACTCTTCAGCTGCTTTCCGACAAGTGGTCGAATATTGATGGTCGTGTAACCCTATTAGAACACCATGTTGACACTCTTGCTTCCTCTGTTGCCAAGGTTGATCCACTGTGTGTTCAAGTGTCTGCACTCCACAAACAAATTGAGAATTTGAAGAACAGAAGTAGGAGAAATAACCTCCGCATTTATGGCCTGGCGGAAAATTCAGAGGGATCTGATGCCTTAGCATTTTTCAAATCCTTTTTACCGAAGATTCTCCAGCTGCCGGATACCAACAGTCTGAACATACAAAGGGCTCATCGGTTAGGTCCTCCTCCAACTGGCTTCTCGACCACTCATGCTAAAAAGCCGCGAGGTGTTATACTCTATTTTTTGGAATATACCGATTTACTCACTGTTTTGTCTGCTGCCAGGGCACTTCCTCAACTCACCTGGTCTGGTAATCGGCTTTTCTTCTCACAGGATTATGCAAAATCTACTGCTGATCGGCGTAAGGACTTCCTTTCACTTAGACCACAGCTCCGATCTATGGGAGCGAGATATGGACTTTTTCATCCTTGCCTTTTCAAGGTGACTTTCAATAATAAGACTACTACTTATGATGATCCGCTGAAACTGAAGAGCTTTCTATATTCTCACAATGCTACCAGTATGGACACTGCTGCATCGTCTATTGGTATTTGGTTACATTTACCTGCATTGTATTAATGATGGTACGCTTGTTCTTGGTTGGTCTTTTATGATTGTTATGTTTATACAGTCTTCTCAATTGGTTGTTTTTTGTTAACTGTATATGTTCTTCATATCTAACGTTCACCCTTTTCTCCCCTTCATACAGATTTCTTCCTTCACATCACCATTCACCTTCATGGCCCTGGAGTTCGTTGCGGTTGTCTTTCCTCCCTGCCTTCCCTTGGGAGCTTATGACTCGTCATTGCTCTATGTGGCCTCCACCCTCCTCTCCTTTTGTTTGTCCTCGACAATGTGTAAGTTTATTATTCTTCCTCTTCTGTTTTATTGTTCTTTCATTTACTTTTCTTTCTTCTTTATGCTCTTTAGATCCTTCTTTCTTCTTGATCCAGTTTTTCCATTTTTCTTCGTTCCTGCTCTTGTTTATACTATATCTCCATGCTTTTACTTTCCCTTTCTTTCCTCATCATGTAACTGGTTTTTACTTTGATGTTCTTCATGACACTATTCTCCTTTATCTTTGTTGTCTCCTATTAACATATATATATGCTTTTCATATCTTTTTCTTGGTTTATTTTTATGCTTCTTCTTCTACTGATATATTGATATGTTTTTTTGTTTTTTTTTACACTATTTCATGCCTTTGAAAATATTTTCTTGGAATGTTAGAGGTTTACATTCACCAATTAAAAGACAGAGAGTGTTATCCCATCTGTCCACACTAAATGCAGATATAGTTTGTTTACAGGAATCACATTTATCAGCAGTAATTGAAAAGGGGTTGGGTAGGCGAAGTGTATTTTTCTCCAGGTGATGGTAAACGTAATGGCGTTTTGATTTTATTTAAAAAATCTCTTCTAGTCCAGTCAGTAACGCATTTCGCTGATATTTCAGGTAGATGGGTGTGAGTCAATTTTAATCTCGACAATGTTCCTATTTCCATTTTAAATGTGTACGCTCCCACATGTGGGGACGCCTCTTTTTGGTCCTCTTTAGCTCCGCTAATTACTCAACATTATGTTGATAATTTCATTCTAGTAGGTGATTGTAACGAAGTATTTGACCCCTTTCTGGATAGGCATTCAGCTAGCGCCTACATCCCTCATAAGTCACAAAAATCTTTTACTCACCTTATCACACAATTCAAACTTACTGATGCCTGGAGACTCTGCAATCCCACCTCCCGAGAATTCTCTTTCTTCTCACCCCCTCACCAAACTCAGTCTCGACTAGATTATTTTTTTCTCTCACATCACCTTACTCAGTCCCTCATTTCTTCTGACATTGGCTCCATTTTAATATCGGATCATGCTCCAGTTTCCATTATATTGGATGTTCTACAGAATCCTATTTCCTTTAAAAAATGGCGCTTTAATATTGCTCTCCTTCTTGATGCCCAATTTGTATCTTCTTTCACGTCCTTTTTTCATGAATATTTTTTGTTTAATCATACAGGTGAAGTTCCATTTCCTGTAGTCTGGGATGCTTTCAAAGCGTCGGCTAGGGATTTCATCATTACTTATGTTTCCCGTAAACGGAAGAAAGCCCAACAGGACACTATTGTTCTACTTTCCAAAATTAAATATTTAGAGCACTTATATTATACTTCTAACTCAAAAGATTGCTTAAACGACCTCATCTCTGCCAAACTTCAATTTAATAAAGTTTCCACATCTAATGCCTCTAATTTTCTCTTAAAATCCAGCGCCAAGTTCTACGGTGGACAGAACAAGGCTGGTAAGTTGTTGGCTAATTATTTAAAGGTCAAACATAACAAAGTCAACATTGAATCTGTTTATGGTCAAGATGGATTGCTGAAACATAAGAATGAGGACATCTTACAAGAATTCTTGCATTTTTATGAAACATTATATTCCTCTGAAGCATCTTCGTCTGAACAGTCCATCTCCCAATTTTTGTCTACCATATCTTGTCCTTTTGATACTCCTCCGGATCTTTCTTCCTTAAAATTTGATCTTACTCACAGGGATCTTCTTCAGGCTCTTCATACTCTCACACAGGGTAAAGCTCCGGGGCCGGATGGCTTTACTGTTGAATTCTTCTCCTGTTTTTCAAACTTGCTAATTCCCAAATTGCATTTGCTTCTCTCTACCTTTCTTCAAACTGGTTCGGCTTCTGTTTCCTTCTCTGATGCCCTTATTTGTATTATTCCGAAACCGGGTAAAGATCCACAGCATTGTAAAAATTATCGCCCTATTTCTCTGGTAAACATTGACTACACATTTTTTTCTAAAGTATTGGCTTTGCGTTTAGAATCTTCATTACCCGAGTTTTTAAGGAAAGAACAATCTGGCTTTGTCAAGGGCAGATTGTTATCGGATAACACCAGAATATTTTTTGACGTTCTCTCTAAGACTTCGCATCACCCTCATTCCCTTGCAGCCATAGCTTTGGATGCAGAAAAAGCTTTTGATCGAGTTGAATGGCCTTATTTATTTGAAACTCTGAAGTGGTTCGGTTTCGGACCAAAAATTTCTTCCCTGATTTCCTTTCTTTATTCTCGTCCTAGGGCTGCTATTTCGGCGAATGGAGGCTTATCTTCTTATTTTTCGTTAGGGAGAGGGGTTAGGCAGGGATGCCCACTTTCGCCCTTTTTGTTTAATCTTGCTCTAGAACCTTTCCTTTTGCGAATTCGTCAGAATGATAATATACATGGTTTTAATTTTCATGATTCCAACATTAAAATGGCAGCTTATGCTGATGATGTCTTATTATTTATATCCCAACCAGTCACCTCCCTTCCAGCATTCTTAGACAAAGTTCATTCTTTTGCTCAGGTTTCGGGTTATAAACTAAATAAAGATAAATGCGAGATCTTGCCACTCACTAAAGGAACTTTCAAGGATGACTTTTCTGCTTCAGGGTTTACTTGGAGCCCTAACTCTATTAAATATCTGGGCCTCCATTTTCATTCCTCTCTCTCGGGCACAATCACTAAGTCTATGGAAGATTGTATACAAAAATTAACTATTCTCACTAGCAAATGGCATCCTCTCTACCTGTCATGGAGGGGGCGATTAGATACCATCAAAATGATGCTCTCTCCCATTGTTTTGTTCACAATCTCTAATATTCCGCTTCCTATCCCCTTGAAATATTTCAAGAAGATTAACTCTATTCTCTCTTCCTTTTTGTGGGGGCATAAAAAATCTCGTATGTCTTTGTCTAGGCTGATGCGTTCTAAAAGGGAGGGTGGGGTGAACTTTCCAAACTTTCCCTTGTATCATAAATCTTTCCTGTTACATCAAGTTTCTCATTGGCTTGAAGACATCTCATTAACATCTCCTATCTGGTTAACCTTAGAACAGTCTTTCATTTTTCCCTTCTCTTTCAAAGAGTATCTTATGTTCTCTCGCAGACCTCAGTCCATTTCAACTCCCATTCTTAAACATACTTCCAAAATCCTTCCTTGTTTACCTGATTCATCCTTTTTTGATCAACCTATTTGGCATAATACATCCATTTTAATGAACAATAAGCCAGTCTTTTGGAAATCTTGGAGAACACGTGGTCTTATTTGGGTGAGGCAATTGTTCCATCATACTCAAATCATTCCTTTTGATTTAGCTGCCACTTCTTTTAATCTTCCTCTCGCTTTTCAAACCAAATATTCATTGTTGACTCACGCTTTACAGCAAGCCTACGAGGTTCATCTTGCTGCATCTCCCTCATCAATTCCCACGTCATCTGATATGCCCTCGTTGAATTCTTTACTTCTTACACATTCTAAAGCTTCCAAGATATATGCTTTTTTTCACACTCTGTCCTATCCCCGCACCAAAACCACTACAGAGGAACATTGGGAAAATGATTTTGGAACTTCATGGCCTGTTGTGTTATGGGACAAATTGTGGTTGAAAATTCGTAGATCCTCCAGGGCGGCCAATACTACTCAAACACTATTTTTTATTTACAATTGTTTATTGTTTTCACCACTCACTCTCAGCAACCATTTCCCAGATACCTCAGACAAGTGTTGGTCCTGTTCTTTACCAGGTGCTGATCTTTTCCACATGCTTTTTGATTGTCACTTTGTTCTTAATTTTTGGAGGCAGGTTTGGTCTCAAATTAACAAGATTTTTTCCTCCACCCATCCCTTTTCTCTATCTCATATTTTCTTAGGGAGCTTATCTCCCATCTGGGAGCATTGCACTAGTAGCGTTAGGATAATTGATTTGCTATTAGCTGTGGCATTTCAACAAATCACCAAAACCTGGAAGGATTTCACCAAATTATCTTATAAGGCTTGGTGGTATGCTGTTTGCTGCAATCATAGATTAGACACAACTTTTGTTTATCCCTTAACCTTAGCTGTTAAACGAAGAGAATTGTGGAGCCCAGTTACAGCATTTTTTGACGTGAGTGCCCGTACTTCTCTGTCCTTACTCCCGATACAGCAAGAAGTTTCTAAACCTCCATGATTTCCTGTTATTTCTCAATAAGGTACTTCTTCTGCGTTCTCTTTTTTTTTTCAATTTTGCTATTGATTAGATTGTGTATTTCGTATTCCTTTTTAATGCTTTATTCCATATCAATTGCCAGTTTTTGCTTATATTTTCTCTTAATCTTTGATACCTTATTTTACAGCCTAAGTTATTGTCATTACTTAACTAGCTATTTATCTATTTTTAGTTACCTTTTTCTTACTTTTTATCTTACTATGTAATATTTGAGCATTTCTTATTTCAATAAAATTTTATGAAACTGAGAAGGCCGCATCCCTTGCAATTAAATGCTGCCGCGCTGAATACCAAGGCTGCCTTTTAATTCACTACCAGGCACCCCCTTACCCCTTGTCTCTCTCTCTTACCGGTCCCTGCATTCTCCCTTTGTGACTTTTTGCCGTCTTTTGTCTTCTTGCGTCCTTCTGCCTTATGTGTATTCCCTCTCCTGTATCAGTAAACATCTGATGCAGAAAAATAAGTTCTGGCCCCCAAAAATGAGTGCCAGAGCCCGCCACTGGCAATCACCAGTTAAAATTAAGCTCACATGTGATCTATATTATATATATAATTGGAGCAAAAAAATGCAAAATACATATTTCATGCAATGAGCATGCCTTTTTTTGCTTTACACTGATGAACTATATGATGATGCAATAATACTATGTAACCTCCATGGGGCCGATTCACAGACCTAATCTGAGATAAAATCCTAAACTTACTACTTTTGGTATTTACAGAAGACATTTAGTAGTAGTAAAGTTAGGAGTCCTAACCTTACTACTACTAAATGCCTTCTGTGAATATCAAAAGTAGTAAGTTTAGGATTTTATCTCAGATTAGTTCTGTGAATCAGCCCCTATGAAGCTGTCATCTATATGTTTGATATGCTCAGAACTGTTTCTGAGATGCATAATCTTGTATCTCTTTCTACTGGCCTACCTTTGAGCATAAACTGGGGTGAAATGCATTATGCTTGACTAGAGATTGTTCCATTCTGGAGAAGCTTTGCTGATTTACCAATCGGAATGTTTGTGAATTCCCCAAAGCAGTGAACCAGTACATTTGTAGGCTGAGATTTACTGCTCTTCTAGGTGAATTAAGCCACTTGTGCTGCATGAGCAGATTATTTTGTCAGTCCTTTACAATATTATGGTAGGTGGAACACTGAGATCTGTCTCTACCTATGTAACAGACCAATAGGGAGAATTTTGCAGCTACAAGAATTGGTAACAAAGGTGTGGAAGTTATGCATGGAGAACAGCAGCAGGGTGCCAATAAATGTTTGTTTGTTTTTTGCACTGGTTGCAATTGAAAAATCTCCAATAAAAAAAGGCCATCATTTATGCCATTTTGGCTTAGGGCAACGCAGCAAGGCACCTTTCTGTGCTGCCCTTCGCCAAACTGAAAAGGCAGAAATGCATCGTATTTAAGCAATACGATGCATTCCTATCCTTTCAGCCTGCGCTGGAGCCGTTTTGGCAGCCTAGCGCCACAGTAGGCACCCTTGCACTGTGGTGCAAGGGTGCCTCCATTGCAGGCAGGATTGTTTTTGTGCAGGAATGGCCATCCTCCTACACAAAAACAATCATATTAGGTGTTTTCCTCTTTCCATGTGTGCTGCAGAATGTAGCACACATGGAAAGAGGAAACAATAAGGAGAAATAAACATATTTCTCTTCATTACGCCTCACCTCAGGAAGCGTACAGATTTGACGCTTCTTCAGGTTAACATCACTTTGTGAATCAGGGGCAAATTCTAATGGGTTTTATGTGGGAAAACCCATAGCAACGCCCATGATATGCCTCGCTGTGTCGCCTTACTCATGAATTATGAAGCCACTTAAATCCACGCAGGGACATAAATCTTTAAGGAAGCCCTGCATGGTCCATTTTATGTGGTGCAAAAGTCACGCAGGGCTCTCATAATTAGGCACCTCAATGATTTATTCGTGGTGGAACAAGTCAATAAGTGGGAGGGTTTCACGTTTGCCCTATTGCACGTGCCATAGGCTATAATGCACTGAAATACAGCGAATAGGACGTCCACCACATTTGTGATGCAGAATCTCATCCACTAAACTCGAAACAGAGCACTAAGGCAGTTAAGCATATGGTCTGACAGGGCGACATGGATGGTATTTACATTTAGGTTTACTGTGTAATACCTGTTCTACTTGGCATGTAATGGCCAGAATTATCAGACCAATGTAGGGCAAAGCTCCACAGGGGGAAGGGTGAGGGCTGATTGTCTGGTATCTTTAGCCAGGGTTAGTCTAGTATCAGGCACAATTTCTGGAAGATGAGGGTGACTACAGGTGTGAGATCTCGAAGTCAACAGCAATCCCTGCTAGGGGCAATGGTGGGTTGGTAATAGCAGAGGCATAACGAAACTTGGAGGGTGGGGGGCTGCAAAGTGCATGGAGGGGGCGCCAAGCTCCAGACCCAGTCAATATGGTGGCGGTGCATAGCAGGCACCGTCCGCCATATTAGGACTTGGGTTTTAGGAGGCCTTTCCATGGCTACGATGCTGCCATGGAAAGGCTGGTGGGGATTGGGTTTGGGGGCCCGTTGCGGGCCCCCCTTGTGGGAAGGGTTGTCGCTGCACTGGGGGGTACCCATGGTACCCCCTGCATTGCAATGCACCAAATGGCAGGCACCGCGTGGTGCCTGCCACGTGGTGCAGGGAAATGCGGTGCATGCACCTTTATCACTGCGGACGGTGCTACAGCCAGCAGCACCTCCCGCAATGATAAAGGCCCAGAAAACGCCCGCCAGTATGGCGGGCACATCCTAATAGCAGTGGTGGGACCACCGCATGTGTGGCGGGCGGTCCCAAACACCAATATTGTGGCGGGCGGACCAAGTCTGCCCGCCATAATAATGAACCCCATAATTCTTATACATCATTGAAAAATATCTACATTTCTGAATTGTTTCCATCTCAGACCAATGATACCCGAAGCGTTTACAGTTCAGTTTGCAATGGGAAAAACAGAGGTAAAAAGTACATTTTGTGCTAATTTTACCACTTATTTGTGGCAGGTGGTATTTGCTGTAAATTGAGTTGGCAAACCCGTTGGGAACACCGGTTGCACCTAATTTGTTATCCCATTTCGGGTACAAACTACACTTTGCATCCAACAATGGGATTACCGCACCAACATTAGTCATATGCAAGTAGAGGGGTATGCTGGATGTAGTGCTTGCAGAAGTACTTCTGGTGTTGTATTTGCACCCATAAGAGTCTGTCAATACTCGGATTAGAGTAAGTGTTGAGTGGGGGGAGATGGAGCCCTGTGTTTCCATAACACAAACTAAACTGATGCTTGTAACACAGTAAAAAAAGCCTTTTGCTATTTGGGTTTTGATGGAAGTTCTTCAGTAGAATTGAATTGCTGTAAAAGTAAAAGACTATGCTAAGGGTATATGGCTGTGATGGGTAAAGGCAATTCAAATTCACAAAAGGCCTTTTAAAAATAAATGTACTTTGGAAGCCAAACTTCGGTGTGTCAGAAACCTCCACACACCACAAATGATTCTGCATTATACATTTGGACATGGGCAGTGGGAGGACCAACAGTATGGACTATCCATCACAAAATAGGAGAGACAAGGGTGGAAACAAGGAGTAGCACATGGAGAACCATGACAATCCACAGATGCATCTACAAACGTTTATGTCAGGCCCAATTCACTGAGTTTTAGCCAAAAACTACTGGAGTAATGCTACAGGCCAACCAGGTTCAAGGTTATGTACGCCCAGCCACCACACCCGGATACTCATAAGAACTGCAGCAACATCACATCAAAGCCATTCGAAGCAGGGAATAACACTATCAGATCACTACCAGGCCAAAGGAAAATAGGACGAAGAAGATTACAATATAGAAACAATTGGTACAATTTTTCACACACACACACATCTGGTACCATAACAACCACACACACAAAAGGGTTTGAAAAATACGTGGTGACAAACTCAAATCTGTCATTGTATACTTGTAAAATGCATCACCGTCTACAAACAGATAAGCACATAGTTAGCAACATGAAAACACGCTATTACAACCAGGCCTAAAATAAACTGTTAACCTCTTCAGTGCCCATGACGAGATGGTCTCGTCATGGAGCACGGTTGCGCTGTGCCCATGACGAGACTATCTCGTCATGAACCCCACCCACTAGTGCAACGCCCGGCACAGGAGGGGGAAAGGGCGTGGCACTGAAGGTGTTAATGAATACATAGTAAACATACATTCATCAGAATAACATGTCATTAGTATAGTCACTTGTTAATCTAAATGGTGGGTCTTGTTTAGAACACCTGACCACTTTCCAGCTGCGATTCATCAAACTACTAACCAATCACACAGGTCAGTAACATAAGCAAGACAAACATATTCAAAACAAATATCTCATGACGTCGGCACTAGTCTATGTTGCACTGCCCCTCATCCTGAGAACCAAGTACTTCAGGATCAGACAAAAGGCTATACCAACAAAAGGTCACTCAATTTGGTATGTCAGAGCAAGGCATACTGTAGGCAAACTGTTTATCTCCAGATGTGATCTTGAACATGGCTGCAAAATGAGAGCAGGAGCTACCTTCTCCACGAGCTTACTCACATGCCACCAACGTTCATGTCAACATACTGGCTGTTGTCTGCTGTTTAGCCAGTGGATTATGGAAATACTAGCGGTTGCACCAGGGGAAACAACCTTTACATCGCGGTCATCACACCGCAATGCCATTACAACGTTGCCATCACAATGACTGCGTTGTTACCACACAAAGCCATTACTACACAAGTCATCGACTTGCAGTAGATGGCGCGCGAACATTAGGAATAGTATAGTTTACTATTCCAACACCTTCCCTACTGTTACGTAGGCTGGAGTTGGAATAGTAAATTATAAATTTCTTATGTCAGCGTGCCATATACTGCAAGTCGATGTAATGACTTGCATAGTAATGGCATTGCGTGGTAACAACGCGGTCATTGTAATGACTGTGTTGTAATGCCACGCGATGTAATGACTTGCGTTGTAACGAGTTATATTCTTGCACCAGATATTGACCTGCATCATGAGTGCACCAGTACAGCACCATGCCACAGTCACTGTAGGCTATCGGTGACAGGGGACTTCTGTACAATCACCCCTGTCTTCCATGTGCTAGGGGCCATCAACTACATAAATGTGTTACATCAGGCACCTAGTGGAGGATGCACATCAAGGATGAGTCATGCAGTTAAGGCGATGTGTCGGTTCCATCTGGCCTGAGATTCGGATTCCCTTATCCTTGTTAAGGCTGCCGCCAGCAAGGGATGCGAGGGCCCAAGGATGCGTCACGGCAGTTCCTGATGAGGCAACAGGCTGTGATGTGATGCGGGTATTTGCTACGGAGTTGAGCCACACAGCAGTGGTGATGTCAGTTCTGCTCAGGGATGCGCTGTGTAGCAGCGGAGATGTGTCGGTTCAATTGGATCCACAGAGGCTGGCAGAGCACCTTAGGCCCACTCCCAAGGGTCCAGACTGGGGTGGCACCACATGGTAGGGTATGCTCACAAATGTCATAGTCCAGGTGCTGGGTCAAGATGGCCTTATGTCCCTGAGGCTCAAGTCGAGGCCACTCAACTGGCCCCTGGAGTCACTCTGGGGTCCTGGGTTCAACAGAAGCAGGGCAACTCCTTCTCACCCAGACAATAGGACAGCAGGGCAGCAGTCCTTCAGAGCAGCAGTCCAGCAAAGGGGCAGTCCTTTCAGTAGCACAGCAGTCCTTCTTCCTGGTAGAGTATCCACAGGTCCGAAGTGCACTGCAGAGTTGGGTTTGAAATCCATATTTATACCCAGATCTGCCTTTGAAGTAGGAGAAGCTTGTAGAGGTTACCCTTTGAAGTCCCCAGACATCCTGCCCACCCTGTCCTGGCTCCAGACTAACTACAGTGGGTAGGCAGCCCTTTGTATGCAGGCATCCTGCCAGTGATGGCCCATCCAGGCACAACAAGGCTCTCTATTGTGTGGCTGTCTAGGAGGAATACACAAAGTCCAACTGTCAGCTATACCCAGCCATGTGACCCAGAGACAGGCTGCAGACACTAAATAGCTAAGACAACTTTCTAAAAGTGACATTTTCAAAATTGCAATCATAAGAGAGGTTTTTCCATTACAATGCCATCGACACCAAACATGAATTGTTTACTTGTTTGTATTTGGAAGAAATGTAATAAGGTAACACCAATGTTATCCTATTGGAAAGGTAGGCCTTGCAATAGTGAAAAATTAATTTGAAGCTTTTCACAACAAGAAAACCTATTTTTCAAATACACCAGAACCTGCCCTCTGGGCTGTCCAGGGCATAGCCAAGCAGTGACTTACATGTATTAAAATGGAAGGGTTGGACCTGACAAAAGGCTTATTAGGCCAAGTTGAAAAGTCAGTTTAACATTGCACACACAGGCTTCAATGGCAAGGCTGAGACATGTTTACAGGGCTACTGCAGTGGGTGCCACAATAAGTGCTGTAGACCCACTTGTAGCATTTAATTTACAGCCCTGGGCACATGTAGTACCACTTTACTAGGGACTTTCAAGTAAATTAAATATGCTAATCTGTGGTAAGCCAGTGTTACCCTATTTTAAGGAGTGAGCACATGCACTTCAGCATTGGTTAGCAGTGGTAAAGTGTACAAAGTCCTAAGACAGCAAAAGCGAGATCAACAAAAATGGAGAAGGCAAAAAACTTGGGGGAAGGCCACCTTAGTGCTGATAGGTCTAACACGTGTCCCCCAGGTAAAAGTGGGGAGAGCTAACCAACCTTTTGGGAGTTTCTCATCCCTAAGGTATAAGAACATGGATAGACCATCAGTATTGGTTAACCCTGGTCGGTGATCCACTGTAAAGTCCATTCCCTATAGGGAGATAGACTACCTCAACAGTTTAGGATTTTCACCCCTCATTTACATACATCATATGGTCACAGCTTCTTCATTGCCCAGACCACAGCAAAAGAATCCCTTTCAATAGCACTCTACCTTTGTCTGCCTACCTGAGTGGCCTTCTGACTGCCCACAAGATAATTTTTCGCCTTTTCCAGAAGTTATGCATCTGGTTGTGGAAGGCCAGCATGTAGCTGACCACATCCTGAGGTGGTTTCCTGGGGGCTTGCTCCCACCCTTCTCTTACAATTCTAAGAGGTGCCCTAACAGGGTGGCTAGAGAGGATTTCGAAGGAGCTAAACCTAACTCTCTTCTCTGGCACTTTCCTGTAGGCAAATAGAAGGCATGGCAGGAGGATGACCCACTTGTGCCTCATGGGCTCAGGTAGGCCAATTATCATGCCTATGAGGGTCTAGTTGAGTCTTTCCACAAGACCATTTGTTTGGGGGTGATAAGGTGTGGAGAACCTATATGTCATTCCACGCTCATTCATGTAGGCCAACATGAAGTTAGTCCCTCTGCCACACACTACTTCTTTGGGGAACCCCACATGGGCAAAAATCCCCATCAGGGCCCTGGCCAATGCAAGTGCATTCACCGACCTCAAAAGGATGGCCTCTCTGTTGGTAGCGGTGTGGTTCACCAAGACCAGGATGAACATATTGCCGAGAGCTGTCTTGGGGTCCAATGAACCAACAATGTTGATGCCCACCCTCTCAAAGGGAGTGCCAAAGACAAGTACTAGAGAGCCTTGAGCTTTTTCCCTGAGTTCCCATTGACCTGGCAAGTGGGCCAGGACCTACAGAATGCTCCTGAGGCTGTCTTCATCCAGGGCCCATGGAAGTGGGCAACAAGCCTGACAAAGGTATTGTCATGCCCCAGAGGTCCTGCCAGGGTGATATCAGTTGGAAGGTCTTGTAAGACCGGGGGACCACCAGCACACAGGCTGCCCCAGGTCCAGGAAGCTGAGGCTTACTGTATAGGAGGTAATTCTCCCAAAGGATAAGGTGATTTTCTGAAGTACCACCTGCTGCCTGGGCCTCAGCTTGCCATCTCAAGCCCTCTAGAGTATAGCCACTCTTTCTGCACCTTGCAGAATTACTCTCTGGTGGAACCACCCTCAACTTGCCATCCAGCAAGTTCAGGCAGATCACCCAGGCTTGCAATAACCTCTCCAGGAGGCTCAGGAGCATCCTCCTCAGGTGCCCTGACAACCGGGACTGCGAGCCCCTTGACCTTATTCTTCTTGGCAGCTGCCTGGACCATTGTTCCAGACTCCAGGCACCCTTGACTCCCTTCCCAGGCAGCCACGGACCTTGTGGTCACACAGACCCATTCAGGCAATCCCAACATCTCCACCTCCTCCCATATAGTGTGCTCTGGGTCATTGCCTAACAGACAATCGACAGGCATGGCAGGTATCACAGCTACTTTTAGAGAACCTGAGACCCCCCACATACTCAAAGGGAAGCAGAGCCACCAGTGGATGACTCTCAGTTGTCTACGACTATGACTTGATGGACAAGCTCTGAGGACACCAGCTGACACCTTACAGAAGTCATGCTGGGTCCTATGTCCCTCAGAGGCTCCATCCATTGCCCATTGATAGTGACCCACTGCCTATACTTAAAAAGTATTTCCAGGCATATGGGTTTTGGCACCATCTCCTTTTCTCCCACGGACATTAGGGTAACATTTGTCTGCTCCCCATAGCTAACTGGGACCATCTCCTCCCCAAGCACTACACTCACCAACCCAGGTGTCTGCCCACCAGTGGAGGACTATGCCCTCTTGGGACACTTGGTATTTCCCTTGAGGTGCTCATATCTGTAACACTCAGTATATTGAGGGGGGGAGGCAAATCTCCCAGTCTGTTTATCAAATAATCCCTTCTTCTTTGGTTCAGACTGGGACTGCTGGTTACCACTGTTCCCTTGGGAATTATTTTGGGGGTCTTTTGAGAACTCCTTACTTTTAAGTTCTCCCCCCCTCTTACTTCTGGCGGTACCCCTGACCACTCTTTTGGGAGTACCCCCTAGATGCCTATTTGGACACCCTGGTGCTGTCCCAGAAGTCCCCCGCCTAAGCAATCTTTCTGGGGTCAGTAAGCTTTCTGTCCACTAGTTGCTGGCTCAGCTCTGTAAAACAAATTTTGAGCATGTGCCCCCTTAAAGTCAAGTTGTACAACCCATTGTAATCATTAACTGTGCTGCCCCTCACCTAGTCTTCTTAGATGAATCCAAGAAATACACCTAATGCTGATTAGAGAGGTTGTGGCTATCCCCTAACCTTTTCAGGGGCCAGCCAAAATTTAGCTAGAAGAATGACTTTTATGGGAGTGTACCTTGTTCGGTCCTCTATTTCTAGGGCCAGAAGACTGTCGCTCTCCATTGGAAGCATATGCTTCCACAGACCACAACCCCAGTGCTCCTCTGAGATCTTGTGATCTCTCCTGGTGACCTCATAAGCTGCAAACCATTTATCAATGTCATCCTCCACCACATAACTGAGTACCAGATATTTGGGTACACAAACCTTCTTCTCTCGTTCTTACAGTGAGGGCATGATGCTGGACTCTGCTTGTCTAGATTTAAGGTCCAGCTCTCTGAGGCGCTGCTTTCATAAGTGAATATTTTCTCCTCCAAGCCAGCTTCTCCTCCATTTTGTTTGGCCATCTGTAGCCTGAAATCCCTCTCTGCCTTTCAGTCCACCAGCATCTCTAGGGATAGACCATGTGAGGAGACACCACTTCCTGCTCTGGCAAGCTTGTCTACTTTGGCTAAAAACCACTAGAACATTGCCTTATTGTAAACACGGAAGCACTATTACCTCCTTAACCTCAGCACAATCTGTCTTCTCTATCAAGTGCACAATCCAACCTCTTCTAATCACAAAGTACACAAGAGAGCGTTGCCAAGTAACCTGATCCTACTCCTTCTAACCTAATACACCATAAACTACCTCTCGACCCTAGAGCTTCTTTATCCCCATAACACCACAGAAAATAATGACGTCCCGGGCAGCCTGATCCTACCCTACATAGCCTCAGAACCCCTTAAATGCCCCCACAAAAATATTTGTTGGGTGGTTCACCTTTACTGTTTGTAGTAGAGTACTACTAATAGGGCTGAGCGCCTCCTAGACTAGGGTAGGGACATTCGACGTGAAGGTAATTGGGAGGTAGAGCAGACTGCAGAGAGGATAGTGGTACCCCTAATGGGGTACCCAGAAATTTCTGACAATATCATGTCCTGTTACCAGATGAATGATGTTTGGTCAGTATATTCTGCAACCATGCAATTAGGTCATTCAATTCAGAAATCTGCCTAGAGATGGTCCAGTTAGCCACAATGTTCATGCAGTGACAGAAGTCACTTCTTTGGCATTTGGACCCCTTCAAATCCTTTCTAATTATTTTGGCCACTTCAATCATTGCAAAGTCAGGTGACCACTTCTTCCTCTTGGGAAGTCTCTAGTGGAATTAGATGGCCGGACCTCACACAGCCTATCTTTTGGTACACTGTAATCAGTACATTTATGACGAGCAATATGATTGGCTTACTATCAGTTATAAATGTTGTGGGTGCCAATAAGATCGACAGGATACCTGGATCTAAAATGTTATCGGTCCAGTAAGGGTTCCAACAGCTCTCATAGGTCCATGTCTTCTCCTGCCTCCCCGAACTGAGGGAACTATCCTGGCTAGAGGTTCTTTTAGATGTCACTGGGCATATTTATGGCAATGAGCCCAGGGGGAGTGGAGGAGATGAGAGAAAGGCTCGAGGACCCACTGCTGGCTGGATTTGCATAAACCCTGGCGCACAGCCTGTGTTTTTCCATGGTGTCACACATCCAGTGTTTGAGTTCATGCTATTGTTTTTACATCCTCTGCCTCACACTAATAATGGCATTCACCTTTATATTAAAGATATTTCACCTTTTGTTCCTGGGCCATGATCTTGTCACACAGTTTCAAAGGAGCTATGACATCTTCTTCACAAAGTCATCATCAAGCACAGTGATGAGCCTGTGGAGAGATTTAGCAAGACTTTCTCCTGCCGCAAAATTAGACAAGTGAAGCCAAGCAACGCAAATTCTTGATATGGTAGTTAGTTTCGAAGGTGAACTTTATTGCACTGTAAAAGTGTCCTTCTTTAGAGCAAATAGTGCTTTGTGTTGCATTACTTTACGTCAAGGGGATGTGTCCTGGTTTATACTACGGAGTTCCATCGTAGCCTCACATGGTTCTTCAATCAAAGCCTGATCTACTAAAGATGTTAGACAGGGCTTGTTGGAGAAACCTTTTCTTTTTATCTCTCCTAACCTTTCACACATTGTATTTGTGCTGAACTTCAGAGCACACATCCACCATGTGAAATGTCTTATGGTTTGTCTAGGTCTACTCTAGGAGCTAGACAGTGGAGCAGCGTAAATTTGGCTCCACCCATTTATATTTTGACCCCGCCATATATACATACACATGGTCTCATCTATTTATGTGATTTAATGTCACTAGCATGATATAGTGCATGCTAACGTTTTCCTTAGTGTCACCGAATTGTAGTTCTCATATATATATATATATAATATGCATTTTTGTGGTTTGAATAATATTGCTAATTCCTGTGTAATCATTTAAATGGTAATCAGCATTTACCTTATGCCTGTATACGTATCCATAACCATGCATTAAAACGTGTACTGAGTTATTGTTTGACCAATGGCCTTAAGCATTTTATTGTTTAAACTTCAATGCGAAAGCTTGCTTAGGTTGCAATGTTTTTCTCTCCTCTGCAGGTGCATTCGTATGACCTCATGGTTAGTGAAACACACATTATATATGAGAGATAGTGAGGCTTGAAAGTATCATTGGCGAGGACAAGAAGTGCTAACAAACAAAGGGAGGACCACGGTCTGTGCTGTGTCTGGAGATGGAAGGAATCCAAGGATGTTCTAATCTGCAGATCATAAGAAGGGGGTTTCAAGTATGGTTGCCAGTTTTTTACTGTGAGAATCTGGACGAGCCATAGACACATGATATGAGATTCTTGAATGTTCTTTTGTGGGTTTAGTTGATTATCACAACTTAGCTTTACAGAGAATCCTTTTAGACTTTGAGGGGTACAGACCTCTTTGCTTTTTCTCTGCTATGTGGCTTTATGCTATACAATACCGTTGATTTGAGAGAAGTTCTACATAAGCTGTCCACAATGCTGACACCTTTCTGCTTTATTGGATCAAATTAGGGTTTCCCCAGTCATACTAATTAGGTTAGGCTTAGTTAGGTAATCTGACTCTACTCATGCATAGGCAAGGGAAATGTAAATCATATCCTTATCTTCAAATTCTGTTTTTAATCTGTAGTAGTGATTCTGTATTTTTACAATGTATTCTTTTGACGAGTGTATATCAGCTTAGCTCTGAATTTGTAATACATCTATACCTAATTCCATTTACCAACTTTGAGTCCTCACTGTGTAGCCAAATAGGTTACACTGTAAATTGAATTTGCGGATGATGCTAGCGCCTCTTTATTCCCCAGGCACCTAGAAAGTTCAGTTGCAGGGAGATTTGGACAAATGGTCCAAAGTGCTTGAGCAGCAGCCTGTTTGTGCTACACTGCAGGGGAAGCGAGCTGCAGCAGAACATTTTTTATACAATTAGCGCTACGCTGCTTTCTTTTCTTTGTGTAGCATAGTGCTGCAACTTTGGTTGCTGTACTGTGTTGCACAAAAAAAAAATCTGCCCCATCTTCTGTTTGCACTCCTAGTTACATTGTTCTGATTTGGTGTCCCTAAAGACATGCTATAAGAACTAATATCCAGTCCCCAGATTCTCACACTGGTATAAAAAGTGTGCTTCTGTGTGTTTTAGGTGTGGCTACAACCAGCTAAGTATGGATGGTCCTTTTTAATTCACTTTTTAAAAAAACTACAATTGGAAGAACTACGGAGATTGAGTGCTGTGTCAACCCCTTTAGGACATTGGATTTTATGTTTTTTTTCGTGCTTTTGCATTGCTTGGTTAAGTTGTCTATCAAGCACCAGTCATTATTAGAATAGTTACATAGTCCAATTTGATTTCCCATTAGTGTTTTGGCAATGGGTAGCAAGTAGTACATTTTTGGAGCGCAATTGTGATGCGACATGTAGCATCTCCATGAGAGCTAATGTTTGTTCTTTGATGTATTTATTGGCTGAGATAATGGCTCTTGAATTGTTGATTTATGTTTTTTGTTTAGGAAGGGCATTCTGTTCGGATGTCTCAGCCGGTCATAAAATTGCAAGTCTATTAAATAATTGCCTTTGAGCTGTCATTTGTCTTAAATTATAGTCATGATAACGTATTGTTTGATTTACATCGTTTTCACTTCACAAAGTAAAGGATTGTGCGCATGTCGGATTTCTTAAAAATGCTATGAAAATACTGACTCTTTTTCAAGAGTATCTATCAATAGGAGATTTTTTTCAGGACAATTGAAGCAGGACACATAAAGCCACCCAACTATTATCAAACACTTCCTCTAACACAAATACAGCCCCTTTGTGTACACCAAGGCTTGATTTTCTGTCTAACTGATTAGATGTTATGTGTCATCTCTGTGATTTTGGAAGTTTCTGTGGCTGCAACACACACCTACAGAATGTGTCGGCCACAGTTCACGGTTTGGGTGTATTTTCCTGTACCTCACAGTTCGAATTCCCCCCCAGATATAGAGACAAATGTAATGCATGCCCTAGAGTTGCAGGATCTTGTGAATGTGAAAAGAACGCTACAGCTGCTAATAACAGGCTAAATGCTCCTGAATTGAAAAAGCAGAGTAACAGAAGAAGCCGAGAGGGTTAAATGATAGCCCATAATTTAAATGAGGCTGTTAATCTCTAGTGGGGGAGGGGACGTCTAGCCTATAGAAGGAACCGCAGTGTTTTAAATGTATTGATTGTACCTAAACAAATTGGTCAAGCGTTGCCAGGTGCATTTTTTATCTCAGAAAACTAGAAATGAAATTTATCCTATATTAAGTCATGTTTGGGTCATCTAGAATACTGAATGCCAGAACACGCGCCCCAGCTTGGATGCAAATAATAATCCAGTATCACCATTGGACAATGACCTGGAGCCAAAGAAAGCTCCACCTGGCCATCACCTCACTCAGCAGCAGAGTGGAGTATGGAACACTTTCCCTAGAAGCCCCCCAGACCTGCCCTGATGACCTCCGGCTCACCCGCCATTCGTACTCCTGTGAGCAGGTGGTAAATGTGAGCCGAAGCAACCCAAGAATGGGGCACACCCTGTGGGAAAGGACATAGTAATTCCATATTTCCTAGGTTATTCTCCATTCTGGTGATTTAAGCTTGTAATGACCGGGATTAGTTGGGGAGATGCCACCCAGATTCGGTAATTCCACTCTCCCGGCCATCTTGCATCTTGGAACGAGGCCCAAACACCTTCTATACACACACACAATAATTTTCAAAATCAAGTTTGTAAACGTTGTCCACAAAACTCAAGAACAGTGCTGTAGCATAACCAGAAAACCCTGCAATCCAGTGGTTATTTTCCAATCAATCCACACTTTGCTAAATTTGCTAACCGTCTACTTTACATCCTTAGTTAATGCTTTCCATGTTCCCAAGTCAATGTTTTAACTTCTCTCCTGATATCGAATTCCATGTCATAGAACATGGAAAGAACAATAGAAATAAGATTACATTCTGTTGTTTAGGTGACACGTTTAGGTTTCACAGATTTTACTCCCCAACCTATTTTATCACTTTGTATACCTTTCATTGGAATAACTGGAAAAAAATATATATGCAAAGATGGTGCAATACGTAAGTTTTATAAGTCACACAAGCTCATTCGGGCAATGACTGGGATCATTATTATTGTACTGTTACTAGTGCCTGTGGTAGCAGTAATAGTAATAATCGAACAGATCCCACAATTCTGGCAAACTCCCTGGCCCAGGGATGCGCGTCGCAATCTCTTCGTACCCTCCAAACAACCAGCAAACAACCGCATGTACTAAAAACAGGCCAGCAAATACAAGAAAACATCTCGCCAGAAACCTGCTACCGTCATAAACACCCGCGTCCACTCTTCGGGAAAATACCAGCCCAACCTGTTCTGGCCAAATTAAAGGGAGACTGCAAAGCTGACGCCAGTTGAGTGACGTCCGACGCGTGCTGGGCTGTGCGTGCTGCACACCACACGATTCCCGGAAACCCGGAAACGCTGCAACATGTTGGCTCTGGGCTAGCGTGGTTGGGCCAGTTTTCAGGGCATCCTTTTGTGGTGACATCAAGGAACACACCCAGTGATTACTGGAAGCCACCATAATCTCTCCCATCTAGGAACTGAACTGAAACCTGTGACTGCCAAAATAACCAAAGCGGGGTGCACCGTTGGAACCCGCTAAATGAAATACTAAGAACACAGTATGAGCTATGTGAACCAAAAGATGCGGTAAGTGAACACCATCACAATGAGACTTTATGGAAACAACAGACGCCTGGGAACAGGGAAAAAATCAGTTCAATAAATCAAAGCAAGAACAGTTGTTCTCTTTTTTCAAGATTACCAACGCGGGCAGAAGCACCAACAAACGCATATAGAGGAAGCTGCCATAAATCTGTGCTTTCAACTGCACAAACTGGTGAGAGTAGAGAACCGAGGGGGCCCTTGTTGCAGGGGTGGAGAAACGCTGTTCCACACTGTGATACGCATAATATTTCATATGCACCGAACCAGGAAAAACGTTAAAATTGGTTAACACCTTTCTGTACAAAAGACAGTCGCTCCGGTGCACATAAAGAGAAAAACATGGCATCAGATTGACAAAAGACTTCCAGGCACTGGAATCACTCCACTAACTGCTCTGACATCTAAGGAGAGCTGGCCAATTAGATCAGAGGATAAAGGTCACCCATGAAATATGCATTGCTTTCGCATATCCTATTTAGTTTCCCTACCAGCAAACCACCCACAGCCAAATGTAATATGTTCCATGCTAGTACCTCAGACATCACAGCAGCTGCTCCATGGTCTAGGATCCTGACAGCTTGAAGTGGGAGTGACATGGCTAGGGAGGGGTCAGAATATAAAGAGACCTGGGCGTGGACCACTCAACAAACTGGGAAGGCCTAGAATCAGGCTACACCTTTAGTGGTGTGAGGAGGCTGACAGGAAACGATGTCCTGTCGTTCATCAATCTCTGCTTTTGCTGGCGATGACCCTTTCTGTGATGGTTGTCTGGTGATTTTGCATGTGTTCTGCACCAGTCCCTCGGTCATGCATTGCGCAAGGACGTATACACCGAGATAACTTACAAGGACATATTGATTACTAAAAAGCGACCCCGGATTTCTGCTGGCTGCAGAAGCCATACCATTCTGTAGTGGTAGATGGTTGATGAGTCAGGAACCTAACCTGCACCGAAGGAAGCTCTCTGAATATCTCAGAGACAGTGACTACGCAACTGGAACATGGGGGCAGCATAGTAAGTAATCAAGAATTTGTGCAAGAAGACATAGTGGTGTGTCTCATTTTTTTCCCTCTTGGGGTTTGCCAACAATTATTTCAACCATCAGCCTGTTTGGTTTGTGAACTGCTTAGCTGCCGGGATAGTTAACTTTGTGTTCCAGGCTAGATCCATGCGCATAAGGTGCTTCCCAGTGCAGGCAAAGAAGAGGTTTACACAACATCCTCGAAACACTGGCACCTATCCAAAAATTGTGAGAGTGGGCCACATTAGTATAATATATAACATCCTTGGGTTACAGCAATATGGGCCATGGACTAAATGTATTAGAAGTCAAAGAGGACTAATCTCTGATTCTTTTCCACCACAACCTCCTCCAGGATATTTCCTGAAATCATGAAACCAGTCTCTGGGTCTTGTTTCAGAATATAACAAGTGCCACCTACTAGGCTTCTTGTTGCTATGCTGACCTCATCTAAAACAATTTTGACTCCCTCCTCAAATATGCTGAAAATGTGCTAAGTTAAAACCAATGTCTGTTTCAGAGGATTGGACCTTTAAATAATGTGGCCCTCCATGGCAAAGTGTGACATAAATATGGGCACATTTTAAATGTGAGATGCAAGTGAAGTCATGCAGCAAAGCTGCAGCTGAAATCACAACATGGAAGATGGCTAGGGGCCCTGGTGGTGAACTCATGACTTCACCTGAGGGTTCCACAAAGGGAAAAATAAGTAAGGGACACAAACTTTAATTCCATTGTTAAAAGCCTTCATTGGAAAAACATGGCATTATCTCTTTCTAATGGCTCACCATTCTTCTGCTGTGCCATCACTCCGAAGATGTATAGACCGAAACATGCTCCAGCCATGTGTGAACATGCATATTCACGCTTACTGTGTTGTAATGCTGTGTAGGAAGCACATACTTGCCTCAGGTTTTATTAAATTAATCCTGGCTAAAATACATGAAACAGCAATCGTGTGCTGAAAAACAATCTTAGTGCAAGCTCCTCCAACTTACATTTTATGATCACTTGCATCAAAGCATCAGCTCAAAAACACCAAGCACTGCAAAAAAATCTTAATCCCACAATCTTAGAAATTGGAACGAGTAATAAAATGTTGATATAAAATCTAGTAATCAAAAAGATCAACGATTAAGGCAAGAAAGAAAATCTTACTCTCGTCGAACTACAGTTTTCTAGCATCTGTATCATTCATAGCCTCATATTCATGCTTTGACTTACTCCCTGACAATAGAGAATCATTCAATGTATGTAACACTAAGGTTACTATGAAAGTTTCCGACATGGTTTCCATGCCGGTCTGTCCGGAAGGGAAACCATGTCGGAAAGCATCTTTGGGGGCCCACAGCAGGGCCCCCTAGGGGACACGGCCTCCAGTTGAAGGCCGATGGGCAACCTATGGTGCCCCCCATTGATCCCTGTACCTTGTGGCAGGTACCTTGAGGTGCCTGCCACATGGTGCAGGGATGAACCGCACCTCCCATTTCACTATGGGAGCATGCATTATGGCCGGTTTACGGTCAGAATGCATGCTGCCATATTAAAATGTAGGAATGCGACTGAACAATGTTCGGTCGCATCCCAATGAGGCAGACGGGACCGCCGACTGGGTGTCGGTAGGTCCCATGACCGATGCGGTGCCGGGCGGAAGTGATTCCGCCAGAAATTGTAATGACCTCCTTAGTGAAATCCTGTGATAGCAGCATAGGAATCCTAGATAAAATATTTAAACTCCATGTTTTAGTATTTCATCTTTCAACGACTACATTAAGGTATCTTTCTAAAGCTAAGATGGCTTGCTTGCTTTCACAAGCCCTTACCCTGCTGACCCAGTAGCCCCACCCTTAGCCACCATTTTAGCTACATTGTGAAAACCTATACAATGTCTCATGAATGCATTAAAGAAATCAAATATCGTGACACACAAATATCACAATGCAAAATTATCGTTGATGAGTATATCGTTTTTTGAGGAAAGTAATATCGTTTTCATTATTTAGTGGTAAAAATATTGTTTTTTTAATTCGTTTAGTGTGTTTTAGTTGAAATATTAATTTTATGTTACTATTGTTTATATAAATGGTATTCATTATTTTTAAAGCATGGCTTGTAATTTTAAGTGAATCTACATTTTTAATTAATATTTAATTATGATTTATAGTGTCGTAGTGGGTTGTTGGGTTTGTAGGTGGATAGGGAGTGAAATTAATTAAGTAATATTTAGTCAGGTATTACTTGAGAAATTTAACTATAAGATTCATATTTATATTTATTATGTAATTTATGTAACTGATTTATTTTAGTTATATGTTATTTGTGGGCAGGTAGATTTGTAGGGATACAGGGTGGGGAGTAACTTAAATAATAATTAATTGCAATTAATGATTAAATGTTAATTCAATATTTAATTGATTTTTAATTATGTAAAATATGGAATACTGCTTTCCACTTACATTTTAATTGCAGGGTGCTAGGTTTGTAAGGATATAAGGTTGGAAGGTAATTAAATAAAAATTAACTATTATTTGTAAAATAATTATTCAATTGAATATTAGATATGTAAATTGTGGAATACTGTTTATTTTCATTTTACTTTAGTTGCAAGATGCTCGGGTTGCAGGGGTGTAGAGTGGGAAGTTAATTAAGTAATAATTACCAATTTTGATTGTTAATTAATAACTTAATATATTTTAATAATATAAATTATAGAATAGTTCTTTTAAATTATTTTTTGGTGCTGGCTGCTAGGTTTTTAGTGGTACAGGATGGGAAGGTAATCATTTATTTCTTAATTGATAACTAACATTTTATTGATTAATAATTAAGTAAATTGATTGTTTTTAGTTTTTTAATACAGGCACACACACACATATATATATTCTTTTATGTTCATTTTTTTATTTATTAAGAGTTTAATATTTTTCTAAACTCATGGGGTTACTCATGTATGTGATGTGTTTGAACAGAAGTATTTTCCCTACTCTTGTTTAGGCTGCAGTAGGAATAGTAAAATTAACCTTTTCGCTGTTCAGCACTTTCCCTACTCTTACGCTGTTTGGAATGGGAATAGAACATTTTATAACTCTGAAATCCAATGTTCTCTCTACTTGTTGCAGAGACTTGAGTGGGAATAGTTAATTTTACACCTCCAAAGTCCATCACATTCACTACTGTTGCACTGACTGGAGTTTTGCCATGTTGTATGCCAGTGTGGCTGCTGTCCAGCGTGGCTACAAGTTAGTGGCGTGGAGTGGCGTAGAGTGACATGGGGGGAGTAGAGTGCCGTACGCTGGATTTTTTGGAATAGAGTGTCGTGGAGTAGAGTGTCGTAGAGTTGAGTAGAGTTCACTGGTTCAGTGTAAGAGAGTGTCGTAGAGTGCAGTGTCAGAGTGCAGTGCCATAGAGTGGTGCAGAGTGGAGTGTAGTATGGTGGAATAGGGTAGAGTGGACTGAGGTGGTGGGGTGGACTGGACTGGAGTAGATTGGGGTAGATTGGATTGGGGTAGAGTGGGTTGGATTGAGTGGAGTAGGGTGGATTGGAGTGGGTGGACTGGATTGGCATGGGGTGGATTGGAGTGGATTAGACTGGATTGCAGTGGGGTGGTTTGTATTGAGGTGGATTGGAGTGAGGTAGATTGTTTTGGATTGGAAGGGGGTGGATTAGAGTGGGGCTGTCTCTTTTAGATTAGAGTGGGGAAGACTGCAGTGGGGTAGAATTGAGTAGGGCAGATTGGAGTGGGGCAGATTGTTTTGGATTGGAATGGGGTTGATTGGAGTAGGCAGATTGTTTTGGATTGAGTGGGGCAGATTGTTTTGGATTGAAGTGGGATAGATTGTCTTGGATTGAAGTGGGATAGATTGTCTTGGTTTGAAGTGAGGCAGATTATTTTGGATTGAGTGGGGCAGATTGTTCTGAATTGGAGTGGGGCAGTTTGGAGTGGGGTGGATAGTTTTGGATAGGAGTGGGGCAGATTGGAGTACGGTAAATTGTTTTTGATTGGAGTGGGGAAGGTTGGAGCGGTATGGATTGAAGTGGGGGAATTGTGGTGGATTGGAGTGTGGTGAATTGGGATGGAGTGGGTGGATTGGGTGAGGTGGATTGGAGTGGGGCAAATTGGAGTTGGACAGATTGGAGTGGGCGAACTGTAGTGGGCAAATTGTTTTAGATTGGAGTTGGGTGGATTAAAGTGGGGCTGTCTGTTTTGAATTGGAGTAGAGCAGACTGGAGTAGGAAAGATTGGAGTAGGGTAATTGTTTTGGATTGGAGTGGGGCATATTAGAGAGGGGTCAACTGGAGTAGGCAGATTGTTGTGGATTGGAGTGGGTGAATTGGACTGGGGCAGATTGTTAAGGATTGGAGTGGGGCAGATTGCTTGGATTGAATTGGGGCAGATTGTTTGGATTGAAGTGGGCAGATTGATTTAGACTAGAGTGGGGAAGATTGGAATAGGGTAGATTGTTTGGGGTTGGAGTGGGATGAATTGGAGTGGGGCAGATTGTTTTGGGTTGGAGTGTGCAGATTGTTTTGGATTGGAGTGGAGTAGATTGGAATGAGGTTGACTAGATTGGGATGAGGTGGATTGTACTGGGGTGGGGTAGATTGGATTGGGCTGGATTGGATTGATGTGGGTTGGACTGGATTGTGGTAAATTAGAGTATGGGTGGATTGGGGTGAGGTTGATTGGATTGGATTTGAGTGTGGCAGACTGGAGTGGGGCGGACTGGTGTGGGACAGATTGGAGTGGGGCAGATTATTTTGGACTGGAATTGGGTGGATTAGAGTGGGGCTGTCTCTTTTGGATTGGAGTGGGGCAGACTGGAGTGGGGTAGACTGGAGTTGGGTAGATTGGAGTGGGGCAAATTGTTTTGGATTGGAGTGGGGTGGGTTGGAGTAGGAAGATTGTTTTGAATTGAGTGGGGCAGATTGTATTGGATTGAAGTGGGATTTATTGTCTTGGTTTGAAGTGAGGCAGATTATTTTGGATTGAGTGGGGCAGATTGTTTTGAATTGGAGTGGGGCAGATTGTTTTGGATTGGAGTGGGGCAGATTGGAGAAAATTGTTTTAGGTTGGAGTGGGGTGAATTGTTATGGAGTAGGCAGATTGGGGTGATGTGGATTGGACTGGAGTGTGGCGGTCAGAGTGGGACAGATTGATTTGGATTGAAGTGGGGCAGATTGTTTGGGATTGGAAGAGGGCAGATTCTTTGGGATTGCAGTGGGGCAGAATGTTTTGGAGTGGGACAGATAGTTTTGGATTGGATTGGGGCAGACTAGAGTGGGGTGGGTTGGGAGGATTGGATTGTGGAGGGTTGGAGTGGATTTGATTGGTGTGTGTGGTTTGGATTGGGGTGACTAGTTTGGATTAGAGTGGGGTGGTTTGGATTGGTCTGTGTGGATTGAATTGAGTGGGGCTGAGTTGAGTGGGGTGGTATTGGGTGTACTGCATGATTATGTGTTAAAGCATTGTTTCAGAAATTTCACATAAGAAAGAAAGGATGTCGCTTTGCAATAACATAATCCTAATTTTTGAGAATAGCACCCATGATCAAAAATAAAGTAAAACATGAATGCAAGGTGAGAAAAGAAGACTTGCCAAAATAAAATAAAGTTAACTTTAGAAATTAAATCTTTGCAATTTTGTTTGTCCTGTTGGGTATTTTTTTTCTGTTTGCAGGGCACTAAAAGTTAACAAGAACAAAATTGTACCTCAGTCACGTCAGGAGCAGGGGACGGGCACTGATTACATTGAATCAATCTGTGCTTGGTCCCTGCTTCCCAGAGATGAACGGAAATGATGTTAGGTCTGCAATGACTAATTACTAGGCTGTCAAGAGGAGTGCCATGCAAGCCAACAAATGGTAAGAAACTGGTGGGCTTCTTGCAGGCTTGACCTTAAAAATAACTTATAGGAAAAGCAGCTGATCCATGGAAATTAGTTGGGCGGGCATGTCTCCCACAACATGGTGCATCACAGTAAGGAGTTGTGGAAGTGTCCTTCACATAGTTATATGAAGTAGCAGGAGAACGATCCCTCACAATATAGGTAGAGAATGGTAGGAGATGAGTGTAAAACTTTGCACAAAACATGAGCATCATGGGCAGCAGCTCTTAAAATAGGTAGGTCACTGGAAGTAAATGTTATATCATGCATATTTGTAAAGCGCACTATCTCCTGGGGGGGAGGGGGTGTACAGGTGCTGAAACTCACCTTTACAAAATATACACCATAGATAACAACTGTGCCAACCTCACTAACATTTACAAAATAGACCGACAGGAAGCAATCATCATTTCAAGACTCCCCCACCAAACATGTACACACGGCTAGCAGGGACAGGTGTGCTAAGCTACCTGGGGGCATTAGGTCATGTAGCAGGCATTAAAGTTGTTCTTGATTTCACGTAACAGTACCTTACATGAACTGATGTTTACAGGCATGGTTTTTGAAGTAAAACAGAAATGCAAAGTGCGATTGGATTAAACGTTTGAGTTGTTGATTGTGTTACACATAATGGGGCCCACTGGCACCATTTATAAGTGTGCAAGCAACAATTCTGAAGAGAGAAAGTAATACCTGATGTTCTGAGAATACACTAAAACACCAATTGCAGTTATCATCCTGACAGTGTAATCGATTGTTGTTGTTATACATTACCGCTCCAAACTATAACATGCATGGATTTCAGGCATCGCGCCTGCAGGACTAACTTTGCATTTCAAACACTTCTTTTGTTGTATATATTGCTTGTTGCAATGTATCAGGAAAGTTGTTCAGGGGCTCCCTTTCGGCTTGAGTGCATAAGGGAAAGAAATGCAAAACTTACCCACACCACAGTTTTAAAGAGGTATCATGACTGGGGAAAGATTCAGTTCAATTTCCTGTGTGTCAGACAGATTCGGACAGGCTACAGGAAAAGAGAGAAACTTTCTGTCCCTCTTTGGAATTTCACGCTCTTTTTCTCTAGTCAGGTCAGACGCCTGGCACGCACGCAGAGACAATGCTGAGAGGAGTTAACTTTTCATGCAGGTGGTCTATTGTGCCTCCGCCTCAGAGGTCATACCCAGGACAAACCGCCTTCCTCCTTCTGCAGGCTGCTGTCAGCAACACAACAAGCTGCTGTGTTTTCAAAGGGGCCACATTGCAGAGGTTATTTTTCTTTAGTAAGGCTGCATTTCAAGGTTGAATATTTTCATCTTACATTATGCACATTAAAATATGAAGAGTTGTAATAATACCGTACAAGCTGCATGCGTTGTTTGGGGGGCCAACAAATAACATGGACTGGCCCGGCCCCCAAATGCCTCGCGTAGCTACGGCCCTGGGCTACCGAGGAGTCAATTCAGTTACAAGGACTGATGCACAACCCATCCCCAGAGCTGATGAGCTCATAGATCGGTTGGGAGCTGGCAGGTACCTTAGTACGTTTGACATAACGTCTGGGTACTGGCAGATTGCCTTAACTGATGGGGCCAAGGAGAGGTCTGCATTTTCAACCCCAGAGGGGTACTACCAATTCCGGGTGATGCACTTTGGGTTGAAGAATGCCCTTTTCACCTTTCAGAGGTCAGTCAACCAGGTGTTGGCTGGACTGGAGGATTTCAGTACTGCCTACCTGGATGACATTACAATGTTCAGTGCCACTTGGGAGGAACATCTGCAATACCTCTGGGAAGTTTTGAAGGCCCTGCAGAGGCAGGCCTCACGATCAAGAGAAGCGGTGCCAGATCATGGGGATCAGTGGTGTACTTAGGATACCCGGTTGGAAGCGGCCATGTAGCGCCCATACAGCCTAAGATTGACACCATTCTGGCTTGGGAAGACCCAGACAGAGGTGTGAGCCTTTTTTTAGGCCTCACCGGATATTACAGTAGATTTGTCAAGGGGTATGGCACCATCGTTGCCCCCTTGACTGAGCTGACTTCCAGGAAGCAGCCCAGGAAGGTGAACTGGACTCATGCCTGTCAGAAAGCTTTTGATGCCCTGTAATCTGCTATGTGCATGGTGCCCGTGTTCAAGGCGCCCAACTTCTCAAAAGAATTTGTGGTGCAGAAAGATGCTTCAGAGCATGGTGTGAGGGCTGTTCTCTCACAAATTAATGTTGAGGGCCTAGACCAACCTGTAGCCTTCATTAGTAGGAGGTTACTTCCACGGGAACAGAGGTGGAGTTCGATTGAGCGCAAGGCTTTTTCTGTGGGCTAGGCACTGAAGAAGCTGAGGCCCTACTTGTTTGGGACTCACTTCTGGGTTCAGACTGACCACAGGCCCATCAGATGGTAGATGCAGATGAGGGATGAGAACCCAAAACTGTTGAGGTGGTCCATTTCCCTACAGGGGATGGACTTTACGGTGAAACACCGCCCTGGTACAGAACACGCCAATGCTGATGGTCTGTCCAGAAGTGTATCCCCCTTACCCTGACTAGGAAGAAGGGTCTCTACTTGGACAAAGGTGCAAACCATTGCCAACTAGAGACCCCCATTTTTAACAATATCCGATCCTTAAACAATCTCCTACTCAATAAAAACCTTATACAGCACTACAAAGGTCAAACGCATACCAGAGGCACAACCTTGGATCCTATCATAGCACACAAAGAAGCGTACAAGTATTGACAACATACTGACAGTCGACTGGTTGGATCACCATATCATTCTGTTCCATATCAACCAAATGGAATTACCCCCATTCACACTCAGAAAAACATACAATGGTCCCCCAACGTACGTCCGATTCCTCTGGATGACCTGGAAGATAGAATGATGTCTCTACTTTCCTCTCCACAGACATTCGTAACATCTAACTATAACTCAACAATGTCATCCATCCTAGACCAACTAGCACCCTGGAAACTTAAAAAAATTAGAGACACTCTCTTGAGACCCTGGTTCAACAAAGACCTCAACGCTGAAAGAAGACAACTGAGAGTGGCAGAAAGACTCTGGAGAATGAAACCCTGCTCATTCCATGCTCTACAGCTCTGAATGGAACGTAAAAAAGCCTAAAAACCACACTGAAAAAGAAAAAAATGCATTCTTCTGCAGAGTCCTAGATAAAGCAGAAGAAACGCCCCAAAGAACTTTTCAATATCATTAAACAGAAACCTCAGAAACCAGCAAAACAAAATCCCCATCTCTCCAAAGAACACTGTGACAAATTTGTGAAATTCTTCAATGATAAAATCACAATGATCGAACTCTCCTTAGACAACCACAATCTACCATTTGTGAAATTCTTCAATGATAAAATCACAATGATCGAACTCTCCTTAGACAACCACAATCTACCATCCACTGGTAACCTTCCCCTCAGTACCGAGGGAAGCAACTCACTTTCACTCTCACCAAATTCCCAAGGAATGGCCATTCACCCTAAGCCCTCTGGATGCTATATATACCTAGGATCCCCCTCAACTAACAGAAGCTGGAAGACATTCAACTCGCTCACGGAGGAGGACATCTCAAAAATGATACTGAATTCCAAGCCCGCCCAGTGGCGGCTGGTGAGTTCTAAAATTGGTGTGGTGGAAATTTCGGACCCGATCCCAAAATGAAGGGGGAAGCAGCGGGTCTCCTCGTGAACATTTATGAACGAATAGATTCAAATGGTGTATTTTATATCATACATTTACTACACATTTTTTAATGAAAAGTTAGCACACTTCTTACAGCTTTTTGTATCCAAGCACCCTCCCTACCATGTGCATCAGTTTTGTTATGTTGGTTCGTCTGGCACGTCTAATAATCCGGTAGGGCATCCAGGCACTGGAGCAGTCTCCTAGCACTCCTGGTATCAGTGCGCCTGACCTCTTACAAGCCCTCCCAGTCGAGTATTCCTATTTGGCACCCTTCATACAGCCTTTCAGTCATGCATTCACTGCTCTTTTAACCCTTCCACAACCGTGAACTCTTCTTGCACTGCCCCAACCAGGCACCTCCTATATTCCTTCTCACAACCATGTATGCACCCCTTCAGCCTTTGTGAAAGCTAAGCAACCAATGAAACCTTTCAGTGCTAAGTGTGCAAATATTCAAAAGCCGCCTGAGGAATACACTGCTGTCAAGACACATGGACCCCTCGAGCAGCCCAACCTCTTTTTGAGCTGCTATGCCCTGCTTCTGCAGCCATTATCACAGCAATTCCCCCTTTTAGATCTTACTCTAGCAGATGACGCTATGGGCTTTTCTTTCACAAATTAAAGTTCCCATGTGTTTGTTCACTTGCATGAACTGAACTACCCCTTGACAACAACCACCAGAATTCACCTGATGCTTAATCCGAAGCCCGGGAATAAACCACTGCACCGTCAGTGAAAAGAAGAAATCTGAGAACCTTAATGACTGGCATTTTAAAAACCCAAACAGCTCTTACAGCCCTTCAAGAACCATGTGATCCTCATTCCATCCCCTCTCCCACAGCTCTGACGGATCCGCCCCTCAGTTCAGGTCTACCATGCCACTCCTCCCTCTCGAGGCGCACCACTCCGGATCAACCCGTCACTCAGGGCCATGTTGAGCTCTCCGTGGGGACCACACACAAATAATAGGTTTTCACCAGCAACGCGTGCTTGAAGTTCAGGCCTGCTGAATTTTTTTTAATGTACAATTCAATAAATGCACGTTTGTTGTTTTAATTAGTATGATGTTCTTTGAGGGGGCTTTCTTTTATTTACTCCCTAAAATAATTCCTTAAAAGATAGATTCCCATGCACGGCGCAGTTGGGCGAGAAAGAAACGGCAATTAGAAGAATTTTGTACAATACAGTCTGTTGTATTTATTGATTGGCTAATTTCTATTAGGTATGTTGCTAACCTGGACATGAAGGCCTTCAAAAAGCATGACTTTTGGTCTCCCTTAATAGAATGGTGTGAGCAACAAATGAATATTGAAGTCTGATGATTATGCCTTCCTTGCCTCGTCTGGGTTTTTTTGGGGTCCCCCCCTACCTTTGCTTCCCATTCTACGCCCCGGCATATGAGGGAGAGTAGGGGAGAGACAAATAGGGAATTTAGGATGGATAATGGTGCTTCAAATAGACATGGATGTAAAAGTACTGAAGCCAGTATCCTTTCCTTTCTATCCCGGTCTCCCTGTTTCCAGCACAAAAGGGCATTGTACACTATTTATGGGTGCAATTGGAATGGAGTCCATTTAGAGGCAAATGAGGACAAAATAAAAAATAAAAAATAAATCAGTCTGTTGCACTCTGGGTAGACATCTTTTGGATTGTTTGCAGAGACAACTAAAAAGTGAAAGGATATGCGTGAACCAATGCTTCTTACGCACATTGAATTCCTCAGGCTTTGGGCCCACCTAGCCACCCTGAAATTATAAAAATAAATACAAAGGGGCAGATTTACAAGCCTGTGCGCCACGTTTGCGCCACCGTTGCGTCACTTTTGTGACGCAGCGGCGGCACAAAGCTAGCGCCATGCTGTGACAGATTTACAACATGACGCATCTAGGGAGATGCGTCACGTTGTAAAGCCCTGCGACACATTAAACCCGCGTCAGGTTTAATGTATGCAGGGTGGGCGTTACGTCGGAAAAAGCCTCGGAAGAGTGATGCAGTGAAATCTACAAGATTTCAAGCAGTCACTTTTCCGACGCTAGTGCGTCAAATCCTTACGCCTGCTTTAAGCAGGCGTAAGGCGTGACGCACCATGTTAGGGATAGGGCAGGTTGGAACAATGCTGGAGTTGCGTCGCGCTTGAGACACAACTTCAGCACTGCGCCAACCTTACGCCGGCAGATGCGTCACGCATCTGCTTGTCCTTGCGCCACGATGCACCGCATTGTAAATGCGGCGCACCTGCGGTGGCGCAAGGGCAAACTTGCTTGATGCATCTTCACTGGCGCATCCCTGCTGATTTGCAGGGATGCGCCAGGGAACATAAATCTGCCCCAAAAAATGTACTTATCCATGCATCCTCCTCATCCTCTGCTCCGCGTTTCTTCTGGAATGCCGAATCCTTCTGAAGCCTCCGCCAACTCCCCTGCACGAATCCAGACACTGCTCTCATGCTGCTGATAATGTTAGCAGCATGAAATCAGAGCCAGGATAGGTTGGAGTGGGCTGCCTTGACACTTCATCTGGCACTGGGGTCCTGTGCCTGCTCTCCACCTAGATGTGTAAGACAGCTGAGTGGAGAGGTTGAAAATGCGCATGTCTGGCTGGCTGTCGCAAGACATCCAGCCAAAGTGATATGTGCATTTTAAACTGTAGCGGACCTCACACTGCTCTCTGCTACCAACCAGCAGCTGTGTCTCTGCCCAGCACTGCCACTCCGCTCGGCTGAAATGAAAAATAAAATGGAAATGAAGAGATTTCATTGCCATTTTATTTTTCATTCTTGCTGGCTGCACTGTCAATGGTGGGGGCGACGCTCCTCAGCCATTAGGGAAGAGCTACAGCTGAGCCCACCTCTCCTCTAGCAGATCCTCTTCCGGCCTCCTTAGCAAAGAGCCTCAACCATGCCCTAGCACCGCTCTGGACTAAGATACTAAGCAGCTCCCTGAGCAATGGGGTGATGCCCGACTGCCTCAAACTAGAACAAGTCACTTCCTTGCTAATGGAACTGGGTGCTGACCTAGACGACCTCAACAACTTCAGGCCTGTCTCCAACCTCCTTTCCTGGCTAAAATACTAGAGAAATGTATTCTCTCCCAACTCATCCAACACAATGACTCCAACAATTTTCTTGACCCACTCCAACCGGGTTTTAGAAAAGGATGTAGAAAGGAAACAGCCCTACTAAACATAGCATATGACATACACAAGTTGCTAGATGCTGATAAATGCTGCCTACTCATCCCCTCAGCGACTTTCGACATGGTCGATCACAAGATGCTTCTAGAATCCCTCCAAAAGCGGATTGAGTGAACGACCTGGTCTTTAAATAGTTCACCTCATATCTTCATAACCGCTTCCAACAAAAAAAAATAAACAGCTCAACCTCTGACACATCCACCATAATTGTGTGTCCTCCAAGGGTCAGTCCTCTCACCTGCACTCTTCAATATATACATGGAACCCTTCACCACCATACTTAAACATGTAAACATCCTCTCCCACCTCTATGCAGACGACACCAAACTTTACTTAGAAGTATCCTCACAAGAAGGTGTACAACGACTAAGTACCACTCTCATAAATGTGAAAAACTGGCTCTCACACAACCACCTGAAACTCAATCAAGATTAGACGGAAATCCTGCTCCTATCAAAAATGGACAGATCTCCCAGGTCCAAGAGTGGATAAACACCATTGACGCTTTGAACTGCAAATGGATGCTATCACCAGGACCCAAGTCTGAGCATGAACCAAAACATAAAGTATACAGCTTAGAGTGCAAATCCTTCCTTTATGAACATCAAAAGACAATCAAATGATATTCTCAATCGACACCTCAACACTCCGGATCCTAACACATAGCCAACTACTGGACCCTTTTCCTCATATTAAATACCGTAGGTCTGCTTCTATTCACAATGCACTATGACCCGACCTCCGACCAGTTCTGTTATTTTGTAACTTTTGCTCATTAACACTACTTTGACTATGGGGCATATGTATCAAACGATTTTGTATTCGCAAACGCTGCGAATCGCAAAAAAACAGCGTTTGCGAATACAAAATCGCAAAATGAGATGTATGAGGCATTTCAGCCTCGCAATCTTAAGGAATCGCTAAATTTGCGATTTCTTAAGTTTGTGTAAGCATTTAAGAAATCGCAAATTGCGATTTCTTAAATGCAATGTAACACGCACCCAAGTTGTGCGATTTCTCCTTAAGAAATCGCAAATTACCACCAACTTCAAGTTGGTGGTAAATTGCGATTTCTTTGAAATATGCACTTTTTTGCATATTTCAAAGTGCCATGTGGCGCACATTGTATGTGCGCCATATGTGCACACATGCTGATTTCAGGGGTGCATCAGGGTGTCATCATGACACCCTTGCACCTTTGAATATATTCTCAATTTGCGATTAGCAAATAGCGATTCGCAAATTGAGAAGGACTTCCCATTCATTGCTATGGGCCTCCTGGCCCATAGGAATGAATGGGAAGGTATTCCTTAATTGCGATTTCGCAATTTGCTAATCGCAATTAAGGAATTTTAAGAATTCGCTAAATTTGTGCGAATTTTTAAATACATCCCGTTTTGCAATTCTCAAATAGCGATTCTCAAAAAATCGTTATTTGAGAATCGCAAATGGAGATGTTGATACATATGCCCTTAGTCTGTAAAGTGCTTTGATACCCCTGGGTCTTGCCAGAGCTATATAAAACTCTTAAATAAATAAATAATAAATACGACAGCAGAATTTCACACGGTCCGATCAGAAACAAATATGTTTTGGTCGTCACATACATTTTGCCCTGTGTAACTGTGTCAGAAGTTGATAATGAGATGGTCGGCGACCTTTTGTTGCCCCAAGTTAGTATGGCCTCTAATCTCCAAATGAATCCCTCAGTTTACAAAGGAAAAATAAATACTCCCCTCCAGGCTGCCTTAGGGCTGGGATAGAGTTACCATGTTGTAAGCAAAAAGGCAACAATTGTAAGTCAGGTGGAGTGGTATACCATGGCAAGACCGGGTGCACCCAATCACAATTTGCCTAGTGTTCCCGCACCCATTTTCCGGTTGGGATATTACCAGGCCCAATATTACAGGACAGAGAAGCCAGATGATAAATATGCATGTGGATCAGACAGGCTGAGGAGCAGGGATGGTTCATCTCCTGCTTGACACCACCATCTCCAATCCCCTTACATTCCTCCCCTTCACTTTGCGCCCAGGCACCCCCGCCCCCAATTACAACTTGCTTTGAGGAGCTGGTAAACACCGCAATGAGGAATCCATAGGTGGAAAAGGACCCAATCATTTTAAATATGCAGGTTATTCACCATTCTGTGGACAGTAAGTAGGAACAGACACATTTAGATGCAGGTATACTAACCCGAAATGTTATCATCTAGCACTGCCCGCAGTTAAACCAGTCTAACTCTTACTCAGTCCCTTTTAGGCTTACTTCCATGACTTTTTTACACCCTCATTCAGAGAAGCTTGGAAGTGCACAAAAGTTGTGCTAAATTTGCAGTAAGTTGTTTAGAACACATTTAATACTTTTTCTTGAATTTAAAGTAATGTACTATTTGCTCATCACAAATATGTGGAAATAACTGGAGGAAAATGCATGTTGAAAAGTGAACTGAGCACAGTTTTATCGTGACATAGAAGCAAAACTGCGCATTATTCACCATAGCAACTTTGAAACTTGAAATCCTGCAGTAATACCGCTTAGGGAAATACAATACCAGGGTTTCCCCTAGGTGTTTTCTATGACTCGATATTTCATGTATCCCATGATATTTTATACATTCTATTGAATTCCGTTGCAATGCATTGCAGACACAGCCTCATGCAGTCTTTGCATTACACTATATTTATATTAAACACAAATGTATATATATTATATGTTGTACAAGACATTGTCCTCCTTTCCTGTTACCAAGTAACTGTCAAAGGACTGATGTAAACAAAATTCCCAGTGTTTTTGTGTGTCCTGCAGAAGGCACGTGGAACAGTATTTCCAAGCCAAAACAATGCAAGCAAACAGAGGAGAGGAAAGAAAATCATGTTCTGATCTAATCCTGAGATTATCCGTGGAACTGACTCTCGGAAGATACCTGTCGTTCCGTTTCAACCAACTATATCTGACTAATGTGTGCATTTCAGTCTCTCAAAGAAAGAATCCAGTTTCGAAAGCATAACCAGCACCTCCTTCTGCTCCCAACAAAGTTATGAAATAGGATTTCTAAGAATTTATGGCCAGGGAGTTAAAAAACACAATTTTGTCCTACACAATCCTAGGCTTCTTTAATTGTTTAGGTCTCGGCTCCAGTTGGTGCACATGCGCTGTCCTGAACCGAGACATGCTGTATCTGTTTGTGGGCTTACAGCCTGCCCACAGACTTCCCATTTGCTGGCATCAACATCGCTCCATTTTGGGTTCTCCTCATTTGTCAAGGGCATGCATGCGTCATGCCTTTTATGCCCTTTCTGGTGTTTAGCCCCCCCCCCCCCCGCCGAGTGAACCAGCCAACTTCTGTTAACATATGCAGCGGCCATTTTATATGCTTTGTGTAGGGACTACTTTTTTGTTTTTACGAATGGGTGACCTATTCCACCACAGGTTACGAGCGTGGTTGTTTTAATTAGTGAGAAGCGCCGTTTCAGCATGCTCCTAAAGGTGCTTTTTTCTCTCTTCCTTTGTCACTCCCATTTTCCTTTCTTCATCGTTGATGCTTTTTAGGTCTCTCCTATGCAGTGCACATGCGCTGCTTAGGAGACCTTTAGCCGTCGTTCAGCTCTTTTCCAAAGCACATACTCGTGCTTGTGGCGGCATACACCTTGCGGGAGCGCGCAGGGGCGCGCCACAAGCATGACCATTTGCTTCGAAAAAGAGCAGACTGCGCGTACATTCACACTACGCACGCACCACTCCCGGGCCAGCAAACACATGCACGCATCTCTCTCCTCGCCCACTCACTCGCTCTGTCCTCTCCGTCTCCTTTTTGCCAATGCTTGTTGAAAGTGAAATTGTTTGCACACCCACTCCACCTATTGCAGCGATGCCACGCCAGTAGTGACCCTTCTTTGCAATAAAACACACACATAGGAGATTTGCACGGCCCCCTCCGTTTGGACGTGAGACATGCGTGCAAGCTGCCGACACAACATGTTCTTCCTGCGACTGAAGAGTCGGGTTTGCCCAAACTCACCAATGCCGTCTCATTTTCGTGTGTATCTCTGGAAGTGCCGTTTAAACCAAGTTCTAGGCAGCGCCTTTGTTGAATGTGCACCCAGGCCATATGGTGGCGCACGCAGCATTAACTTGACAGGCATAACGGATGGTGGAGTCTGGGGATGACATCACCTCCAGCTTCCGGTAACTCCTTCTGGTCGAGGATCACGGGTTTATAGAGCGGGATGCAGCAAAACGACAGATGGATTAACTTTACATAAAACTGTTACTTTCTTTTTATTTCCTCTTTGTAATTGGAAAAAAAGGCATCTGAAAGAAACATTAGAAAAACGATACCATCAACACAAATTAAACTGACTATTGGAACTTAGGCAGCCAGGTTAACCGAGTTGCTTCTCTGTGCTCGTTTAAATAGCATCATGGTTTTTGAGGCCGCGTAATTTCTAAGACTAGATTTTCACGATCGCACAGAACCAGTTATGGCATCCGTTGCCATTGCAAAATATGCCGATTTACCAATTTATACTCCCTGTTTTCTTTATTTCTTTACAGAATGAATGTTTTTCAACTGGATGACAAATGACTGCATGCCTGGCTCGGGCAGTGATAAAATCCTGTACATTATATGCAATTGTGTTCTTATGGAACTATCCTTAACACTTGTAGTAACGCCCGTGTGGTGGTTACTGTAGCAGGTGCGGGGACGGGGCAGGCGGCCTATGACTATGGGGCAGGAGAAATAAGGCAGGCGACCACTCTCCTTGTGCTCCGGCCGTAAGGTCACGTGCGACCTTGGCCCGTTTATTTTATACCCCCGTAACCGAGCCCGGTCACGAGGGGTGCGTGCTTACGCTTGGGCGCGTAGAGGCCGTGTGGCCCTCTACAGTTACATTAATTACCTCCTCGTCAGCCCTCCCCGTCCCAGTCCTGACCAGTTGAGCATAGCTCCTCCCACCAGACACTCCCAAGCAACTTGAAACCCATCCCTTCCCTCCAGGCCACACCCATACCCTGAGGCATATAGCACCGTGACCCGCCACTCCACATCCTGTTTGTTTTTTCTGCAAGATTCACTTCCGGGCAAACTTCGACGGGATAGGAGGTGCTGGGTCTTCAAGCCTCCTGTCAGGTGAGTGTGAAACGGGTTGTTTAGCGCCCGTTTAAACCCCTTAGGTGCCGTTTTTGAATTATTGAGGCATTTACTTTGAGTCCCTGCTGTAGCGGGACCGTGGGGTTGGGGGGTCAGGACTGCCTGGTGTGGGGTGGTGACTCCCTGCTGCGGCCTCCTCTCTTCCGAGTTTGTTCCCTGCTCTAGCGGGATCGCCCGGGGGGGAGAGGAGGTGTGTGAGGCGCGGCTTGCCTTTCTGCGCGCCAAGGGCGTGACGGTTTTGGCTTCTATATCTTTTTTTCGTCGGTGGGGGCATGTCCCCTGTTTGTTTAGCGTTTATACAGATGGGTTTACTGTTTACTGTTTGACTGTCCGCTTCGCGCTTCCTCGGATCTTGGAGTGGGGTGTTATTCTCCTGCTGGTTGGGGGTTGCTGCATTGTATGCCCTGGGGAAAAGTCACTGTGGCCTTCTGGTTTATGTCTGGGGCTCTGACGCTCACGGTTACAGGTTCTAATCCCTTTGATTGGGTCTAGGCAGGTTTCTTCAGTGGGCTTTGGGGGTATTTCTTACCTTGTTCACTGGTTCCTGGTGCGGGGGCTTCTGGGTTCTTGGTATCCTTAAAGGTTGGGCCCTGTCCTGTCCTTTCCTTTTATGGGATGGGTGGAAGTCTCTGATTGGCCGTGTTGGGGCCGGCCTTCAGTCCTGTTGGGGATTGGCTGGAGATCGGTGGGGCTTTCCCTGGTTGGCCTTTGAGAATATATTTCTTTTTTTCCCATGGTTCGGCTCGGTATTTAATGGGGTCTGTTTCTCTGTTCTCATGTTCACAACATGGAGAGTAGAGGTGCGGATGTACGTGAGCTCGGCTGTGTGGATGAGGAGGTGGTCGCTGGGTCTTCCACTGCTCCTTCCTTAATAGATATTCAGAAGATGATTGAGGCGGCGGTGGCGGCTGCCTTTGTGGCTCGTGTTCCCATTGGGCCTAAGAAAAGGAAATTGGATGCCTCGGCGGAGGTAGATCCTGAAATGGACTCTGTTGAGGAGGTGAAGGGTCGTTTTGTCCAAGGGTCGGACCTTAGTTGTGTTCTACAGCATGTTCGGGACAATTTGGGGTTCCCTGGTCCCGTGCCGGGTGGAGAGTCTGAAGACTTCTTCGCTAATTACCTGAAGAGAGAACCTGAAAGCCTCCCCATTCATGCTTCTGTGCGGAGGGTGCTGGAGGGGGAATGGAAGGATGTGGACAAACATGCCTTTCCCCGGTTTCTGGCTAGGAGGTATCCCTTGCAGGGTTTCTCGGAGGAATTCCCGGCCGTGGTGAAGGTGGATTCCCTGCTTGCTGGCATGGCGTCTCAGAGCCTGGTGGTGTCTGAGGATGCGGTTCCTTCTGATCCTGGGGACAAGCGTGTGGAAGGGGCCTTGAAACGGTCCTTTGCTGCCTCTAATCTTGCAGTTCGGTCTGCAGCTTACACCGGCTATCTTGTGCAGTCACTTCTTAAAGACTGTCAAAGTATTTCTGCGCAGCTCATGCAGGATGAGGATCCCTCGGAGTCTTTATCCATGTTGGAACAGCAGTTGCGTTTCTTGGCAGATTTGACCTTTGACTCCCTTAGCGCTGCTGCGGCGGCTGCAGGTGCCTCGGTTGCTGCTAGGAGGCAGTTGTGGCTTAAGTCTTGGAAGGCGGAGGCTGCTCAGAAGGCGGCCGTGATGAAGATCCCCTTCACGGGCTCTAAACTGTTTGGTGAGCCGTTGGAGGCTTTGATTAAAAAGACTGCGGAGGACAAGAAGTTGTTGGCTCCGGTCCGCTCTTCTCAGAAAGGGAAGTTTGCGGGTTATAAGCGGGCTTTTGGGCAGGCGTTTCAGTCTAAAATGGCGACCCAGCCCTTTCGTGGTAGGGGACGTGGCCGGGGTGTCCCTTCCTTCCACAAGTCCCGGGGTCAACAGGGTGCTTCCTCTTCGGCGGGTCCCTCCAAGTCGTGACTATGTGATGATGGGGTTGCCAGTTGGGGGTCGCCTCTCTTCTTTTTTTCCTGTCTGGGAGGAGTTCGTTCGGGACCAGTGGGTCTTGCAGGTGGTCCGGCTGGGCTACAGAATAGAATTCGGAACTCCTCCGGTGGATGTGTTCAGGTCTACCCCTGTTCCCAGGTCTCCGGCGAAATGCCGTGCTCTGTTGGACGGAGTTCGGGACTTGGTGTCCAAGGGGGCTGTGGTGAAGGTGCCTGTGAGTCAAAGGAGTCGGGGGGTTTACTCGATCCTGTTCTTGATCCAGAAGCCAAATGGGGACTTCCGTCCTGTGCTAGATCTGAAGGCGGTGAACTTGTGTATCCCTCATCGGTCCTTCAAGATGGTGACTCTACAGTTGATTCTTCCCTTCCTGTCGGTGGGGGATTTCCTGACTTCGCTCGATCTCCGGGACGCTTATTTTCATGTACCAGTGCACGCGGATTCTCAGAGGTTCCTGCGTTTCTGTGTGGGGGTGGATCATTTCCAGTTCCAGGTATTACCGCTTGGCCTGTCGGCCTCTCCGAGGGTGTTTACTAAGGTGTTGGCTCCCTTGGTGGGTTTGTTGCATGCTCGGGGTATTCAGGTGTTCCCTTACTTGGACGACTGGTTGATTTCTTCCTCTTCTTTCCTTCAGGCTCAGGCTCAGTCCATGGAGGTTTGCAGTCTCCTTCAACGGTTCGGGTGGATTCTGAACTTGGAGAAATCCCATCTTCACCCCACTCAGGATCTACTGTTCATTGGGGGGGTGTTCAACACCAGGTTGGGAAAGGTCTTCCTGTCGGAACCTCGCAGATTGACTCTTATGCACGAGCTGCGGAAGGTGTTGGGGGCTCAGTCTTCCACGGCTCGCCAGTGGTTGCGTGTTCAGGGGCTAATGTCAGCTACTGTTATGATTGTTCCTTGGGCCCGTCTACACTTGTACCCCCTGGTGAATCATCTTCTGGAGCATTGGGATCCGGCCTCTCTGAATTACGAACAGTTGATTCCGGGGGGGGTGTCCATCGCCCGAGAATTGTCCTGGTGGCTGGTGGATTGGAACCTCTTACAGGGCTCGCCCTTTGTGTCCCAGGAGAGGTTGGTCCTGACGACCGATGCCAGCGAATTGGGTTGGGGTGCGGTCTTGGGTCAGGAGTCGGTGCAGGGTCTCTGGTCTGTGCCAGAGGCGGGCATGTCCTCGAATTGGAGGGAGTTGAAGGCGGTTCTGTTGGCTTTGACTCATTTTCTGCCTTGGATCCTCCAGAGGGATGTGATGGTACGGTCAGACAACACGGTGGTGGTGTGTTATATCAACCGCCAGGGGAGCGCGAAGGTGGCTTCCCTCAATTTGTTGGCACGAAGTATCGGCCTGTGGGCGGAGTCTCACTTGCTGTCTCTGAGGGCTTTGCATCTACCGGGGATTTTGAACACGGAGGCGGATCGCCTGAGCAGGGTGTTTCCCTCCCTGTCGGACATGTGCCTGACTCAGGAGGTGTTTGGTTGCCTAATGGCTCAGTTCGGGATCCCGGTGGTGGACCTGTTTGCCGCTCCGGGGAACGCCTTGAGGGAGAAGTATTGTTCTCTGGTTCGCTCTGCGGCGGTTTGGAGGGTGGATGCCCTGTCCTTCCGGTGGGAGGGGGGTCTGCTGTATGCCTTTCCCCCTATTGCTCTGCTTCCGCGTGTTCTCCTGAAGGTCAAGCGGGATCGGGCTTCTGTGATCCTGGTGGCTCCGGTTTGGTCCAGGAGGCCTTGGTTCCCTCTGTTATTGAAGTTGGCGGTGGGGCCCTGCTGGAGGTTGCCGGTGGTCCCTTGTCCCTTGTCATTTCCCCCTCTGTCTCGGGGGTGTCTGGTCCGCCTGCGATTGGCGGGTTGGCTGTTGAGAGGATGAACCTTGTGGCTTTGGGGTGTTCTCCTTCTGTGGCGGAATTTATTCAGAGGTCCAGGCGCCCTTCGACTCTCAAGTCCTATGCCCGGCATTGGGTTTCTTTTCGGTCTTGGTGTGAGGCGCGTGGGTGGTCCGCGTTGGAGGTGGATCCGGTGCATGTCTTGGAGTTTTTGAAGGACGGGTTTGACTTGGGTCTCGCTGTGTCCTCCCTGAGGGCTCAGTGGGCTGCTGTCCGGGCCTTTCGGGGTTCGGTCTGTGACCCGGTGGTTCCCCTGGTGTCCCGCTTGTTGCGGAGTTGTATCCTTCAGAAGCCTGTCATTCGGACCTTTGCTCCTAGTTGGGATCTGCCTCTGGTTTTGGGGGCTTTGCAGATGGCTCCCTTTGAGCCTCTGCATGAGGTGTCTTTGAGGTTTCTGACTATCAAGGTTCTGTTCCTTGTGGCTATTACCTCGGCTCGGCGGATTGGGGAGTTGGGCTCCTTGCTTTGTTCTGCCCCGTTTTTACGTTTTTTTCCTGATCGGGTGGTTCTTCGGCCTGATCCTTCCTTTGTTCCCAAGATCCCTTCCTCTTTTCACTGCTCTTCGGATCTGGTGTTGCCTGTTTTCTGTCCTGATCCTCTTTCGGAGGTGGAGGTGCGGCTGCACTGTTTGGACGTTCATAGGGCTCTGGAGGTCTATTTGTTGCGTACTGCGCCTTTTCGTAAGGTCGAATCCCTTTTTGTGACCTTTGGGCTGGCTGGTCAAGGTCTGAAGCCTTCTGGGGCTACCCTCAGTCGTTGGCTGCGGTGGGCTGTGGGTGCGGCGTATGAGGCCTGTGGGGCGTTGGCTCCTGGTTCTGTTCAGGGAAGGTCGACTCGGGGGGTGGCGGCTTCCTGGGCTTGTTTTCAGGGGGCTTCCATGGCCGAGATCTGCAGAGCTGCTACCTGGAGTTCTCCTCACACGTTTATGTCCCATTATCGTTTGGTGGTTGGGGGGACTGAGTCTGCTGGGTTTGGGGACGCTGTGTTGCGTTCTGCTCCGGTGGTGTGACTTTATATGCTTATTAAAGTCTGTTTTTCTGCTGAGTGAAGCCGATTATTGCTTTGGTATCTGCTCAACTGGTCAGGACTGGGACGGGGAGGGCTGACGAGGAGGTAATGACCGGTTACTCACCGGTAATATTCATTACTCCGAGTCGTAGCCCTCCCCGTCCCAGTCCAGGTTCCCATCCCTCCCTCCCTGTTCGGCTTCTTGTGCTTGGTTGATACAGGATGTGGAGTGGCGGGTCACGGTGCTATATGCCTCAGGGTATGGGTGTGGCCTGGAGGGAAGGGATGGGTTTCAAGTTGCTTGGGAGTGTCTGGTGGGAGGAGCTATGCTCAACTGGTCAGGACTGGGACGGGGAGGGCTACGACTCGGAGTAATGAATATTACCGGTGAGTAACCGGTCATTATATTCGTAAAGCCTCCACGACGCTCCTGCTCCTTGCTTTTCTGCGTCATATTGTAGAAATTCGGATATCCGTGAAGGGCAATATACCAAAGCGCTAATAAAGTGCTCCTTGGGCTGTGTGTCAATCCTGAACGTGTGCTTGTCTGTTGGGATTTTAAAAGAAAATCTCTTTGATAAATAGATAAGTTTACCCAGTGGCATATACGCTGTATATGTGATGCTTGAGTGGCACCCCGCAAGATCTGCCTTGGGAAACCTGTCGTTGGTCTGCTCTAGGGAGTACCTTTGTCAGCCCACACATCCTCTGGAGAGCACCAGTCGTAAGAAGTATCATTTAAGAAATTAAATCCTTTCCAACACCAAGATCCTGCCTCCTCCTTTCCATAAAAATGGAAGAGGCAAGCAGTGTAATTTAGCAAAGCACCGTTGCTTGCTGGTCAGATGCACAGCCAAAACACGGTTAATTCTTGGTGATCTATGGTTGGGAAAATGTAACCACAGGTTGTCTGATAATGTAAAATCAGTGAGTGAATAAGCAAGAAGTGCAAATGGGTAGTTGTATAGGGGCATGTGTATTAATTTGAATTAATTCTTTACCTGCCTACTGTCTCTTTACCTGCCTACTGTCTCAAAACACTCTCTTCAAATTAGGTATTTAGTACAGGCATTTGCACTAACATACTTTTAAATGCAACTGCCTTGCTTGCTAATGTGAACATAATCGTTTTTTTCTGTACATGGTTGAATCCCAAGTGTTTTAGAAGGTCTGTCCCACTGTTCACACTTTCTAGCTGCAGTTTTTATTTAACATTTCTAAATAGGTCACAAAACCATTGTGAAAATATTTTCAGAGGTGCATTATTAAACTGCTTCTCACCAAGATAATGCACCGTTATGCGACTTATAAAATATTTTGTAGTGTTTATACTTTGCAGTGTGATTTTAATGTTGAACCTTAAGCGGGAGCAATAGACAACAATGATAATTTCATGTTTCTGGTTTGAAGCCCGCTGTTTATCCATCTCAGAATTGGATTTTTTAAAACCACTATCTCTATAACTAGGTTAAAACTTGCGTTCCCAAGCTTGTGCATCATCTAGTGCATCATCTAGTTTTGCGCATATGGTGGTCTTTTAAATATCACTGATGCTCTTGTTCTCTTGGCCCTTAGAGTGTTGCACCTCTGCCTGCTGCTGGTCAAGCAAGAACAAATGCTTTTAGTGTAAATTGTATTGATTTGTTTGTACCATTAATCTGTACTCGATTCCTCTTTACAATTAACCCTCCTGCATTTTTTTTTTTACCTAGTGATCCTCCAGGGGAAGGCTATCTATCCCTCACCCTTGTCCTCGAAGCGGAAGGCATAACTGTTGTACATGGGCTTACAGAACCAGCTGGTCTTGTCTCATATGTCTCATGTGGGAGGTCACAGCACTAACCTGGGGGAGGGGCGGGGTTGTTAAGCAGACTCCATTTACTGTGTGATAATTAAATACCAATTGATCATTGCAAATTGGGTTAAACAAGTACAATGGACTTACCTCGCATTATAAATCTAAATGATTGTTATTGAAGTCGTTTTCCTATTAACGAGAAGGGATCAGATGGCCATATGGCCTGACTGTTCATTTTTTAGGTCTCGCCTTGGCAGCGCGCATGCGCTGCACTAGGAGGGCCTTTAACCATCGGTCTTCACTTTTCAAGCACTGCACTCGTGCTTGTGGCGGCATCCACCTTGCAGGAGCAAGCAGCGGCGCGCCACAAGCACGAGTGCAGTGCTTGAAAAGTGAAGACTGCGTGCTCACGCACGCACCACTCCTGGGCTTGTTAATCCAGTCACAAGAAGCGACACCATTGCAGCCTCCGAGATGTTCTTTTCCACACCCTTTTTTATTTTTAATCTTGGCCGAGGTTAGCGAGATGCTCCTTGTCGCGCACGGCTTATGGAGCCCTTTTAAATACAAGATTGCATAAGATAAGGCATGCTTTCATCGCCATGTTAGCTGCATCCGCTTGCCGCTGAGCTATTGCCATGGCTACATCCCCCACTGTTCACTCGCTTTCTCATGTCTCAGCCACCCTCTGATACGGGTTTTTGCTTCTTTTTTAATGGGAATTCTTCACAAAAGCTCACAGTCTGTGATTTTGACATGATGCATGCATATTAATTTCCTGTAAGAAAAGCGAAAGGTAACCTGTGCAAAGCACATGCTTACTCACGCATGCACTCGCAAGTCCACAATCACAAGCGCACTGACACACTGATGGGTACACAAACACACACGCCGACAGACCCATAAATATATACTCTGAGACACATTTGCACACTCTAAACCAATCTCACAAAAATGCACGTGCGTGTACGTACAGACTGACATAATCACATACACTGACCCAGTGACACACAGACACGCACTAACACAGAGAAATACCACACACAAATACAAACACAAATATGCACATACTGACATTCTCACGTAAACAATCACAGACGGACTAATACACATCAAATACACATTTACACAAACAATGACTGAAACATTCTTTCACGCTCATAGGCACACACATACTCATACAGTACACACTCGAAAACTCTCATACACGTGCGCTTGCATGCATGTATGTGCACTTATATCCAGTGTTGAGGAGAATAAAATAGCAAAATAAAAATATATTTTTAGAATATTTATCCGACTTTCTCCATTATTCACCCTCATTGAACTGAACAGTTTAGTTTCATTGTAAAATGTGTGTTATCTAAATGCCCCATGGGATTAAGATAAAGAGGGAACCCATTAAACTGAAAAGCTAAGAAATGGAAGAAAGCCTGGAGGCTGACAAAGCCAATATTTCTCAACTTTCCTGCCGTTAGGTTTTGTCAGTGCTTGTTGGTGACGTTGAACAGCAAAAAAGTAAGCATTGGCATAGCCAATAGGTCTCGCCTTTGGGACCTGCTAGAAGGGCTGCAGTATTGCCAATTCCGTTTCACTGCTCTCTTACGGTCGGCTTAATTTCTTACTGGTCAGTGGTCGCAGAGTGGAGAAAGCAGGCGTTCTTGGGCTCACTTTCATACCCATAATGCCATGGGCTAAAATGAGCCGTTTTGTTTGCTTTCTTTAAAGTGTCTATTTACTGCAGCAGTGATATGTTTGTAAGTTGTGAGTGTAAAGCAGAGAGTGTGTAGGCAGTGGGCCTTTGAGCACAAGGTTATTCTCACTTTCACAGCTTTTCAATTTAGGGATTCATATACTGCTGGCCATCGAAGGTTTACATTGTGCCAGTACTGTAATGTGGCTTTTACAGTTTAGTGAGTTAATGTACCTGCGGCTGAGCTCTGTGCTTGCAGTGCAAGTCTCTGGTCTGATTACTGAGTCCGACATAGGTCTTCAACTTTACGACATAGTAAAATGACTTCCCTTGCGTTTGTTGACACCTGAGGTTTGCAGTGGTATAAAGATGCAAGACTGCGATAGTAAGCGCCATATGAAATGTTAATAGCGGCTCGTGAAAGTGCACTTCTTCCTTATTGCTTTCTGTGAGTGCTTTCAGTGTCATATTATGCTTTATTATTGGGTCACCTGACTGACGCACTTATTGTAAAGCGCTACTGGGACCATGGAATCCTAAAATTAGAAACAATGACGAAATGTACATTTCTTGACCCCTGCAACAGGTAAACTGTTGCTTGCGAGAGTCCTCTATGTCCTTCACACCTTAAATCGAATTATATTTTTAATAATTGGTGATATATCAATTTCAAGTATGCCCTGGACCTGGACTCACACAGACTGAACTCAGCTCATTAGGCCTCCCCTTCCGTAAATGGAGGGCAAGATTGACAAATCACTGTTTCAGTGCTGCTCAGTAAGAGAGAAACTGGTTTGAGGAGCAGTGGGTATTTACTGTACTTCTCTGCACTCAGACTGCTGTTTGCTTTTCCTCATTGCTAGGTCGTCGTGGACTTTCGAAGCTTCACTCATGAAAGGGTCAGTGTTGTTTAATGAAAAATATATAAAAAGGGCCACTGGAATTATGCAGTAGGGGAGGACAAAATTATGCAACAGAGTTGACTAAATCATGTGACGAGAAAAGGTAAATTATGTGGTGTCATGCAGCATATGTTAAAGCAGTATTACTTCACTATGCTATCGTTTTTAGGTCTCGTGCGGGCTTACAGCCTCCCACAGGCTCCCCATTTGCTGGCATCAACGTCGCTCCATTTTGTGTTCTCCTCATTTGGCAAGGGCGTGCATATGTCAGGCCTTTCCTGGTATTAAGCTCTCCCTGAGAGCGCTGGCCAACTCTGTTAATATACCTCTGGCTGTGCCCAAGTCTCAGACTTATCAGTGTTACCCTTCACCTGGCACCACTTCAGGAAGAGCATAGTACACAACCATAGTGCCTGCGAACCAGCCGCGGTCCGTGCAGGTAACAGCTGTGGGGCGTTGGGGCGGCATGGGGGGGGAAGCAGCCACGGTCCGTGCAGGTAACATCGGCGGGCGGCATGGGGGGGGGGGATTTCGAGGGACGATGCAGAGGGAAAATTAAATAAATAATTCATTTTCCCTCTCCATCGTCCCTTGAAATCCCCCCCACACAGCCCCACCGCTGCTACCTGCTTTATCACGGCTGCTACGAACACCCACCTACGCTGTCCCCCTGATCCTCGTTATTTTTGAAAACCCTCCGCTCACTGGTTAAAACCTGCTCCCTGCTCTCCTTAACCAACACTCCCAAAGCCTTGTGCATTTGCCAAAGCTTTTTTGAAACCCTTTTCAAACAGTCCTGGAGTGTGTTCTCAGCAGTGCAGGCTCACAGGCTTAGTAGCCATAAACCTCTCACTGCTCAGTTGAATATCCATTCTACCCACACCACCGCTTTCATCCCTTTACATCTCTACCTCGAGTTTGATTAACCTTACACCGGTATTTTTCCAGGCATGTTTGTATTTCCCTGCAACAGACCCATTGGGAAGACTTAACTTTTCCTTTTTTTTCCGTTTGCCTCGGCAGAAAACAAAATCCATTGGCTAAGCGAAGAAGGTCTCGGCAATCTGAGAGCTATAGGCGTTGACAATGTAAATGCATTTGTATAGGGCTCTGCGGCTTTTTTTATTGATATACAAAAATGCTCTTAGATTGTCAAGACCTATTGGCTTTGCCAATGCTTTTTTAAATTCTCTGCGATTCTTGTGCGCTTGCGTGGGATCTGTCTTTCAGAATCACTTTACAGAGATCTGAAACTGCTCCCTCTCCCTCCACCCAAAAACACATGTTAGAACTCCCCTCAGATCCCCCCTGAATGTTGCTTTGCCTCTCCCGCTGCTGGCTGCGAGAGAGCCTGCGCCTATGAGCAGTGTCTGTGAGTTAGGCGTTAATGAAATCATTGTTTGGTTGGTTCACAGCGTTTTAAACCACAGTGGGATATTAACGCTGCTCAGCCCTTGAAGGATTTAAAGACTGTTTTCCAAGTGGCTTAGTGGTTCTCGCAGACTGAATTTTCAGAGACTGGGCATTAAATGGTGCGTTGTATTTTAAATCTCATTAGATCGAAAATATAGAGCTTGGCCATTTAGAAACGTAGGATGCTGAAAAGGCCTAAACAAGCACACTCGTGCTGTCTGTCTGTTTTTACTCCGATTCTACGCATGCAATAACAAAAAAATATAAGCAGCGCTGCCCATTGTCCCCAGAACTGACCATTGTGTTATATTGTTGCCCAATATGATACAGTGTTATTCAAAATGATGTGGTACTGTGGAAAAAGAAGAGTGCTGGTGAATAATATGACATTGCAGCAGGGGTTTGACATTCTACTGTCCAATATAATAGAGAGCAATGAGGCAACAGGTCAATAAACCTCAAAAGTGTAAGATAAAAGGAAACAGAGCAACTGTGTATGTCTTAGGGCTGTATTACGAGTCTGGCAGTCCATGGACTGCCAGACTCGGGGGCGCGGCAGTGGCAGTCTTCCGACCTGATTACAACCAGGGCGGTCGGGCCGCCCTGGGACCACCGCAACTGCCAGGGATCAGAGATCTCTGGCAGTGGCATGGCAGTCTTGAGGTGGCGATATGCTCGGCGGGGCCGCTACGGCCCCGCCAAGCTTATTACAAGTTTCCTTACACTTTTCATGGCAGTGCGACCGCCAAGAAAAGTGTGGCAGCGAGGAAACAAAAGGGGCTCTACAGGGCCTGCTTGTGCCTCTGCTTCATGGGGTGCATGCAGGGGGGCACATGTTGTGCCTCCCTGCGTGCATGCACCCCAGTACCTGCACCGCATGGACTGCAGCAGTCCAGGCCGTGCATGTACTGATTTTGAAGTTCCCATTACGGTGCCTATATCATAGGCACCGCCGTGGGAACGCCAAAGAACCGCCCATCAGACAGGAGAAATCTCCTAATCTGGCAGGGGGTTTGTTAGAAATGGGATTTCTGGTTGGCTAAGGCTTGCGCCAAAGTCAGGCAGAAACCACCACTCTAGTCAGGGCAAGGAAGTTACACGCCAAAGAAAACCCCTGCTCACCCCCTTGGTAGCTTGGCACGAGCAGTCAGGCTTATCTCTGAGGCGATGTGTAAAGCGTTTGCGCGCGCACCCAGCAACAACACCCAAGGCCCACCACAAAAGAAACTCCACACAAGGTATTATATAAAAATAGCCTTTGTATTACCAAAACACATTAGATAAAAACACACACTTTACAATGTGCCAACAGGCACGGGCAGAGTTTACAAGGGATTATATATACAGGGGACAGGGCCACATGGACCACTGTCAGGAATTAGCACTTGGTAGAAATTAGCACTTAGAACATAGGAATAATACTGTAGCACAAAAATAGAACATGTAGCACACAACCAGTAACTACTGGTATCTGGTAAGTACCACCTACGCGACCCTAACCACCTTAGGAAAATGTCACGCAGGGAACTAGGACCTCACTAGCACCACCTGTACTAGGAGAAAACAAACAACCACCTAAGTATTACAATACCTGTAGGGGTAATAGAACGTTACACATGATGCATCACATTCAGAGGTGTAGGGAAGGAAAACACATGATGCATAAAAACATTCAGCGGTGTAAAACAGGGCACATGACGCATAAAAACACATTCAGAGGTGCAGGTTAGGAACAATAGCGCAAAACTCACATTAGCCACCACCTGTGGCAGTCCCTAGGCCAATTGGCCTTGTTGGGGCTAGGACGCCCTGTGTCCAGCAGAGTCAGGGCAAGGCTGCGCAAGCCAAAACGCAACGTAGCACTGGGCACACCCTAAACGTTGCAGCTGCCCACTAAGTGCTGGGCAGCTGGAGAAATGCGCGTGGGCACCACTGTGCCTTTAAAACCAATCTGTCGCCCTTGGAGCCTCTCTGGGCACTAAAACAATGAAATGCCCCCTAGAGCCTGTCAGGGCTCTATTAAACCATTGCCCCCGACGTTGGAGCCTCACGGGCTCTAGAACAAAGGTGGGGGCGACGTTTGAGCGACCCGCTGCCTTCCGGGGCCGCTCTGCTGACTAGAAAATGCCCCCGTATACGTGGGAGCGGCCCGCTGCCTTCCGGGGCCGCTCTGCTGACTAGGAAGTGCCCCCGTATACGTGGGAGCGGCCCGCTGCCTTTCGGGGCCGCTCCGCTGATCAGGAGATGCCCCCGTATGGTGGAGCCACACTGGCTCTACACACCTATGCAACGTTGGAGCCTCTCGGGGCTCAAGGATATCGACCGGCACCCTCACTCACCGGACTTCGATGGGCTGCTCCGGCGATGGGGACAGCTGCAAGGGAGCACGCAGCGCTCCAACCTCCTCTGTGCCTGCGGGGCTCTCCTGGCACACGGGATCCCCGCTTACTCGCGGACTTCCTGGTTCCCGTCACAGGAGCGCGGGGTAGGCTCCCGTCCGCTTCCTGTTCAGACTCCGCCCCCGTCCTCACTCGGCGCCTGACTTCCTGGGAGCCCGGCCGCGGCGGTGATTTCGGAAATAGTTTTAAGTCGCGGGGTGGGCACCCGCGACGTGAGGGAAATAAACGGGGTGGGCACCCGCAATGTAAATTCACCAATAAAAATGCGGCACCAAAGCGGGGTGGGCACCCGCTAATTAAATAATTAAATAAGCGGGGTAGGCACCCGCGAAGTGCACGGCAAAAACGGGGGAATCCCTATGTCGGGGTTCCCCCCGTGAATTTATCGTAGCGCTGCTGGGGCCACAAAATAAAGCGCTCCTAGCGCTATAAGGAAAATAAAAGCACTTCCAGGCGCTTTGGGGAGCAGGAAAGCCCAGCAAAGTTTTAGGAAGGTAGGCAGGGGGCAAGGCTGGGCCAGGGGCCAGCTCACTGGGCCCTCCAGGCAGGAAGGCAGTCCCAAGTGGCGGTTCCTCCTGGCCGTCAGCAGCAGCAGCAGCCCCCCTCAGGATCCTGGAAGAGAACAGATTCTGTGGGGACACAGACCCATTTTTATACAGTAAAACCCTTTGTTCTTGGTTCAGGGTGAGGGGGAAAACCAGTCGCAGCTGGTTGGGGGGCACCCTTGATGTGCTCAGCCCCTCACTCTATTCACTGGCAGGGCTAGGGTCGTCAGTCGCACCACAGGGGGCGGAGCCAGCATTGTGTGGGGAAAGCCCTGCCCTATTCAGGTCCAAGGTGTACTCCTCCCCAGCCATCAGCATGCTAATCTCACACTCACCACTGGGGCAGACCCAACCAGACTCCTGGAGCCAGGCTCACCAGCCAGCTCCAGCCAATCACACGCCAGACACCTTTTACACTAACATGCCAACTCCTAGAAGTGGCACTTCCGCACATGACATAATCACGCATCATACATCATTGCGAAGCATTCGATCACACGAGTCCGCACATACCAAACTCGAGCCTGCACACCCCACGCATCAGGAACTACCAGGGACACATACATTCCCCATGCATTCCTATGGGAGGGCAGGCCTATCTCACCACATGCACTCAGAGGGCGCACGCACTTTACCCTGGGACACAGGGAAAGTGCGCAGAAACCAAAAACCACTACCACCAAGTCACCAATAAAAGCAAAAAGTTCAGGGGTGAACCTGCCAGAAGGGCCAAGTCCAACAGGGTTCAAACATGAGTTTCGCGGTGTTGAGTGGCGGCTGGTGACAGTGAAAAGTGGTGGGGGAATTAACTTTGGGGTGACTCTTAAGTAGTGGACGAGCATTGAATTTTCTTTTACTTTAGCCGTGTCATTATTTTGAAGACCGTGTACCACATCACACCCATTTGCACAGGATCACAAATACAACTGAATTACGTGACCACTGCCTGGCACGCTCGGCAGGGAGGCCACAGAGCAGGGACAGGTGCCAAGAAAGGAGGCAGATATGTAATATCAGGGTGCAGAACATGCATAGGCACCAACACAGGAAAACACGGGTGAACTCTACATCATAAGAGCCTGAGCAGAAATAGGTTTCAAAGAAGGAGTGGAATCTGGAGCATCAGCGAGCAAAGACAAGTGGACAACACAGACTAAACTAAAACTCTAAAGTTGCGGATAACGAGTGTGTGTTAATATACTGCTTGACAGTATGTCTGAATATCATGTAAGTCGCAGAAGAAGTGCCAAAATTTAAATCATGGCACTCATTTCATGTATGCATGCCCTCGTTGGCTTCAAATGCGCAGACGCAGACTGAGCAAGTCACAGCTTATTTTTTAATACAAGAGCGCGCACAACTTCGTATTGAAACATGAAGCGTCTTGGCTGTTTGCAACTCAAATCAAAGAAAATGTTTTTGTATTTTACTAGTTTGATTTACACTAGTATAATACAAAAACATTTTCTTTTATTTAATTTACAAACAACAAAGAGGCTTTAAATCGAGTTTGATTCTCTACTGATTTTATATTCTGAGAGATGGGATTTCCTTTGGCAGCAGAGAACAAGCACTGCACCATATTTTCATTTTCACAATGTAGGATTTTACAAAGTGGAACTTACTGCTGCCTTTCAGTAAGGTCAGGACGGACAACGGAGCAGGAAAGGTATGACTCATCGATTCTCCCACTCCCTCTTGGTAATGAGATGGCAGGGGAGGGATGAAGACAACAGCCTGCTTCACCTAAGCCCCCCCTCTTATGATGAGTGGTTAATTGTTGCCTCCGACTCCATCGTTCTTCCTATCAGCCTGCCACACCCCCTTCTATTGAAAAGAATGGAGTTCTGTGAACTCCTCTCAGGGCCATTGTGTAAGCGCCCAAAAAGAACCCTTATTCACGGCATTGAAAGTCGGCACGCCCTCTGCCATGATGCCACTGCTGTAGATTGTGCCTGCTGGTCGAAGAATACCTCGCCCAGAAGGCATGCGCAGCAGGACCGTACCTTTGCAAAGTTCCTCACAGCTGCCCTATTATAAATATGAGAGCGGAGAGCAGCAACCAAGTAGTAAATTATGTTCAGCTGCTTGGTGTTTTGCAATTCTTCTTGCCTCTCCCCTAAGGGTGGCAGGGCAACGCCCATTTTGCCCATTAACACCAGCCGTCTGAAGCAGGGCGGTCCCAGTCCCGCACCGCCAAACTCATAATATGGCCCTAAGTGGTTTTTTTTAAATAATTATTTTAATTAAACATACATTGGTTCAAATAGACCTTACAGAGGGTCTGCAAGTTTGTACATTGCAATAATCACAGAAGGAAAACATTTATCATTACATACAAGGGGAATGTCACGGGGTGAGGGGGTCGTCCTGTACATCACATCTTGGCGGCACACAGAGCTCTCCACGATAGGTATTCCAGATTTCCCACACACAGGACCACTTTGTGGGGCATCCCCTTGCCAGGTAAACTGTCTTCTCTGTGAACATACACCAGTCCAGGTTCCTTTCCCTGGCTTCTAGTGTGGGTGGCTGAGCTGCTCCCCATAGTTGAGCAATATCTCTTTTTGCTGGCATGAACCTTAGAGTAGCCCACTGCATCCGGTGAGTGTTTAAGTCTGTGGGTTCCCAGATATATGGCCCTTAGTGTTTAATTTGTGTGTGTATCTGTCTGTGTCGGAGTATGTTAATGTTTCTCCCACAGATGTCTCAGAGTTCCTACTGACCTCATCTCACCAGTAGCATGTTTATCCACTCAAATCTTTTCAGTCAGCAGTTATCTTCATTCCTCCAAGAGAATCAGATATTAACTTTCAGGTAACATTTCTGCTCTTAGGCCCTCATTAGGAGTGGTGAGTTAATTCCACTGGCTTGGAGCCAGAATTATGAGTTCTCTGGTATTTTGCAAATCCTTTGTGTATGTATAGGTTTCCTGCTACACTTGTTATTTAATGATCCATGTGAAAGCATTTCCGTATCTGTTTTGATATAGATTTTTATGACATAATATATGTCTAATACTGTTGTCTGAGGCCTTATCCTGTATGATTGACATGGCCAAGGGGATCTGTTTTCTTTCTGAACCTGTTGCATCTCTGGGAATGGAGTGGTAGATCTAGTGCCTAAACCAGTGAAATCTGTTGTCTATGGTCTGAGATCTGCATAACTTTTCAAGTTGACACATTTCCTCTTATAAAAAACTTCCCAGTATAAATATGTAACAGAAAATCTGCTTGAGAGGATCAGGACTGAAAAATGTAATGAACATAGAGAGAGGCTATGTGCATTTTGTAAAACAAGCATTGACAAAGTGTATAGGTCTGGCTTTAATGTGCTAATTCATGCAAACAGAGGAATGCACAAATGCAGTTAACACATTTTTATTCGCAAATGCTCTTTTGCAGGTTACACTCGGACCTATCGGCTTTGCCAATCCCAGGGTAAAATTTAGCAAGAAGGATTTCTTTCTGAATGAAATGAATATAGGTGATAAAGAATTGCATGTGACAAACAGTGAGATGCTTAATTGTACTTTTCATATGTAAAACTGTTTCTCAGTCACTTGCTAGAAGTTTGAATGATGCATCAAACAGCCAATAGCAAAAGTTATACTCCTCTGGGTGTGGCCGAGCCCACTATGCATATATTTTTTAAATAACAATTTATAATAGGTCTTTTGAACAGATGCTTTGTCCAGCCAGACCTAATGATTGCCCGTCATGTCAAATTGGATAACGAGATTGGCTTTTAACCATTTTAAGGAAATTGGAGAGAAAACATGTAATTTTACCACGATCTTCTCAAACTTGTCTTGGGGGATAAACTTGCTTTTCTAGTCCCCTGTATCGAGCTTGGCTTGCTTTGCAAAGCATGAAACTATTGGGAAATCGTCCAAGTGTCTCTTGAAAACAGCCACTAAAAACAGTGGCTTTTCGACAATTATACTTAAAAACTATGGGACTCATTTACATAAGATTGGTGTAGGGTAGCACCACAAGTCTTTTTGCTGCATTGCCCTACGCCAATTTGAAAGGGCAGTAATGCACCATATTTACAAGATATGGTGCATTCCTGTTCTTTCAGCCAGCGCTGGTGCACAATTTGGTTCTTAGCGCCAATGCAGGCATCCTTGCACAACGGTGCAAGGGTGTCTGCGTTGCTGGCAGCATTGTTTTTGTACAGGAAGGGGCACCTACCTGCACAAAACCAATTCCGAGAGCCTTTTTTCTCTTTCTATGTGTGCTAAAGAATACAGCCCACGTGGAAAGAGGAAAAAACGAGCAGAAATGAAAACATTTCTCCTCGTTACGCCTGCTGTGGGGAGGTGTAAGGTTCCGGCGCTGCCCCAGGTTTACGTGGTTTGGGTTTTGAATGGGAACACCCACCGCAGCACCCATGGAACGCCTCCTTGATGCACGGTAAGGTGAGGCAGAGCTTTGCGCTGCCTCGCCTTACTCCATACCTCTGAGGCCATGCAAAGCCACGCAGGGAGGGTTTGCATCGCCTCATAGATATGATTGGGAGGGTTGCGCCACCGGAGAGTCTAAAAATGGACGCTCCAGCAGTGCAGGCCTCTTGTAAATAAGCCGTTTTCAAATTACTTTTTGGCCACTTGTTTTCAAAATGCTAGAAAGGAGAGTGCCCCCTTCACCCAAACCTTCTTCTTGGCGGACGTCAGGCCCACTCGCTCTCTCTGGACAGTTTAGGTGGGTAGGTATGTTTAACAGTCACAGGCCGGGGTACTATGCACGGGTGGTGCTTTATAGTTTTAATATATGCATTCTGTATTAAAGCACTTTCTACATTTAAAAGGAAATGCACTGCAGGCGGATTTTTTCTAATCAGGAGCCAAGTGTCACTGTGCAGCAACATCAATTAAGCTTTGCGCCGGAGCATCTGTGAAATGTGGGACAAAGACGCGAGCGATGCTCTGAACTTCTAGAACAACCCCGGGGGACTGTACAGCGAGTGCTGCTCATGTCTGTTCGCTCAGCCGTAGCATTGGACCCACTTGCAATTAATGTTCCAATTAATAGCACGCTGCTGCCAATGTGTGGCCATTAATGATGACCTCATATTATCCCATTTACAGAAGCACACAGGGGAGCCCATAACCTCCAGACACCGTATGCAAGATTGTGTCGGGGCTTGGGGATGTTGCCGAGCTCTTTGCCAGGGCCGGTTTTCGGACGATTTTGTTACAGGGCCGATTTTGTAGCTATGCTGCAAAAACGGCCCTGTAACAAAACCGGCCCCCAGGGGCCCAAAAACGGCCCAACCCGTGTAGCGCACCGGGGGATTGCCCGGTGCCCGCTACGGCCAGTCCAACCCTGCCTTTATCTCTGGGTGGAGTGAAGGGTTCATCCAAAACTCTCTCACTGAAGAGGAATTGAGGCCCTCTGAACAGCAACATGGGGTTGAGACAGCATGGTAAAAGTGCTACAATGTTACCGCCGACATTTTAAAGTTTCCACTGCAGTTCTAGCTAACCTTTACATTAAGAGTGCGTTTAATAAGGAATAAAAACAATTTCTGCTTATAAAAATCTGTTTCCAACCAGAGTGAGCAGAAATATTGTGGCTTCTGTATGATTATGCACGGAACGATGTCCTATCTTTGGCCCATTGCTAGCCATACATAATACAAGGCATGTCAACGAGTCGTAAAAAAACACCCCGCAAGCGTGTAGAAAGGCCCTGTCAACAATCCCCCTAATTTCATTTCAGATAAAATCTTGAGATACAAATTATCAATGAAAAAATGGCATGAGAAAAATATAGGATTTAAAAAAATCACACAGCATACAAGTTAGTAAGTGTAAATTCAACGATTTATGTAGAAAATAGGGTATGGGGAGAGTTAAAAGTAAAAAGAAGCGTGGATGGATCAGATTAAGGGAAGGAACAACAGGGGCCAATCCAGTTTAAAAAAACAGGCTGGTACATTTAATAAAGCAAACTATTTCTAGAAATAATAAAAAATATATTATCTGACATATTATTTGAAATTAATTACATGGATATGAATCTCCCAAAAGTAATCTGAGAGTCATTAATTGACTCACTATTAGCGGAAAGAGTCTGCATATTTAGCCACACTTTGTTACGTGACAGTTTGATCTTAAGTGCACGGTAAATGCTTCAAAGGCCTCTTTGTTAATTTTCCATCAAGCAAAGGTGGGGGTGCTGCAGTAATCCCCCCACCCCCACTCCAGCAGCACTGGTGAGTGGATGAGTTGTTTTCATGGAACAGCCTTTACCACACACTGTTTGCAGAGCACATAATTCTCTCTTGCGGCAGATGTTAACCACATGATCTTACCTTGCAACTTAACATGTCCGTCACCCTCTCCTCTATAGTCTGTCCAGCTTTCGGTCTCACAAGAATGAAAACTGCCTCCACATCTGGACAGGCCCGCAGCAGCTTCTCCACCAGCACTTTGCCCATGAAACCAGTGGCACCTGTAACGAGGACCACCTTGCCGCCATAATAAGCTGCAACAGACGACATGGCGATACCTCTCTCCGCGGCCCTGACGTCTTCTTGTAGGAGGGTCCTGAGGAGGAGAAGAAGCAAGCTCAGACATTGTGGCAAGAGCAGTCAAGAAGAAAAACCATGCAAGCAAGTATGCACTGCCTTTTAGAATTCAAAACTGCTGGAACCATCTTTTTGGAACATCAGCTTTGTTGAATAAAGTTTGAGAATGAGTAAAAAACAAGGAAATTACATAAAACCCATGACCTCATTGGATCACTTGATCACCAATGGACTCTTCTGTATTATCGCATTAAAGGTCATGCACCTGCAAGTATACTTTTGTCCACTGAGGTGCTAAAGAAAGGAACTATAGCATAGGACCAGGAGCTGCAAAAGGAACAGTTAAAACATATCTGGTTACAAATGTGTCAATGTAAAGGGGAGCGAGATGGACATTTGAAACAAACTCTCTGGTGTCGAACACCTTCCAGGGCCTCTAAAACAGCCCACCCAATGTATTACTATGGACGGTGCAAAATGTCCTTTCAAGCCTTGCAAAATGCAAGCCCTGCCCACAGGAGAGTGCGGCGAATATTATCTCAATAATTGCAGCCCGAGTCTAGAAAGGTACCAGTTAAGGCTACCAGATGTGGTAGAAAGGCCTGCTGCGTTTCACGCGGTGGCACACATTGGATAGCCATTAGACCTATGTATGCCATACAGCACCATTTCAAATGTCACTCAAATAATACGTTTTTCCATAGAAAATGCACTTATTTTTAGTAACAAAGCAAAATAAAATGTGCACAGAACCTACAGTTTACACAATAATTTCGGGGCCGGAGTTCAGCCTACTGAGATTACTGAAACCGGTCTTTTGAATTTGATGAGGCATTTTTTTTCTACAGGATCACGTTTGTGCTACTGTTACTGGAACATCAATCATTTTTCTTTGTTGTTGATCTTGAAGGCACGAACAAAGCCTTTAATGATTAGCACCGTGTTTGTTAATGTTATGGTAGCAAGAGGTCAAAGGTCAGCACAGCTTACTGGTTGTTTCAGTCGGTTCCTAAAAAACGTGTCAATTGTAGCCTTCTGGCACTGGACCATCAGAGAAGTTCCACGGGTAATTTGTGTTTCGGCGTGCAGCTCTTCTACAATGAGATAGCAGTGGGCAGGCACATGATTGCTAGAAAGAAAAAATTCTCAGGGGCATATGTACAAGCCCCTATCGCTAACACAATGTCACGTTTACGGATGTTTTGGTGGCAATAGGGGATGCGTCTTATGTTATGTACAAGGCAGCATTAAGCCACTTAACGAGGCTTAACGCTGCCTTGTACATAAGGCACCGTGAAAGGGGTGTGCAGCGGGTGTTGTGGCGGGCGTTTCACTGCAACACCCATTGGATTTGACGCTGCCCCCTATGTACAAGGGTGGCGTGCATAGTAGGCAGCGCCAAAATTAATTAATCAAAAATTATGCCATTTTGTAACTTTCATGTGCCCTGCATGAAGCAGCACACATGAAAGTTACAAAATGGCATTTTAGAATTGTTTATGGGCAGGAAGGGACACCTTCCTACACATAACCAATCCTCCCCTGCACACAGACACCCTTGCACTCTTGTGCAATCGTGCTTGCGATGGCGCTAAGTTGTTAAACTAGTACCATCGCAGGGGGAAATGCAAATCTTCACTACATTCTTGTAAATATGGTGCAGCTCTGCGTTCCAAAAGTGGAGGAGAGAGGTGTTAAGCCAAGGAGCCTAACGACACGCTCCGCCACTTCCTAGTACATATCCCCCTGAGTTTCAAAGTCTGGTGCAGAATTCGCCCAACTAACTTAACCTTCGTTGAGGAGCGATTACTCAGCAGGATTTTGTACCCTGCGAGTTTTGCTTCATGTAGAATTGATGCTAGGTTACTTTTTATTCAAGGTTTAGTGAAAGAGAGCAGATCTGGAAGAAAGTCTTGGATCCAGTCATAGATGTCCAAGTGATTCAAGTTCAGACATCTTATGAGGACTTAGATTATTGGGGTTTAAAGATCCCAGGTTTGTATAAGGGAAGTTGGTTAGTTGTGACGAAAGGGGAGGAGGTGTAGGGCCAAATATAGCATGTTACTACGCATGCTATTACATCGCATTCCATTACAATGCGGTTGTTACAACGACCGCTTTGTTAGAATGCGATACCTTTACTTCGCAAGTCATTAGATCGACTTGCTGTACGGGGCGCGCTGAAGTTAGGAATAGTATAATTTACTATTCCAACTCCAGCATGTGCAACAGTAGGGAAGGTGTTGGAATAGTAAATTATACTATTCCTTAGTTTAGAGCACCCCCGTAAAGCAAGTCGATCTAATGTCTTGCGATGGAAAAGTATTGGGTACTAACAACGTGATCGTTGTAACAACCGCGTTGTAAAAGCACCGCGCTGTAATGGCAGCACTGTAAACGCTGTTTCCCATAGGGCCACTCTTGGAGTCAAACAAGCTAAGAAGAGATCTTACAGTGCAGTTTTGTAGAGGAGATGATGACGAGGGTAAAGATAGGACGGAAGAGTTAGTAGACTAGGTGTTTTAGGGAGGAATGAGGGCATGCAAAGTTGAGATTTTAAGTATGAAAGGCTGCAGAGAGAGGTGATGTGAGCGATAAGAAGAATGCAACTAAAATAGGGTTTGAAGCTAAACGCGCAAAATACAGCGGCCCACAGTGGAGCGGCTGCCACGATCCTCTGAGGCCCACAAAATGATGGAGAACATGCAAGAGGAAGGCAAAGATGGGACTGGAGAAGCTGTCAGCTACACCATGCTGTTTTAAAAACTTTTTTTAAATCTATCCTCTTGCACTTGGACAAGAAGGGGAAGCACCAGTATTTACCACACCCTGCCCTTGGGCAAGATGGGGTATGAATAAATGAAAAGTGCTTATATAGCACACGGCTACTCTGAAGAATGTCGCTTTTAGGCAACAGAAGATGGACCAGAGCAGAGAATCACCAGCATCCTGCCATCAGTATAGTCTGAATAGGAGTGTTTTCAACTCCTTCCTAAATCTAGATTTATCTTTAATTGACCTTAGATGATCAGGAAGAAGGTTCAATAGCCCAGCCGTCTTAACTGTATAGGAAGAGCCACCCATGTGTTGCCTGTTGAAACAAGCCACCACAATTAAGCTAGTGTTTTTCGACTGCAGGGGACTCCCATGTGAGGGAGAACTGTTATAGAATCATCCTGCTCGTCGACAGTGCAAGAGGGCTTGTCGATTTAATATTCACCCCCGCGGTTTCTGGGAAAGGGAGGGGTGTGTTAATGAGGTGCGTAAGAATGGTGTAAAATGTGGGTGCTATATCACAGTTGAGATTTACATTAAGATAAAGGGAAGTTTGCTTGTTGATTAGCTTAAGACATCCCGCCTCCGTTGATTGTGAGCCAAGGCTCGGGTGGGTAAACCATCTCCTCTTACAATGTGACAAAGCTGGGGGGAGAAGAGGGTAAATATTATCAGCCATCCGTCGACAAGGTGGACAGGGTAACCAAATACTACACTTCACTTGGGTAATGCGGTGCAATAGAGGAGTTGGTAAACGGCCCTTGCCCTGGTAATGCATAAGAAGGTACAGATTTAATCTGTGTCCTTGCCCAAGGTTGGTGGGTTTTTAATAGGAGCCAGGGGCAAATATGCCCCCCGACATTCTTCATAAACTTCCAGGGGTAGTGAACATTACTGAATATATATTGTACTCGCTCATGTACACTGGTCATTCGCTTTTTGACTTATCTCCAAAATATGGTGTAGAGTCAGTCAATGGTTTAGGAGTTATTTGCTCCCAAATTCATCGATGGGAAATACCTTGTTAAATAAAAAAAGTGAGACGTTTTGGAAGCGAATGACAACTTTTGAGCCACTCAACCAATCTGCTTCAAATTTGACTTGCTCAAGGGTTGAAATTCGGTGGGTGATTCCTCCAAGTTTGGTGCAAGTTGGTCAAGGGGGCAATAGTTCTTTTTTCTCCAAAATGGCATTCCCGGTCAACTGAGTTGTTAACTTGGGTCCCAATGCAAGCATAATTGTGGTCCCATCCCCTGGTTTGGAAGTAAAACAATAATGACTATTATGGGTCAAATGGGCCCCTTACACTTCTGTGTCCCAGTGCCGCTGCACCTGCTGCACCCTTGATAGCTATGCCCCTATTTAGCAACGAATCCTGTCCTTCAAAGCAAATGACATGTGTTAGTAATGAGCCACTTTTATCTCTCAATGAATCTCATTAACGAAGCCTGATCCCGAGAGGCTGAGCACAAACATCTCTTTCTCTTGCAATATCCTAGCCTGGCCCACTGCCAAAAGATTACTTTTTATTAAAAACAGCCTCGGGTAATATGAAAAATAGAAGGTGTGATAGGAAACTGAACCATGTTAGCATTTTGTTCTCGCAATACTGCACACTACGTGAAGGCCAGATGCATATCTACCCACAGTTTACAGTGTGTCACTGAGAAAACAATCTGCTTGGGCACAAATATACCTGTCCTGTAATACCCAGGGCGGTTGGTCACTTCTGTTATGGGAATTACCATGCTTAGTATAGGTTTTTGAACTGGACATTTTGCCTGCTTAAAGGGCCAGGAAACGGGGAATAGTATGTGGAATATCAAGTGGAAATCAGTACAGAAACATAGAAAAATATGCTACTCCCCCCCCCTTGCTTAGGGAGAGCCTTGTATTAGGCAGATGAAATCCCCGGAAGTACCAATAGCCGAAACATCAGTAGCGGCTCCTGGAGGGAGTGCTGCGGGGCGGTGATGCGGGGCGGTGGAGGAGAAGGGTGGGGGGGGTAGTAACATACGGCCGAACAGAGGTAAGTACATAAATAAGTAAATAAAACAAATTTCATTGCGCGCGCTGCATTGCCAAATGCGAAATTCGTTGCTTCTCAGATAGGAAATACTGATGCCGCATCCCCTCATCCCTTGTGTAAGGGCCTCGGTGTTCTACACCTCCATAAAATGTGTGGGATCAATCTATTCCAGTGCAGGCCTCAACTCCCCCTGCCAGACTCAAATTAAAATAATTATTGATTCCACCCCCTATCAGCCAAAATACATTTTAGGAAATAGCTCATTTCAGTTTCAATTAATACCAGTAGCATCTGGTGATCTCCGAAAGATAAATACTTGCGATGACTTCACCCTTTTCCTCCCTATGTGATAAGAATGACCTTCATTGTGCCAATGCCAGCATTTTGTTATCAGTCCCCTCTTAGGCCAAGAATTTGCAGAGCAAACGTAGGGCATCCCCCAGGACATCAGAGCTAAACGACCCAACCACGACAGCTGAGGCCCAGTAGCTCCTGCTCGCCCCATGGCCCCCCAGATGTGGTTTGACAGGCGCTCTATAAATACCAACACATACATCTCCACATACATCCCATCTGTTATAAAAGAGTCTTTCATCGGGCTAGAGGGTTTGCCCTGATGTTCTCCTCTTGTGTGTTATGACGCAAAGTGACGCACATCGATAAATGCTGCCCTGCTGTCACCACATCGTGTGTCCCCTCTATGATTTCTCTCTCTCTTCTTTTCTGTCCTTCGTTTGGGTGTTTTGACGTGAGCCTGCGTCATCCATCAGTAAAGTGCATCCTGCCTGAAGCCTGCCGCAGCATGCACGAATAATGCATGTGTTCTCCCTTGGCAAACATCAAAGCGTCGCCTTCCTCGAACCTTCTTAGCCAAGGTGGATAGTATGATCGGCTGCGTGACCCCATAATCAGGGGTAATGACTGTTTTGGTACCACAGGCACCAGACAAGAGCTCCTGCCATCAAAATGCAGGTGCGAACCGCGTAACAGATTTACAGCAATCTGAATCCAGCACTGTAATGATGGTAATGCTTTGAAATAAGCAACTCTTTATTAACAGTTATTCCTCATTACAGTGGAATTGTGGTTCCTGTCGTATCTGCAGAGCCCCATGGTGCACACGACTGAATAGCAAGCAGCACCTCACCCCACAAGAATCCCAGCCAGTATCTACATACCCCAACCTTACTTCTTCAGCAATGTATGGATGCATATATGATAATTGTGTGTGTACTGTCATGGTTATGTTGAACATCCTCCACCCATTAAATCCAACACTTCCTCCTATTCACACCACAAACTGCAAATGTACCTTGTAGCAGATGCCTTGTACAGCTTTTCCGATCGAAACGCTTCCTGTACCACATCAATAAACAACAAACACTCCAAACTCAGAGTCTCTAATTTAAGGATTAATATTATCAGAGAGTGATTTGACATTTGTTTTAAGTAAGTGACAAAGGTTAAATATATTTTCGACATAAACCATCATTCCATCTCAAACTGGAGCTGGTATCTCACAAATGGGGTTCTAGATGGTTGTCAAAGACACCACATAGTAGGGCACCACTCATCAACTCTGTTCTGTGGTTCGTAGAAAACACCCCACAACCGGATCTTTAGTATTGAGTTCCGTAATCTACAATATGCTGCATTGGAGTTAGATTCTTTCCACCAGCTAGTGACCTCATGGAGTGACAGATGACCAGTTCTAAATAGAACAATCACTCAATTATCCTCTATCACATTTCTCCCACAGAGGTGGTGAAGCTCATGTCGAGTGTGTATATATATATATATATATATATATATACATATATAAATATAAGCGCAACTCCGATCTTCACTCATTAGACGTCGGGAATGAAAACCAGGAGCACACACCACAGTTCTGTGCGGGTTTATATTTTATTTTATTGTGTATATATTGACACAAAGTGTAGATGACATTTGCCGTACCCTAAGTTTGGGACATCTCGTGATTAGAGATGTAACTGAGGAATCCTAGAGCAGCTCCAAGGTCATAATAAAACATCAAAATGAGGCGAAACCTATAGGTGGGCCACCAGATGTGTGAGCCTGAGGTCATACGCAGCGAAAGCTGAGCAATGTAGACTATCTTGAAGGACTGAACAGATATGCCACCATAGTTCTGGTTAAAGCAATTAAAAGGTCTTGCTGCGTTCTTTGGTTCAGCTTTAATGTCCTCAAAGTGAGAGGGCATGATCAAGGTCATACCTAGACATATATATTCACTAACTAATTGGAGCCTACTACATTAAGGTAGACATGGCAAAAAATACTCGACGCAGAGACGACTGCACACTTCTTGCAGGATGCTAACAATCAGGCTATTTGCTTCAGGATATAATATAGCCTTAAAGCCGAAGTAGCGGGCTCTACAGGCCATTAACAAGGGATTGGGCCTTTAATGGCCAGTAGAGCCTGCTACAAAGGGCTCTAAGGCTATTAGAACATTCTGACCCTAGAGAGCCGAATGTTCTAATTTTATAAAACAAAGGCCTCACAGAGCCTCGGGCTCCATGACGCCATTGTTCACAGCAACAGCTGTGAACTAACATTGGAATGTTGATGCTCTGGGCTTCTACCAGCCATTAGAAGCCCAGAGCCCTCCATTGTTTTCAATGGAGCGCTCAACATTCCAATGTTCTAATATTCTTTCCTGCAGCCCCAACTGACTGTGCCTTAACAATACTATATCACACTGGCAAAAGGACTGTGCCAGGTCAAAAGGATTGCTTGTTAATTCCTCACAGTGTAATATGAAAGCAGGCCAAATAGATGTTAAATATCGACAGGAACTGCCTCGTCCATGTGACCTGCAGGCAGCCCCACCTTGGCCCGATGCCTCCCCACTCTCACCTCGTGCAGATGCACTCTCCCATGCAGAGATCGGCTTCTGTCCCACAATGCACCACATGCCCCCCAAATAGTATATATACAAATAAGAAAGTAAAGTGCACTGTGAAATACTGTAAATGTTCTGGGGAATTTTTCTGAGAAATATTACTGGTTCTGTGGGACTTGATGAAATATCGCACAACTGTGGCACACTGACACGCAGTCCGGTTTTCGGTTCGGCGTTAGTACAGAGACGGCACTGCTGGAGGTGGTGGTGTCAGTAAGAATGACTGTGGACATGGGAGCATCAGCGATGCTGGTGGTCTTGGACCTGTCCGCATCCTTCGACATGGTGGACCACCAAATACTACTAGCCAGGCTCAAACTGGCGGGATTGTGGGGGGCGGCTCTCTCTTGGCCACAGTCCTATCTCAGTGACCACATGCAAAGGGTCACTCTCCAAACCCTTAAGTCAGACGCTAAAACCTCTGTGGTGTGGGGTACCGCAGGGCTCGGCCCTGAGCCCTCTACTCTTCAATGTATATTTGGCACCACTTTTTTCACTCATTGCCAACTGGGAAGCAAAGGCTATATCTTACGTGGATGACACCCAGTTGGTATTCTCCTTCAAGGATCACTCCGTGGACTCTTTCACCAGATTCAAGAGATGTTTGAAGGACATCTCCTGTTGGATGAATATTAACAAGTTAAAGCTCAATGCAGAGAAAATGAGGTCCTGTTTTTCGGCAAGACATCCCCCCCGTCTGCCGGACTGTGGTGGCCGGATGAAATGGGACTGCTAACTAGTCCCTCAACCACGGCAAAAAACCTGGGTGTAAAATGGGAAATGGATCTTACGTTCGCAACCCAAGTACGTCATATAGCATCCTCATGCTTTGGTAAGCTGAGAAGCTTGAGGAAATTTCTACATTTACTACCGGAGAACTGCAGCAGAATCATTGTACATGCGTCAGTGACATCACTGCTGGATTATGCGAATAGTATATACCTGGGGCTACCTGCCTATCTGATCAAGAGATTGCAGATGGTACAAAATGTGGCTGCGAGATTAATTAGAAGAGTACCGTTTTGGCACCACATCTCTTCGCATATAAGACAGCTCCATTGGCTACCGGTAGCAAAACGGATAAAATTCAAGGCCCTGGCCATGGCCTTTCGGGCACTGAGAAGCAAATGTCCTAGCTTCCTTAAGCAACGGATATGCCTCTACCAACAAAAACGATCATTGAGATCGAGCTCTCAGCATCTGCTCTGCGTACCTCGATATGCAAAGACACGCATTGGGGGTAGATCGTTCACTGTAGTAATGACCAGACTATTGAACTCTATGCCTGTCAACTTGCTCCTAATCCAATCTGAAATCGAGTTCAGAAGGGGTCTGAAGACTTGGTTATTTAGCCAGAGCTAGACTCCTGGCATCCCCTCTCTCTGCCTGCCTGCTATAGCACCAGGACACCTCTGTTGAAGGTAGCTGACGCGCTTTGTAAATATATTAAATTCAAATTATATTGTTACAGTGCAGACAGCCTGGGCTATAGTCTAATAATTCTTTATTTACTGCACAGTGTTGAAGATGCTGATGTTATTCCACACATGTCAGGGCATTATTCAAGAAGGTATCGTACAGATACTTCAGTATTTTTCTGGTAGGTATTACAGACATTCTTAGACTTGACAACTGCTCTGCCACACCCTGCCCGTGCAACTGCTTACAGCTGGCAGTAGAGAGTAGTATCTGCCTCGATATACAAGATTTCCTACTACCAGTTTGTTACCAAATAGAGAGAGGCAATGCTAAAAGTAATTTGACTCTGCTCACATAAGCACAAAATGGGTTTAGCATTCTTTTCCTTTCTCATCAGCATATTTCTTGCTGGAATTCCACGGAAACACCCGATGACACCATTTGGTGGATGGGACCACCACTTCCATTCCCCACACTCCCTGGGAATCCTATTGTGACTCACCAGTACCCCAGTGATTAATTAGTAAAAAGATAAGTGCCAGGAACCTTGACAGGAGGCCAGTGTAGCTTGTGACACCTATTGCCCCTGTCAGCGCTGTCAATGGCAGTACCAACTTAGCTACTAACCGTCACACTGCAACAAGTGCGACAATTCAGACTAATCTATGCCTCTAATGCTATAAGTAGGATCTGGGTGGCAGGTATTAGTCATTTTTATGTTATAGTGAACGAATAAACAACTGTTCTTGTCCTGATCTCTAATTGAGAGATACAGCGCCACCATGTGGCAGACTGTCAATAGTACCGGTGCTGACAATTAGGTGCCGGTGCCGAGCACCGGAAACCAACAGCTCAAATTAAGCACTGATGTGCCCCTTGTACATGGCACCCAGAATTGAACATGCAAGACACTAGTCTAATTCTGGGTGGTGTACAGTTGTACACTCTTCCGTAGCCACCACTGTAATAGCAAATTGGTATTAAATGCGTGGGGCAGGGGACTGGGGAGGAATACATTTATATGGTGCACTAGCTCAAGCAAATTTATGCTTACCTGCCTAGCTGTGTCGAACAGTGTAATCTGACTGTGGAAGACCCTGCCAGTGGACGACATAGCTCACCTGTGTGAAAACCTGGGCAATGGGCAAGCAAAGACCCCAAAAACAGGTAGGTGCGAGCCACAGCACATTGAACTAACAGGCCCATCTTTGGGAAGCACAGGGAAATCAAACCTGTTTATAAAGAATTTAGGCCTCAATATATGACTCTACACATTTATAACCACATCTCTTTTGAGTTTGATTTTGATATTGTGTACTGGGGAGCCATTTTCAGTTTTCATTCATACCAAGAAAATGTAAAGTGGATTGAGCATGTACATAATATATTTAGGTCATCACAGGTCATAAATAGAGAAGGCAGCTGATTCAATTTTCTTATGCATTATGTGCTAGCTAGGTAACTATTATTTAGAATATTATCAACACCGTGTTTTAAGTTTTGTCTTCATGATTATTTTTTGGACAAAAACTAGAGAAGGGTTTGGTTGCTTCAGCATCCAACAAAGGTGCAGAAATGAGCTGGCAGAATGGCCATAGTAAGGTTATCAGATGTCAAATTCTGTATCAATAACTCCACACTAATTGTGTTCCTCCCAAGCAGTCGCAAACATCTTTTACCTGAATTATATCATAAATTCACCTTAGATTCAAAGGTGTATGATAACTCCCTGCAGTTGAGGTAGAAGCAGAGAGGCGCCAGAAGTGCCCAGTCATTCCAGAGATTATGCAGATAGCAAATAGTTGGGGTGTGCAGAATATTCCATTCCACTCGCACAATTGCCGAACGTTTGGTGGAGTTTTGCCCAAATTCCTCCAATCACCGCATGGTGGTTTTTTTTCTTGCACAAGGCTCCAGAATGCTAAGTTACCTAGCACAAGCGAGATTTGGCATCCCCTAGTGTGTTTTTCAATCAGTAGGTGGATATCCAGTTAGATTTTTCTAACATGGGTGGTAGCGACCGTTCACAGTCAGAAGGCTGCTGCTCAAGTAGAAAATCTTCTCGAGTGGCAGCAAAATCAGCTGAGTAGCTGCGCACTATGGGGCACTACGTGGTAGAGTTTCTGCTGATTTTTCAGCATGGAACACGCTAGTAACGCTAAATTACAGCGCGAGCTGCACAACGTACCTATTTCCGTCTATTGGCAGAATTCCGAGAAAACTCCCAGAGTTATTATGTAACTCCGCTGAATTCCATGGAGTCAAATTCCGCAAGTTCCACCCACCCCCAGCAAATAGCAAGGCCGACTCTCACATGTAAGCTAGTCTCCTGGTTGGGCCTCTGATGGCTAAGGGATCAGTGGTGTAAAATAAAATGACGAGACCCCGCCACAAAATTGTGGTGTGGTGCCCCTGAGGCTCCTGTAACTTACAGATATTCATAAGCCGTAGGCTGGATGGGGTGAGCAACTAAAGGGTGCGACCCTCCGCATCACAGGGATTGCCGGGGTCTGTGGTACTCCCCTGAAGAGTGTTGGCAAACTATATGCCCGCACACACTGAGTGCACTTGGGTCAGGTGAAGAGAGGTAGTTAAAATATTAATTACCCTCTCTAGATATGTGCTCGTGGAAACAGCAGAGTAGACACAGCTAAATCCAATTTTGCATAGTACAAAAGAGATCAATTTAACATGTTAAGCATTTTTACAAGAGTAACGCATAAAAAGCATTAGCAAAGCAGTAGTTTGACTGAGATTGCACTTGGCCACTACCCCTCTAGGAGCACACAGATGGGCATCCTAATAATGTTTGTACTGTTCAGTTAGAAGATTATTTCAAAGAGCAGTTTTATTATTTATTTTGAACAAATTTACATAGAGTAGAGTTATGGGCTTTACTTAAGATTCAAATAGGGTAGGACATTAGAAACGTAACAAAGTAACAAGATATGGTTAGCAAATAAAGTTCTATAAAATAGTGAATATAGAGTGGCAAACTGTACACAGAAAAGAGAGCACTGCAAATACTGTGGTTGGAGGTTGAAGGGTTTGATACCCCTTTGAGACTGAGCTTTTTTATGTGTCTGTCTAAATACCTATCCACTACAAAGCCCGACGATTTAAGTCATTCCATAATTGAGGGATCTCAGTTCAGTACAGTGCTTTATTTATCCCGGTTTGAACCGCTGCAGTGCAGTTAGGTGGAGATATTAAAAGGAGGTCTGCTTTAAGTGGTTAAGTCATTGGTGGTTTATCGTCAGCCAGACTGAATGTGCGATAGAGCTTGGGCAACCATTTTCAATTATTAAGGCAATTAATTGTTTAGACAGAGCTGAGTGTCTTCAGCTTAAGAGTGGTATCTATTATTACACTGCTGAAGGTATCAGGCCAGCGGCTCCATTTATAGACTTAAGAGAGTGGGAGAAAGAAAGAAGGCGCGCAGAATGCCTCGACAGGGATGTGCAGGTTTGGAGTGATGGTCTGGTTAACACTTTGACACCGGTTCTTGAGGTATGAGAAAGAGACCTATCCGAGGACATCGTCTCTCAGTCACATTCTATTCTAGAATTTGGAGACAAGAAATGCGTGGCATCAAACCTGCAGACAGGTCCCAGAGTGCCAGTTTCACCAAATCTTAATTTGCCAACTAGAACATTTTACAGTACGTTTTAGATGGCCCTCCACACAGCATTCCAGGACTAGACATCTTGCACACTCTGGGCTCGAACCCGAGATTAGTCACCGTTGTCCCGCCCTCTTCAGTGAGGAGCTGGGCGAGCAGACTAGTGCTCCGCCCCTCCCGACCCGATTTACATAAAATGACATCCTTCCCTAGGAAGCGCAGCGGGCGCGCCGGCGGCGCGCCGAAGGCTCGCCAAAGGCTAGCCCGTCTGCGCCCGTCCGCGCCGGACCTGCGCCCAGAGCCAAGAACCCTGGTCCGGGGTCATGGAGAGACGTGAGTCGTCACTCCTATAGCCGTAACACACTATTGGCCCTACGGGGCAATGGCAAGAGTCCCGGCTGCGTTACCTTGGAAATGCGGCAAGATCAGCAGCCCCCCCCATCTCTGCACAAATTGCAAGCAGGCTCTCCCTAAGCTACGTTGGCAAACTAGTAAAATTCCCACGGCCTTATTTAAGCCCAGGAAGAGGAAAGAACATACTGCAGTTAAATGCCTGTTACTAAATGCCAGATCGCTGGTGAAACACAGTATAGAACTAGCGGACCTAATACTGGAAACCAAAGCTCTGATAACATTCGTAACGGAATCCTGGACAGATGCAGCCTCAGGTCCAGATATTGTTAAAGCTACCCCCCTGAGTACGAGTGCTTTGTCCAGAACAGAGAAAAAAAGAGAGGAGGAGGACTTGCCATAATCTACCATAATTCGGTCAGAGGATCCATCCAGCCTGGCACCACCGACCTTTTCGAAGCACTCGTTTATAATTTCATCTTATCTGATCACCATACCCTCAAGGGCGGCCTTATGTATAGGCCCCCCCGGGCCCAAAGCCCCGTTTCTCCCAGCACTCAGTAGCCTGTTAGAAGAAGCGGTCTGCGCCAAGACGTTTACACTGTTGGGAGATTTCAACTTTCACCTGGAGTGTGACTCAGACCCTGACACGCGGGATCTCACAGAACTGATGCATGGGGTTGAGCTAAAGCAAAGGGTCAGTGGCCCGACTCATAGAGCAGGACACACCCTAGATGGGATTTTTTCTAACCATCCCTATCTAGAAGTCACGGCAGTTCGACCGGACTCCTGGTATGACCACGCGGCAGTTCAATTTGAAATTAGCCTGGCCCCGCCTCCCAGACCAAGTAAGGTCAAGAACCCACCCAGAAGGATCAGGAAGTGGAAAAACATAGAAGGGGAGGCTCTTGAGGGCTTGCTAAGAACCTCTAGGGGGCCCCTTCTAGTCAATGTGGAAGACGCAGCTACTACATATACGAACTGGCTGGAGGCAGCTTGCCTCAACTTAGCCCCTCCTAAAACGTATCATTTCACACGCTCTAGTCCTTCGGCTCCCTGGTTCTCTGAACAAATCAGGGATCATAAAGTGCTTTGTAAAAAGTTGGAAAGAGTCTGGCGGAAAAACTATAAAGAGGAGGATAGAAAGCCTCTCATCGCAGAGCTGAAAATATACAAACACGCGATCCAAGAGGCCAAACACGCGTTTTATACTAAACGCATCAAGGATGCAAGTAATTCCTCCAAAGAACTATTTCGCATAGTATCTTCCCTGGCTGCCCCCAAACCAGTAGAGATACCACCTAGTCGCAAATTATGCGAAGATCTGGCTAAATTCTTCCAGGAAAAGGTAGAAAGAATTTTCCTCCCGCTAGACATTCAAGCAAAGATCGCCGCTCCAAAAACTAACCCAGAGGCAGGCAGTAACAAAGTGATGTTACTCAACTTCTCCCCCATTAGGGAGGAGGAGGTGGGGAACCGACTACAAAGGATAAAATCCGGCTCCCCTAATGACCCCTGTCTGGCCATGGTAGCCAAACTAGCCCCCTTGGCCATGGTCGCAGGTCTTACTCCATTGTTCAATGCTATGTTGGATAGCGGGGAGTTTCCCTCGCGCTGGAAACAAGCCTCCATTCTACCCCTGCTGAAGAAACCTAATCTAGATGTGACGGATCTGAATAACTTTCGGCCAATTGCTAGGCTGCCCCTTCTGGCGAAAATCATGGAGGGCATCTTAAACACACAGCTGAGCGCCTTCTTGGGGGCAGGCCAGAGCCTGGATCCATCTCAGCATGGATTCCGGGCGGGTCACAGCACCGAATCTGCACTGATTAAATAAGTAGAGGACGTGAGAACAGTGATGGATGCAGGGGGCAGAGCTGCCCTCATCTTGCTGGATCATCCCGCGGCCTTTGATACGGTCCACCATAAGATACTTGTGGACCGGCTAAGGGCCAGCGGGATTCAAGGAAAGGCGCTTAAAATCCTGCATGCCTTCCTTTCCAGCAGGACGCAGAAGGTGGCGCTGGGGGACTTCGAATCAGACCCTTTTGTGCTCCCCTGCGGAGTCCCTCAGGGATCCTCCCTGAGTCCTACTCTTTTTAATGTGTGCGTCTCCACCTTGGCACCAATTATCAGATCCTTTGGCTTCAACTTAACATTGTACGCAGATGACACTCAGATAGTGGTGTCACTGCTACCGGGGAAAACCAATAGCACAGCAGATAGGTTCAGAGGCTGCATGCGGGAAGTCAGCAACTGGATGGCAGAAAATTGCCTCAAGCTGAATTCAGCTAAAACTGAAGTGTTGCTGTTTGGGTCCAGAGACAACTTCTGGTCCCCACGTTTGTGGCCTGAGGAAATGGGTACCCCCCCAACTCCGGTCCCGAAGGTCAAAAACCTGGGTGTACTGATGGACGACTCACTGTCCTTCAGGCCTCAAATTAATGCACTTACCTCAGCAACCCACTACGTATTAAAAACCATCCGGAAAGTCCTGCCGTTTCTTGCAGACGAGCACAAGAAGACAGTGGTTACAGGACTGGTGATGTCCCGACTGGACTACTGTAACAGCCTATTGCTGAATGCCCAACAGGGGCTTCTTAATAAGCTCCAAATTCTGCAGAACGCAGCAGCCCGCTTGATCACAGGTACACCTAAATTTGCCTCGGTATCATGGGACCTGGTGAAGCTACACTGGCTACCAGTTCGTAAAAGAATCACTTTTAAATCTCTATGCGTAACCTTTAAGGCTCTGAATGGCCTAGGGCCCCACTGTATGACCCGATTTTTCCAATGGCACAGACCGACAAGATCGCTGAGGTCAGCTGAGCAGGGACTGGTGGTTGTCCCCAGAGTCAGAAAAGCTTGTTGGGGGGGAAGGAGCTTTTCCCTGGGTGCAGCAAAGGCATGGAACGCACTGCCGCGGAACCTCAGACAAATGCCGGACCTCCTTTCCTTTAGGAGAGCGTTGAAGACGTGGCTCTTCACACACTAATCCCTCTGCCCATACACACTTCTGCCAATCAGCGCCATGACACCTCCGGGTAACAGTGCGCTATAAAAATGTGAGAAATAAATAAATAGAATGGGTAGATTAGAGATTGGGCAAAAATTGTTCAGATGTTTAGGGTTTGCTCTGGTTTTGTAGTGTGGATCTTTAGGGTTTACCTATTTTAGACAGTTCAATGCCGAGCCTTCTGCTAAAGGGAAATTAATTATGGTTGCCTCATGTGGAGTAACTGAAGGACTTAGGGGCATATGTATCAACCGATTTTGTATTCGCAAACGCTGCGAATCGCAAAAAAACAGCGTTTGCGAATACAAAATCGCAAAAGGAGATGTATGAGGCATTTCAGCCTCGCAATCTTAAGGAATCGCTAAATTTGCGATTTCTTAAGTTTGCGTAAGCATTTAAGAAATTGCAAATTGCGATTTCTTACATGCAATGTAACACGCACCCAAGTTGTGTGATTTCTCCTTAAGAAATCGCAAATTACCACCAACATCAAGTTGGTGGTAAATTGCGATTTCTTTGAAATATGCACTTTTTTGCATATTTCAAAGTGCCATGTGGTGCACATACATGCCCTTAGGGCATGTATGTGCGCCATATGTGCACAGATGCTGATTTCAGGGGTGCATCAGGGTGTCATCATGACACCCTTGCACTTTTGAAATTATTCTCAATTTGCGATTAGCAAATAGCGAATCGCAAATTGAGAAGGACTTCCCATTCATTGCTATGGGCCTCCTGGCCCATAGGAATGAATGGGAAGGTATTCCTTAATTGCAATTTCGCAATTTGCTAATCGCAATTAAGGAATTTTAAGAAATCGCAAAAGTTTTGCAATTTTTTAAATACATCCCGTTTTGCAATTCTCAAATAGCGATTCTCAAAAAATCGCTATTTGAGAATCGCAAATGGAGATGTTGATACATATGCCCCTTAGTTCTTTAAGAAGTGGAAATAGTATGTGTACGAAATTAGGATAATGGTTTAGGGGGTTGAAAGCCCCACTCAGGCTACAACCACAATCCTTGTCAGGTTAAACTACAAAAGTCACTAAGTGTACCTGTGCTAAACCACAAAAGTCAAGAAATTAACCTGTACTTAGCCCTCTAGTAGCTTGGCACAAAAGCATTCAAGCTTAATTTTTTTTTTTTTTTTGAATTTTTTTTTTATTGGTTTCATAACAACAACTCAGTACAAGCCCCGTTACCTCCACCATCGAAAGGAGAACTTTACAGTTATCGTCGCTACCAAGTATCCAGGAGCATAATCATCCTTCCCAGGCGGACCCTCCCCTCCTCCCTCTCCCACCCCATGTCAGTGTGCCCCCCTCTGCCTTCCCCTCTCCTTATGTGCCCCTCCCCTACAATGAATCATGTATGGGTGCTCAACTGTCCCTAGGAAACCAAGGCTTCCCCATAAGCATTCAAGCTTAATGTAAAGGCAATGTGTAAAGTATTTATGCAGCACACAAACAGCAATAAGGTGAAAACATAACTCAAGGAAAATCCCAAACCAATTTAGAAACATAGAGTAGATTTTCATGAATAAAATGACATCGAAACAAGTTAAATCCAATTACTAGAATCAGAGTTATGAATTTTTAAAAATTTTAGTATAAAATAGCACCTAAAAGATCAAAGCAACAACTGTAGGTATCTGTTTGTGTGGCACCGGGGCACGGTCTAAAGTGAAGGCCAACCACGGTGGAGTGCAGGCCGAATAGACGAGGTGGATTGGTACCCAGTCTCGGCTTACCTTGGGACTAAGAAGAAATTTTGAATGAAAGTCCCTAAGAATGTAGAGTTCAGTGTAGCAAGGTAGCAGGAGGTGCCCAGGGAGGAGGCCTCATTGTCAGGGAGCTGCTGGATGAAGTCGCAGTGAAGACTTTTACCTTCAGACTTTCTTTTTTGGAAGTCGAAAATCTCCAGCGGGACGAAGCGGCATGCTCTAGTCAATGAGGGAGCCACAAGGCTTGGAACCTTCACTGAGAAGTCCCACTGAACAGGTTTTGCTTGTGGAGAAGAATGTACCAGGAGCTGCTGCAATGTCAGGCCGACCGGTGATGCACCTTAGGCTAGAAGGTAGGTCCTGGTCTTCTGCCGGCTCTCAGGGCACTTTTTGGTGAAATGTTTTTTAAGACCCACATCTTTGGGGTAGGCAGAAGCAGCACTTTTAACACAACTTACAAGGATCCAGGACCTGGGGAGGGCACCACTTGGGACTTTAGCACTCACTCCAGCAGAGGTGCAGGGTTCAGGGCCTGAGGGGTGTGTTATGTCCCTGTAGCTCACACAGGAGACTAACCAAATAGCCCTTAGAGACACTTTTAGGGATACTGGGATCAAGGAGATGGTGGTCCAGTTCTCTGTCAAGCAGCAAGGTAGGTCTTTAAGCAGCAGGGCACTTCTCTGATAGCAGCACTGCAGTCTTCGGGGGGTCCAGGCAGTCCTTCTCAGGTCTTTAATAGGTTCAGGAGTGTACTGAAAAGGTGATGCTCTGAGGGTCCAATATTCATACCTGATGCCGACCTTTGAAGTGTGGGAGCTCCACTATATTACACAGTTCTAGAAAGTGATTTCCTTCCCTGTCAAGGTTCCAAGACTTATGGGGTGACAAAAGACTAGTGCCATTTGAGATGCAAGTGGGACAGAGAACAGTTGCACCTCCAGCCATACTGGCCATTTTTGCAGGTTGAACCATCCTGTCCACACCTAATCCTTTTTGTTTACTGTCTGGGAGGAATACACAAAGCCCAACAGCAGAGCTATTCACAGTCACATGGCCCAGGACACTGGCAGAAGGTAGAAATGGTTAGGACAAGAAAATGCCAATTTTCAAAAAGTAGCATCTTCAGAATTGTGACTTAAAATCCAACTTTACCATTTAGGAGGATTTTAAATTACAATTCACATGAGCCTAACAAGACATTCCTACCTGCTCCCAATCAATAGTCAATCCAATGGGAGAAATAGGCCTTACACTGAGAAACATTTTTGTAGGAAGTTTTCACTACTAGGACATGTAAAACATAATAACTTATGTTGTACTTTTTAAATACAATGCACCCTGCCCTATGGACATTTAGGGGCCGATTCCGATCCTGGAAAAACCGGGTACGAATCGTCGGACGGAGCGTTTTCTCCGTCCGACTCGTACCCGGGAAAACCACCTTACAAACCCGCAAGTACGATTCGTACAGAAACACCATTTCCGTACGAATCGTAAAAAACACCGACCGGCTAAAATATACACCCAATTCCGATCCGGGACACCGCGTACGCGACATTCGCACGGAGTCAGGCAGCGTTTTAAGGACCAGCAAGTACGATTCGTACCCACAGCACTTCGCACGGCAATATTTTTACGGGACCCAAAAAGTGCCGGAAAAGCTAAGTACGCCACGATGCACAGCGAAAAGGGGGCCCGGTACGCACCGTACCCCCATCCCTACACGTCCGCACCGTACCCCCACCCCCATATGTACGGTGCGTACCCCCACCCCATGTAGGTACGGTGCGTACCCCCACCCCACCCCGTAGGTACGGTGCGTACCCCCACCCCATAGGTACGGTGCGTACCCCCACCCCATAGGTACGGAGCGTACCCCCACCCCACCCCATAGGTACGGTGCGTACCCCCACCCCCGTATGTATGGTGCGTACCCCCACCCCACCCCATAGGTACGGAGCGTACCCCCACCCCACCCTGTAGGTACGGTGCGTACCCCCACCCCCCGTATGTACGGTGCGTACCCCCAGCGCGTAGCGCTGGGGGTACGCACCGTACCTACACGGGGTGGGGGTACGCACCGTACATACGGGGGTGGGGTATGCACCGTACATACAGGGGGTGGGGGTACGCACCGTACCTACACGGGGTGGGGGTACGCACCGTACATACGGGGGGTGGGGGTACGCACCATACATACGGGGGTGGGGGTACGCACCGTACATATGGGGGTGGGGGTACGCACCGTACATACGGGGGGTGGGGGTACACACCGTACCTACGGGGTGGGGTGAGGGGTACGGCGCGTACATGGGGGGGCTGGGGGTACGGCGCGTACTTGGGGGGGTGGGTTGGTGGGGTGTTCGGCGCGTATGCAGGCACATGTTTGGATGTCTCCATGGTTGCTATGGGAGTTCGCTCAGTACGGTGTTTTTTCCATACGGTTGTGCATTCAGACGGACGGGACGGATCGTACTTGCGCGCTCGGACTTCAGTTTCCCGATTCGTACGTAAAACTGTCCGGGGACGTGTCGGACACTTTTTCCGACCCGAGGACATGTCGGGGAATTTTCCCAATGCGATTCGTATGGATTTTTTAACATAGGAATCGTACTTGCCAGTTTGTACGGGACTTGTACGATTCGTACGTAAAAAAATCCGGATACGATTCGTACGGGGAATATTTTTAACGGATCGGAATCGGCACCTTAGTGTCTACCTTAGGAGTGACATATGTATTAAAAATGAAGGTTTAGGCCTAGCAAAAGGTTTATTTTGCCAGGTCGAAGGCCTGAGACAAGGTTGAACGTGCTACTTTAGTGGGTGGCATAATGACTGCTGCAGGCCCACTAGTAGCATTTAATGTACGGTTCCTGGGTACCATGTAGTACCACATACTAGGGATTTAAAAGTAAATTAAATATGCCAAATCAGGTGTATGACAATTTTAGAATGTTTTTAGGAACTTTAGCACTAGTTAGCAGTGGTAAAGAGCACAGATTCCTAATGGCAACAAAAACTAATTCAGAGGACAGGTGAAGGCAAAAAGTTTGGCAAAAATCACACCTAGTATGTCAGATCTAGCAGTATGGGTTTGAGGCAATGAGAGGATGATTTTGTACTGGTAATTGTTTAGTACATTTCTGCTTGGTTTATTTCCCGTGTGACCATGTGTACTTCGGGTACAGGATGGAATTGGATCCATTTAGAACTCTAGTAAAGGGTGTGAGGGACAGTTCATTCTTTTTTTACCTAGCAACTTAAAAAATAGAGAAATTCCAAGGAATGTTTGACAGTAAATGGAGTATGTGTGAAATTCATCACCATTGCAAGAATTTCTTTTTTTTTTTTTTGTTATCTCCCTTTTGCAGAAGGCGGATTTGGCTTGTGCTTTTCTTTGCATTCCTAAGGTTTGCTCAAATCAAGGGGGAGGGCCTTTGCACCACCAGGGGTCTGAAGCTCTTAGAATCTTTCTTTCTTCATAACCCAATTTGTATTGAGTTTTGAACCAAACAACAAAACATGACCACAGCCCCCCATGCCCAGCACAGCATAGTACAAAGCATACATAATACTCAAGCAGTCCCCTCACCCAGTCCAAGGTAGGCCCAACACCTGCCCTAGATCATCTTATGTTTGAGGGGTGAACCCTGAGCTTCACAAATGGGCCATTCCTGTTGAGCACACCAGTCCACCCCTCTCCGCCACCCTGCCACTGAGCGGGGATCGGAGATTTCCATTTACTGGCTTATTCCTGCTTGGCAACCTACATTGCCACCCCAGATAAAACATGTTCCATCCTCTGCCCATCCACATTCTCCAACAATCCCTATAGAAGAATCCTTGGGGGTAAGGGCCAGTTGCCGATCTAATACTGCCAAAAGGTCCCTCTCTATTCGCTCCCAAAATTGAACCAATTTCGGGCAGGAACAAATCACGTGGACAAAAATCTGCCTCTGGCAGGAAGCACCTGGAACAGGTGGCCTGGGAGATCCTACCCACTCAGTGCAGCCGCCGGGTAGTCATGCATGTGATATGTAAATAATTAAGTTGGACAAGTTGGAGGCACTTCAAAATAGCCACCTCCTGGGGGGCCACTGTGGCCTCACGCCCATCAGCATCCTCCAGTTCGCCCACCCAGGCCTGCCATTTCCGTCTCAGCCTGGGGAAGTGGTCCAGAGCATTAATAACTAGCGAACTATAGATCCAGGATATGGCCCCTTTGTATAACTTCCCCATCTACAATTGCTGGGTCTCTTTGAAATAATGAAGGTGGAAGAGGGTGAGCTAGTGATCTGTCCAATCAGCAGGGTTCAACAAGTTTCTTTTTATCTTGCCTGTAGGGCATTCAAGAGATTTAGGATGTTGCTGCTACAGTGTAATGTGGATAGCTGTGACACAATTGACTCCAATAAATCCTCCCCTCCATCAATGTGGTTGAAAATCGAAGAAAAACCAAGATAGCCTTCCTGCGTGGGTGAATGCACCATATTAGTGTCGGGTAGCAGGCAGATTTGTTGAGGCAAGCGAGGGCTGGGGGAGCTAATTTTGAAATAAGACCAGAAGGGAAAGCAAAGGGAGAGCATGGCGAAGCGAAGGGAAAGAGAAAGGGTGCGAAAATAAGCTCTCATGCACTGCGCATACAAATAAATACTAAAACAGTTATAAAAACGAAGACATAATCTTCACATTACAAATAAATAAAGCTAGTACTATAAAGCTGCTCAACAAATTATAAGCTGTAAATCAATCAAATTCCTGTGGCCATCCAGATGTACAATCATGCCTGGGCATTACAGCCATAGACTGGCCACGCCTGTGCTCATTAATTTGGCCACAATACATCTCTGCAATCACATACAGGGCACCCGATGTTTTAAATGTTGAGTGATCATCAAAGAGCCTTGGTATCATCTGTTGGCCTTTGGAGGACGCAGGAATCCATCAAAGATTATCCAGTTGTCAGATCTTGAATTATTGACTTTGGGTTAGCCTCTTTGCATAGTACTCCAGCTGGGAGGAAACGCACATAATCTGATTACTGTACTTAATCTGATTACAGGTCCCAGAATATACACTGTGCCTGTGAATGCTGCGAGCATTCGGGATGCATTATGTGGTTTCGGCGTATAATTTCGCAATATTGCTATTGAGAACTTATAGTGGGAGATGTAAGTGGCACTGCTCATATTGTGTGATCCCTGCTCAATAGTGTACGGTCCACAGGGTCTCGCCTGATTTCTTCTTCTCCATAAGCCTCATCGCTGACCTGTGTAATCAATGACAGGTAACTGTAGGTTAACGCGACCCTTCTATAACATACAAACAATTAGTTTTTAGCCACTATGATTCTTTAGCAACATAAGCAAGTAACAAACATCTTTATAAATGACAGGAAGCCATTGGTGGTATAAAAAGGACCAGAATGCATTTGCTGCACAGGACTGAAAAGGTCCTTTGCTTTGCATGTTCTTTCATATTTTATGCCCTCTAGAAAGTAAGGGCCAAATTATGTAAAGAGCCGTAAATTACGGGCTATAAATTTCCACCGGTAGGAATTCTTGTAATTTTAGTCTCTCCTCCTGCCTCTGCTGGTGTTCCATTGCAATTACAGTAAGCGCAGTTAGAGGGAAAATGCCCCAAAATTAATCAGTATCATATTGGTTTACTTCTGAGCTTTGTTCGCATAATACAGGGCTGACTAACCCAAGAAATGTCAGTTTTAAGTCACAAAGGATCCCTGTCTTCCAACAGAAAGGGTGCGCAATAGCGGAGTCCAAGAGGGAGGACTACGCAGCCCAACCAGCATCCCCATATTTGCCCAGCACCACCAGAGCGTAGGTTGGAAATGACTGGCAGAGCTGGTCCTTTTAACGATTCCAAAGGCGTAGGGGGGATTTTATGCAACCCTATTTCCTCCGATAATTACCACCACGTTGTCTTTCTTTATAGCTCCCTGGGAAGACAATACTGGTAATATGTGAGGAAAAGGCAGAGGAAATCCTTCAAGTTCCTCCAAGTTTATTGCTTCCACCAACAACACAGCACAGCCCTCGTCAACAGCTCCTCCTGTAACTTACTGCCCCACCTCCATCTAACATTCCACATACTCCCATTCTCATGGAAGTTATTACATCACATGTAGAGGTTGGATGGAACACTCAGTAACCAACTACCTGACATGTTACAACAGATACAGTTTACATAATATGGCCAAAGAGAGGGGAGGACACAACTAGTATTACCAAGTTCTGTTATATGTCAACAATGAGAGTGTAAATTATGAGATGGTATGTGAGGGCTTGCCTAAGCAGAGAAAGGAGCAGAATAGTGACAGGAGAAGGAGCTGTATAGCTGTGATGACTGCAAGAAGAGGGGACTATTGGGCACAAGATAAAGTACATTGACTAAAGAGAGTGGGAATGGAAAGAGAACAAAAAAGGCACGGAGACATGGGAATACAACATAGAAAATGTAGAATGCAAGTATGAAAATTGTAAAGGATCACATAGTGTTACGTGCATGTTGTTTAGTAACAAAGATGACTGCAATTCGGGGCTGCCCAATCTTTGCAATAACATGGCCCCAAGTAACCTGTAGCAGACCAACTGTGAATGTTATGGACCCATTTTCACACTACTAACTTGGTTATAACTTTTAATCCCTTTCATGGCTCCACCAGGGACAATTCTCACAGACATCTGCTGACCCTGCCAGGGTTCCAACCACAGACGTGACGGGCCCTCCTGCAGTACACCCATCAACTAAAGTAGGGAATGAACAACTAATGGTGAAGAAGGATCTGCAGGAATCATGTTTGGAAAATATGGGAGGTAGAAGCCTCAGGAAGGCATGTCCCTATAACTTATCAACAGGGCAGGGTAGTAGACCTGCCTGGATGAAACTAAGACTCCTCACTGCGGTCTACAGAATGCATCAAGCATGCGCTAAAGAAACAATGTCTGAATTATTTTAGTCCCCAGGTCTTGTGCAATGCACCTTCTACGTTTGTATTACTAAATGGTTTTGCTGAGAGTGCTAATCATGCTGGGAAACGAATGCACCAACTCACTTCATATATTGTAGGTGATGCTCAGCACAGCTAAATGGAGTTGTATGGAATACAGTGGGTGCTCTTGACAGGAAGTACTTCCCTCTAACAGAAGACGTTCCATGTTACATTTTGTGTTCTTCTTATCCTAAGACTTCTAGGCAACTGAAAACTGTTTAAACAAGCCTGATTGACCAGGTGATGCTTTAAGTTTGGCACAATATCATCCACAATCAAAGAACTCCACTGGCTCCATCTACAAGCCAACATCACCCTCAAAGTACTTTGCATCACCTAAAGCGATAAAATCAAGCACTCTCCATATCTTGCAAAACAGATCAGCAACCACTTTAGGATCACAAAAAAATGGAGGCGGGAGAAGACAAGAAGCTAAAACCATCTCTTAATAGTCTCTTCCAATCTGGAAATATTGCATTTACCAGATCAAGATCCATATGTAACCATCTTGATAATTTACCTCTGCTGTTAATACTCCCATTCTGTCTGCATCAAATGGTCTAGCCCACTTCCACCGATCAGCCACGTACCCTTAAAAGGAGATGTTATCAGAAGCATTCTCTATCCAGGCACAAGAAGAGACCAAAAGGACAATCTTTTACATGACTATCAGTCCAGCTTCAGGCCCCACAGTAGCACAGAAACAAATGCTCTTGAAGTCGTCAATCATGGCCTCCTCATCACTGACAGATGTGATCACAGCCTACCGATCATGCTTGATCTCTCTGCCATCTTTGACACAGAGCGAACATGCATGGCTTTCTCTGACACAGACCTGCAATAGTTCACTTCCTACATCACCAACTTCTGTAGCTAGAAACGACAAGAATCTCCCCGTCTCCTACGAATTATACCAGGGCTCCTTTCTCTCCTCCATCATCTTTAACCTCCACAAGAAACCCCTCAGATCCATACTAACTAGAAATTTCAATATCCAATATTCTGATGACAACACTAATCTCAACTCTACCTCAAACCTTCCTCCACCTTTCATATTTAGTTACACAATATCTGTTTTGAGCTACACCAAAAATGAATGAATGAATGAATGAAATGGCTTTTATAAAGCGCATGGCTACCCGGGAGCATCCCAGCGCTGAAGTGGTTACTAGAGTTGGCCAGGCCGTCTAAGGAAAGAGCCACGTCTTTAGTTGTTTCCGGAATGCTAAATGGTTAGGTTCCCTACGCAGATGCAGCAGCAGGCTATTCCATAATTTTGAGGCATTATATGAGAAACGTTGGCTGCCACTTTTGGCCTTCTTAATCCTAGGTACCGATGCTAGACACAACTCATCAGAGCGGAGGCTTTGATTGGCCTTGTAGGGGTGAATCATGGCTTTTATATTAGGAGGTCCATTCCCTCCTAGAGACTTATGGGCAACATAAAGGGCTTTAAAATTAATGCTCTCCTGCACCGATTACCAGTGGAGGGCGCGTAGTGCCGGTTTTGCCGAGCAGCGATTTTTGTTCCCATAAGCAGTCTTGCGGCGGTGTTTTGTACAATCTTCAATTTTGTGGTGACTGCATTTGGGGCGCCCAGATAAAGGGCATTACCGTAGTCTAACCAGGAGATGATAAGCACTTGGACCAACACATTTTTTGCATGATCCGGTAGGAGGGGAAGCACTTTGTGGATCATTCTAAGCATGCCATAACATGAAGCAGCTGTCTTCCTTGCCTGGACTTTAAATGTAAGATCTTGGTCCAACCACACAACCAGGCTTTTTATCTCAGTTTTAGGGCTGGGTGCAGGGCCCATACACGCTGGCCACATGGTGTTAGATTTAAAATGTACCTGGTTACCAAGCAACAGGAGCTCCGTTTTATCACCATTCACTTTTAGATGGGACCGCCTCATCCTCTTCGTAGCTTCCTCCAGGCAGGCATGGAGATCGGAGGATGTATGGTCGGCCTGGGTTTAGAGACACTACTAATTGAGTGTCGTCGGCATATGTGACTATATGAATCCCAAAGGGAGAAACAATATCCGCCAGTGGAGACATATAGACATTAAAAAGAGTTGGGCTCAAAGATAAGCCCTGGGGGACTCCACACCTGAGGGGAATGGGTTTACAGGAAATGTCACCTTCAAAAACCTGGAAGCACCTAACCCTCAAAGAAGATTGGAGCCATGATATCGCCTTGCCGGACACTCCTATAGACCTGAGGCGGTGAGCCATGATACAGTGATTCACCGTATCGAAGGCCGCACTTAAGTCTAGGAGTATGATGGCCGACGTACCTCCAGTGTCGAGGATTTTTCTCGCTTCATCGACCACCGCTAATAAGGCGGTCTCAGTGCCTTGACAAGGGCGGAAGCCAGTTTGTGAGCGGTGAAGCAGGTTATTAGTCTCCAGAAAGGTGGAAAGCGTATGGTTAACATGCTTTTCTGCAATTTTGCTGATTACCAGGAGTAGAGATTGGACGATAATTGCCCAAATCTGCAAAATCCAGGTTGGGTTTCTTTAGCGAAGCTTTCACCATTGCTCTTTTCCATTCCGGGGCGACTATGCCTAGTGCAAGGGAGGTGTTAACAAGGCTGGTCATAATGGGGGCAACTATGGGCCCTACCTATTGAAAAATGTTGGGTGGTGCAGGGTCCAGTGGTGACCCCGACTTGACCCAGGTTAAGGTGGCTAAAAATGACTCCTGAGTCATCAGATATAGGTCTACAGCTGGTGTAAAATTCCAGGTCGGCACGCGGCCGTTGGTTCAAGTGTATCAACATCTCTTTGTGGGAGCTGCTTGAGAATATTATGTACCTTGACGGCAAAGTATTTAGCGAGTTCATCGCATCGGTATCCCGAAGGATCGGGTGCCACTGGGGGATCCGGGACTTTGAGAAGTTTTTTGGCTATAAGAAAGGTCTCTCTGGCAGAATTGGCTGCAGAGGAAATCCTTTCATGATAATAAGTGGCCTGGGCTGGTTTTATTTCAGCCTTGTAAGTTCTGATGGCTGCCCTGTATTCCTGTTTCTTAATGTGTGAGAAGTCTTTCCTCCATGTCCTCTCCAATTTTTTGCATTGTTGTTTTAAAACGTGCAACTTAGGAGAGAACCAAGCAGATTTGTTATAACCTATTTTCTTCTGGATAGATTTCTTTGAGAGCACTGTGTTCAGTGACTCCAAGATCCAGTGTGTGAGATTTTGATAATCTGTGACTGGTTTACATTCTAAGTTTGGTATGGAGTTTTCCAGTTCCTGGGTCCATCCTTCTACAGAGAGCTTGGGCCAAGGACGGATTAAAATTCGTGTGGACTGGGTGTGCACAACCGGGTTCAATGGGGCCCATACAAATGGAATTAAAAAATGATCTGACCATGGCAAGGGGTTGGGGGCTTCCCCTTTTAGATCCGCCAGATTTGAGAAAATTGAGTCAAGAAGGTGACCATTAATATGGGTTGCTTGGGAGACCTTCTGGTGGAGTTGGCATGCCATCAGGTCATGCGCTAGTTCGATTGCCGTGGATGCCAAAGGGTCATCAAAGTGAAGGTTAAAATCTCTAAGGAGGGTGAAATTCGCTGAGGAGCTAGGCTGGATCATAACTGTTTCCAGTAGAGATTTGCCAAATTGGCCCATTGACCCAGGCAGTCTGTAAATCAGTATACCAGAGATTGACACTAAGGGTGTAAATTCAATTGAGAAATGGACATTCTCACTGTCTGACAACGGACTCCCTAGTAGTCTACAGGCCAGATGGTCTTTATAGATAATGGCAATACCGCCCCCCCCTGTTGTTCTGTCTTTCCTCTGGATAAGATATCCAGAAGGCAAAGATTGGACGATATCAGGCTCTGAACTGGAGGTGAGCCCGGTTTCCGTGAGAAACAGAACCTCAGGACCAGAGTCCTTTAACAACACGTGAATCTCGGTTGTGTGCTTAGGCAAAGACCTGCAATTGAGTAAAGCTAGTTTGAAAGAAGCCCCATCTGAGAATGGGGGGGGGGGGACTCGCGTTGTGAGTGTAAAGCCACAAAAAGGGCACCTGTCCTAAAGTTTTCCAGAGATATGGTGTGAGTGCACTTAGGGCCTGGGGGACTATTCAACTGCTTCAGGAACGACCTGGAGTAGCAGAGCCTTTCTGGGGACCCAGACCCAGAGGTTCTGGCCCCTTGACCGGGCAGCGTGGTCACGCCATCTGGCATATGTATCGCGTCAGCTGTGCATCGGGTTCAGCTGCTGGAACGCTGACCCGGCGCCTACACTAGGTGAGCCCTGCGTGTTGCGCTATTCCCTCGCGTCCCCCCAGACGGAGCATTGAACACAGCTCCTTTGTAAAGCACAACAAATTAGTACACTCTAGTCTTTACAGCAGTTAAAAAGGATAGCAGGGATTTTTAAGTATAAAAAGATAGCAGCAATTTTAAAATATAAAGTGGTAGCAGCACATTAAAAGAATTTAGGCAGCAGAAAAGCGTAGCAACTGAGACGGTGTCTCGCTCCTGTACCAGAGGCTGAACTCCTCTAGTATCCGCCAACGAATGCCAATGAAAACTATGAGCCTGATTTAGATCTTGGCGGACGAGTTACTCCGTTACAATGGTGATAGATATCCCTCTTGCTAAAGTATAAATCCCATAGGATATAATGGGATTTATATTTTGGTGGATGGGCTAGCCATAACCACTGTGACAGAGTAACCTATCCGCCAAGATCTAAATCAGGCCCTAAGTATCTACCTAATGCTTAACCCTACAAAAACAGAACTCCTATTTGCCAACCACAGGTTCAAGACTTGCTCTGTGATATGAACTGAGATGTCCTTGTCCCCTGACTATTATCAGAAAATCATTTGGATAAACCCTGGACACATCTCCAGGAAACCTGAGACAGCATGGGCCACCTTCCCCTTCTAAAGAAAATGAAGGCTGACTTGAGAAGGATAAAGGCAAAGCTCTGCTCAGAGACCTCTCAAACACCAACAGCTGCCCAATAAAGGCACCCTAATAGCTTCAGCACACCTCCTTCAAGTGCTTGAATAAACCCCACTACTTTGCCCCAATGCTATTCTCAATGAATTACATCCCCTCCAGCCTGCATGATCTTCAAGGCCAGTTACATCATCTACAACACCATCTAAAACATAACCCTAAGGACACTAATGGCCTCAAATGGACAACCCCACACTAGGTGCCAGAACATTGCGAGACAGGAAACAAAGTGTAAAGAAAAAAAAAAGCAGAGGAAGCAAACAACACAAAGCTGGCCATCTCGATATATGCACTCAGGCTCTGGACCAACAAACTCATCAATATCATAAACGCGACAACTGTAATTGAGAAAAATACAGAAGACACATTTCTTCAAGGAGCATTACCTGTTACACACCAGTACTCGCATGCTAACGGCCTCTCCATAATGTTCTCAATGGTAGTCTTAGGCTCCTGCTGAAGGCTCCCTATCAGCGCTCCATTGCTTCCCAGCTAGGTGTACGCTATGAAAGAATCACTAAATACATGCTCACAAGATAACCATTAAAAATAGACCTGACCACTCTACTAATGCAGAAGCACCTCAGTGTGGATTTTCAACGTATATGGCACAGCTTAAGAGAAACCATTAAGGACAACTATCTAAGTAATTATGATGTGGGTTAAAAAGTTGTGACCGGTGCAGGCCATGCTGTGCAAATAAAAGCAAATCATGTGTTAAGTGTCGTCTGCGTCCTGAGACAGGAGCTTAACTGCAATGCTGCATAGGCGCTTCCCCCCCTGGGATTTCGGGAGTCCTGATTCGGGCATAAACGTTTCTACCCAAATCGGTGCCAAAGTGTGCAAGAACAACTGCACACCTCTGGTCAGTCCTGACACAATTTACACAAGATAAAACCTTGCAGAGTTTGTGCCAGGGAAAAGATTGATGCATTTTTCTGTTACCCATCGTGCAAAGGGGGAAACATGCAGTATAAATGCATCTGCGCATAGACAGAGTCTCTACCAGATAAGTTGTTACCAAAGGTAAGTAGCTTGTTCATAAAACCTCATTGGTACAACAGAATTTGCAATAATGCCCCACGTTGCTATCCTAGTACGTGGTACTACTGTAGCAAATATCGGACCACTCTAAATGAGGCCCCATTTGTTTTGCATTCATAAGCAAAAAAAGCATCCATTCTGCTCAGACAAGGCCTAAATGAAGAGAGATTCATTTAAATCATCAGTCCTCACTGAATCATCCAGACTGATAAAAGGATGATTGGTAATCTCCGTTCAGAACAGCAGATAAGTCGTTTTTAATATGTTCTAATGGTTTGTTGTCTTATCCGCCACTGCAGACTCCATTTTGTGAGAAACACAATACTTAATTACAGAATGAATGCTTAATGCTCTACAGCTGACACTGATTGCACGATTTACAGCGCTGGGGCACAGTATGGGCAGTTGCAGTAAGATGTCTTCCCGGTGGCTTTTTCAATGCCAGACATTTGTAACGTCCAGGCATTGTGCTGTTTGAGAAGACTAAAATGAAAACATCAAGCTTATATTGACAACGCATTGTCCACTTCCGATAATGGCGTTACCAGATGTGCAATGAACACTTCTCAAATTACAGGCACAAGATCAAGGCGAGTGATCTAACCAGCAGCAAAAAAGCCCTAATATTATTAGAAGATTCCACATGTTAAAGGATACATGGTCTAATAACGGAAGCGTTCTGAAGTTATCAAAAAACGTAGGTGCTTCACAAAACACCAAAATAAATTAATAGAACAGTGACAAGCAGAACAGTGGAATATGCGGCCACAGGGCTAGTAGGTACAAATACACAAGTGTAAATCAGTTAATGCACCCAGTAGTTACTTCAGACTTTTTTTGGGCATTCACCATTTCTAAGCGTGTAATTACTCCGAGATACAGGCTTTACCATCTACACCCCATGGTGAATCCTCCTTATACCAGGATGTATGTATGTAAAGTAAGTCATTAATGTTGACACGTAGTTGGAGATACTATGGTGGAGATCTACCGAATGTACTGTATAGAGAGAAATATTAAAGTTTGTTATTCTTAGAAAGAAATAATGACATATATATATATATATAAAATATGGATTTAAAATTAATGTGAATTTTTATTTTCAGTGCAGAAGTATTAAAATAAAATCTTACAGCACAGCAAATTCCTGTGTATTATATAATTGATTAAAATATTATTTCTTCAAGAATATTGTTTTTAAAATCCCTCCAAAAATAACATTTTTATTTTTGGTTATTATTTATTAACATTTGTTCAAAGTTATGTATGGAATTAAATTTCATTATTTTTAGTTTTTAACATAAGTCCAACTGTTTTATTTAATTTTAACATTAAAGTAAGTTTATTATTAAATATTATGATAATGCAACAGTTGTTTACACATATATTTTTAACATTAAAATCTATGTATCTCAACAGGGTAGTTATAGCTAGGACTAGGTTTCCATGGGAAATTGATTATTTGGTTTTCTAATTACTTTGGAGCCATTTGATGAATTATTCACACAAACGTCTAAAGAAAAATCTCATCCTCCTCAGCTCGCTCGTCGAAATCTTCAGGGTAATCCGTCAAGCGAAGAGCGAGAAAAAGGGGAGTCCCAAAATGCATTTCCCCATGCAATTTTCCATAGGAAAATTGAACAAAGATTCAGAAAAACTGTTAGAACAGAATTACACCAAATTGGGCAGAAAGCTTGGTCTTTACCCAGAATGTCTGCTTTTTGTGATTTTTTATAAATCTACCCAGTAGTTTTTGAGAAATTTAGATTCAAAATGTATGCATATTTCATTTGACTTGGGTGTCAGGATGTATGTGGCTGTTAGTTGTCTTTGTGGCGCTTACATGTATGTGTATGTTTTTAATGCTGTCTGGGATCTGCATAACTGTTGCAAAGCCACACAGGAGGCCTATGCTGTGGGCAGCGGCAGAACTGAAGATCCAGCAATTATAATCCATTTGTATCTCACAGGGCTCCTCTTGAGATCCCGTATTCCAGCAAGGGCTTCATTGTACCCCTCCCCTGCTCCCTAATGCATTTTTACTTGACTTGTTTAGGACACAACCCCTCAGTCCCAATATGATGGCTGAAACATTTTCTTCAAGTTGTGGCCAACCAATCAGATCACAAGGTTTCAGCTCGCGGCACCGCAGGTCTCTGTGGTGGATCGGTGATGGTACTGTGAGTGCACGGCGGGAGGTTGACATAATTACTTAAGGTAATACAATCTTACTTTACCTTAAAAAACCCTAGAAACAACCAAAGGTTAAAGTGACAGTATAGTTAGATATGGTAATAATATTTTACTTTATATTAAAAGAAAACCCTAGAAATTTACTGAAAAAAACAAAGATTAATGTGATGTTATTGTTACGTGAAAATGTTAGTTTAAACCTAACATTTTAAACCAAACACAACTCTGAAATTCACCAGTTGGAGTTAACATAAGAAACTATAACTCTCGCCTTTGCCATTCACTGACTACAACCCGACTTACTACAACATTCATGTCAGGTTCTATGACATCATTGATATCAGTGATGACAATTGAAATGACATCTTGATCACTACATTCTGCATTACGAGTGCGCTGACTCTCAGTGGACCAATTTGCATGTGATTTTCACAGTTCTGCTGACAGCTGCCTTCTCTACCAACCAAGAGTGCATTTGTATGTCTCTCTGGTACCTAATATTTTGGTCTTTTTTCTGCAGCTTTGTTTAGACTGCTCTTCCTCAGCTCAGGGGGATGGTGTTAGTGCCCCAGGATAGAAGTCCAGAGTTTCCCTCCACTCTGGACAAAGGTTTTTCCACATGATGGGGAAGTCCCTTTTTTAAAGCATGAGACTTGAAACATGCAACAGGCAGCATGACCCTAAATATTAATACAAGGATCAATAAGATTTCATTTTACCAGATCAAATTATTTCCAGTGATCTAGAGGGCCCCAGATCATATGGAACTGTTTTTGACTCGCTCTACCCTTTGACTAATAAACAACGTTCTCCAACTATAAAACTTCACATATTTTGCCCACAACTGCTATAATGCAGAGGTCTGGCTAGTATGATAGCATCAAATACAAGACGGGCTGAGCTTGTAGAGGAGACTGGCCAAACCCAAGCTTAATTGTTTGATAGCATGATAACAGGGATCGATTTGATTATGAGCGATAAAGCTGAATTTATTCATTACCTGCCTCTAAAACTCTTGGAGGGTGTAACCTACGGCAAACTTATGAATCAGCCCATTTCCTAATTCTCAAAGCTGGACATTTAGAGTTGGTACGACTGTCATTTAAACAGCCTGGCTGACGTACAGGAAAATCTAAAAAGCTTCTTTTAATGTTGAACTTTTGCAAAGACTGTGTTGTGTGCCAGCGACTGTTGTATAATATTGGCTGTCTCTTACAATTTCACCAATTCACTCCAATATACAGCTTTCATTTCTTGATCATCCAATCTAAGTTCATTAAAAAGGGCTTATACAGTTCTTATCCTGAAGTCCCTAAAAAATCTTGAACTCGAAGATATATGAAAAAGGCAGATTTGGGTAGATGAAACTTCTCTTGTAGATGCATGAAAGAAAGCAATGTACCTTCTTGAAAGACGTGTCCTAATTGGACAATACCTACGTTATTCACTTTTTGGCAACAATCCCAGACTATCGTTATTGTTGCACATAAGGGTGAAAACGATCTTGGGTTGCTTGTGTTCTGACTCAGAAAGGACTTGGCCTGGCTTTTCAGGTTGGAATGTTCCTATTGGAGCTGGGTCAAGACTGATTTGCATATGACTGGGTCCAAACTGAGATGGCATGGTGTGCAAAATATCAATGAACTGGGATGCGGCCGGAGTATTTACCAATGGCTGAGATTAATTCAAGCATTCCAGCCATCACATTTTTGCATACTTCAGTTTGATAAATGAAAGAGCAGGAATTCTTTAAAAAGTACTTGGATATTATGATACTATTAAGATATCTATTAATTTGATTGAAATACAACTGCCCTCCCACTGATTTGCCAAAATGTATGACATTTACCTCACTAGACAGGAAATCCAGTTGACCGACTTCCTATTTTGAGGCTGCCAGGAAGTTAACTTTGCTCTTGTTTCCACTCTCCTGGGTAAAGTATCTGTAAAATGTAATGCAATTTTAAAATGCCCATGCTTACATCTACAATTGGGGTCTGGTGGGTGCTCTTTTTTTCCTTTGGCAGTTTTGTGTATCTTAAGTAGAAGGTATTGGAGCGCTTTATATGAGCACCATGTATATTGCATAAAGTCATAGTTCATGTTTCCCCCTTAGGCATGGAGAAATTAAGAGATCTGTCCAGAATCACACAGGATGTTGAGCCGACACCCGGACCTTGTTCGCCTGTTCGAAACGCCTCATTCTCGCCTTTCTGATGCTGCAAAGCTTTCGTCCCAAGGGGAACATTGCTGCTAAATAACAGATCTTTTATTGTTACCCACCTCAATGGTTCAGCGCTTCTATTTTCCTTTCACACATTGTGTCATCCAATCCAAAATAATGCAAACTGAAGCTAATAATTCTTCTTTTAGGTTAAGCAAACATTAAAAAAAGTAAATTGTAATTAAGTATTTTTAAAAAACATAATGTAACCTAAAATAGACGAGTCGCCTTTGAAAGAATATGATTTGTTTTTTCCTCTTTTTAATAAAAAATCATTGTATTCTTCCAGACCATGTGGGTGTTACTTGTGGAAGCAAGGGAAGGCTTTGCAGCACTTTGCTGTAACTCCACATATCGCTTTATGTTCATTACAATGATCTCAACTGTCGCTCAGCAAGTTCACGCGATGCTCCCCACCTTGGCCAACATGTTCATACCTCATGTTGTCTTTTCTATAGCCAATGTGTTAAATAGCATTGGTGTAATTCCGAAAATCAAGAAAAAAACTTTCATTACTTTGTGAAGAGATGTGTGCATTTGCACCACACTGCTACATTGAAGAGTATCGTTTGCTGGGCTCGTTACATGGCTAGTTTTGCTAAGGTTCATCAACTGCAAAGAGAGAGCGAGAAACAGTAGTCCTCTCAGCCTTTTTTGATGAGGCCACACTGGAGCTACTGGAATTTGCCCAAGGTTGCAGGACCTATTGCACTTTAAAGGAAGAGCCGGACGAGCTAGGAGAAAGTAGGCTACTCATAGAAATATCCCTGAACACGGCAGAAGGGGGGCGTTTCCAGAGAACTTTTTCCCCAAGTCTAGAATGCATGCAAATTCCAGACATTGGGTGCTGTTTGCTATGGGGAACAGATCTATCCATGGACAGCTGCAGGTCTTGAAGGTAATCTTTTGAACAACCAAAGGTATCTCTCATTCGTGTTAAACAGGTAGGTTTGGGGTCTGCCTCCATATTTCTCTTCCTGTGCATATTGGAGGCTACTCAGCAAATGGCAAATATTGTTTCCCAAAGAATTGACCTACATCTGGACTAAGAGGTTGACCAGAGAGTGACAGACCCCCAGCTCTTGCCGTCTAAGTAGAAGATTGCAGTGATATGATCCATGAGGACTTGAAACTTGAATACCTTTCCCCCATAGCAGCGAAAGGAAAGTATTCATGCACAGAAAGAAGGCCTTGATCTCCAGATTGTTGATATGTAGGTCTTGGAGAATCCAGAAGCCATGACTCTGGTTGGCCTCCAGATAAGCCCACCGGTTGGACCGAGAATAGTCATTGGTTAGTGTGACAATAAGTCTTGGACTCTGAAATGAAGCCCCTACATGAGGTTGGACTCTGCAGTCTATGAAATAAGAGACTGTAAAACACCTGTCTGGAATTCAGTGGGAAACAGCCATTGCAACGCGGTCATAACCACGCATGACCGTTACCACGATGCCATTACCACCCCTATGCTTTTACCACGCATGCCTTTACCATGCATGCCTTTATCACAAATTTCGTGCTAAAGGAATGACTGATAAAGGCATATGCATGGTAAAGTAGTAATGGCTGCGCTCATGTCTCCTTCAAATAATGCCATCATATCTATGCTTTGTAAATGCTAGCACAAAGAACGGTTAGTTTTAAAAGCTTAGGATCAGTGTTTAGGGTTGGTTTTCAGGGTGGTGTGTTTTCATGCGTACGTGGAAAGAAGTGGAACTTGGTCAGCCACCGCTATTTAGTGACTCGCCACCACTTTTTAAATGTCACTTAAAGCTGCCACTAGGATTGAGGGGTTGTGGAAGCAGTGGTGCAGCTGTCCCCCCTCCTCCAGAATGGGCTGGAGTAAAGCTGGAGACCTGTATATACCTCATGCACCTCACTGAATCCACCCCCAGAACGCTTCACAAGCCGAGTGGTGTTGTGCGGCACTATGTTAGAGTCTCGTCTCACAAGGAGCACATGAGGGAGGCTCTCTCCACTACCCAGGGGCGGGTATATGTTCCCTGACACTTGCGCAGGGGTTACCGTGACTCCACCCGCAGCGGTGGAGCCCGGGCAGTGTCACTCCACTTCTCACTCCCAGTTTGTTACGTGGGTCCTGTCCTGCCTTTCACCCTGAGTTCTCGACCTCTGCACTTTGTGATAAAGATGTCCTCTGATGAGCTTTAGAAAATTTGGAAAAGCTTTCCATTTTCAGCCACTTCCTGTTGGAGATTGGCTTGTGTGTGTGCTACAGGACGTCCATTGGTTACTGTTGGGCAAATCACAGTCAGTGAGTGTGCGTGCACTTGATGGGAGGATGGCCATCAGCTTTCATGGTAATGAATTTTCTTTGATCTCCTCACCGATTTACATCTTCACTGGGAATCGGGCGCTTTCATATAAGACTTGCTTACAACAACACATATGCATTTCCTAACATGCCTTTACAGCTACATTTTCATGGTAAAGGCATGCGTAGTTAAGGCATATGCATTCTCAAAATATTTGTTGTAAAAGCATTCCTGGTAATAAATAACTCATGTGTAGTATAGACGGTGTGGTAAGGGCATGCGTGGTAATTGCATGCGTGGTTCCATCATACAACTGAAATCAGCATTCAATAGAACTGATATCAATCTCAGATTTGGAACAGTCATCTGAATGAAAGCCAAGACAACTTCTTGTTTGCAGGACGCCATTCTTAGACCTAAGAGGCTCTGGAACCACCATGCTAAATAATAGGATGGCTTTAAAAGTGTTCCATCATCTGTTTTAAGTATATCATCCCTTTCCTCCAAGGTTGGTATGCTCTGACTAACTGAACCATTTGATATGATGGCAGAAGGGAAGATTATTTATGGTTGAAGGAACATTCCAGATTGAGGAGAGGCTTGTAAACAGTGCAAGGCTCTCTAGACAAGCAGTGGGGGACTGACCAACATTCTGTCAATAGTCTAAATATGCGCATCGCGTAACCCCCTGAAGAATATTTTGAACTGCAAATACTGAGTGGACCTTAATTAATATTATAGGATTGTAAATCATTGTAACTGGCTGATGCCTGGATGGATACTTTTAACCTCTGATCATAAAAGTCATAAACTGGTGATGCTTTTCCGTGATGAGCGTGTACAAGAATGCACTTTGGAGTTATCTACTACAAAATATTAATTCAGGTCCCAAAGATCTAATATTGCTCAGTCTCCTTTGAGACAAAATTGACCTGGTACTGGGAATGAGGCTCTCTGCATTCTCAATAAGCAGATCTAATAAACCCAGCAGGACAAGATTTTGTATTTATTTGAGAATCCTGCAACAAAAAGAGACCACTCTCCGCTGCGACTGCCAGTGGATCTGGGTGTGGCTCCACAGGAAAAGGAGACAATAACATGCTTCAACTGACAGTTATTGAGTCTCCACCCAACGAAGCAGCAGCGCTCCTCGAGAGAAGAGACACAAGATTTTAAGTGCTTATGGTAAGCTTAGCTTCAGGAAAATATATTTTATCTTAAAAATAAACCTCAGAAGTCAAAGACTTAGTGAGATTTTCTTAGAGGGAAACCCTTGAAAAAAGAAAACCAACATTGTTTAAAGTGGTGAATTATACTACAAATCTGAGATTTTGTTCGTGAAGATAAAGACTTTATTTAATGCGGAAAGAATATTTATTTGGAAAAAGTCGAAACAGTTTGAGTGAGTGCCATTCTCAAATGATCAAAAAATAACCCTGGAAAGCGAATCCCGAGAACCAAAGATTAAAAAGAATTGATTACAAGCACAACAAAAAGATTTTTTGTACTACTGAGGAGCACTCCTTGACTCATTGCAACACCTAAAACTGCAGATCCTGTAAAGAATCCTCATGAAAGGATTTAATTCAGAAAGTATGGCAAAAGTCTAAGCAGCTATTCTGATACTTTATTTCGGTGTGAGTTTGGTATGTGCAGTGAGAGCATGACTGGTGCGCTCATTGAAGTTACTGATTATAGCTATGTAATCTGGTTACCAATTTTTTACAGACCGATATCTAAACAGTTCTGCTCAGACTCATTTCTCCATCCATCACCACACCGGAAAAAGGGCAGAGCTTTCATCCTCCACTATTGGTCTTGAGGTCCATCAATCAGGTAGGAGAGATCTTTAGGTGTATCATACTCATCAATTCGGGAACATATTGAAAAAAACAATTTCTAATGAGACTTACCCTTCAATAGAACCTACTCGTCAGTGTTCCCTTCTTAAGCCCCTCCGCCAATACTTTGAGCCAGATCACCCTGTGCAAAAACAACAGTTGATGGACAGAATGCAGAACAATGTCACACATTCACCCCAGTACAGAGATCTGGGCCTAAATCCATTGTGGTTTTTGCTCACCATGCCATTCCAGTTTGAACCCAGCCATGGCTGCTGCAGAAAGGTGCAGCCAGAGAGTATTTGCATTTTGCTCCCAGTAAGTATTTGCAGGCTGGGACAGTATCTGCAATATCTTGCAGCAAGTGTTCTGATTTCGCAGTTATAATTTATTATAGTAAGGTAGCTATGTCATTTTCTTATACATGGGAGACCTGAATCACTGTACAAAAGCCCCTCTCTTATATCATGTGACGTTTCTAGTCACCTGTAATAAAGAAACGAGGTAACTGCTCAACTATATTAAATGATTACTGTAGACTTCTGACGCATGGTGTTCGCTGCCAGAACCAGTAGCCAGGTGGACGATAGGCCATTCAGCACAATTACAGTCTCAGTTTAACCCCTTCCCCGCTCATGACGGAACCACTCCGTCATGAGCCACGGGTGCCCTGTGCTCATGACGGAGTGGTTCCGTCATGCTGCGGCCGTTGGCCGCCGCTCCGCCCACGCTGCGCTGATTCCCCGCCTGTGCGGGCGATTAGCGCAGTGGGCAGAGTCATGATGGAACCACTCCGTCATGAGCACAGCTCAACCGTGGCTCATGACGGAGTAGCTCCGTCATGAGCACAGCGCCACCGCGCTGCCCCCAACCCCCCCCCAGCGCTGCGGCGGAATTCCCGCCGCAGCCAAGGGGTTAAAGAAGAAAAACAGGAGCTGGCTTTGCGTTCTTCTGATTTTTTCTTTTCTTAAACGAAAAAATGATAATCAGAAATGAAATATTTTTAGCAACCTGTTTATTTTTTCAATGCTACACATCATTGCAGGAAAAATAGAGACTTTGCATGTTTCTACACAACCTGAGCCTCAGTTTATGTTAATCTAACTTACATTAAACGGTTTCTAATATCCTGCTTGCAAAAATGACTAACTACTTCTTGGTGCATTTAATTTCACAGTACAGATTCTGCTTTTATACTTCTTGTCTACACACCAACGATTGGGAAGGGTGGAGGTAAAACCGTATTTATAAGCAATAAAGTACCCTCTGCCATACATTATAATAAGGACATTGCAAGTCACCTCAGAGTTCCATTACCTTCTAGAGAAACTTGTGCTTCGTCCTTCCTCCGCTCTATTATCATGGAACTACTTTGTGACTTGCAATATACTTATTATGTACAGAAGGGTGACAAACAATATTAATACTAGGTGGCAATTAGAAAATTAGAGATGTATTACAAGACAATATGCAACTCACAATCAAATTTAAAAAAATGCTATGTACTTAGGCTACATAATTTCAGTTATGCAGTCCCTGATTATCTCTGATGTGACAATACTTTGGCCAAATATGTGTTTGTCTTGTGGTTGCACCGCATTTCGTCAAAACCTGCACTCTCAAGTACCAATAATTCACCCTGACCGTGAGTGCATCCAGCTCACTACTTCAGTGTTTTCTTATGTCCAATTTGGCTAAAACTAGAGTCAGAATATTAAATCTACCTAACCGAAGTAATGGATGCATTGAAGTAAAGGTCAAGTATACGATTTGATTATTCAAAGTAGTGGGCTTTGAGGTACTGCCATCCATCCATCATGAAGTGTCTTCTAATATTGCTAGGTGAATGAAAAGGGATCCCAACCTTTTTTTAACCTTCTATATTTTCACAGAGACTGCTCTGAACAATCATTTGTCTTCTTGCCAACTTTACAGTTTACACACCATATTTTATACTGAGTCATTCCCTGTTGAAAACACTGGTTCCTCAAAAGCATTATCTACTTAAGTTTTGAAATATCTGGATCCGGGAGATGTGCCAAGAGGAGGACTCTCTTTGTTGAATTTGTTTTGTTGAACTTGTTTAAAACGGCACACCTATGGCAACACACTCTACAAAGGAATCACCATGCACCTCTTCAAGAGACTTCAAAGAATCCAGACTCATCCTAGACCTCCCTAAATGGACCCACATCACCCCCCCACCTCAAGAAGCTCCACGGGCTCTCCATTCAGAAGAGATGCCAGTTCAAGATGCTGATCCATGCCTTCAAAGCCCTCCACAACCAGAGACCGGCATTCATCAACCACCGACTGAACTTCCCCCTTCTCTCCAGACACCTTCACTCTGCCAGCCCACACATCGGCATGCATCCACCGCAGCAACAGTGGAGGACGTCCTTCTCCTGCCTCACCATGAAGTCCTGGAACGACCTCCCACTTCAAAGGACTCAAGACCAGGCTGTTCAACTGAGCCCCCCTGTAGCAGTGCCCTCAGTGCCTTAATACCCTTACGGGTGATTAGGCGCACTAAACAAATCCAGACTGATTGACTGAGTGATCCCTTCCAAAGCAGGGGCTTAGCTGCCGTACGATAGAGAAACATCAGAATGTTTAGTCCCATGGCTTAGAGACGTGTTAGTACATTCATTAGAACTTTGAAAGGTATACTGTTGGCCCAGGCAAAACTTACTTACACAGATGCAATCTTTCATAATTTTGGTAATTTTGTATTATGATTGTTGTGATGAATTCCACAAGTTACTCTATAACATTAAGTCCCGTAATTAAGCACCATTCATGGCAAAAACTCGGCACAAGCGCATAGGAATGGGAACAGTGCGAATGACCGAGATGTGAGTGGGTGTTGTTTGCGGCGCTTGTGTTGCTCTGTCTCATGTACAAAATTCGACGTGAGGATCCACTTTGCTCTCAAACATAGTGCCAAATGCTGGTTTTGCATTTTGTTGTATTAAGTGTCATCTTTCACAAGTTTCACACACCAATATGTGCCAGTTAAGCTGCTTTGACTACAGTCCATCCTTACTGGTATCAGACCTCCCTTTAAGTTATTTTGCACCAGAAAGCTGTCCATTTACTTCTATTCACCCAGTGACAGGAGAAGCACAACCAACATCAGGCAGTGTTTGATCTACGCTGACTTCACATGGTTGATCCCTTGTTTAATCCTTATCCAAAGAATAGACAGAAAAAGAGTGACAAGAAGAGAAACAGAGATGAGAAAAAACCAGCAAGATTGAGATAACGATGTGGGGAGGTCTGGTAGTGAACAGCGGTGGCTCCTCCACAATGGTGTAGGAGCGTCACCCCACTGCCTGGCTTGGATGGGAGTCTGTCCCAGGGGCTGCTGGGACCAGGAAGAGAAGAGGAGGCCCGAAATGCTGCAGGAGGCGGCGGCTTGGGGTATGTTTTTATTTGTATATATTATTTCTAACACCCCCGCCCGCAACCCTTGCCGTGCTCCCCCTCCCGTGTTCCCTCCAGTCACCTCACCGCCCTTTGTTTGTGGCGGCCGCCACTTGTAGTAAATAAGAGAGTCATGAAGCGAAATCAAGTCTATGCAACCTTGGTATTCCACATCCCCAATATTTGTAGGACCGGCCAGAGGACTTTGGGCCCTGGGACTTATTGTTCTACAAATTAAGCACTGGATGTGCTGGGGAAGGACAAGGAGCGTAAACTACATGACGTAAAATGGCTCGTACAGTCTTGTCTCTTTCACTTCCTGTTGCTGTTTGTGGTCCCTCATGCAAGAGGTAAGAAGAACTTTGCAACTGCAACTTTAAGCTGCATAATGGAAGTCGACCCGGCTGGCGGTGAAGCCGAAGGCGGACTGTGAAAGCGCAATCATGGGGCGGTAGCGTTATCGACATTTCAGCCAAACAATAGGACTCATTCTGGTCCTCATATACTGCTTATTTAGTGAAAATCGCCACAGACGATGGAATTCTAATTTCCTCATTAATTTGCACACAAATGTGCATTTCCTGAGTATTATTCACTCGGATAGAATGGCCGAAATTCCACCAGAATCTGTCTTTCCTGGAAGAACTAGCATATGTTAAACATTTTAGGAGAAAATGGTAATGTATTGGGTAGGAAGAATTTCATCGGATTCAGCCGCTAATGTATCTGTTCTAAATGAACATTTCAGTGATTTAGCCTGAAGTATTTTGCAGACCCCCATTAGAATGACATAATTTAAAAAAAAATATGTACATACAGTCACTTATGGAAGTCAGTGAATGAGCCAGTTTTGCCAAAGCTATTTGTCAAATATATATTGAATGGAAATGCCCAACGTATGGGTGTAGGAGCTCAAAATAGGCAATCCAGGTAATTGTTTTGTTGTCACTTAGAGGAAGGTAGTAAGAAAAAACACACCAAAGAATCAATGAATAAAGCTACTGAGAGTGGAATTACTAACAACTTAAAGTGGTGCCATTTGGAGGGGATTCCATCACTCGAACTCAGCTGAACTGACACCATTCCTGCAGAAGTAAAACCGCCAAATAAGGTGGTGGTAAATCTACCATGCCAAGAGCTGTTAATCAAATCTCTGTGATGGACACATGGAAAGTGAAACAGAAAAGATTTATTCACAGTCCGTATAATGAAGACAAACATCCACCGATGATACATGTCATGGGGTATGGGAGAACTGACCCTTATCTTTGCAGGCCCTGAATTTATTGGCAGAAATTAGACTGTTGGTATTGACTATAAACGATATTCTGCCGGCTGTTTTACACAGTGCCTGTAAATTAACCTTCACCTAATTTCCCCAAAACACAAGTTCAGGATCTCAAAATGTTTCTACCATCCACCGTTGCCGAACTCAAGGGATGCGGAATACCAAGGCTGCTTAGTGTGGATTCTACCTCATGCCTCTTTCTTCCACCAGCCTACTCTTCCTGAGTCTTTCTATCACTTTTGAGTGTTCTTTGTCATCCCTGCTTTCTCCCTTTGTCACTGTTCCCCTACACTTCTCTTCGTCTTTCATTGTCCATTTTCTTCTTTTCTCTTCCATGCTCTAGATCAAAGTCTTTTACTGAATGTAAGAAATGTAATTATTATTTTGAGTGAGCGATTGCCCACCTCAAAGAATTATCAAAACTCCTGTCAAAGTAAATCCTTAAAGTCAATTAACTAACCTGAGCCCAATCTCCTGGTAGGTATGACACAGACAGGCTTAACTTAGGGTAATGTGCAAAGCATTTATGCAGAACAAAAACAGTTATTAAGTCAAATTGCAAAACAATAATAATCCCAAACCAATTAAAAAAAATTGGGCATAATTCATTAAACAAAATGACACCAAAAATGTCAGAAACCCAAAAAGAGGAATCAGAGATAGGCACTTTTTAATTTTTAAGGAGAAATAGCACCAACGAAATTTGACACAGCAAAAGATTTTACCTTCTGACTTAGTCTTTTAAGTCTTAATCAATCAGAGAAGTACACTTCTAAATACCTGTAGGACATCAGGGGAGGTGGTTAGAGACTCACAGGGTGCCAGGCAGAGGTTAACAGCAAGGTCCAGTCTAGGTCCAGTTGCAACTGGTCAGTTGGGTACTTCCAGGAAAAGGCCTCTTACAGCATGTTTCTGTAGCCACACGGGAGTGCCGGCAACTGACCCTTGGAGTACACTTCTTTGCCAGGGTACATGAGGGAGCAGGTCCGAATCACTCCAGACTTTTCTCAGTTCACAGACAGTAGGTCTGGTCCTCTTTTAATTAATCTACTGTAGGTCCAGAAAGTTTTCTGAAGAAGGTGCCTGACACTAGCTAGTTGATTCTTGGCCCCTCCTCAGCCAATGGGGTAAAGGTCTCTGACCTAGTTACCTGCTTCTGCAGTAGTTCATGTTTGCTTTACTGCAAACAGGCCCAAAAAGCCATTTGTCAGGGTCTTTTCAAGATGGGTAAAGTCTTCGGCCACACCAAACGTGGGCTCTGATTGATGGGGTGTCTGTGGGGAGTGCCTTATGGTAATCCTAGTGTCCTACCACATCTCACACTAAGCTCCAGTTTGAGGCAGGCACTGTACCCAGAGTGAAAAACTGACCAGTTGCCTACATGACACTCACAAGCCTAACCTTAAATCAAGCCCATATATTGGTAGTAAATATTCCTGGCTATCAGTTAATTCCACAGAACATCACACGTTCCAGGCGCCCCGCTCAAAACAGCACGATATGAGAACATTTTTCTTGGTTTAGAGTAAAAAGTATTAGCCCCACATTTTTGATCCCATGGTCATGCACAAGATATAGAATTATATATGAGTAACAGTTAATAACGGATGTGTTTCACTGAGAGGATCTGAGTAACATCGGATAAACAACAAGAGCTAAACTTGAGCTGTCTATGATGTGGCTCAGAAGCCTGTGGTGAAAAACAGCCCGCTAGTCACTTTTTACCCATCTCTAAATTTATGGTATGCATGACCCTCAAAGCATCTACTCCTGCTTACAACTACTAAGCAGGGGGAGAGGAGGAATGGGGAGCCATAGATAATATGCCCTTTCCTACCTATGCCAAATGTAAAACAGAAAAGTGACTGGTCACCTGCCACCCACCCACCAACCACCCTCTGTGCTGCCCTACACCCTTCCCTCCTGAAGCTGTGCGATATGTCGTCCACCAGAGCAGAAAGTCAGCGCTACACTGACAGGCTCTCTAAGAAGTTTGCAGGATTACCCTGAAATTCTTTTATGAGGTAGCAACAGATGGAATACATTTTTCCTACCACCTGTTGCTACATCATAATGAATAACCTGATCTGGTGTTCAAGCTAGTAACTCTGAGTGAGAGAGATGCAGAACAACATCCTAAACCTTTACACAGTTTGAATCAAAGGAGGAAGGCCAGAGAATTGGATATTTCTCATGGAAAGAACTCAGACTTTGCACTTTAAGACATGTTGAATCAACTTTAGTAATCTTTAAGGTTATTTTCATTCAGTTCCATACCTGGCAAACATGGAAGAAGCTACAATGTATTTGAGAGTAGTTTTGAAAATACCCCTAGTTAAGGACTCCATTTACACTCTTTTGTGAAAAAAATAGGATAAACAGAACTAAGCACACATTTCTTGTATTTGTAAGTAAAAAAGGAGGTCCAACTGTGAAACAGGGTGATTAGGCATCCACCCTCTTCACATACAGGCATGCCCCTAGCAAACCTGGCCTAGGCATATTCTAACCTGCAGCAACCCTCACGTAAAAGGTTCAGACAAAATGATGAACCATGCTACAGAGCAAACTTATACAATCAGCATCATGTTTATTATTAATATAAAAGTTAATCTTACATTTACATAGAACTCAAATGTACAGTAAAGAATATAAAATAAGATACAGTTCAGAGAAGGATCTATAGGAAAGAAATAGAATTTGGAATCTCAAGGGATCATGGGGAACTCATGCAATGCTTTGTAGACAGTTTAAATTGTAGGAGGTAAGCCTGTGAGAACCTGGATTCTCATCTGAGCGGGAGATATGCCTGGGTCCTGTACCTTATACAGCCAAAACAATGGTTCAGCTAACTCAAACACGAAAGACACACTATAGTCCCAAGAGTCACTTAATATGGACCACAATTAAAATCATGCTAAAGTACAGAACATAAACCACTTGACATATACATACATAAGTATGGACAGACAGAAAAAAATTGTGCGCAGTGTCCCAGTGTGAGGAACTACATAGAAGTATAGGTATTATAGTTACATATAAACAGAGACGCTTTCAAGTATGCATTCCAAAGCACACAAAGTTGGGTTATATCAGTAGGAAATGTTTATATATATTGTCAACATCAGTTTGTGTGCTTAAACGTTGATGACATTTTGAACTTAAGTGAAGTGTAGCGTTCTCTTCAGCACAAGCAAATGAAGAGAACCCCTGATTAAAAATAAAAATTAACAAGTGATCAAATTATTTAATGGAGTGGTGTTACTTGGAAACTTCAGGGCTATAGTGGGTAAAAAACGATTACCTGAGAGTGGAAGGTTCATGGGATACATGAGGTTTTAGGGTATCTGTAGGAAGGATATGTAAGTTATAATCACATAGTCGCAGGTGGCATACAATATCTGGGTGAGTATATATGTGGGTACTCACCTACGGTGCACAATACAAAAAACACTGAAGAGAAATAGAGAAAATACTTTCTCCAATGGTGGAATGCCTGGAAACTACATATGTATAGTGCGTATGTATAGTGCTATTAATTCAGAAGCAGCATGGTCAAGCCTAGGACTATCTTGGCAGAGCCTATTTAAAGATCCACGTCTTCAGCTTTTTTGTTGGATATGGACATTTAGGAGGCCACTATGATGTGCACGGGCAGGTCATTCCAGGCTTTAGGAGTGATGTAGGAAAAGGCCCACCCACCAGCTCTGGTTTTTCATATTCATGGGGTGTGTGAGAGCAGGAGTCTGGTTGAGAGGAGGTGTCTAGTGGGTTTGTGGAAAACGCTGCGGTTGTTGTGATAGCCTTGGTCCGTTCTGTGAATGACCCTGATGGTATGTGTGAGGAGTTAAAAAAAGCTGGTTTGTGTATGCACAGCCAGTGGAGGTTCCTGCTGTGTGTGGTGATGTGTGTGTTATGTGTGTGTGTGTGTGTGTGTGTGTGTGTGTGTGTGCTTGTGTTTGTGTGTGTTATGAAAGGTTGAATGTGATCCTGGCTGCTGAGCTCTGTATTGTTTCGAATTGTCTTATTAGTTGTGGGCTAATTCTGACGCAGAGGGTGTTTCCGTAGTCCAGTTTGCTTGTGATGAGGGCTTAGGTGACGGCTCTGCATGTGCTGGTAGGCAGCCATTTGAAGATCTCCTTCATAAATTTCAGGGAGTGGAAGCAGGAGGCAGTGATGGCATTGACTTAGGTGGTCATAGTAAGTTGATTGTCAGTGACAATGCTGGTTATAGCGATGTTGGATCTGCTGTGATGAGGGTTCGTAGACTGATGAGACTGGTGATCAACACTTGCTTGTTGACAGTGATGTCGCTGAGGTTGGCAAATATTGGATCAAATTTCCTGCGGTGTGAGTGGGACCAGTCACTCATTGGGTTAGGCTCCCCAGGTCCTCAAGCAGGTCAATGGTTATTGGGTCGGTGTAGTTTTCTAGACTTTAGGAAATGAAAGTCTCTGGCAAGGATGAAAGAGCTTGAGTCTAGGATGAGGGGTGTGATGAAGCGCGATGTGGTGCTGGTGAAGTTTCTGCGCAGTACAGGTTGTCGGTCGATGAAGGGGCTAGTCAGGGCAAAATTGGCAGTAACATGGAGCTTGAAATTTAGGTGCTTTCAAATGCTGGGTGTCGCCGCTGAGGTGGAGGTGCAGCTGATGGAGTCCTTGAAGATAATGATGCATTCACTGCTCATCCACACTGTTGCCACCATTAAGTTGGGCAAGAAGGTGAGAGAAGAGCAGGGGCAGTGGGCAGGATTGGAAGGGGTGCAGTAGAGAGGGAGAGCATGGCAGGCAGAAGGTGAGAAAGGAATGAAGCCCAAACGGAGGCCAAAACTAGAGGAGAGAATAGTAAAAAAGGAAAAGAAAAATAAGTGAAAACAGCAAAATGGGATCAAATAGAGAGAGATAGTTGACAGCAGCCAGAGAGTGAGATGGGGAGCCTCACATGCACTGGAGTGGGGTCGGAAGGAAAGGGCCTTGCGTGGTCGGTCGACCAGGCACAGGTAAGTTCTAGGTGGGGGCCAGGAGGAACCTGCTTAAGTAGGTAAGGAGAGAACCCTATATTAAGAAACTCTTAGCATTGAATCTCACTCATAAAGATAAGTGTTTCTGCAAAACAACACTGTCCCATCAATCACTACACCGATTGATGACTGATTGGATTGTTCAGCTGTCATATCCGAATATTTTCAACAATTTCTATCTCTTAAAGATATCAAAGCAGAAGTGGGCACAATCAATCTGGTTTTAAAGCTTGCTTTAGGGAACTAAATAGAAACCTGACTTCTTTCTTTGGGACCAGTGTGGACGACATCGAGTGGACAGTAGATCAGAAGTGGAATATAATCCAGTCACTGCAAGGACAGAATGAGGACCTAGTAGTGAAGCGCCAAGAACATTCCTGGTCTTCCAAAGAGGGCTACAGGCCAAGAGATCCAGAGATATGTACAACAGTTGTTAGACTCCATTAGGGAAAGGTTGGGGGATCCACCACAAAAACCGGACAGCACCCGTCGAGTTGGCACGAGATGACCAGGGTAACACTACTCCTCACATCCTCGAGGGGGTGCATTACTTTGATGAGGAGGAAGCCCTCAGGACGCTTACCAGAGCACAAGATTCAACTGTTTCAGCATCTGATGAGCTCAACCCTTCAAAGATGAAGAGACTTCAGATGAGTAAGATACTTCCAATGAAAGCATAAAGTGTGCCATCAATTGAGACGGCTAGTCTGCATCATTTTTCTAGGGAACAAAAAGAGAAGACTCCCTAGGTGCCTCGACTGATGCAAGAAAGCATTGGGATTAGTAGAACCCAACGATAACATCTAAGAGACAGGATTACGGAATGAAGGCTAGGCAGTGCTGAGACCAATTTGGCAGAGAGTGAAATCCATAAGAAGGAGAAAGAAGCCCACAAAGAAAGACACTACAGAAGCAAAGGCAGATGTTCTGCAGCATTCAAAAGAGGTGAGCACAATGCAAAATGGTCCCCCAGAAATGGAAGATGCAGCCTCGAATTTTCAGGATGAAGGAATAGAACACCCTTAGGTTCTCTCTTTGATGATAGATAGTGGAGAGACCGGGGGCATGCTCATTTTGGAAGGTGGAGAGAATTATTTTTCATTAGGTCCTAGTGCCTGTTAGGTCCGGGATACAATATAAAGGTGGACCCCCACTCAGGTCTTTCTGAAAACAGCTCTTAGTCTTCGGGTTTACAGTTTAGTGTCATAATGTGGTTTATTTTAAAAAAGGCTCACAGAAGATATCCATGGATACAGGGAGGTATACTTAGGATCAGTCGTGGTTACAAAGGAAAGTGTCAACTAAATAGGCTTCTAAAGGTGCCATTCTCCCAGTGGATTTAAAGTCCTTGTTATGATCGTAAAACTGATCAATTTAAATGTGGCATACCTTATGAACCCACAAAATACCTGGCAGTCCTGAATATGGTCTGAGACTTGAAGGGTAATGTATGCCTGCTGCAGGAAACACACCTACATAGAAAAGGATGGCATTTTCTTCAATCTAAATGGCTCCCCTGACAATACTTTGCTTCTGGGCCCACGAAATTGAAGAGCGGAGGCTTCGAATTATCCCTATGAAGTAATGAAGGTTGAGTTTGACTCCCTGATTAGATCATTTATTTTTGTACTTAAGCTTAGAACAGACATGCTCACAAATGTGAATGCATGCTGCTCTAAATCAGGACAGGATTCCTTAGAAGCACGGGCACAGAGGCTGTGACGTAAATTGATACTTGTATAGCGCACTACTCACCCGCAAGGGTCTCAAGGCGCTTGTACGAATACCGCTGTGGAACCCATCCTGGCTTTCCCTGTGAGGCGTCCACTCCTGGGCACCCCCAAGGTGGAGGCCAGGCATCCTTAGCGTTGTGGGGGCCGTTGTGGAGATTAAGCAAGCAAGTGACGGCAGCAGCCAGTCCAATTATCATAGGTGGCACCTCAAACATACATGATGCAAACAACATATTCTCTTTATGGGCAGCACAGACAAGCACATTGACTCCTTACTGCCAGAAGTGGTTATAGAACATGGCTTTAGTAGTTGTTGAATGTAATCAGCATTCTGATGTTATTGACTATGCCTTCTATTCTGCTGCATACCAGACTTATGCCAGGCTAGACCCCTTCTTTGCTGCATCAGATATGCTTCCCAATGAAAAGCAGCCAGCCATCAGTCTTGTAGCCCTATCAGATCGTGCCCCAATTTTCATGATTCTCACTCTTCACCGACACCTCACACAGATCGAAGGTGGAGACTTGAGGGCGGACTTTTGCAAGACAAGGAACTGCAAGAATATGTGCATGAGTGTATTACTAAGTCCATGGCAGAAAAAAGATGTGAATCATAGCTCACTTTGCGATGCCTTGAAACTGAAGACAAGAGTATGACCCATATTGACGTCTTGTATTTTTAGCAAAGTTAAAGCTGAGATTTGGAGAAGTTTAGAACAGCAGTTTTAGAAGTTAGAAGGAATATATAAAAGGACTGGATCAATGAAAATATGACACAAACTGTCAGCTTCCAGGGCCAAGGTTTAAACCCTAATTTTGATGAAGAGGGATATACCCTGTTCAGAATAAAGTAGTGTTAATATAGTGAGGGAAATAAGCCAAGTACAGTCATTTTTAGCCTGCAAACTGTTAGTGAAAATAAGGAAGGACAGGATAAATGCAGTTAAAGACAGAAATAACAGTAATTTGACAAGACTCAGATATTGATAAAACTTTGGGGGCCTTTCATGATGATCTTGATGAGGCAGAAGAATAATTTCCTTCCCGTATTAATACATACTTAGGAAAGTCGCAGGCACAAACCTTGATGGCCGGTAGGTGGATAGACTCGATCAACATACATAAATTGAGAAAGTCATATGTGTAGCTAAATTAAAATCACACAAATCCCGAGGTCCAGGCCGCTATTCTCTGCTCTTTTAACCCCTTCAGCGCTGCGCGGATTCCCCCGCGGTGCTGAAGGGTTCGAGCGCGGGCGGGGCCATGACGGAACGGTTCCGTCATGAGCACAGCTCAACCGATGCTCATGACGGAACCGTTCCGTCATGGGCATGGAAGGGGTTAAAAGACTTGTTTTGGAAGTATTGCTCCCATCCTAAGTTCATCCCAACACAGGTTCTTAACTCTTTTTGAAATGATGGTATAATGGCAGCGTCAATGAGAGGCTATAAGCACAGTTATCCTTGTACCAGACCAGACCATACGCACTGTAACTCCTGCATGCCCATCTCATTAATGAACACCGATCCATAGATCATTATCGATGGCAACACTGTTTCTGATCCTCCTGGGCATAATAAACCTTAGTTAATAAACCTTTGGTTAAAATGGCCATCTTCTGTGTGGTATTTTGCCTTCTTTTGCTGAACCCGTTTTTGTTGGCCATGAGACTCTGTGCAGTTTTCTCTTGCTAATCAGTGGGGAAGTGATTGTGCTTTCTTCTCTAAACATGTTAGAATTGGCATTCCCCTAATTGGCACATTTAATATACTTGTAAGTCAGTAATAAATGGTACACCATGTACCCAGGGCCTGTAAATTAAATGCTACTAGTGGGCTGACACCTACTATAGTAGCACTGTGAAACATGTCTCCAGGCCTGCCACTGCAGCCTAGGTGTGTAGTTGTTAACTGCCATATCGACCTGGTAAAACAAACCTTTTGCCAGATTTAAACACTCCATTTTCCTGCAGGATGCATCGTATTTAAAACGGAGGGCATGTATATTGTGGGGCTGATTCACAGGTTTACTTCTTTGAGGTATTCACAAACTATGTGCAGGGTTTTACGACTCCACACTCCTTATACTTATGTGTGTGGATTTCTCCATACCTGGAGACTCTGCAATCAGAGCAGAGAACTCCACATACATAGGTATAGGGAGTTCGGAGTCGTAAAACTCTGCATGTAGTTTGAAAACTGCATTTTGTATTATATTTTGTAGTACAAAACATTTTATAAAGTGCAGTTTGTGAATCAGGCCCCCTATGTTTTACATGTCCTGGAAGTAAAAAACATCCAAAGTTTATTTCACTGTGGCAAGGATGACTGTCCCACAGGAGAACATTGGGTTACACTATAACAACTTATAGTGCTTAATTTCAGTTTGGGAGCAGCTAGAAATATGATTCAAGAACTCATTTTAATAGTAATTTAAAATCCAACTTAATGTTTTGGAAATTACACTTTTAGAAAGTAGTCATTTTCCTGCCTAAAGTCTAAATGCCCTTTCTGCAAGAGTCCAGTGTCACATGACTGCTGATGCATCCCCTGCGGTGAGATGCGGATTGCTCCAAGACAGTGTCCAAGTGCTTGGGTTGGGGTGAAGTAATTTCTTCCTTGAGCAGCTTGCCCTAGGGGCTGTGCCCAGCCCCTTCCTGAGCTGCAAAGGATTCCTATCATACCACTGGCAAATGTAGTTCACTACATCGGCGTTCCATTTGTTTTCCTAGACAACTTGACCCCAAACCTAGTAGATGGTTTGGAGAGATCACATGGGAGGGCTTGCCCGTTATCCTACCTCTGGTCGGGCACATGAAGCTCTGGTGAGGGGCAGAAAGGTTCTGCCATGTTGGAGTTTTGGAAAGAGGGGTACTGAAAAATAATTTACAGAAAAAACACAGGAAGTGCTGCAAAAAGCAGGTGGGTCATCCCTGGGAACTTTTACTCCATTGGTTAGAGAGTGGCTAGGAGTTTCCCCCACCCACAGGCTGGCACTGAGCATAGATATGTCATCCCAAGTACCCTCCTCAGAATACTCCTGGGCCTGTGAAGAACTAGACGAAGGACTGCCCTGCTGTTTGGAGAACGTGTAGGAAAACTGTGCATGCTTGCCTTTAACCCAGGACCCCAGAAATGACTGCAAGGGTCAGTTGACCGACCTCTTGTTTGAACTACAGAGACACAACAAGCTTACAGGGGCTCTTTCCATGTAACTGCCAAGCTGACAAGTACCAACTGGACCTGCCCTGAACCCTGCTGCTGGCCTCTGTTGGAGGGAATCCTAGCTTCCAAGTGGTGCCCCCCAGGTCTTGGACCCTTGACAGGTTTCAGAGTGTACTCGTCCTGTACTCAAACTGCAAGAATTGGGCCTTAGAAACTTTTTTTTGCCAACTTTCTTCCTGGAGAACTGATTGAGGCTGAGATTTCCATCAAAACCGTGGCCGTTAACATAGAAAGTATGGTCAGTCTTAACTTGCTGGTCTGCACATGAAGGAGATCTGCTTCCAGAAATGTTTCAAAGTCCGGACGTAGAGGGCTCTATGAATATGGACACTGAGAAACATCTGATCAACCTTGTTGCCTTCCTGGGCATAAACTTCAGACTTTGCCTACTCTGAGCTTTCCCACCTTTGTCATCAGAAATTCAGTTCCTTAGGAACCCGCCATCGTTGAGCCCTGCTTTGGATCCAATGCAAGCACAAAGAGATGATGGACGGAGTGCTGAATCTTTTCAAACACTCACCCCAGTCACAGATCTGGGTTGAATTTGGATCCAACCTGTCCCACCGACGACTCTTGGACAATCAATTTTCCTCCATAAAAGTTTCTACGTCAGAAGGTAAACTTTCCACCAGGAAAACAAAACTGTGCTCCATAGTAGTTGGTCTTAACTTTTGACCAGGTCTAGCATGACCAGACAACCATGGTTTGTGCTTTGTGCTTTCTGGTGCTATTTTTAATTCAAAAATCCAGAAATTGGATAAGGATTTTGCTTGTGCTGTGTTTTAACTCTATTACTATTTGAGTACTGTATAATTGCCTCTAAAAGCCTGACTGCTTTGATCCAAGCTTACAAATGGTTAATCTCAACTTTATTTAGTAACTTTAGTGGTTCGCCCTAACAAGATTTGTGATTAATATTTGAGGTGGGTCCTCCCCCAAATACTACTCCAATTTCTTACATCCTCATACAATCTGGATTTGTCCCCTGGAGAAATTGTGGTGAGAACACAATAAAGGTCGTACACGTTCTTGAAAATATACACAGATCACAAGAGAAGACCCCTCTGTTATTTTTGGATACAGAAAACACATTTGATCTAGTATGTTAGCAATTTCTGAGTAAGACACTTGAAATGTTTAATTTACGGCATAGATTTAGAAAGTGGGTACTCAGCGGATACAAAACCCCAACGTGCAAATAAATAGAGCCAAAAGAAGCTTTCAATTGTAGAAAAAGACTTGTCACCCTTTTGTTTGGTATCACCATGGATTTGATGGTGAACAGTGATCGGAAAAATAGTAACATAAAAGGTGTGTAAACAGGGCATATAGAATATAAGTTGACAATATATGAAGATGATATTTTAGTCTCCATACCAACCCCACTGATTCAATCACTCCCACTATTGCAAGAACCTGACCATTCATTTAAATTCAAGTTACAAACATTTTAATTGCCAAATATCTACATAGCAAGGGATATAATACTGGCTCTGAAAAACTGAAATTAACTTTCAACCGGCTTCATACTTAATGTACCTAGGAATCTGAATCACCTCCGAAATTGAAGAACGGTTAAATAGGAATGATCCAAATCTAAGAAGCAATGGTGTTTTATAGTTTAGATAGAGGTAGGTCCAAGTATCTGGAAGATACCAGTGTTAGAGGAAAAGAATACTGAGCCTGGGGCTTACACTCACTTTCAGTAACTACAATGACACTAGCAGTAAACAGTAGCCATAAGATCAAAATTAATTGCTTTCCCATAAGAATTGGCAAACCAGATTTAATGTGGGCCATGGAAGAACATACATTTCTGAAGTAAGGTGGGGTGAGGGATCTTAGGGTGATCCCATTTAAATTTGGATTACCTGAGGCAAAGGAGCATCACTATTGCTAGATTCAATACTAGGAACTTTTAACCCATAGTAGGTTGCCACATAAAACAATTTGTATAGTTACTGCTGCTAAAAGAGGGAGACAAGAAGCTTATATTTCCTATATATACATGTCAGAGATGAGGGCGACATCAAGTCACCTGAGATGTCTGGAGGAAGAGTTGGGTCATACATTCTCTGACAGGGAGATATAGGATATCTTTGTAAGATTACATATTACAGCATGGGTCCCTCAACAATCCGAGACATGAGGGAATGGATGTGGAAATGGAGGCACACAAACTTGCCTAATATAGCACCGTCCAAATCTCACTTTGTGACAAAGGTCTAGGGCTCACTGGATAATTTGACATATCAATTCCCAGAATCACTGCATTCACACCACTGGAACTGCTGAATAGTAAGACCTTCACACTGCGCTCCTTAAGCGGTAAACAAATTACCTGAGGATTGTATGCAAGAATGAAGCAATTATGGCACTAAGGAGCAAGACCAGGCCTCCCTATCAAAGGAAATTGTTATATAGATTGAGGAGATAAACAAAATTAAAATGTCACTTGAACAAAAATTTGTGATATTTGAATCTGACTCTGTTACTGCTAAGAAGTCTCCGGAGCAGGTAAGTAAAAGCTACTTACTTTTAGTTATGAGACTACAGAATATGCTAGGAGCCATGTGCAAGCACTTCCATGTTTAAATATCCACATCAGTGTTCCCAATATTCCCATTCTAAATTCCATCCACCCTGCCCACATTCTACCAACTTCAGTTGTTAGGACTCATAAGATCCAACAGTTCCCTTCCTAGATTACCTGTCCTTCAAGTTTAGGGGGCTTACTTGTTCTAAATTTCTTAGAGTACTTTATTCAACCAGAGTGTTCTCAACTGGAAGTGGGAGAGGGAGATACATAAGCATGGTGGGGATAGAGCATTCACACATTTATCTCTTGTGGATTTTTCTTGGGTGAACTTCACTTGTTGGTGGAGATGGGTGGTGGCATAGGGAGGGACTTACATTGTTTTGTCTCTCAAATGTGTATTATTAGTGTATAACTATGTTGGCTCTTGCATTGGTGTTGCTTCCAGGCTGTTGGTTGCAGGCAATTCTTTGTAAAGATAACCATTCCAATAAAAAAGATTTGATTCATAAATGTCATTCATTGATAGGCAGCTGTGAAAAATAGCAGAAGGAGATTGCTGATATACACAGGGAGTTATAATTACTGTGATCCCCAGAAATACTTTTTATTTCAATTATGAAGTTTTGCCATCAAAAGGTGGAATGTTTCCGCTACAGCAGGCATACCAGCTACTAAAGTCCCCCCCCACACACACACTGTGGTAGGCTATAAGACTATGCTAGCACAGTTGAATGATGAGACTTTCATTCAATCAATCAGTCAATAAGGGTTTTGTAAAGCTAAATACTCACCAGTAAGGGTCTCAAGGCACTGAGGAATGGGTGTGGGCAGCTCCGTTGTGGTCATTCAAAAAGCCAGGTCTTGAGGTCTTTCCTGAATTAGTGCAGTGTTGGGGTTTGCCGAAGGTGACGGGGGAAGATCTTTCCAGGTCTTGGCTGCGAGGTAGGAGAAGGACCTTCCACCTGCTCTGGTCCTGTAGAAGCGTGGGACGGTGGCTAGGGAGAGGTTGGCTGGGTGGAGGTTTCTCCTGAGAGCATGGAAGAAGATGCGGTCGTTAAGGTATTGGGGTCCGGTGTTGTGGAGAGCTTTGTAGGTGTGCGTGAGCAGTTCGAAAGTTATTCTTCTTTCGACGGGGATGTGTTGTGCCGTGGGATATTGAGGATTAGTCTGTCTGCGGTGTTCTAGACGGTCTGGAGTTTGCAGAGGAGTTTTTTGTTGATATCGGTGTAGAGGGCGTTGCCGTAGTCCAGCCTGCTGGTGATGAGTGCGTGAGTGACCCTTTTCCTGGAGTTGGAAGGGATGCACTTGAATATCTTGCGTAGTATGAGGAGGGTTTTGTAGCATGCGGAGGAGATTGCATTATTCTGGCGATTCATAGTGAGTGATGAGTCCAGTAATTCTGCAGGCGGAGGGCCACTAGGTGTCGTCCCATGCGAAGGTGGTGGAACCGAGGATGAAGACTTCTGTTTTCTCCGAGTTGAGTTTTAGACAGCTGTTCCTCATCCAGGTTGCAATGGCTTTCCTCCCTTCTTGGAAGTTGTGTCTGGTGATGTCAGGTTCCTTGGTGAGGGAAAGGAGCTGGGTGTCATCGGCGTAGGAGATGATGTTGAGCCTGTGGTTTCTGACGATGGTTGCGAGGGGGGCCATGTAGATGTTGAAGAGGGTGGTGCTGAGGGAGGATCCTTGGGGTACTCCCCATCTGATATCTGTTGGTTCTGAGAGGAAGGGCGGGAGTCTTATTCTTTGTGTTCTGCCTGTGAGGAATGATCATAAACAGTTTAGGGCCTTTCCTTGGATGCCGGCGTCATGGTGTGTGGTGGCTAGTGTACGGTGGGAGACGGTGTTGAAGGCTGCTGATTGGTCCAGGAGGATGAGCGCTGCTGTTTGGCCTTGGTCGAGGAGGGCATGGATGTCGTCTGTGGCGGCGAGGAGGGCGGTCTCGATTTTGTTGTTGATGCAGAATATGGATTGAGAGGTGTCTAGGATGTTGTTGGTTTCAATGAAGTGTCATCGCTGGGTCTTGACGGCCTTTACGATGACCTTGGCTGCGAAAGGGAGCCGTGAGATCGGTCTGAAGTTCTTTAGGTCCGTCGGGTCTGTGGAAGGCTTCTTTAGGAGGGAGTTGACTTCAGCGCACTTCCAGTTGTCAGGGAATGTGGCAGTCTTGAGAGAGCCATTAATGGTTCAACGTAGCTCAGGTGCGATGGCTGTGGCGTCCCTCTGGAAGATGTGTGGCGGGCAGGGGTCAGAAGGTGCTCTGGAGTGGATGCTCTTTATGGTCTTTATGGAATCTTCTGTTGTGTGTGGGGTCCAGGTAAGAAGGGTCTGTTGGGTGGCATCACTGGGGGTAGGGGTTGGGGCGGTGCAGAGGTCTTGGTCGTCGAAGTTGTTGTAGAGGGTCTTGATCTTGAGGTGAAAGAAGGAGCTGAGTCTGTTGCAGAGGTCTGGGAGGGAGGGACGTCAGTTGTTTCGCTGTTGGGTTTGGCAAATTCCTGTATGATGGCGACGTGTTTCTTGGAATTATCGGCATTGGAGAGGATTCTGTTTGGAGGAAGTTTTTCTTTGTGGATTTGATGAGTGATCAGTGGTGGGGTGCCGTGGAGACTGTTTTGTAGGCGGAGCGTGCTTCCGGAGTTTTGCTGTTTCTCCACGTCTATTCCAGTAAACAGGAGGAGCGATTGGATTCTTGGAGTGCCATGGTGAACCAGTTAGCTTTCTTGCTGTGTCGTCTCTTGGTGCTCTGGAGGTGGGCAAGTGTGTTGGCGCAGTTAGCTATCCATTGGTGGAGGTTGCTTGCCGCGGTGTTGGCATCCGTCGTAGTTGAGGGTGGAGTGCAGTTGAGGGCGGAGGTGAAGTGTTCTTCTGAGACTTTGTTCCAGATTCTGTGTTGGAATTGGTGCGAGTGCTAGCGTGCGGTGGGTTTACTAAAGGAGAAATGAATGCAGTGGTGGTCAGTCCAGAGGAGTTCAGTGGTGCAGCTGAAGAAGATGCTGTTTCCTCCTAGGAAGACGGGGTCGAGTGTGTGTCTTCAGCCCTATGTTGGTGATATTCTCTAGGTGGGCAGTGTTGTTGGGGTCATTGTGGTTGTCCAGGTGGATGTTCAAGTCTCCGAGTAGTATATAGTCTGAGGCGGCGAGGGCGTGGAGTGCGATGAGGTCAGCAATGATGTTGGTGAACGGAGCGCGTAGGCCTGGTGGTCTGTAGACGAGTGTTCCTCGAAGCATCATTCTGGGGTTGGTTTGGATCTGGAAGTGGATGTGTTCCATGGAGGGCGAGTCGTCGTCCGAGTCAGTGGTTGTCAATCGGAGGGAGCTATTGAAGATAACACAGTGACAGAGGGCTGGTACAACACTTCACTCCAACCACGGACCACGGACGGGTATTCACTCCAACCACGGCTGGACTGGGAACCAAAACTGGCCCAGGCAAGCACCTCGGCCGCCCCCCCCCCCCCCCCCGAGGTGGGGGCTAGTTGGTAGCACCACTCCTGTCTCACCGGTGCCGCTTTTGTAAATGCCCGGTGCACACTATGGCCAGGCCGGCCCTGACTCCAACAATCCAGTGATTGTCTTTCTGTACCCCAGCTTTACTTGGAACATTCCTACCTCTGTGGATCGAACATTCAAATAGCAATAAGATCCTTCATCCTCAGGATGTGTCAGAAGCTTAGAATTTAGTCTCTCATTATAGGCCTTCATCTGTGGCTTAGGCCCACAACTCGGAGCAACAGGTAGGTGACAAGTGGTTTATAACTCCTAAATCTAGTTTAAGAGAGGACATGACATACTAAAAGCTGGATGGAGGGGTCAATAGCTCCCTGCTGACATCCGGTCATAAGTTTGAATCTCATCAGGAGAAACTCAATCTTTGATTTTTTAAATGTCAATACATTGAGAAACATGTTAAAATAGTAATACTATTTTATAAAGTGTAGATACAGTGAAACTGTGAGAGCACAAGTTCTGTAACAATCAATCAATGTTTAGGATTATCACTGTTTGGTCATTAGTGCTTTCATGTTCTTATCTGACAAACAAAGATTCAGCAGGTCATATCATGCAGATGTTCTTACAACAATCAGATTCTCACAGGCCACCACCAAAGAGAGTAAGCTTTTAGGAAGCATGGCTTTCAAGATATGGAAAGACAGCGTTGAGTAAGCCATGCATCAGTCTGCGTTTAGGAAGTATGGTTTGCAAGATATGGAGAGACAGCATTTAGAAAGCCATGCATCAGTCTGCGGTTGGGAAGCATGGCTTGCAAGATATGGAAAGACAGCGTTGAGCAAGCCATGCATCACTCTGCGTTTAGGAAGCATGGCTTGCAAGATATGGATAGACAGCGTTAAGTCAGCCATGCATCAGTCTGTGTTTAGGAAGCATGGCTTTCAAGATATGGAAAGACAGCGTTGAGTAAGCCATGCATCAGTCTGCGTTTAGGAAGCATGGCTTGCAAGGTACCGAAAGACAGCTTTGCAGTGAGCCATGCATCAGTCTGCGTTTAGGAAGTATGGTTTGCAAGATATGGAGAGACAGCATTTAGAAAGCCATGCATCAGTCTGCGGTTGGGAAGCATGGCTTGCAAGATATGGAAAGACAGCGTTGAGCAAGCCATGCATCACTCTGCGTTTAGGAAGCATGGCTTGCAAGGTACCGAAAGACAGCTTTGCAGTGAGCCATGCATCAGTCTGCGCTTAGGAAGCATGGCTTGCAAGATAGGGATAGACAGCGTTAAGTAAGCCATGCATCAGTCTGTGTTTAGGAAGTATGGCTTTCAAGATATGGAAAGACAGAGCTGAGTCAGCCATGCATCAGTCTGCGTTTAGGAAGCATGGCTTTCAAGATATGGAAAGACAGCGTTGAGTAAGCCATGCATCAGTCTGTGTTTAGGAAGCATGGCTTTCAAGATATGGAAAGACAGCGTTGAGTAAGCCATGCATCAGTCTGCGTATAGGAAGTATGGCTTTCAAGATATGGAAAGACAGAGCTGAGTCAGCCATGCATCAGTCTGCGTTCAGGAAGCATGGCTTGCAAGGTACCGAAAGACAGCTTTGCAGTGAGCCATGCATCAGTCTGCGTTTAGGAAGTATGGTTTGCAAGATATGGAGAGACAGCATTTAGAAAGCCATGCATCAGTCTGCGGTTGGGAAGCATGGCTTGCAAGATATGGAAAGACAGCGTTGAGCAAGCCATGCATCACTCTGCGTTTAGGAAGCATGGCTTGCAAGGTACCGAAAGACAGCTTTGCAGTGAGCCATGCATCAGTCTGCGCTTAGGAAGCATGGCTTGCAAGATATGGATAGACAGCGTTAAGTAAGCCATGCATCAGTCTGTGTTTAGGAAGCATGGCTTTCAAGATATGGAAAGACAGCGTTGAGTAAGCCATGCATCAGTCTGTGTTTAGGAAGCATGGCTTTCAAGATATGGAAAGACAGCGTTGAGTAAGCCATGCATCAGTCTGCGTATAGGAAGTATGGCTTTCAAGATATGGAAAGACAGAGCTGAGTCAGCCATGCATCAGTCTGCGTTTAGGAAACATGGCTTGTAAGGTATGGATAGACAGTGTTGAGTAAGCCATGCATCAGTCTGCGTTTAGGAAACATGGCTTGTAAGGTATGGATAGACAACGTTGAGTAAGCCATGCATCAGTCCGCGTTTCGGAAGCATGGCTTGCAAGATTTGGAACGACAGTGTTGAGTAAGCCATGCATCAGTCTGCGTTTAGGAAGCATGGCTTACAGGGTATGGAAAGACAGCGTTGAGTAACCCATGAATTAGTCTGCGTTTAGGAAGCATGGCTTACAAGGTATGGAAAGACAGCGTTGAGTAAGCCATGCATCAGTCTGCGTTTAGGAAGCATGGCTTACAAGGTATGGAAAGACCGCGTTGAGTAAGCCATGCATCAGTCTGCGTTTAGGAAGCATGGCTTACAAGGTATGGAAAGACAGCGTTGAGTAAGCCATGCATCAGTCTGCGTATAGGAAGTATGGCTTACAGGGTATGGAAAGACAGCGTTGAGTAACCCATGAATTAGTCTGCGTTTAGGAAGCATGGCTTACAAGGTATGGAAAGACCGCGTTGAGTAAGCCATGCATCAGTCTGCGTTTAGGAAGCATGGCTTACAAGGTATGGAAAGACCGCGTTGAGTAAGCCATGCATCAGTCTGCGTTTAGGAAGCATGGCTTACAAGGTATGGAAAGACCGCGTTGAGTAAGCCATGCATCAGTCTGCGTTTAGGAAGCATGGCTTACAAGGTATGGAAAGACAGCGTTGAGTAAGCCATGCATCAGTCTGTGTTTAGGAAGCATGGCTTACAGGGTATGGAAAGACAGCGTTGAGTAACCCATGAATTAGTCTGCGTTTAGGAAGCATGGCTTACAAGGTATGGAAAGACAGCGTTGAGTAAGCCATGCATCAGTCTGCGGTTGGGAAGCATGGCTTGCAAGATATGGAAAGACAGCGTTGAGTAAGCCATGCATCAGTCTGCGGTTGGGAAGCATGGCTTGTAAGATATGGATAGACAGCATCGAGTAAGCCATGCATCAGTCTGCGTTTAGGAAGCATGGCTTACAAGGTATGGAAAGGCAGTGCTGAGGAAACTTAATAAAAGCCAAGTTGGTGAAAGTGGAGAAGCAGGGAAGGTGATAAACTGCCACTGCCACTACAAAACAGGGAAATTACTACAATTCAATGCCAAGATTCACGATTTCACTCTGTGTACCCACTAGGATATCAATGAGGATTACCTGAGCAGGTGAAACAATGCGCTCATTATGCCCTCTGCACCTGCTTGCCGTTCCTTGCTCACAGTCTTTCATTCGTTGTTTACAAATTCCATTTTTACATTTCAGTTTTTTTCAATTCCAAAAATGCTAAATGGTTATTAAAATCGCGGAGTATGTTGGTGTCACTGTCGATTGCATCTCCAAAATGTCCTTTTGGTAAACCTTGGGATTACTCATCAGATGCTGGCAAAACTGCTGTAAATACTGAATAAATTGTCTGTGTTGCTGTTTGAGGTCACCCTTGCACTGTCCTTCCCCTCAGGCCGCGGTGCGTTACCATGGCAATCACAAGCACAACACAGACAATACACACTGGCAGCCGAGGCTGCTGTGGGATTAGATGTAATGTTTGTGTCCACACCTGAATCCCTGGTACACGGGAGGGTGTCATTTACTCCGAATATCACACCGCAGACTGCTTTCATGTGAAGGAAGTTAACAGGGCCTGTGTGGTGCTTTTTTCAGCTTCAACTGTTTACTACACTCACTGTGCAAATACATAATCAAGGAAACATAAAACCATCACTAAAGCCACTGCAACGATATTGCATGGTAAAATACAAAACTTCTCAGCACCGCGCAGGGTGGGTTGCTGGGGGAAGACACCCACACCAGGTCCACTAAATGACCCTTGCATACAGGGTTCTTGCACAGTCCCCCTTCGATGTTCCACCACACAGCCTATTGGTACAATGACTATGAGTGGCATAAGGACACCCGAAACACAAAAGTCTCTTCCTTAACTTATCCACACCAGACCATCAAACAGCCCACATCTTTACACGGCGCAAGACCAGGACCAGAATTAAAAGACCAAGGGCCAAATGTACTAACCGTTTTCGATGTGTAAATTGGACGCAACGGGTTATCAAATGAGAAAAGAGAAGTTTGGTATGCATTAACATGTCTTTCAGTTCCTGTTGCAAAAACTGCGATTCAAACTGAATCTTACTGAATTTCTAATTTAGCAACTAGAATTAGCTTTTACCTATAACTGATTCTCAATTACAGGTGTAAACTATGAAAGAGGTGGAAAATGTGTTGTTTTTCCACAATGGCTGCTCTGTATGCTATGACCAGGAGAATGAAGGTTTACGCTCCACACCAATGCTAGAGAAGGCAATTCAGGTGCACATTTTCAGAGTTTGGTGATTTTATTTCAGCAGACAGAGGAGGAGATAGATAATAAATGTAGGCTCAGTAGCGCTGTTAGTTTGGATTTGACTGAACACAGAGGAGTGTTTCAATGCCAATCCACAGTCAGGCAGTGGCGGCTCCTTTGCTAAGGCGGATGAGCGTCGCCCCACTGCCAGGAAGCAGCAAAAGAAAGAAAAAAATTTAATAATAATAATATAATGTTATTATCATTTTATACTGCCCTCCTGCTGTGGCAAGCGTGTGTGTGGTGCACAGTGACTGTTTGGTCGGCCCTCTCGAGCCGCCCAAAACTGTCATGCGCACTTTCCTGTTCTCCATGAAGGCTGCATTACACCCTACATGGGGAACATGCCCACTCCTCCATCCCATGGCTGAGCGTTCTGTCACAGCGCTCAGACCAATCGCAACGCTGCATTGAAAATGAGAATGTGACAGGTAGTTATTACATGTTATGGGGTTATTCTCTTAAACAAATAGTAGAATGTGCTGTATTTAACTAGCACATTCTACTATACTACTATACTTGGCACTATCGAACCAGGTTTTGTTCCCCATATGTCTTGTTCCGGTGAGTGAGCATTTTAGGGGTTCCAAATATTTCATGCTTCCTGCACCTTCTATATGACAGGGAATACTTGATTCCATCTCCAGTTGTTTGTTGACCATCACATACAGGGCAGGCTCTAGGGCGGTGCAACCGATGCCATCGCACTCAGCGCTATCTTCGGGGAGCGCCATTTCTTCAAATACACTATGGAATTAAAAGCACCCGCTGCAGCCACTTTGCCTCCAGCAATGTTCTGTCAGCAATAAAAATGTCAAGATAACTCTGGAGATTAATGCAGCTGCTGGAGAGAGATTGAGCTTCTGTCTAGAGAAAAATCCAGACTCATCATAAGGCAAACAAAGGATTTATGCTGCAAAGCACAAGTACTATGCAGATCACAACATGTAACGTAAGTAGTTGCGTGGGTTACTGTTTTTTGTCGAAGAGAGCCTTTTGTTACTTGCAGTTTATAAGTTAAAATCCTAATATAGAACAGTGAGCTGTTACCTGTCATCAGAGAACTGCATGCAAGTGAGAGCGTGTGGTTATGGAGCCTTGAGGGGCGCTGATAAAGGGTGGTAGTGAGGGAACCCATGGAGAAGGAGGTCATTGGTGGCTCCTAGAAGCATAGTCGTACCGGGTGCCATCAGCACTAAAGCTGGCCCTGACCACATAACAACAAGCACTGGCAAAGCGAATAGATCTTGATTTAATGTGCTAAAGCACTAGCACATTAGAGCAAAGAAACCAAAGGCAATTGCCAGAGAGGACTATAGTGGAGTGAAAAAGATAGGAAAGGATACATTCAAACAGTCAATAGCATTAGGAGGGCGGTGAATACTTCACTAGGCTGAGCCTAGAGCAGATTGACAAATTCTCAAGCCAATGGCTGAAAGAGTGTGCTGAAAGTCTATGAGCGCACAACATATTACTTACTTGTGACTTGTCACCACGTGGTAAGGAAGTGGGGGGCAAGTGACCACCACTTCACTTTGAACTTTGTTCTTACTGCCCAGTAGTGTGCACGAAAACGTCTAGCCTCCCGGCACGTATACCGATTTATAGGACGTGGCTAGTTGCATATAGGTTGTTGCTATGTTTGGCGAGTGACTCTCATTGAATCTAACAATGTATTGTTGGTGAACAGAATGAAAAGGTTATCCAGGAACACCCTTTCGATTACCTTATCAATGTAAAGGAAATGAACATAAAAGGCACGCATTAATAACGTTACCAACATTCAAATGACAAATACAGTTTGAAATAACTCCTCAGGGGCTTATAGCGCTCAATGGAGAACTTAGTAAATGATTATACAGGGCAGGCCCTCTGGCCTCCGCCTCGCATTATTCTATTACTGAAGTGTTGAGTAGATAAATAGAAAACTCTGGTATCTATGGAAAGAGCGACAACTCGGGCAGGGCGAAGGGTGTGCAAAGGAACGAGAGCGCGTCACTGAGTAAAGCTTGACGACCTGGCGACCAAAGTCAGGCACCACGGGCGGCCCCACGGGCGGCCAACCGCTCTGCTCGAGTGCGGACAAAAAGGGAGTTTCCGCAGCTATCTGGGTGTCCATTCAGGCCGCATTTGCCCTTCGCCCTGCCCTTGGGCCATTTCACACGCTCCTGGAAAGAGGGTACACGCGGTTTATGTCATGTCTGGAGACAGCCTCGCGTGTTTTCAGTTTCTTTCTTGCACAGGTGCGTGCATTGTATAATGCACTTAAAATTGCGTCCTTAGACATGGAAAAGTCACCTTGCATTGTAATTATTGTTCACACTCCTCTCCCAAAAATGATTGACAGAGCTTTGTCTTTCTAAGACAATTTCTTCCCTCTCTCCTCAGGATTACAAGGGCTAGAAAAGGTTTGTTTTCCTTTTCACCAGGGCCCAGCGGGCTGAGGGGCCCCTGAACTCTGGCCATTGCAGGATCCCACAGTTCGAACAGTAGTCACGTGCTCATTTATTGCCTCCCATGGGTCCATGACACACTGGCTATGCCACTGATGCCGGACCCACACACATCTCAAAAGATATGTAGAAATACCAAAACAGGCGCCTTGTGCCTTTATGGACATGTCCTGCCTCTTCTTACCCAGGCGAGCAGCATAACGAAAAGCACCTACTTCTCTCGCATACAAAGGGGCTGAATCACAAACGCATTTACGGGACAGGACGGAGTACAGCTGCAATAACCTCTGCATGTCTTACATACATACCTTTGTCAATTGCATAGAAACGTCCAACTCCCTATCAGTAACGGTGCAACAAGCACGCAGTACTTTCTACGTGTATGTGAATATGAATATGTTAACAATAAGTTATGTTAATAAAACTTAAGCGCATGTTCACCATAAGGTCTTTTGTAATGGAGTTGCCTGAATTTTTTTCTGGTTCACATCTCCAAACTGAAGAAGCTTAGGGGCATATCAACAACCACCGGCGATAATTATCGCTAGGCGCACTTGGCGCTAGGATAATTATCGCCGGCTAGCGTTGATTTTTATCGCTGAGATAGCGTGCTATTAGCAACGCTTATCTCAATAGTGATAAAAATCCTCACGCTAAGTGGCTAACATGAGATTATCGCTGGAAACCCAGTGATAATCTCACGTTAGCTTGTTGATAGGAACAGACAAATTTAGCCATGATATCCTCCTTCCATAGGATATCATGGCTAAGTCAGAAAAATACCAGACGTAAAAAAGCAGCGTTAACCGCGGTTAGCGCTGCTTTTTTTGTCTCTAACAGGGCAGCGATATTCTTGATAATAGGAGAAATGTCGCTTAGCGACATTTCTCCTATTATTTTACTCTGGAACGCCCCCTTTGCATCTCATTAGAGATGCAAGGGGAAGCGTAGAGTAAAAGGGTGCTAACATGCGAATTTGCATGTTAGCACCCTGTTGTTGATAGGGTGCTAGTTTTATCTCTGCTTTTTTGGCTTTTAAGGTCAAAAAAGAAGAGATAAAGCCCTTGTTGATATGCCCCTTATTCCCCCCAAAAATGCTTTCAATGTTTTGAATATCCAATGATCAGACCTTTCTTCCCATCTAAGTTGGTGTCAGGATCAGTGAAACCAATGCACTGCTCTCGCTTCAGATCAGATCCCTGTAACGCAAGGACACCTCCTTCGTGGAGCGGTCCCTTCACATCAGGAATGATTGATCAGTTGCTGTCATCCATTCATTCATCCCAAACCTGGGTGCACTGGCCCTGGGGGCCGGCCCTGCTGAGGACTCTGCTGAGCCTGCCTAGTTTTCAAGCAGCACGCCTTCCATGATAGCGGCTGGAGGCGCAGAGACTATTCCCGAAATATTCCTGTTTTAGATGCATTGGATTCAATTCACAGAGACATGCAAGGGACGTACAAAAATACTACAGGAGAACGACTTTACATACTCTAAAATGGCTTTGGCAATGGCCCTCAATAACGCCCAGATGTGGAGACTGCACTTTCCTGTAATCTTCCATCTGTTTTCAAAATCTTTTAGTAATTCGTATCCAGCCACTATGCGCTTTTGCAATATGAAGTGCTATTCCCTCACATGAAAAGCCATGCTGTTCCTTCCCAAAGAGCTCTCTATGGAGAATAAGTCAGGCCCTTAGTCAAGTACTACAGTATTGTCCACAAAAACTTTGTTAGCAGAAAGGATGCAAACCCTTCCCCTGGCATGCACTCTGGCAGTGCCAGCTGCATCACTGTACACTGTCAGGCTGCAAGGCATAAAGGTATCACAAGGTTGGTTAGTTATATCCAGGGCCACTGGAGTTATGTGACAGACCACCTTATGCGGCACGGCTGACTACATTATACAAAAAGAGAAGGCAGTTTATGCGGCTTAACATAGCACATTTTGTGGTGGTATTATGTTGTCATTTGTATACATATTAACACTGCCTGGCCAAATGTTTTATCTCGTTATTACTAGCTTAACACCTTAATATAGCAATAAGTAACTGAGAGGTGACCAGTCAACCTCTTTGAAGTGCCTTCCACTGTGCAGCAACACTTGCCGCTGTGGTTTTATGAACGTTTGATTCATTTGAGCTTGAAACTATTTTTTATATAAAAACCTGCAAATTATGCAGCTGCAACAGGCAATACGTTGTGTGGTAACCCGGAAATCGGCACAACTGCACAATCACATTAGTCCAGCGGCCCTGGTTATAGCTGAGCAGTAGGATCACAAGTGCCCTATCCTCTCACACACATTTCTTGAGTATACCCTGCCAGCCTATAACGGGCAGGCTCACTTGCACCTCAGGGCTGTGGTGCGCTCATGGCTTTGGGCAGACTGGCAGGCCAAGCACTGATGCTGTGCACCAGACTATGGACCACCGGATTTCCCAGCTCAGGGAAGGGCTGTGGAGTGATCTGCCCATGGCGCTGAGAGAAATGCCATGGTCTGCAGTACCTGACCAATGAACCTTCTGATACCTGGCTGTTTTTCAGAATGAATTGCAGTACTAACTGTGTCGCAGACTTTGTGGAGGACACAATGAACAGCTATGCCTAAAGATGGGCTGTGTCCAGACATAGAAAGAAGGACTCGTCGCCTGTCCCACTTTGGCTTGTAGGGTCAGGTTATTTGCTGCTTTCACCATGTATTTTCTTTGCGATTTCTCGAGATTGAGACACTTTTTACTCCCCAGGTAGAGTCTTTTGGGCCGATTCACAAAGGTAAACTTACACGTTTGTGATTTTACTAGTACGTTTACACTGGCCAATAGCACTATTGCTCTCCGAAAAATTACATGTTGTTGTAATGCCTGAAGCTGAGGTCTGGTCAACTATGTGCTCTAGCACCGGCCCAAAAGGGAGATCTTACAAATGTGCACGGCGGCTACAATATCCAGAAAATTGAATTTTGGACAATTGCAAGTTTAGACTGTTCAGCAAAGATCAAAGGCTTTTAATTACAGACAGTGCTTAATTTGAGACGGTGCTTTCCGGTGCTCATCACCAGCACCTAATTGTCAACACTACACTTAGAACAGTCCACCACATGGTGGCGCTGCTCATCTAATTTAGAGATGAGCAGAACAATGGTAATTTAGGACTGCAATGTACATAAAAAATGTAAGTACCTGCCTCCCCAACTATTCCTTTAGCTTTGGGGACCTGGAATAATCTGAACTGTCATATTTACATGCAAGTGGGATGGTTAGTAGTTGTTTTGGTAGCGATGACAGGGGCTATCGGTGGTGCAAACTGCAGTGTCCTCCTGGTCAGAGCCCTGGCACTTAATATTTTACAAATTAAGCACTGATTACAGTGTTTATGCTATCTGTGTGTCATCTGAAACCCCCAGAGGTCCATGACTGTTTCAATGGCCACTGTCCTGGGTAAAACTGAGGTGTTTGTGCTATTGTGAGGAGGGAGACTGAACTCACTCTTTACTTAAACGCTTATAAGTTGACAAGCAACTAACCTCCATCACCGCCTGAGTTCAGATCGCGCTGCATTTCAATCAATTGGTTTTATTCATTGGTCACTGTATGAAAACGCTTTTTATGGGTTAATGTATTTTCTGGCCCCGCCTCCTTCTCTGCCTGCATGCCCTTTTCTTGCAAAGCAATACAAGGGTTTTGGTACATTGCTACTGCAGATATATGTAAAAGAAAGTCACAGCCATAGGTGGTTTTGCTGGACACTACCACCTTTAATTCAGAACGCATTTAATCCATGCTGTCAACAATGGAGTTGCTATTTCTGTCCTCTTGGCAACCCGTACACAAGATGCAGCTTGTTTCCAGATGTTTTCGGAAACATGAGCATCTCTGGGTGGAGGTAGGCCTTCCTTTAACAGGGATGGAGAACAGATGCTAAACAAAAATCCTCATATTTTGATCAAAAGTCAAATCATCAATCTAATCCTACAGTAACTTTTTATCAGAGTTGCAGTGGCAGAGAATGATTCATGGCATCAGCACAAAGGTTTCTAAATAAAAACTGAAAGCTGAACTTCCAGGCCTCATTACGACAAGATTAGGGCACAACTAGCAGTTATATGATCATGATACCTGATCTGAGAATAGCGATTTACCTCACAAAAGTTGGGAATTGTAATATTACCCTAAAGAACAAAAGTAATGTGCATCACTCCAGTTATAGCATATTTCTTTGACTTCCGACAGCTCCCTTTAGCAGTGCTTAATTTGAGCTGGTTCTTTCCGGTGCTCGGTACCAACACTTAATTGTCAGCATTGGGGCTTGTGACAGCCTGCCACACAGTGGCGCTGTCCGACTAATTTAGAGATGACTACAGAAACAAATAATTGTTAATTCGATATGCATTAAAAATGACTATTACCTGCCGCCCAAGCCATTCACAAAGCTTTGGGGCATGAAATAGTCAGAATCGTCATACTTGTAGGAGTGTGATGGTTAGGAGTGTGATGGTTAGTAGTTGTGTTGTTGATATCATTGGTAGCATGGCAGGGACAACATGTGGTGCAAGCTGCAGCATCCTCCTGACAAGAGCCCTGGCACTTATTTAAATTAAGCACTGCTCTTAAGGAAGAAAATCTGCGTATGGTCTGGGGGGGTTCAAACGTGTGATCTGTAGGACAATTCTGGCAGTAGATGCATTGACCTGCTTAACTGCAATATTATTATTATCAGCTCCATATATTATTCTGAAAAAGCCTTTGCATTGACTGCATAAGGTGAACTATAAACAGCTTCAATGGAATTTTAAATTAGCATAATGCTATCAATCCAATGAAGGAAATGACACAATGAATAATATTGAACCTCCTAAACCATCTATGTTGTGTAGAACTGCTGACAACAGAAAGCAGTACACACCAATTAACCACATCTTCTGGCTCTAAAATTGCACCTTAAGTTCTCCTGTAGTGAGAGTTTCATGGTAAATTCAATAGAATCATCCCTGAAAAGACATTAACTGCGCTATGTGCTTTTCAACACTATACTTGCCATAAATCTTTGCAATCTCCAGTTCTACTGATTAGATTTTTGTTGTTTTGGTGTCAAATAATTTATTAGATTCCGCACTATTTTTCGAAACTGGTGTGGGAGTTTTCTTGTGTTATGTTTTCCCTTTATTACTGTAAAAGTGCTGCAGAAATACTTTACAAATTGCGTCTAAGTTAAACCTGACTGCTTTTGTGCCTAGCTAGCAGAGGGTTAAGCACAGGTTAATTTGTTGACTTTTTTGTGGTTCACAATGACAGGGATTGAGGCGGTAGCTTGAGGACCCACACTCCCCTCAATGAACAACACTATTTTTGCAGGATTATCTTATTTGTGGACTTGAAATACTCAAAACGGCCAAACTCATCTTGGTGTTTATTATATCATAAGCACTGAAGTAGTACTATTAGCCCCTTTGATACAATGTGTGAACAGCATTTCTGTGCAGGAACATGCCAAGCAAATACGAATATGCTGAGTGACTACTGTGCTAAGCCTGAATATAACTGAATTGAGATGAATTACCGTCAGGTAAGACATGGGGTTAAATGTTCATGCTCTGTGGTTTAAGTGATCCTGCATGATTCTGACAGCCTGGAAGTCAGCTTGGCAGCAGACAAGCAAATTAAGATTTGCTTCAGGCACTAAGATTGCCTGTGCCAAGAACACATTAACAGAAGGAAGGCAAAGCATCTGATGCGAAGCTGGAGGGCTCCTCAACCCAAAACCACTAATATTGCTAAATGTGTGGTAAAGAGTTCTATGTCACAGTTAGTACATTGTGGTTAAAGGGATGTTAGACCTGGTATCTCCTGGTGTGGTTTCTTCCAACTTTTTGCTTTCTGACCTCCTGTTCTATAAAATGTATGGGCATTTGGTTTCTCCATAATTTGGCACATTGGATTTACTAAAACGCCCCAGTACAATTCTCTACATGTGCCAGGGCCTGTAAATCAAATGCTACTAGTGGGCCTGCAGCAATTATTGTGACACCCACCTGAGTAGTCTTTCAAACATGTCTCAGGCCTGCCTGTGTGTGCAGCTTAAACTCGCATTTGATATGGCAATTTCTTCTACAGGCCAGGTCCAAACCGTCCCTCTTATTACATATAAATCACCCCTAAAATAGGCCCCAGGTAGCCCCATTGGGAGGGTGTAATGTATTTAAAACGTAGGGCATGTACTTTTGAATTTCACATGTCCCGGTAGTGAAAAACTGCTACATTTATTTTTCACTACATCAAAGGCCTGACTCTCCCATTGGTTAGCATGGGAGCTGCCTTGTAACTCTTTACAAGTGTAACTTCCAAATGAGAAAAGATAGTAAAAGTAAATTTGGTGTCTCTGGACTGAAAACGACACTTTTAGAAAGTAGGCCTTTTCTTACTTTAACCATTCTGTGTCTCTGCCTGTCTCTGGGTTAGGTGACAGCTGGGCTTTGAAGTTTCCTTTAGACAGTCACACAGAAAGGTAGCGGAGGTGTGCCTTGCATATCCTGATGGCCCATCACCTGGCTGATCGGTCTTCCTGAGCTAGAGTTGCATACCTTCCTGTAGTGTGTCTGGAGCCAGGGCAGGGTCGTGTGCACTACAATGACCTTTTTTTGAGGTCTCAGTACTTGAAAGGCTAAAATGGGTATAAGTACTGAACCTCTGACGCCATATACTCAAAATACTTCTGGAACTGACGACATGCCACCAGGAAGAAGAGTTGTTGTGCTGCCAGGCGGGACTGCCACTTTTCTGCTTTCTTTGCTGTGTTGGCCTGCTGCCCGCTGCTTATTGCCTGGGAGTGAGAAGACTGGACTTGACTCTCTACATCCTGCTTCTGAAGATTCTCCAAGGGCTTGTTGGGCTTGCCTACTGTTTCTGAAGTCTCAGGAATATCAAAGACTTCACCTGCAACTTGCTACCACCTGGGCTCCTCTGCTGTGAGTCCTTCTCTGCCAAGTAGTGCCTAATCCAGTCATGGGCCATTGGAAGAGAATTGTTTGGTGTTGCAACCCAAGGAACCAACACATTGACACCGAAGCATCGATCGAAACATGCGCATTTCCTGCGATCCTGCTGCATCACCAATGTCTGCACCGGAGCTGCAGACCCCGCTGGCTAACTCTGACACAATGACCGCGACTTACAATGTAGCCCAACTATGCCGATGCACTGCCGACACATAACAGCAGCTTCCCCGGCCCCGGACACCGCATCACCAACATTTGCGATGAAACATCCCAGAACCCCGATGCAACCAAGCGGTTTGACATAGACTCATCAGTCCGATGCACATCACTTCTTGTCACTGATGCATCATCAGCGTTGCCCGACTTCGGAAATGACACACTGCCTTCTACAGCGACGCATCCCCTCCTTTGCTCAATACATCATCCCTGAGCTTTGACGCATCCAAGGTACAATTAGCGGGTCTGTGTGACTCCTGTACACAGCCTGTGCTCCATCACGGTTGGACTGAACTTTTGGGTGTGCCCCAGTCAAGCATGACCAGATAGCCCCAGTTGGAGCTTTTGGTTTCTAAGCACTGCATTTTGATTTAATCTTACACAATTCTTAACTTGACTTGTGTATGTTGGATTTTTATTGTTTCACCTTGTTCTGCTCAGATAAATATTGACTATTTTTCTAAACCAGTGTGGAGTACCTTCGCAGTGTTTTTAATGTGTTACTGTATGTGTGTATGTGTGCACAAATACTTTACAAATTGCCTCTTTAGTTTAGCCCAACTGCTCTGTGCCAAGCTACCAGTGAGTGAACACAGGTAACCTTTTAGTGTGTACTACACTTACCCGGAGTAGGATTTTGGTTCTTGTTTGGACAGGGTGCATACCTCTGCCAACTGGAAACCCAATTTCTAACAAGGAATCCAAGCTACTTGCTGAGACTTAGGGGTATATGTACAAGAACTGTTGCTAACCAGCATTAGTGTTAGTTAGCAGCAGGTTTCTTAACGTGGCCTAGCACCAAAACCTATCACCCTGTTAGCGATGTATTTACAGTACGTCGCTACATGACGATAGTAACAGCTAGCCGCGGTGAAAACTACAGCTAACACTAGCGTCAAGGCAATAAAAATGTTGATGATAGCGTGAAAAAAGTGATGAAAGGCCCATTGGCAGCAAAAGAACTTACGTTAGTCAGCCCAGTATGACTTTTTTTGCCTCTAGAGGCAAAAAAAGCCTATAAGTCCACATCCAATGAAAAATAGGAAATAAAACCAATGGAATATAGAATGGAGCATCAAGGGCCACGTGCAGGAACGATCAACAACCACCCCCAAACCTCCCAACAGCCAGGATAACCAGCCAGAGTCCCAGGGGAAGAGGAAATGCAGATTCAGGGCTACAGTTATGAAAGGCGGCGCTCACTGGGAAAAACCAGTGATGCATTACTTTCCATAGCACCCTCCTTGCAACACCTTGGCAGCCAAACCCTTGAAAGCGGGGACAGTTCCCGGGGACCAGAGACCTCGCTGGGCCTGCGTCTGTGACCCAGAGTGGGAGGCAGAGGTGGAGTGGAGTTGCTGGGCCATGGCAGTAGACATTTAGGTGTCAGTGATCACCCCTACTTGGTGGTGAAGTATGGCAGGTCGCATAGAGACAGTTTGCTGACCTGTGTGAGAAGACCACCTGGCACACCTTGGAGCTGTGAACGGTAGATGCGCTACTGCGCACCAACATAGGGAAGTCTGCATTGCATTCCAGGTGCCACCACTACAACAGGGTGCACGGAGGAGATTAACGATGGCGAGCGGTGCCTCTCTGCATCACAGGCCAGAGAATGTTGCGCAGGCTGGACACTGTGGAGGGTGAGGCCCCTGAGCTATGCCAAACTTGTGTGGTGGGAGCGCTGCAACTTAATGCCTTAGGGGACCCTGTTGCATCACCTACATCAGAAGGTTCCCCAGGCTTGTGAAATCCCACCTGGCTGAGGCTCCTGCTGGCTGAGTCACAGATTTGGAGAGAGTGCAGCGCATTGAGCCTCGGTGTCAATGTCCAGGTGAGGAGAAGGTGGGACGCGCAGCAGAGGATGACCAGGAGCGATTCGGGCCAAAACCTAGTGCCTGTGGGTGATTCACACCTTGCCCCGAGCAAATCGACATCACCGTGGGCACCACACAAGACTGGTGGGGAACTCCACTAACTGGCTCAAGTTGCTGAGATTGGCCATTGATGGCAGTAGGTGCCAGGGGCATGGGGCCAGTTCTGGCCCAGGCCCTTGGGTATGCAGCTTGATCCACCGTTACTCGCTGGGGAACTGGGGAATACGGAATTTGTTCACCACTGTCAGATCGGAAGTGGCAACCGGGTGGTGCTGCCTTGTCTTGCTCCCTGTTAGTTTGCTTTTGGGTGTATGGGGGACTAACCTTCAGTTGACTTCCTCATCCCACAGCACTGTGCCGTCTGGTTGCTGCTGCTGATGTTCCCATCTGCTGCTTTCTCGCAGTTTTCTTAAGCGTTACCGGTATGGCGAGGAAGAGGAGGAGGGCAGCAGAGGGGCGCCGCAGTAAAGAGGTAAGTGGTTTTAAGTTTATTTCTAATTTCTGTTAACTTACTTCATAATAGAGGGTGGAGGCGGTCGGCGTAGCAGAGCTCCACGGAGTTCCATGGAGTTTGTTTGCAACTCCATGGACCTCCACATAGCCCCACTACACCCAGGGTTTACCTCCACAAATATGCCACAGAAATCTGGGACCTCCTCGACACCACCTCTTCAGACATCGCCTTCTTCACGTAAACCTGCACCAAACTCTACTCCGTGCAAGACATCGCTATCACAATCCCCGATGGCTTCAAATTCACCCGCAAGGACCACCCCGACTGTCCAGGAGGTGGAACTGCCATCGCCTACAAAAGCCCCTCTGACTGACCACGCACTATAATGATCAAACGGTGACCATGGAACACCTCCATTTCCAGATCAAGACCAACCCCAACAGCACCCTCGTCTACAGGCCCCTTGGGTCATGAACCCCCACTCACCAATGCCATTGTAGACCCCATCGCACCCCAGGCTCTACCATGCACCGACTACATCCTACTCGGAGACCTCAAGTTCCAGCTGGACAACCCCAGTGAACCAGAACACCCCCCCCTCCTGGGGATCCTCACAAACATTGGACTCAAGCAGCTAGTCACCGCACCAACCCACATAACCGGACACACGCTCGAGCCCGTCTTCTCTGCTAGCGGGAACTTCAACTAGAGCCACACCACAGAACTCTCCTGGACCGACCATCATTGCATACATCACGCCTTCACCACGCCCACTGTACACCACCACCATCATCGAACCCCCCCAACCCACCTTGTTGCAGCTGGATCAAGGCCACTGAAGAACTTCTCGTCAACTCCCTCAGCACCACCACTCCGAGTACCAATGCTTACAGACGCCAACACCCCAGGGCACAATCTCCACTGGTTGATCCCCAATTGCACCGACACCCTGGCACCCCTCAAGAAAAGACCAGGCAAACAGCACTCCATGAAGGCCAACTGGTTTACTCCTACCCTCCACTAGTCCAGATGCACCTGTAGATGTCTTGAGTAGAGATGGAGCCACAACATCAATCAACTCCGCAACACAGTCACCCTTGCACCATGGCGCATGGCAGCCATTGTGCGCCATTGTAGGGGAAAAAGACAGTGGGGCTTAATCCTGAGCCCCTTCCAGCACCTATGCTTCATTTTCTTAACGTACTTGCAGCGCGAATCTTGCACCCCGTTGTGTCGTATTTACAAAGTGTGGCATCTAGGCATATGCGTGACCTTGTGAAGCTATGTGCCACATTATACCTGCATCTGGTATGATGTATGCAGGGTGTGCGTTCCCACGCAACAAAGCCTTGTAGGTTTTGCGCAGTGAAGTCTCTCAGATTTCACTGCGACAATTCTAGGACACCACTGCATCAAAACCTTACACCTGCCTCATGGCAGGTGTAAGGGTGACACAGTGCCATAGGGTTAGGCTGGCCCCATGCATTGCTGGAGTTGCGTCATGCGTACAACACAACTGTAGCAATGCGTTACTTTAGCGCTGCCAGATACATCAGTATTCCAGACGTATCTGTCATTGATTTGTTAGAAAAAAGAGAGGATTTGGGGCAAAGCACAACCGCACCTATCCCTAGTGAGATTATGTAAAAGTATGGTGCTAATGACCGGAGATCCAAAACCTCTAAATCTCCTGAAGCTCCACGCTTCAAACAACCAAAGCACAATCCAATGGTCCAGCACCCAAAATGCAACAGATATTAAACATTTGTTATGTCATAAATAATTGTCGACAGTTTGTCTTTCAAAAAAAACCATGGACTTTCAGCAGAGATGATTCTTTTCCTTTTTGATCCTTTATTCAGAAATTTTCTTTCAACATGTTAAAACAGACCATAGCCAACGCGTTTCATCCTCGCGGACTTCTTCAGGGCTATAAACAATACATATATATACATAAAATTAATATACACTATTTACACAAGGTTTTTCTTTTTATATTACACTTTATACAATACAAACAATCATTACATCTTATTATATAAAAATAAAAATGAATGTACAAACCATAGTGGTTCGAGGTTCCCAATTCTTTGTGATTAAGACAATGAATCAACAATTCTTTTAACATGAAAGAATAAAGCAAAAGTTCTCAAAACTCATTCCTTCCTTTTGCCCATTTCCAGTACATCTCCTATGGGATCATAATCACTCTGACGAATTCCAAATTGTAAGAGAGGAACAATTATATATACTATTCATCGAACATATAATTTGTTAACATTTCCGTATGTGTTTTACATGAATATATACTGTCATACTGGAGCATCTCAAGACCCTTGGCTAAAATAGGAAAAAAGTATCAATTCCATCAGGCTTACCATTAAGTAGTAGCTTTGTTTTTCTGTGGTCTGTGCTCTATCGTTTAGATTGCGGTATTCTTGTCTTTGTAGTCTAATTGTTGTGTACGTTTTTGCGATATCTATCAAAGAAAATATTTCATTTTTTAATTTTTTAAGGTGCGAAATATGTATACAGACTTGTAGAGTTATTCGCAAAAAGGATAATAAAATAATAATGTTAGGACACAGGGATTTATGCTATTTTTTATTTCCTAAGTTGCCAATTTAGAAAGGATTTGCGTATCCCTACCTGACAGAGTGATCTGGCGATTGGAAAATTCAGTTCCTTATATTTTCCCGGTTCGTTGGGTTAGTCAATATCCGCCATTCCTCAGTCAGTAAGTATCTATCCAAAAGTAAACAACATAAAGTATGTGGCTACCCCTATCCATGGTAATCATAGGCCAGTATACATGTATCCCTTTATTTCTCCTTTTTTTTCTTTTCCCTCTTCTTCTTTTTGTCTCTTTTCTATTTCATGCACACAAGCTACTATGTTATTATCTCAATGTGGATATATTGTTAGTCCAAAACTAAGTATGTTTTAATTTTAGTCCCAGGTCTTTATATAAATATGATTTAAACGTGCTCAAAAGACTATAGGGATTCAATACTAATACAACCCTCACTTCTAAAATGGATATATCTCCTCAATTCCATATCACACAAATGTTTTGGCTGCAAATAAAGGCAGTTTCCCTGGTATTGTATTAATTCCCCACTAATCTCAGTTAGTTCCAATATGTATATCCATAGGCTTACCTTTCCGTTTTTTATCTGCCGGCTAATCGCGTGGCGTCAGTATTGCCAAAAGCAGTGTGATCTCCGGGTTTAAATACCCCGCTCTAATTGAAATGTGAAGCACCTGTGTTAGATCGGCGCCTCGTCTATTAACCATTTCTAATCTTGGTCGCCATCTTAGAATAGGTACTTTATCATATCTTATTCTCGTTTTTTTACTTAAAAGGATCTATTTAATCATTTAATTTATTCATATGGTGAACTCTAGCACAATATTATGCGTATACATATTTTATCCGCTTCCTATTCTTTAAGCCCAATCATGTACCCGCACCTGTATCAAGTCGGCGCCTCGTCCATTAACAATTTCTAATCTTGGTCGCCATCTTAGAATAGGTACTTTACCATATATTATTCTCGTTTTGTTTACTTAAAAGGATTTATTCATATGGTAAGCTCAAGCATAATATTATGCGTGTATATATTATCCGCTTCCTATTCTTTAAGCCCAGTCATGTAGTCATTAACCCATCGCAAAGCCTCACCCGATGTTTTTATGTCGCCATCTTGGAATGGTTTACTAAAGCGTGCTGCCATATAGCTAATTAGAAGCTATTAATGTATCCACACGCGTTCGAAAGCATCTCCTTTTATTTATATATTTTTATGTTCTTAGTGACATGACTCTATATATTGTCAACATCATTCGGTTATATCCGATATTACAGTGCATTATGTCCCTCTTTATAAAAACGTATGCCGATATTTTCATATCGCCATCTTTGAATGGTTTCCAAAAGCGTAATAGCAAATTCAAAGGTTTTAGTATATCCACACATGTTTCGAAAGCGTCTCCTTTTATATATCTTTCGACATATATTCTATATATTGTCAATCATTCTTTAGTTATGCTCGATCTTGCAGTGTATTATATTTGGTTTTTTATGAGCGTAAACCACCCTTTTGAAACAGAATTGTTTCAATGGCGCGCATGTATATATGCTATATATTGTTATTTACGCATATCAACAGCGCTTTTTTAAGTAATACATTCTTAGTCACATGATTTTTCATACTTGCGTATGTCTGAATACTATATATTGTTATTCAAACATATTATCAACAATAATTTTGTTTATATATTATTGTTATGTTTGTATTGAAAGCATACCACCATTTCGGATAGGGAATGCTTCAATGTATATAAAAACTCCTCATTTCATTAGTGCTCGTATATAGGTACTATACAGTAATCTTTTATGTCTCATATTAAACTCTCCAAATTTTTCTAATACCAGGTAAGTTTTGTTAATTTAAATTTTTAATCTTTTGAGGATACACACCACTTTTTACATTACGAGGGTTTAGTGTATTGAGGATTTCTGTTTTATACTCACAATGCCGATAATCCTACATTGTGCTCCCAATGACATGCTCCCTATATGACTATTATTAGGTTCTCCCTTTATTATTTTGTGTAGTTATATAATATGTACTAAAATCTCTTTAAGGGATTATTAATCAATTTTTGCTCTTTTTAGATTCTGCCATCTTTGAATGATATTCTATTTATCTCATTTATATAATGGAAAAGTTTTTATAGTATATAAAGTGATCTAATTGTCATGGTTCTTTATGATATTAAACTTTACATGACATCACATCGTGAGTCATCTGAATATTGTACCATGTGTTCAAAAAAGATATTCCGGACAATATCTAAATTATATTTTTATTTGCACCACTTATCATGGGGGGATTGAAAGCATTTGTTTATATTCCGATTCTCTCCCATGAGTGGCATTATACCCCAGGTAGTTCTTAATAGTCTTTTTAAGGGAAAAACTTAAGGTTCAAGGGGGCCAGTTTTTAATAATTACATACCCCTTATATATGTGTCAATCATCATCCATATAGGATTTATTTAGAGATGGAACTATTCATCTGTAATCGTTTTAGGGCATTCAAATTCACAAAAAATGATAAAGTTCATCATTTGTGTTTAGACCCAAAGCTACTGTTCTTAAGCGGCAAATCCAACCAGCTTCCGCTTTTCTTAGGATCAATTCTCTGTTTCCGCCCCTCGCCGGTATTTTTATGTGTTCCAATGCATGAAACCATATGTCTGACAAAAAACAGAAGAAAATATTACGAGATGAGGCAGATTATGCGAGTGGCCGCATCTTTACTTTTTCTAAAAAATATGATGATGTCTCATCCAAAGTTACTAAAGCCACTGAGAAGGCGGAAAGTGTGTCTTCCAATACTAGTGCTTCCCTTTCCTCTATTGAAAGTGATCTGGGGGAGGGAGTAAGTAATCTGGAAACCTCTACCTCGTCCCATTTTTTAAGGGAGGTACAACGTTACAGACTGGGGAACAAAAAGAAAAACCCAAACCAAGAATCAGGAGGGGAGGGAAGAAATACAAAAATAGGCGTACAAACCAGAATGCAAAGCAAAACACAAGTGAGGAAGTGAATACCATATTGGATGAATGTAATAACGATGATGAAATTACTGCCAATGATCTAATCGCTAATGAGTTGAATATTGTAAACTTGTCAGGAAGAACTTTGACTGACTGTGAAAAGGACATCCTACGTAAAGGATTGAGCTTTTGTGTTACGAATTCATGTGATTTTGTTGATGTTCACATTGATCTCTTCAAATTTGTAAGAAAACTGAGATTAAAAAAGTTCTTTGAAAATCGACCTTGTATGCGAAATGTATTGTCTGATCACCCAAATGTTTCCTCATTAACTATTGCAGATCTGAATGCTACACATCTTTTGGCTACCCTAGATAATGATGATGACAATATTGATATCACGGATACTGCAAGTATGCTAGAAATTTTTGAGGACACCTCAATAGATAGTGGCTTGAAAGATAGATCAAGGTTTCAACCACCAAGAACACAGGACACCTTTATTGATGAGTTCTACAATAGGGTTACACAACAGTTACATCAGTTGGAGGACAAACATACCACCAATGCCCACTGTAAGCACAAATATAATATAACTAAAAGAGAAAGGGAATTGTTAACATCATTAAGGGAAGATCCAGAGATAGTTATAAGAGAAGCTGATAAGGGAGGAAATATTGTGGTGATGAATAGATGTGACTACTTAGGTGAAATTGACAGACAATTGGGAAATAGTGACTGTTACACACAACTTAAGGAAGATCCAACGAAACTAATTGAACAAAATATCAATGCTAGTCTACGTGATTGGCACGAATCATGTCTTCTGTCTGATAAAGAATATAAATACCTACTAGCACAGGATTCTAGAAAACCATGTATCTACATTCTCCCGAAAATTCATAAGGGAGGGGGAGGATTTCCCCCAGGAAGACCAATTATCTCGGGTAATGGGGGACCAACTGAGCACCTCTCGGAATATGTAGATGGGTTTTTACAACCCTTTGTTAAGAATCTGCCATCGTATCTTAAGGATAGTAGGGATGTCCTTTGTAAGCTGGAGGATTTTATCTGGGACAGTAGTGATCTTCTATTTGTATCCTTAGACGTTGAAAGTCTGTATACATGCATAAAAACTGATGTTGGACTGGAAGCTCTAAGACATTTCCTATACAAACGAAATGCCTGTCACCTGGAGCATACTCTTATGCTCCTTGAAATGACTCGCTTGATTCTCAGTATGAATGCATTTTTGCATGGTGATAAATGGTTTCTACAACAACAGGGCACGGCCATGGGATCCAGGTTTGCTCCGTCTTATGCAAACCTTTTTATGGGTCTGTATGAGACGGAGCACGCCTGGGGACCAGGCTCAAAAAACTGGAGCAACAATATCATTTTCTATGGGAGATACATAGACGATGTGCTCCTAATATGGAATGGAAGGGTGGAAGACCTATTGGATTACCACAAATATCTAAACCAAAATAGATTTAATGTGAAGATGACCATCAATTACTCTAGAGATTCAATTGACTTCCTTGACTTAAACCTATATGTGGCAAACAATCAAATACAAAGTAAAATGTTTGTTAAACCAACTGCATGCAATAGTATTCTGCATGCTGAAAGCTCACACCCCAGGTCTACAATCAATGCCATACCCTTCGGGGAAATGATTAGAGCACGGCGTGTTTGTAGCGAAGAAAGCAATTTTAAAAAAAGCATTAAAAACATCAAACTTAAATTCAAAAATAGGGGATATACAGAAAAATGTCTGAAACAAGCAGAATTAAGGGCATTAAAAATAGATCGCAAAACTACTTTAACATCAAGCCAACAAAAAGAAAACAGAGGGGCAAAAACGGAAGAAATTCTGTTTATAACCAAATATAATGCCTATAGTGATCATGTATATAATATCCTGCGAAAAAATTGGCATCTAATTGCCACTGAACAAATGCCACCTGGTAGTGTATCTAAAAAACCGAGAGTGGTTTATAAAAACGGTGAAACATTGAAAAAGATTCTCTGTCCAAGTTACATTAAAAAAACCGATACAAAACCAACCACATGGCTTCCATATAAACCATCAGGGTTCTTTACATGTGGTTCGTGCAGTGTATGTAAATTTGGATGCAACAAAAAAACAGATTTCCGGTATAACACACAAAAAGGCTATACAATTAATACTTTTATTAATTGTAATTCAACTTACACAATTTATGTCCTTGGATGTGCCTGTAATAAAATATATATAGGCAGTAGTATCAGAAATTTGAAAACTAGGATCCAGGAACACATAAGGGCCATAAAAAACAAGGATGAACGTTATCCAGTAGCAATACACATCCACGAACATCACCCATTGAAAACAGACATATGGTTTCATGCATTGGAACACATAAAAATACCGGAGAGGGGCGGAAACAGAGAATTGATCCTAAGAAAAGCGGAAGCTGGTTGGATTTGCCGCTTAAGAACAGTAGCTTTGGGTCTAAACACAAATGATGAACTTTATCATTTTTTGTGAATTTGAATGCCCTAAAACGATTACAGATGAATAGTTCCATCTCTAAATAAATCCTATATGGATGATGATTGACACATATATAAGGGGTATGTAATTATTAAAAACTGGCCCCCTTGAACCTTAAGTTTTTCCCTTAAAAAGACTATTAAGAACTACCTGGGGTATAATGCCACTCATGGGAGAGAATCGGAATATAAACAAATGCTTTCAATCCCCCCATGATAAGTGGTGCAAATAAAAATATAATTTAGATATTGTCCGGAATATCTTTTTTGAACACATGGTACAATATTCAGATGACTCACGACGTGATGTCATGTAAAGTTTAATATCATAAAGAACCATGACAATTAGATCACTTTATATACTATAAAAACTTTTCCATTATATAAATGAGATAAATAGAATATCATTCAAAGATGGCAGAATCTAAAAAGAGCAAAAATTGATTAATAATCCCTTAAAGAGATTTTAGTACATATTATATAACTACACAAAATAATAAAGGGAGAACCTAATAATAGTCATATAGGGAGCATGTCATTGGGAGCACAATGTAGGATTATCGGCATTGTGAGTATAAAACAGAAATCCTCAATACACTAAACCCTCGTAATGTAAAAAGTGGTGTGTATCCTCAAAAGATTACAAATTTAAATTAACAAAACTTACCTGGTATTAGAAAAATTTGGAGAGTTTAATATGAGACATAAAAGATTACTGTATAGTACCTATATACGAGCACTAATGAAATGAGGAGTTTTTATATACATTGAAGCATTCCCTATCCGAAATGGTGGTATGCTTTCAATACAAACATAACAATAATATATGAACAAAATTATTGTTGATAATATGTTTGAATAACAATATATAGTATTCAGACATACGCAAGTATGAAAAATCATGTGACTAAGAATGTATTACTTAAAAAAGCGCTGTTGATATGCGTAAATAACAATATATAGCATATATACATGCGCGCCATTGAAACAATTCTGTTTCAAAAGGGTGGTTTACGCTCATAAAAAACCAAATATAATACACTGCAAGATCGAGCATAACTAAAGAATGATTGACAATATATAGAATATATGTCGAAAGATATGTAAAAGGAGACGCTTTCGAAACATGTGTGGATATACTAAAACCTTTGAATTTGCTATTACGCTTTTGGAAACCATTCAAAGATGGCGATATGAAAATATCGGCATACGTTTTTATAAAGAGGGACATAATGCACTGTAAGATCGGATATAACCGAATGATGTTGACAATATATAGAGTCATGTCACTAAGAACATAAAAATATATAAATAAAAGGAGATGCTTTCGAACGCGTGTGGATACATTAAAAGCTTCTAATTAGCTATATGGCAGCACGCTTTAGTAAACCATTCCAAGATGGCGACATAAAAACATCGGGTGAGGCTTTGCGATGGGTTAATGACTACATGACTGGGCTTAAAGAATAGGAAGCGGATAATATATACACGCATAATATTATGCTTGAGCTTACCATATGAATAAATCCTTTTAAGTAAACAAAACGAGAATAATATATGGTAAAGTACCTATTCTAAGATGGCGACCAAGATTAGAAATTGTTAATGGACGAGGCGCCGACTTAATACAGGTGCGGGTACATGATTGGGCTTAAAGAATAGGAAGCGGATAAAATATATATACGCATAATATTGTGCTAGAGTTCACCATATGAATAAATTAAATGATTAAATAGATCCTTTTAAGTAAAAAAACGAGAATAAGATATGATAAAGTACCTATTCTAAGATGGCGACCAAGATTAGAAATGGTTAATAGACGAGGCGCCGATCTAACACAGGTGCTTCACATTTCAATTAGAGCGGGGTATTTAAACCCGGAGATCACACTGCTTTTGGCAATACTGACGCCACGCGATTAGCCGGCAGATAAAAAACGGAAAGGTAAGCCTATGGATATACATATTGGAACTAACTGAGATTAGTGGGGAATTAATAGAATACCAGGGAAACTGCCTTTATTTGCAGCCAAAACATTTGTGTGATATGGAATTGAGGAGATATATCCATTTTAGAAGTGAGGGTTGTATTAGTATTGAATCCCTATAGTCTTTTGAGCACGTTTAAATCATATTTATATAAAGACCTGGGACTAAAATTAAAACATACTTAGTTTTGGACTAACAATATATCCACATTGAGATAATAACATAGTAGCTTGTGTGCATGAAATAGAAAAGAGACAAAAAGAAGAAGAGGGAAAAGAAAAAAAAGGAGAAATAAAGGGATACATGTATACTGGCCTATGATTACCATGGATAGGGGTAGCCACATACTTTATGTTGTTTACTTTTGGATAGATACTTACTGACTGAGGAATGGCGGATATTGACTAACCCAACGAACCGGGAAAATATAAGGAACTGAATTTTCCAATCGCCAGATCACTCTGTCAGGTAGGGATACGCAAATCCTTTCTAAATTGGCAACTTAGGAAATAAAAAATAGCATAAATCCCTGTGTCCTAACATTATTATTTTATTATCCTTTTTGCGAATAACTCTACAAGTCTGTATACATATTTCGCACCTTAAAAAATTAAAAAATGAAATATTTTCTTTGATAGATATCGCAAAAACGTACACAACAATTAGAGTACAAAGACAAGAATACCGCAATCTAAACGATAGAGCACAGACCACAGAAAAACAAAGCTACTACTTAATGGTAAGCCTGATGGAATTGATACTTTTTTCCTATTTTAGCCAAGGGTCTTGAGATGCTCCAGTATGACAGTATATATTCATGTAAAACACATACGGAAATGTTAACAAATTATATGTTCGATGAATAGTATATATAATTGTTCCTCTCTTACAATTTGGAATTCGGCAGAGTGATTATGATCCCATAGGAGATGTACTGGAAATGGGCAAAAGGAAGGAATGAGTTTTGAGAACTTTTGCTTTATTCTTTCATGTTAAAAGAATTGTTGATTCATTGTCTTAATCACAAAGAATTGGGAACCTCGAACCACTATGGTTTGTACATTCATTTTTATTTTTATATAATAAGATGTAATGATTGTTTGTATTGTATAAAGTGTAATATAAATAGAAAAACCTTGTGTAAATAGTGTATATTAATTTTATGTATATATATGTATTGTTTATAGCCCTGAAGAAGTCCGCGAGGATGAAACGCGTTGGCTATGGTCTGTTTTAACATGTTGAAAGAAAATTTCTGAATAAAGGATCAAAAAGGAAAAGAATCATCTCTGCTGAAAGTCCATGGTTTTTTTTGAAAGACAAACTGTCGACAATTATTTATGACAAATGTTTAATATCTGTTGCATTTTGGGTGCTGGACCATTGGATTGTGCTTTGGTATCTGTCATTGATTGCGACATGGAGTGCTGCACATTGAATACTGCGCATCCATGGTGTCGCAGTGAAGTGTTGCAACGCTATTTTGTCGCAGCAATGCAACACTTTTCATGAATGAGGCCCAGGAACGCTCCCTTACTTATTTATAGTGTACATTCCTGCCCTTTTGTTTAGTCGCAGGGGAGCGCAGCAACATTCCTAGCAGCGCTGTCCAGCACCATAACCTCTGAAATGAAGCCTCAAGTGTTTGCACCAATTTTAAGACCAGCTATTTTCTGGTCTTAAAAAACTCCCTCTAACTGGACTTGCAGCAGCTTTGGGGGGTTATGGCCGTATGGGAGTTTCATTGTAAATATCGCAAAGTGGTGTTGGAGGCAGTTTTTGCACGGGAACGCCCACCTTGCAAGTCATTTTCGTTAAGTCCAACTAACAGAAGTGGTGATCTTAAAAATTCATGTTTACCCCAGAAAAGTGCCCCTAACTGTAGTTAGCACCAACTTGTACATACGGAGATAAAAAAAAAGCCGCAGTAATGTCAAAAAAGCGATGCTACGGCGGCGTTAAGTTCTTGTAAATATGCCCCTTAGTATCCAGTGTTAGAAATTAACAAAGTCAAATGTGCCCAATTTGTAATGCAGGTTTAGAAACAAAGGTGAAATCAGGTGAGGCTCTCGCATTTGCTTCACAGTACAACCCTGCGAGCTGGCGTTTGCGCAGCTTCGTCGTTTACATGGGTTCTCGGTGAGCAAAGTTCTTTCTACTAATTGAAATGAAAATGGGATACCCATGTTATGCCACTAGAGGAGCAACAAAAACATATGTCAACTTATAAAGCACACCTTTAACAACAGAGCGGTTTCTTAGCTGATGCAAGATGTTGACTGTTCCCAAGGCAACGATGCGGATTGTATTGCGTTTGGGTTGAAACTTTTAAATGCCCGGTGGGATTCAAACCTGTAGGATTAGGCACACAAGACCACCGTTTATGAATGAGTCCACTGAGTCTCCAGACTGGTTTGTATTTTCCATTACTACACCAGTAACCAGACAGTCAAATTTGAAAAACACATTTGTTCATGCCAAGGGTGCCCCTACACCATCCAACGACCAATATATCACCCTGTATGAAAACCCTGATCACTTTTCTTCCTTTTTTTAAAGTCGATTTTCATCCTCGAATTTGGCACCTCTCTCAACTTGACGTATGCCCAGTTTGCCCATATTGAGCACTCCTGTTTACAACCATTGTCTTGAGTGTCTGGTTAATTTAAACTCCACAATCTCGCCTTCTGAATCCTATGGACCTTTCCAGTGGGGTTTGGTGCACCCAGCGTGCACAGCAGTCCTTCCTGGGGGCTGGCCGAGGCGAGGGTTGGCTGCACCGCCCTGTGTAGTAAACCTCTCCCACACTTGTGGCATCACGACAGCACGAACACTTCTGAACGAAAGCTGCAAAGCCTCGCTCAGCCTTCCAGCATTTCTGCGCGCCTGTCCTCTGAGAAGCCTGCCCGCCCCTCCTTGTGGTTTCCAGGACTCCGAAAGGCCGGAGAATAACTCACTGACGCAGAAGGAATGTGCACGACATATTGAATTCTTTCACTGCCAAAGGCGGCTGAAAGTGAATGTAACATATTTGTATGTGGTTAACACTCACAAAGCAAAGAGAGAAACAAGCATTGGCATAGCCAATAGGTCTCACTTTTGGGACCTTATAAGTATTTAGTTATGCAGCACAATATCCTTGGTGCAACAACATTAGCTGTTGCATGGCTAAACACTTACAAGGTCCCAAAGGCGATACCTATTGGCTATGCCAATGGTGCTGGATACCTTCTCTTTTTGTATTTCCCAAATGTGAGTGATGCAAAGATTGCAAACAGGAATGATCACAAGACAGCAGAAGTACAAGTGGCAAAAGTGTCTAAGACCTCTCAAAATTGTGTTTTAACGAGTGGGCACAAACTTTATACTAAATGTAATACGTCAGTGTCAACTGAAACTTTGCTGGTCATTAGATGAGTCAAATTATAATCCTTCCATCATGTAAAGATACTCCACTTAAAGCATATATGATCACTGTTCACCCGTCTTCTAAGTTTGGGAAGGATACAAATGCAGAGTTGAGAGCGATGTAGCACCGAGCACCAGTGCGTGGCCGCACATGGAGCAAACCAGCCTCATCGTGCCAGCAGCAGAAAGGTCCTTCTTAGCAAGAACTGCGCAAGCCAAGGCCCTGTCCCCACCATGTGAGTGCAGAATCAGGTGAATAGAGCAAGACAATTCTCTTTCATGCAGCGATGGAGCAACTGCTTGGTTTGCTGGTGTGCTATTTTACAAATACAAGCCCAAATTCCTCTTAAAACGTGATACCCAGGCACTGGAGTTTTGCAGATAACTGATGCCCTCCGTACCGACACAAAATATGTTTTACTGTATACAACAAACTATCTGGAAAAAATAACGCGTGGGCATTCAGTTAACCAAATAAACCTGGACATTCTGCTGCACACCACAAAAACTTTTCTCCAATCCAGCTAATGAAATAAATCTAAATAGTATTTAAATTTGTCAATTCATATTGTAATGAGATACTTTAGCCCTCTGAAGAATAATCTCTCCAGCGCATCGTCCCACATTATTAAAAACACAGAAACCATTAGTCCCTGCGCAACAAATAAGCCATGGCAGTTTCCTTGCAATTTTAAAGAATGACTGCAGTGACTGTATGTTGGCCCCAATGTAATGGTGACAGCTGTCCCTCCTCAGGAACTACGACTTTCAAAAGAGCCGCCTAAAGAAATATATAGAGTTTACAGGCTTTAAATAATAAACATGAGTCCCAGAAAAGAGGATATACCTTTCTCCTACAGCCAGTAACTATTTTTGTCAGGTATCATTTATCGCACAAAAGGAATCCCGACCATTTCCGCTACACACAGGAGCACAGATACACTGCGAAAGTGTCGATCTTAAAAATCAACAGAAAACATTAGTGGCGGACAAGGCAAATGATTTTAAACAGTTTAATTTCCTTCAAAAAGAAACACTTTTCAATTTTTACCGGGTTATATTACAGATTTTTAAAAATGCTGAAGAGACATTAGTGAGCGTTGTTTAAGGCATTAAAAATGTACACAATTCATTTAATATTCCACTGTCGTGGCATTTCCGACAACAACAAAAAGGAAATATTTGCAACTTCACACTACACAGATCATAATTGCGAGCGTTACACAGAGTAAAACAATAGGAAATGAATCTTTAGAGTTCTCTTACCAGGTTCCCGGTTGATTTCGATGTCAAAGTAGCACTGGGGCCGAACTTTCACCCCCATGGCAGAGGCATCAACAGCCATTGGGGGAAAAATGCTACCGCCGGCCACAGCTTGCAGTGCATGTGCGCGAGTGGTACGCGCGCAGCAGAAATCACGCCATATGGCGCCTCTACTCAAGCGCGCGCCCGCGCACATGCACTGCAAGCTGTGGCCGGCGGTAGCATTTTTTGAAGCCCTCGCTTAAAGTCTCGCCAGACCAGCACAAGCGCTGGGTCAGGCGAGACCTAAAAAGGCCATTCATCACCTCAAGCAGACCTCTTTTTGTTTTTAACCCGAGTGTTACATACAGATGGTTAGACATCCCTATGGGTTGAGCACCTGCTGTAGAAATCTGCAACAGTCTGCTGGGCACAGGATTCTGACAGCTTTCCCACTCCTGCTATTTCCCCCTTTGCATTCTGGTACTAGTAGTCATGCTACAATGCTATAATGGGTGAATTAAAACCGCATGCTGCAGAGAGAACTCAGGGGTGATTACATTCTCAGTCTAGAGACCTGTGAGTTCTGTCTACTAACCCTATGAAGGCACCGCAAAAGATGAATGCTGTTCAGCCGGGTGAGCTGCCAAGTTTCCCAGGTCCAAGCGTGACTAGTTAGACCACGCCTGATTTTGTTTCCTCACAGAATTCTGGGTCTTGTAGTCTTGGTTTTATGCTGAGATTACTACGCCTACGAGTCCCAGATTCTAAGACAAAAGCCTGGATGGGTCTAAATGGACCTGGGAAACTTGGAAGCTAAGACTGGGAAATCTGACAGCTATGAGGTAAGATTGGTACTTTCAAAGCAGGTAAATCTGTGGTCTGCAGAACAGTTAATCCTGTTAATTTAAAGATTTATGATGTAACCCTGCTGTCCCTGCCCCTCCCCCCAGTGGACAAGTTCACCATCGAGGCACAGAAACAAACAGAGAATAAATCCGAAACTGACTCCAGAGAATGAGAAAGAATAACAAATGGAGGCTGGAGAGGGCCCTGAAAGAGCGGGAACCCAACACCAGCAACGAGCTGGAAGAACAAGGAACCCGCCCGAAAGAAAACCCATGGTAAATGACATTTAAACACACATGGAACTCATACATTGAATGATATCCATTTCAGGGACGATGACGCGTTATATTTGTGGGCATACCTCGAAGAGTCTGGGTCGGGCTGGGGAGAGGACTGCACCTTGTGCATTCTAACGTAGCGCTTAGGAGCACAGTTTTGTTTATCATTTTCGTAGCACTCTAAATAACAAGCAGGGTTGCCAGATCGCTACATAAACGACCTGATTACTATCATTTAATAAATCTGTGCATTCTGGGCGTTGTAGTCCGATCCGGTCTAATACCCCCCCCCCATTGTACTCTTAACCTGAAAGGTGCACGTGTACCCCATCATATCAACGACTGACAGCACATCAAAAAGCCAGAACGTCTACAAAACGTTTTCCTCGACCCTAAGAACATCGACCTCCCGTGACGTCGACATGACTCTGACGCCCAAGCTGGTAGGGCTGGGGAAGATCGGGAACTCTGCCAGGTCGAGGCCATTGATTGAATATCAGGTTAACAACCGGGTCAAGGGCGAAGTCTCAATGGGTCGAGGCTGAGGTCATGGTGGCAGGTAGGGGTCAAGGCTGAGGTCATGGTGGCAGTTAGGGGTCAAGCCAGATGCCGATCGCTGCAGATCAAGGCAGGCAGAACTTCCAGGTGTTCCCGGGTCATGCATACCTAACTCACTCACGCCAGGTTTTTGCTTCGAATTCTGGGACATGTAGTCCTGATTTTGTAAAGGGAACCTGAACTACAAATCATATAATTGAAAGCAGAAAGCTGGACAAGATGTGTTTACGTGGGACTGCAAGGGAAACTGTAAGCCCAGGGCAGGTCAAGGACAGGTCATTGCCTTGTCCATATCAATCTGACGTTGATGTACTGGTGGTTACGAGAGTAACACATACCCCGACGACACCTTCACCGCCGCCGAACACCTCCACTTCCAGATTCACACCGACCCTAAGACGACCCTCAGAGGCACCCCTCATCTACAGACCCCCGGGACCACGCACACAATTCAGCGAAGACATCACAGACTTCATCAGCCCACACGCCCTCCCCTCCGCCGACTACATCCTCCTAGGGGACCTCAACTTCCACCTGGAGAACAAGGACCGCAGCACCATCAACCTGCTGGACAACCTCGCCAACCTCGGACTCAAGCAACTGGTCAACACCCCCACCCACTACGCCGGCCACACGCTTGATCCCGTCTTCTCATCCAGCAAGCACATCGCCTTCAGCCACTCCACCGGACTTCACTGGACCGACCACAGCTGCGTCCACTTCAGCTTCAGAAAAACCACCACCCACCACCAACCGCAACAGGCTCCTCACAGAAGCTGGAGCAAGATCACCGCCGACCAGCTCACCACCTCACTCAGCCAGAACCCACCTGCCTGCACACCGGACCCCAACGAAGCAGCCCGCAACTTCACGCAGTGGCTGACCGCCTGCGCCGACGACCTCGCACCACTGAAGAACCCTCCCAGCAGACCCAGAAGCAAGAAGGCCCCCTGGTTTACCGACGACCTCAAGGACTCCAAGAAGACCTGCCGCACCCTCGAGAAAGCCTGGCTCCTCGACCGGACCACTGACAACATGACCGCCCTCAAACACGCGACCCGCAAGCACCACCAGCTCATCCGCACCACCAAGAAGAAATCACTGAAGGATCGACTGGACAACAACGCCCACGACAGCAAGGAACTCTTCAGCATCGTCAAGGAGTTCTCCAACCCCAGCACTGGCAACAACGACATCACCCCATCACAAGATCTCTGCGACTCACTCGCCTCGTTCTTCCACCGCAAGATTGCCGACATCCACAACAGCTTCGGCGCACCATCCTCGCACCCAACCGTCGAACCAACGCACCCCACCGCCACCCTCCGCACCTGGACCGCAGTGACCACCGAAGACACAACCCGCACGATGAACACCATCCACTCCGGATCTCCGACTGACCCCTGCCCCCACCACGTCTTCAACAAGGCCGACTCCACCATCACATCCCAACTTCGAGACGTCATCAACACCTCCTTCGACACCGCCACCTTCCCGGAGAGCTGGAAGCATGCCGAGCTCAGCGCCCTACTAAAGAAACCTACAGCAGACCCCACCGACCTCAGAAACATCCGCCCCATCTCGCTCCTCCCTTTTCCTGCCAAAGTCATCGAGAAGATCGCCAACAGACAGCTTGCCGCCTTCCTCGAGACGAACAGATCCCTTGAGCCCTCGCAGTCCGGCTTCAGAGCCAACCACAGCACCGAGACCGCCCTCATCGCAGCCACCGACGACATTCGAGCCCTTCTCGACAACGGGGAAACAGCGGCACTCATCCTCCTGGACCTCTCCGCCGCGTTCGACACTGTCTGCCACCGCACCCTAGTCTAACGTCTCAGCAACACCGGCAACCAAGAGAAGGCATTGAAGTGGATCATCTCGTTCCTCGCTGGAAGAACACAAAGAGTCCGCCTCCCACCGTTTCGTTCCGAGGCCACCGAAGTCATCTGCGGCGTCCCGCAAGGATCATCACTCAGCCCCACCCTCTTCAACGTCTACATGAGACCTCTCGCAGCCATCGCACGCCAACACAACCTCAACATCATCTCCTACGCCGACGACACCCAGCTGATCCTCTCCCTCACCAGAGACCCCGACACCGCCAGAACAAGCCTCCACGAAGGGATGAAAGACGTCGCCGAATGGATGAAGAACAGCCGCTTGAAACTGAACTCAGACAAAACGGAAGTCCTCATCCTCGGACCATCACCCTCCGCCTGGGACGACTCCTGGTGGCCCCCAGCCCTGGGCACCGCCCCCAAGCCAACAGACCATGCACGCAACCTGGGCTTCATCCTGGACTCCTCCCTCTCGATGACCAGACAAGTCAACGCCGTCTCCTCTTCATGCTTTCACACCCTCCGCATGCTCCGCAAGATCTTCCGATGGATCCCGATCGAAACCAGGAAGACGGTCACTCAGGCCCTCGTCACCAGCCGGCTGGATTATGGAAACACCCTCTACGCCGGAACCACAGCCAAGCTACAGAAAAGACTCCAACGCATCCAGAACGCCTCCGCCCGACTCATCCTGGACATCCCTCGACGCAGCCACATCTCCGGCCACCTGAGGAACCTGCACTGGCTCCCCGTTAACAAGAGGATCACGTTCAGGCTCCTCACCCACGCACACAAGTCTCTCCACAACCTGGGACCCAAATACCTCAACGACCGCATGACCTTCCACAGGCCCACCCGCCAGCTACGGTCCACCAGCCTCGCCCTCGCCGCCGTACCATGCATCCGAAGAGCCACCGCCGGAGGCAGATCCTTCTCCTACCTGGCGGCCAAGACATGGAACTCCCTCCCCATCCACCTTCGGCTGACCCAGGACCACTTCGCCTTCAGGAGACAACTCAAGACCTGGCTGTTCGAGCAGTAGCGGCCCCCCTCCCCCATGCGCCTTGAGACCCTTCCGGGTGCGTAGCGCGCTATACAAATGTTATGATTGTTTGATTGATTGATTGGTTGATACCCAAACATCGTAATCTGTGTGCAATGAAGAGCCAGGGGGTGGGAGTCTAATGTAAAACAGGTGTGGAGCGATCTGGCCACAGGTGGTGGCGTTACCTACGTCAATAGTGCACTAACTGCAGACCTCAGACAAATGAAGGGATGAGTCAGCCCCTCCAAGAGTCAATTCATTCATTCTAGATGCCCGCAGTGTGCACTTTACTCGCTGAGCTATCTTAGCAACGTCAGTCCAGTGGCTACTGTAAACATCTGTGCCAAAATATGTGAGCAGCGCCATTTGCGTGCCGCTGAACACTTCCGTGTCAAGGGTTCAAGTCAAAGTCCCCAGACATGGGCTGGCTGAGCCTTCCAAGGACAGCACAATGAGGGAAAACAGGGGAATACAAACACTTTGTATAAAGTGCGCACCCTGTGTAGAGTGATCTGTAAAGAGTTCATTATTTAAACTTAAATTAATTTGAGAACCCAGAAAAAAAACTTTAATTAAAAGGGTGTAAAATAGATATTTTGCTGAGATCCAAGGGATTGAAAAGGGTGGATGATGTTTTTTGGTTTTACATGTCGCCCTGATATTGTTAAGCGCTCTGATATCTACAAGGTCATGCTCGCGCTATATAACACATTATAAATAAAATAAATAAAACTACTTGGTGACAACCCATCGTTGTCAGAGAAAGCGGGCGGGGGCATAGTCTCTTCCCTGTCGGAGGGAGGTGATGGTCCGCTTAGAAGAGAACATTTCACCAATGCCAGAGTCACCCATGTGTTTAGCACCCGAGGGGAGCGAATAGCTCCTCGGGTACTCTATGCTCTTCTAGGCGGTAGGTAGTCCGATCCCTTTTACCTCACTGGCGTCCGTAGAACAGTACTGGCTTACAGTGCTAAACTATCGCAGTGCAACACTCAAAACAAGTAATGGGGCGGGGGGAGGGAGGGTGTTTTAACTTTACTCACTGGGGTGAGAAGAATTGTAAAGCAGCCTCTCGAATATTTTGGGGAGCGCTGCACTTTCCCCAGGTGCCTTTCGTTCAAGAGGCACTATGAGTAGGCCAGAACAGGGGGCGCGTGCTTCTGGTTTTGGGGCCACAAGGGGCCTTTCCTCAGATGTATAGAAAACAAGCATTGGCCGCGCGGCAGTAAAAGTAACGCCGCGCGACCGTAAAAGCGAAAGTCATCGCGATCGCTCTGAAAGCGAAAGTGATCGCGATGACGCGCTAAGCACGAGTTTTCAAAGTGCTGCAGAAGGCTTGCGGTTCCCGCGTGCACGCTCGCGTGAACACAAGCGCTAGGCCAACCAGCAGCACTTTGAAAACTCACCTCCAAAATGTCTCTCCGAGCCAGCGCATGCGCTGGGCTCAGCGAGACCTAAAAAGAAAGACAATTAAAAAAAAAATCACAAAACTAGCTTGTTTGACAACTTTCATGTGCATTTTTTAGCATGTTTCATATTGGATTGATTAGAAATAAAACATTGCTATGCAAATATGTGAAGGAGTTGTGTCATAGATTTCTAACCCAGCTGTACATTATTTTTCGGTCTTCGGTGGGGGCAGCAACACCACATTTATTCGCATGACTGTGCATTGGAGGGACCGAAAAATACACTAGTAACCACAGCTGCCATCGGCCCTAACATAATTATTTAGGAAAAGAGTCATTTTCTGCACTCCTCTTAACGTTCTGTGCCACTCACCCACACAATTGATCACTGCGAGAATATTGCAGTAAAACTGCTGTGAATTCTTATTTCCTCAAACAAAACTAACATTGGAAAAGCCAATTGGTCTGGCTTTGATGTGACAGGGTATGTAAACACCAGCATTCACAAATGCTGAATGCATGAGTTGCATACAAAAATGCTGTTAATGATATTAAAATCTGCACTATTGACTTTGCAAATGCGTTTGGAAAAAGCAACAAGAAAATGATAGCGTTTATATAAAAAGCATATAGCAGATAAATAAATAAATTTGACAGTGATGAATGAGTGCACCTTTCAGGTGTAAAGTAGTCCCTCTTGCATTTCAATGTAAGAACTTTCATTCAGTGAAATAAATAATATGCTAAGAGCCTCATCAACAAGAAAATGACGCAGCGTGGCACCGCAAGTCATTTAGTGATGGATCCTTGTGCTCTCCCCTGTTCTGGTGCACAATTGGCTGCCATGCGCAAGCGCAGGCCCCCTTCTATCTATTTTTCTGCAAAGGTGCCTGCGCTGCAGGGATGATTGTTATTGTGTAGGAAGGGACACCTTCCTGCACAAAAACAATCAATAACAGCATTTTCCTCTTTCTATGTGCGGCTAGCGGTTCGCGCGTGCATGCTCGTGTGAACACAAGCGCTAGGCCAACCAGCAGCACTTTGAAAACTCACCTCCAAAATGTCTCTCCGAACCAGCGCATGCGCATGGGCTCAGCGAGCAATCAAGACATTGTACTAAAGTTTTAAAAGTCTGACCATACTTGGAGAAGATCCTCTTATAGAGCACCAGAAACTGGCTGCTTTATATTGAATGCATGGGTGGCGCTTTTGGTAGCACAACATATAAAGTAACTGACTTTTCTATCTCAAAACCACAATGGGAAGATATGAGAAGCGAGGGGTTTTGATGCAATTGACAAAAGTGACCTATCTCATAGTGCAAAGCAAAGAGGTTGCCAGTTTTGTTTCCTGAAATATAAAGGAATGGAATACAATTACTTGTTTGGAGACCTCTATGCTAGGATGGTGTCTTTGCTGACAGTTTCCTGGGCCTTACTCTGCACAACTCTAAAGAACTTTGTTCACAACTAATCTCAAGTGATTTAATGTATATGCAGATATCTCAGCTTAGACCTTGTGGGCTGATAGGAAGCATGGCTTGTGTACACCTCTAAACAACATGCAAGCTTAGATGACACGGAAGCTGGCTGCATCTTAATGCTGTAAATTGAAAATCATTATTTTGGCTCTAGAGACCTACTCAAACATTTTCTCCTTGGTTACCTCCCAAGATGCATTCAACCAAAATGTAATTGTTACACACAAGTCAAGGGGATAATGTTACTTTGATGAAATATCAGCGGCGGCTCCTCCGCTAAGGAGGAGGAGTATCGCCCCACTGCTTTGAAGCAGTGAAAGTAAGAAAACATAAAATGATAATAACTTGAGGTTCTTATCATTTTATGTTTTCCTGATGCGGCAGGTTTGCGCGCGGACTGCTCCGATTAAAGAAGAGCAGAGGGAGGAGTGATTTGCCCACTCCAAGTGCACATGAATGTTTGGCTAGCCCTCCCGGCCTGGCCAAACGTTCATGAGCACTTTGCATGTTCTACACGAAGGCTGCATTACAGCCTGCATAGAGAACATGTCCAAGCTGCCATTCACTGGCTGAGCACTGAACCATGGCGCTCAGACCAATCACAGCACTGCATTGCAGCGTTGGGATTGGCTCAGGGGAGACTGGGTGCTTACCAATCACAATGCTGCACTGCAGTGTTGCGAATAGATCAGTGGAGCCTGGGTGCTTCCTGTTCCGGCCCCAGGGGAGAGACGGTGACAGAGACACGGAGGAGAGACACGGCATCAGGTAAGTGCATTTTTTCTTTTTTAAACCCCCCTTAACCTCTCTCCCACCCCCTTGGCCCCAATCCGTGCCAGCCACCACTGTGAAATATCATCATGTAGAAAACATTGTGAGGAAAACAGTATGAAAAAAAACTTTAGTAAGCATTTTATTTTCAGGTCACTATTAAGAAAACTGAAAATAACACATTTTAAATATCAGCACAAAAACAATGTTATATAGCAATAAAGGCATTGTAGGTTTTAAGATGTTAAAGGTTACAAACAGGAAGAAACTTAGGACAGGGCCTCAAAGTTAGAATTATTGTTAGTTTAAGGTTACATGAGGGTTTAGTATCAAGGTCAATATTGGTGAGATTGGGTGAAGTGCATTTCCTTCCTAAAAGGAGAAACTAATTTAAGAAGTTTCCTTATTGTAGATTATCCAATGTTACCTGAAATGTTAGTTTTTTATTGAATCTTCATAGTCAGGGGCATCTTAAGGATTTTGGGGGCCCTGGGCCAAATTTATTTTGGGAGCCCCTGTGCGGAACAGCTTTGAATTTATGATCCAATTTCAGCTCTTTCATGCCCTCTATGGCCAGGTCACTGAGAGCGCCCTGGCACACTGGCCCAGATTCTAAATGTGTTTGCATCTAATGTTCAGGGAAAATGATGTGTGTGTTCAAAACTGTGACACAGCAGCATCTCACTAATAGTACTGAAAATAGTCTCTGTGACACCCTCCCATTTCTCATATGTGAGATCCTGTTTGCATCAAAAAGAAACTTTTTTATGGATATTGCATGAAACATAAACATCTTTCTCTACAAAATGTCTGTAATAGACTCTCACACATCATCCACATTAAAATAAATTAAAGGAAAAAAATATTAAAAAACAATCTGTTTAAGAATTATTTCGGTCACCAGGGTAAGACTCTCTGCAGAACACTGCTGGCTCTATCAGGGGCCCCCTGAAATGCTGGGGCCCTGGGCCAGAGCCCACTTTCCCCATGCCTTAAAACGTCTCTGTTCATAGTGAATTTATGTTAATGATGTTTTCCATAAATGTATCATTCCTTCAAACATAAATCCAAAGTCAAGAACGTAGGTATGTACTTGGACGAAACATTATTCACGGACTATGTAAGAAAATATCTTGCTGTGCACCTTAATTTAGGAGAGTAATTATTTAATTTCTTCTAATATTCACCATGAGCACTGTGGTGAGCCCCATTGACTAACCAGTATGTGCAAAGACAGAATTTCTGGCTTTGGCTGCTAGTCTTTTGGCTTTGTCAATACCTGTTTTGTTTTGTCAGGCTTATTATAAAACGTTATCTTTGGGGGGAACTGCTAGGTTTTTGATGATATTATAAAAAATCTTTGTCTGAAAGCAAAAATATTTAAATGGTCTCAAAAAGCACATATTGCCATAGTAATACCTTGCACGGAATTAAACAAGTTTATTTATGTGCGTGCATTCTCTTGTGAAAATGCAGAATGCTGTTCTTCACACTGCAGTTAGCCGATGTCTGCAGTGGACTGATCCACTGCCCCATGCTGTATGCCCGATTAAGAGGACTCGTTGAAATCCCCTACAAATAGCTAAGGTATGCATATAATTTTAGTTAAATCAATAGGTCCTCCCAGGTTAAAATAATAGTGTTTGTTTCTTACACACAACTATCTGACTTATTACTTGAACATAAAATACCTTGTTAAAAACAAGAGACAAGAGGCGTTTGGCAAAACAGGAACAGTTTGTTTAATTAAACATAGCACCGGGAGAACAGGTACAGGGTCTGAGGACTGTCTCAGTTTACAATCGGTCTGTGACTTTCTCTTATACAGTTCTTGGTAGGTAATAAAAGGTTTCTGCAATCCTTGTATGGTTAGGAATGTACGTTACTGCCTTTGGAGTCATAAATGAATTGTCTAATGGATAATACAGTTGGGCCTCGACCTTGACTGGAGACAATGTGGCCAATGGGCAACGTTTCCAGAAGTCCAGAATGGGGACCGCGTGATAAGTATGTATGCTGTGTCCTGATTACTATATCTTCCTAGCTCATGTGGCATCAGACTTTATGGTGTTTTAGGAGCGCATGTGCCCCCTCCGGCTGTGTTTGCTTTATTGGGGGCAGTCTCCTTTGACCATTGTAGGGTTGCTGCGCCTACATGTGGAATTGATCTAAGGTTTCCTGTCTGTGCATTTGTCTTCCAGCTACGTGCCACAACACCTGTGACCTATCAATCAATAACCTCAGGCTGAGGCCTCAGTGCTTGCCAAACTACGTATTTGCGAGTCGAGGTTGATGGGAGTTCACAACGCACAAATTTGTTAATAAAGACACTATTTTGTTTATGTTACACTTGTCATTTGTTGGCGTGTTTCCCCTGTATTTTTGCTTTCTGACCTCCCGGTTTTGACTCTGTTTTTACTGGTTTAGTGCCTCTGCGCACTTTCTCACTGCTGTTCAATGTTAAAGTGCAAGTGCTCCTGTTGTAAATTGTTATTATGGATTGGTGTTTCCATGATTGGCATACTTGATTTACTGATAAGCCCCTAGTAAAGTGCGCTAGGGCCTGTAAATCAAATGCTACTAGCGGGCCTGCAGCACTGATTGTGCCACCCACATGAGTAGCCCTGAAATGGTATCTCAGACCTGCCACTGCAGGGTCGGCATACAGTTTGTGACTGCCCTGTCGACCTGGCAAGTGCACCCTCTTGCCAGGCCCTATCCTTCCCTTTTCTTACATATTAGTCACCCCTAAGGTAGGCCTACGGTACCCCTGTGGGCAGGGTGCTGTGTATGTTACAGGACGGTCACCCAGGCCCTTGTCAGCAGCAGACTGGATTATGCAGGAACCACCGCCAAACTCCAGAAAAGACTACAACGCATACAGAACGCCTCCGCACGTCTTATCCTCGACATCCCCCGCCACACCCACATCACAGCCCACCTAAGAGACCTGCACTGGCTCCCAATCAACAAGAGGATCACCTTCAAGCTCCTCACCCACGCTCACAAAGCACTCCTCAACAAACAACTCACCTCCTACACCCTTTCCTCCAGCTTTGCTCCGCTGACCTCGCCCTCACCACCGTTCCACGCATCCACAGGATGACCACCGGCAGCAGATCTTTTTCCTACCTCGCCACCAAGACATGGAACACCCTCCCCACCCAGCTGCGACAGACCCAGGACCTGCTGACCTTCAGGAGACACCTCAAGACCTGGCTGTTCGAGCAGTAGCTGCACCCCACCCCCCTCAGCGCCTTGAGACCATCACAGGTGATTAGTGTGCTTTACAAATGCTTGATTGATTGATTGATTGATGTTCTGTGTTTGAAAATACCACTTCTAGAAAGTAAGTATTTTCTTGCTTAGCCATCCTGTGTGCCTCTGCTGGGTTTGTGGATTGACTGTCTGGCTTTGGAGTGACAGGGGCTGGGGGTGTGCATTCTCTTCAGACAGCCACTGAGGTGATCGAGGTGTGTTCTGTCATTCCTGGCAGTCAGGGCTGGGCTGAATAGACCTGGGCTGCATTTAGAGTAGTGAGAGGAGATTTCCATGCACCTGAATGGGACTGGTCTGCCTTGAACAATGCTGTCTCCACCTCCTCCCTGGAAGCTAGGCCAGAGAGGACATAACTGGTTTGGACTAAGCACAGACACTCTCTGCCTGAGAGAACAAAGGAATTTTGAGTATAAATATTGGGGCCCAGAACCCAACATTTTAGTACTCACTGAAAACAAGGAACATGCCAAGAAGAAGAGCTGGAAGAACTGCCAGGAGGAGTACTGCCCCTTTGCTGTGTTGTTTTGTTGCTTTGTTGGATTGGCCTGCAGTTGCTGCTTCTGCCTTGGGCAGTGAAAGGACTGGACTGGATTTTCTTTCCTTGTGCGGAGTATCTCCAACGGCTTGATACTCCTATATGCAGACCCCAGCGCCCGGGTTAAGGTGAACGGGATGATATCCGACGACTTTCCTATTAGAAGGGGGACCCGACAGGGCTGCCCTCTATCCCCACTATTATTTGCCCTTACCATTGAAATTGTGACCTGTGAGGTCAGACAGACAGGGGAGATACGGGGGTTCCAAATATCGCAGACTGACACAGGGGAAGAAATAATTTCGCTCAATGCGGATGATATCCTGTTGTACGTGGCCCAGCCGGATATTACGGTCCCCGCACTGTTCAGGCTCCTGGGCAGATATAACTCCTTCTCGGGTTATACGATAAATTGGCATAAATCGATCCTGTACAGCCCAAGACCGGAGGAGAAGTGGCCCCCTCTCACTGGGTTCCTCCAGGTAACGCAGACGGGATTCACGTACTTGGGGATCTATTTGACAACAAATAGAAACCTCTCCTATCAAAGAAACATCCAGCGAGTTGTTACAAACTTTGCAGACGATGCCCTCCCATGGAAAGCCCTCCCCCTAATGATACTTGGCCGGGCCGCAATGTTCAAAATGATCATATTGCCCCGTTTCTTGTATGCCCTACAAAATGAATACTTCCCTCTACCTAGACAGACGTTTAAGGTAATAGATGCGGAAGTGCGTTCCCTGTTGTGGTTGGGAAAGCAACCGAGGATAGCCGCGGGTACGTTACAGAGAAACCAATATAATGGAAGGATCTTTTTGCCAGACATTGAGGCATACTACTGGGCAGAACATTTGGCGCCGGTCAATGAATGGCTTCATGCACCAGCTGATCACCACACTTACAGGTTAGAAAGGGACACCATGGCACGCCGTACCTGTTTCTTCTATTTATATGGAGGCGCAGGTAGGAGACGACTACTCCCGGCCACGTTTAGGATAGGGCGACAAATATAATGGGGTGGACACATAAACCGACAAAACAGACGCCGATATGAAACTGTACCTGGTTGAAGGAGCTCCACAAACTCTTTACAGGGTGGGATGACATCGGAATCTCTACGTTGGGGGATCTGGTGGTGAAGGGGGATCTTAAACCATTTAGGACCCTGGCAACGGAGTTTGGGTTGCACCCCACCCAGTTTTTTAAATATGCGCAATTGCGTCATGCATGGAGGGCGGAGAGCTCTCTCTCCTCTCCCCTGCCAGAATATGCCCCGTTAGAGGGTCACCTATTGCAAGAACAGATAGCCAACAAGATAGTATGTTTTACGTATAAGACCCTGAACAATAATATGCCAGATAGCCTGGGGAAACTGAGAGAAACTTGGGAACAGAACCTGGGGACGATGGACACAATAGATTGGGAGGCTGCCCTGATGCACCATAGAGAAGTTGCGATTAAATTCCGCCTCCGACTCATCCAATACAAAATACTACACAGAGTATATTATGATAGGGTTCGACTACACCGTATGGGCCGAGCCAGTGACTCCAGTTGTCTCCGCTGTAGACACCCACAGGGGGACTTCTATCATATCATCTGGGACTGCCCCATCATCCACATTTACTGGGCACAAATATTTGGAGAGATGAGTAAGGTGAGTAAGGTGCAGGAGGCAACACTTCCTATGGAACCTAAATTTGTATTACTGTGGATAACCAACGATATGGACCTGAGCTGTCCACACTTGATCTTCGCACTGTTGGCCCTAGTGGTGGCAAAGAGGGACGTGGCGTGGGTGTGGGGGGCGTCATCACCCCCTCAATTGGGAGAATGGAGGCGGGGGATGGACATGTATATGGCGGCGGAAAGGGTCACCTACAAAGCGAGAGGCTGCCCCCGGAACTTTCGCAGAGTATGGGGGAAATGGAGAAGGTATCATGGTCTCGATGGGGGGTCTGGGATCTGATTGATATGCTGTGGGCCCTATTGGGTACGACTGTAATACGTGAAGGTATGTGGCTGGACATGGGCCCTAGACCCGGGGGGAGCCTTTGGGGGGGGTAAAAGAGGACTGTCAACAGTGTCATTTATGACAGAGCCGGATGTTGATAGGTTGATTGACATGGTGATGTTACCGTGGGTGGGGGGGGTGGGGAGTTTTTCGGACGCGTGGATGACTATTTGTGACATGCCAGTTGTTTTTGTATTGGTTAAAAATGCAAATAAAAAATATTTTAAAAAAAAAAAAAAACATGCGAACATAACCAGGGCCCCTTGAAATATGTGATTGTGCAGCCACTACAATTTTTCCATAATTGTAGATTTGATGCATAATTCATCATATGCAGCATAAAATTGTTTCTAGCTCACACGGTTCAAAAGTTACTAAAAATGTAGTGACACGTGTTGCCGTGCAGTGGAAAATGAAGTAATACTATCACAAAATGTGCTACATAGTGGCGCATAAGTTGCCTTTCTTGCCACATAATTAATTTAACCCTGCTGCATAATTTGGCCCTCCACTGCCGCAAAATTCCAGTGGCCATGAACATAACTTACTATCCGCGTGCACTGCTTACAACTTCTCACTAAAAAGGAGGACTTCATCAAGTACCACAAAAGTACCATTATCAGTGTTGGTATCACCTGGTAAACTGAGTCCATGTAAATTAAAGTCCAGTAAATGCAAGCGCCTGGATAGACTATCAGTTGATTAGCGCACTTTATAAATCCTGATTGATTGAGTTCAAATCTAGCGATTTCGAAAAGAAATTCTGAAATCAGACAGAATATTGCAGCAAAACCAGAGTCCAGCACAGCTGTGCAGTTACTGTTAAGCAATGGTACCGCTATATAAAATTCTTATGGCAAAGCGTCAACAAACACACTACAATAACAAAATATAAAAAATACCCTTTGTTTTATCCAAAACTTGCAACTATATTTATTATAGTTTGCCATCAGATGAAAAACGACAGAATTATATGCTCAGTTTGATCCAAAGTATATCCTGAAAATATCACTTATAACTCACAGAAATATTGATAGTAAAATATCAGAAAAATTTGAAAATAGGAGGACTGGATACATCTGTATGTACTTTGTTCCTTCAAAAAGCAGGCAAAGCTCAAACAAAAATCAAGATCAACAAACTAAGAAGCATCATCTATCAGTTACCGAATGTGGTGACTAGTGCATTAGAGAACATAAATATGTCAAAGGATACATAAATGTCCTGAAAATCAGGAGCAGCTGACACATCGGTATATCTGATTTATGAATGATAAGCTTGCAGTTTATTCAATAATAAATCCTAGCATGTTTCTGTTTGAAAGGCTGTTCAGTGCCTGACATTGGTTGCACATCTTGTGTTCTTCTCTGACCATTGTATGAAGCATAGGAGGAGGAATGTGTATTCTCTTGTCGAGAAAAAATCAGGTGGTGGGTTTTTGACCCCTTATGCCCACAGAGTCCACTCTACCATATCTGATATCTTTCCCCATCTTAATTTCACATACCAGTAAAAGCCCAGAGTACCCTTCAGCATTCCTTTGCACATCACAATTTTCTTCATTACACAGCCATAGCCATCTACTTTATCCTGCTAAACATCTGCAGTACCTGACATCACTGCTCCTTCCACTCAGTGATACACCTAACTAGTGCCTTGTTCTTGAAGAAACACAACTGGAGTAATAGCTTTCTATCTGGATCTGACACAATACCATCACACTCCTTGAAAAAGTCTCCAACTTTGCCACAAAAACACCCCTTTCAGCTTACTCTGGGCCACACCCACTTCCTACTATGGGCACCAGGCATAGTTGCTGTTATGATGTATTTGAATCTTCTTACTCAGTCTTCAAAGTTATCTGCTCTTAATGGCACCCTAGCTCACCCGCAATGCCATAATGTATATTCACGACTGCTGATTAGATCATCCACAAAGCGCCTCTTATCCTCCGGCAAACCCCAACTGCCCCAGATAATGAACACATTCCTATTTAGTTTAACTGAAATGTGCTTCCACTAGAGCTACCAGCAACAACCTTCTACAAAGTGCATTAAAGGCAAATAGACAATGAGGGCCATCTAAGAAGTAATTCTGTATCATGCGCCAGAGTTATGCCCGGTAGGAAATAGTCAATTCATGCAAATACAAGGATTCTTCTTCCTAAAGTTGTCTTCTCTTTGCCACATTAACATTCTTACATTTATGATGCTTGGATTGGTTTTGCACACACACCAACCTTGCTGACACAGTACACTTCGTGAGAATCCTATCACACTGCCTTGGCATTTGGTGCAAGACCTCTCACGTGCGTAATACAAATGTGTTTTAATATTAGATCCATTTGGTGACACAGCTATCTGTAGAATACAAACAATTGCTACCCTATTACAATCTCAACCCAAGGCAAGGATGCCATTTTCTATATATAGCCTTTTGTTTCCTAACATAATCAGAGGAGACACTTCTTCTGATCTTGAGGGGTCCCTGCATGCTGAAGTTTTCGTCTTGAAGCTGACTGACTTCTCCGTGAGGGGTGTCCAGTCCATGACCAAGATGGGGTCATATCGTCTTACCCGTCAGGTCAAGGGGTTAGATCATCCAGACAGGGGTTTTCTTGGCAAACCATATATTCAAACCCTAGACACATAAGTGAGGGTTAGCATTGCAGGGGTATGCTTGATTATTATAATCTTTTATATGTATGCATATATAACCTGTCTCAACAAAATGGTGGAAATCTTTGTTTTATTCTTTGTGTTGACACTCAATATAACTTTTATCTACTTCTGTCTATTAATGATCGCAGCCCATATCTTTTATACAAGAATCACTCTGGTTCAATAAATATTGAAAATGCCCCTCTGTGTATACTGTATATATTTCTCTGAGCAAAAGAAAAGAAAGCATGAGTGATTAAGCGAAAATTTGAAGTCTGTCACCATGGAGTTGTCATGTTCAGAAGTGATTGCTAGAACTGTTCTCTCCCTGTTTAGGTGAGGGGGGCTGACGGTGGCTCTGCGAGCTAGCTTGTCCCAGGGACAACATATCCCACGGGGTGGATGGAATCAGTCTGGCACAATGCTAAGTTTATGTCATCCACAAACGTGCATTTCCTACTGGTTGGTGGAAATTACACAACATTGTGGCCCAGTCAGCTATTGATCATTGCCATCACCAGAAGTCGTGAGGAGCTGACAAAAAGGCTGCAGTTGGTCCTACAACACATGGTCTATGTAAACCACTTCCCAATAATTTCTTATGCACCACCTCTGGTAGCTTCTGTTCATCCATTCATATCACTCTTATGGTGCCTCTATACTCGTATTATTTTGAGGAAGTGTTTGAGTAAAGAAGCTTTTATTGAATTATATATGTTTAATGTGCAAAACAAAACAAGGAGGAATAAAGCAAAAAAATGCATACATGATGCACCAAAGAAGACACAATTAAAAGACTTGCTTTTGGAAACCTCAACCTCTTACAATGCTGACAGACAACAGTTCCCACAGTCATGCATGTTGCCTTTCCTTTCTCACTGTCCTTTTCTAGTTTTAAAGTGGTGATTCCATGCCTCCAACTTGACACGATTCATGCTCCCAGGGCAATACTTGTGGCTGGGAAATCTCTTTGTGGAGAAAGGACAAGGAAGGAAAGAAACCACAAGCACTGCTATAATAAATAATGCTGATGGGCCCTCAACTTCTAGCAATATCCAGTATGCAATGTAAACTTCCTCTAACGTGCAGCGGATTTTCTGCATTGATCGTCCTGTTGACCTCAATCATGACATTTCCATAGTTAGATTTGAATCCTTAAAATATTAGTCTCAAGGCCAGATGACAAATACATTTTATTCCCCAGTTTATGTGCATGCAAGTCAGTCCCAGATTTACTACCATAATACTGAGATTTAAATATCAACCTACTGAAATATTGTGGGCAAAATGTTGACTGCTAGAATATTGAGAACATAAGTACATTAGGTAAGTATAAGATTAGTATAATTAACTTTACAAATATATACCTTGACAATGTATACATGTATATCTTCAAGGTTTTTAGAGTTGGAGTTATAATTAGTGTAAGAAATGGGAGGACTAGTTGAGGGGGCTAGAACCCACCTCAAATAATAATCACAATCCTTGTTAAGGTGAACCACAAAATTCACTAAATAAACGTGTGCTTAACCCTCTGGTACCGTTGCATACAAGTGATCAGGCTTAACTTGGGGCAATGTGTAAAGTATTTATACAGAATTCAAACTTTAAAAAAGAGCAAACAGAACACTAGAAAAATCCCAAACAAATTTAGATAAATAGAGTAAATGGTAATAATTACAATAACACCAAAACAATAAAAATCCACTAATTAGAACTTGAGTTCTGAATTCTTAAACTTTAAGTTTCAAAATAGCACCAAAAAGTGTTACGCTGTTATATGGTCACGTTAGACCGGGTCAAAGTCGAAAGTTAAAGCTGACTGTGATGGCCTAGAAAAGTTTTACCTTCTAACTTTGTCTCTGGGATGTATGTCAAAAATCCTCAGAAGGACAAGGAAGTAGGCTGTGGCCGAAGACGTCTCCACGTCTCCGGATAGACGCTGAACGAGGTCTCGATAAAGCTGTTGACTTTTTGCGGGATAGGTCTGAGCAGAAGAAATTTTCATTTTGTGCCCAGAGAAGGTCCCTCGCAGGTCAGGTACTTTTCGCACCTTCACCAGTTGAAGATTTCTACCTTGAGACTTAGTCACTTTTTAGGAGCCTGGATTCTTCCAGTGGAGCAAGACAGCAGGTTGTAGTCAAAGAGGGCTCAGCGAGGCTGGACACCGTCGCTGCGAAGTCCCGCTAAATAGGATTTACTGCTGCGGCAAAGAACATAGTGGGAGCAACCTGAGTCTTTGGCCCAGCCTCCATGCACTTTCATCGGATTGGCTTGACAGGTTGGTCTTGGTCCACCTTCGGTTCTCAGAGCAAAAAGTAGCAAAAAAGTTTCTAAGTCCCAGGTTTCAAGGAACTTTAGGAGTAATACACATTTGACACCAGACAAGGACTCAGGACATTGGGTACAGCACTTGGGGTTTAAGATTAACTTCAAGATTCACTACAGCAGAGTCCAGAAGCAGGGTCCAGGGCAGGTCCAGATGGAACTGGTCAGCAGAGCAGTTGAAAGAAAAGCCTCTGGATACTTGTTGTGTCTCTGCAGCCCAAACAAGAGGTCAGCGTTGTGGCTCTCGGAGTCACCTATGGGGCCCTGAGTACAAGGCTGTCATGAACCAGAAGTCTCTGTTCTGCATAAGTATCATGAATACACTGAAGCTTGTTCCAACTCCCCAAAAGGCACTCCAGACACACACAAATTAAATGTGAACCGTAAATACCCAAGGGGGAAGGGGAATGGGATAACTCAGAAAAAGTAGTTGATGCATTCTCTCAGACATATTGCGGTAAGCGCAACTTCGGAATTCTGGTCTAAAAAAGAAAATGTGACTTATCAGTTTTCTTGTGACTACTATAATAGACTAGATTCTGATATGTTTTTTTATAAAGCAAATTAATACCTGGTTTACAAACAACACTTTCTCAGCTACTCTCCTTGAATTTCTGCTAACATGTAAGCGTATCTATTTGCAAAATATATAACAGTGATTTTTTTATGCTGGCTTCCTCTATGGAGTGAATAAGAAATAAGTGTGTGAAAAAACTCACCCTCCTACTAACACTGTCTAGAAACATGAATATAAGGGCACAGTATTATAAGAGGTGACTTAACCACCTCACAACCCACTAAAGATCACAAAAAATGCAGAGTTTTCATTCCATGGCTTCTTATAAAATGATTCCAAGTTCATCAATGTTCATTCCACAGGGCGAATAAAGTGACAATCAGATCCTTCAAAGAAATTATTAATGTACAGGAAAGTACAGTTGTAAGAAATTGGGTTGTTGGTTGACTGGGGTATGAGGCTTGGTCAAGTAACAACCACAATTCTTGTCAAGGTGAGACACAAGCTAAAATTGAATTAACCTGTGCTCAACCCTCAGGTAGCTTGTCTCAGAGCAGTCAGGTTGAACTTAGAGACAATGTGTAAAGTATTTGTTCAACACTTCAAACGGTAATAAAGTAAAAACATCACACAAAAAGGATTCCACACCAGGTCATAGAAAAATAGAACTGTCTGTATTAAATACATCAAGTCCAAAATGACAAACATCCAATCATTAGGAACAGTTATAATCAATATTAAAGATTTTAGTGAAAATAGAGCCAAAAAGCACAAAAAGCCAACTGTGGATATCTGGTTGTGCCAGATCAGGAGATAGTCATAAATCCCATCAAGGGAACACAGGCCAGATACAGGGACCCAGTTAGGCCCACAGAACAAAGGGGTATATTTACAAGAATTGCTGCTAACCAGTTTTTGCGGTCGTTTTTTTACGCTGTTTATCACCGAAAACTATCACCCTGTTAGAGATGTTTGTACAATATGTCACTACATGGCGATAGTATCATCTAGCCGCAGCGAAAACTGCCGCTAACACTAGCGTCAAGGCGATAAAACAATGTGACGTTAGCGAGAGACAAGTGACGAGAAGCCCATTAGCGGCAAAAAATTCACGTTAGTCAGCCCAAAATGGAGCAACCAGGGCCAAGTTCAGCAGAGGTCAACAACCCCCCTAACAGCCAGGATGACCAGCCTAGTCCCAGGGGAGGAGGAAATGCAGAGTCAGGGTCTCATTTATGGAAAGTGGTGCATCGCAGGGGAAAAACAGTGTTACAGCACTTTTCATTGCGCCATCCTTGCGCTACCATGGCAGCCGATGCCTGGAAGCGCGGACAGTTCCTGGGGCCTGGAGGACTTGCTGGGTCTGTGTATGAGACCCCGAATGGGAGGTGGTGGTGCTGAACCTGTGGGCCATGGCGGTGGACACGGAGGCATTGGTGATCGCCCTTAGCTGGTGGCAAAGCCTGATAGGTCACATGGAGAGACATTGCTGACCTGTGTGAAAAGACCGCCTGGCACCCCTTGGAGTTGTGATCGGTATAGGTGCTCCTGCGCACCGACGTAGGGAAGGCTGCATTGCATAACTTGTGCCACCACTACACCGGGGTGCACAAGGAGATTATCAATGGTGCCTCTCTGCTTCATAGGCCGGAGTTTGTGCGGGTACCCGGACGCTGTGGAGGGTGAGGCCCCTAACTTGCGCCAAACTTGTGTTGGGAGTGCCGCAACTTCACCCCTCAGGGGGCACTGTTGCATCACCTGCATCAGGAGGTTACCCAGCAGACTTGGCGGCCACTACTGTACCCAGGCTTGTGAAATTCCGCCTGACTGAGGCTCCTGCTGGCTGAGTCATAGATTCGAAGAGAGCACTGCTGATTGAGCCCTGGTGCTGATGTCCAGGTGAGGAGATGGTGGGGTGCCGAGCGGAGGAGGCCTGGGGGTTGAGTAAAGCCCAGGCCTAGCACCTGTGGACCTTACCCTAAGCAATCCCTGCAATGCGGCTGACCTACATTACCGAGGGCATTGCACAAGACTGGTGGGGGACTCCACTAACTTGTTCTAGTCCCCAGGGGCAAGAGGGTCGGTTCAGGCCCAGGCCCTTGGACGCGCAGCTTGATCTGCTGTCACTCACTGGGACTCTGGGGAACACTGAATCTGGTCGCCGCTATAAGATCTGAGGAGGCAACTGGGTGGTGCTGCCTTTCTTCACCCCCTGATAGTGAGCTCTTGGATGTATGGTGGATTTTCATCGGTGCCACCCGAACGAAGATTCCTGGCAAGCATAAACCTGACCGGAGGAGAGGGGCCAGCTAGCCACACTACACTGCACTACATGTCATACATAGTGCCTGGGCATCTAGCACAACGATGGCCCGCCTGAATACGGGAGCAGCATCGACATTTGTCTGCTCCACCGTGCCAGTGAACTGAGCAGCTGGGCATCGCTGGCAGCTGGGAAAGGTGACAGTGGACACCCTGGACTCCAAATTGGACTCTGTACTTGCAGTGTGTACCTCCCACGAACATACCCGCACTTCCCTTGAGGGCAGCATAGACAAAATCAAAGTTGACTTGACTCTGGAGCGCGCAGATCATTGCAAGCTGACTTACAAGGCACATGACATTGAGCAAGAACTGGCCAAAGTCTCCCCGATTACCCTCACCGCAGCGTTGGAGGAACAGCAGCTAATGGCTCGTGTTAAAGTCACTAGAAAGAACAGTGGAGGATGTGGAGGGCTGCTCCTGGTGTAACAACTTGAGGGTGTTGGGTCTGCCCGAGGGAGCAGAAGGGCTGATGCAGTGGCATATACTGCGACATGGTTGCGTGATCTACTGCCAGAAGGTGCACTCTCCCCAATCTTTGTTGTGGAGCAGGCCCATTGCGTGCCGGCGCGTCATCCGCTGCCAGGGACAGGTCCTAGACCCTTTCCCTTCCACTTCCTACAGGGATCATGACACTGTGCTGAGGGAGGTACGCAAGCTGGGGGAGGTAAAAGTGAATATGGCCACAGTTATTTTCTTCCATGACTACGCTAGTGCTTAAGCGACACCTCCGAGAGTTGGGCATCCAATACTCCCACCTCTTCTGGTCAAGGCTGCGAGTAGTCTCAGATGGTGACACACGATTCTTGGACACCGCTGAACAGGTCTGGACCTGACTGCAATCTACTGGTTGACAGGTGCTGAGGACAGGGAGTGAAGGATTTGCGCAACAAGCTGTCATTCACAGAGCCAGTCGTAGTGGGAAGTGTAGGAGGAATAGGCATCCCCCACCATAACCACAAGCCACCCCATTCCGAAGCTGGTTATAAAAGAGAAGTGGAAGGCACTGCATGTGGTGGCAACAATGCGCAACTGACTGCACTCGGAGACAGGATCCCAACACTTCCCCTGAACGATACCCCAGCGACATGGGCTCTACTGTCCGTGCAGCCCCGGATGTGACTCCTCAGACAGCAGATCACCTTTTTGAAGGTTTACAGGTTGTGCGTCTCTCCTTCTTTCACGGTTCCAGACAGCTCTGGAGAGTCTCTGGCTTTCTGAGGTTCCCAGTCCCCAGCTTCATGTTGCTGGAGTTCCAGTCTACCGAGGTCAGCACTTAGAGGAGAACAGGTCCAGTCATCACCCAAAGGGAATGGGGCACTTGTTCAGGTGAGTGATGGATGTCAAGGTTGTTGGTGGTTTCCTTGGTGCTCCTAGCTGCAATGGCAGGAGGTCGATGATGTCGTTGACCTTCAAAAGGAGGAATTTTGGGAGTTCTTCTGTTATCCTAGGGCCTTATTTATGAGGCCCTAGAGGCACTCTTGCACCACTGCAACATCACTTGATTGACGTTCCGGTGGCGCAATGTGCCACAGCATGTTTACAAGGCCACATAAATCCACTTTCCGTGGCTTTTCATGGCATTGTAAATATATGCCCCTTTCAAGCATTAAACAGTGTGAAAGGGGCATTCCATGGGTGCTGCTGTGAGCGTTCCCACGCCAAACATATGAAATCTGAAGCATTCCCAGGTTTACATGAAACCGTAAACCTGGGAATGCTTCAGAATCGATCACACCCCAAGGGGGGGTTTGGGAGGTGCAACAAGGATAAATGGATTAATTTCTCCTCTTTTTTCCCTTATTCTATGTCTCTAGCATTCAGAAGCACACATAGGAAGAAGAAATTGCCTGGATTGATAGATTTTGTGCACATCAATCTGCTCCGAAACACAGACACCCTTGCACCATGGAACAACGGTGTCTGCATTGGTACATGGCCGCCATTGTACACCAAAGTAGGGTAAAAAGACATGGGGGGCTTTTTTAGTAGCCCCTTGCAACAGTTTAATGCTGCAGGTGTGTCATTTTGTTGACATACTGGCTGCAGGAATAATGCGCCACGTTGCTCCGTATTTACAAAGTGCCGCATCTAGGCATGTGCATCACCTTGTAAAGCCCTACTCCACATTTTACCTGCGTCAGTTATGATGTATGCAGAGTGTGCATTCCCACGCAACAAAGCCTCGTAGGAGTGGCAAATCTATGAGATTTCACTGTGACGCTTTAAGGATGCCACTGCATCAAAACCTTACGCCTGCCTCATGGCAGGCGTAAGGGTGACGCAGTGTCATAGGGATCGGCCTGCCACATGCATTGCTGGAGTTGCTTCATGCTTGTGACACAACTCCAGCGATGCACAACTTTAACGCCAACTGATACATCAGGATTCCAGGCGTATCTGTCACTCCTTGCGACATGGAATGCTGTCCATTGAATATGGCACATCCATTGTGTCGCAAGGAACGCGCAGCGAAAAGTATTTCATCGCTGTTTTATTGCAGCGATGCAACACTTTTCATAAATGAGGCCCAGGAATGCGCCTTATGTTATTGATAGTGCGCATTCCTGCCCTTTTGTTTCATCGTGGGGCAGCGCAGCAACATTCCTTGCAGCGCTGTTTGGCACCAAAACATCTGAAATGAGGCCCCAACTGTTTGCACCAATTTTAAGACCAGGTATTTTCTGGCCTTAAAAAACTGCCTCTAATTGGACTTAAATGCAGTTTTTTTGGTTTTGCGATATACAAGGGAATACTTGTAAATATCACGTCGTGTGTTTTTCGGGAGTTTTTACATGGGAATGTCTATCTTGTATCTCATTCTTGGTAAGTCACACAAATAGTAGTGCTGATGTGAAAAATTCACGTTAACGCATGAAAATTGCCGCTAACTGCAGTTAGCAGCAACTTGTAATACGGCGATTAAAAAAGCTGATGAAAAGTCAAAAAATGTATGCTGTGGCGACGTTAAGCCCATGTAAATATGCCCCAAAGTATCTTCAATCCTTGTTTGCAAGAATACTTCACACAGCTGAACCATGCGTCGGCTCCAGGATGTGGCAAGGCTGTGGTGCGAGGCCTTGCGTCGTCATCGAAGATTATGTTGATGTGGGCTTGTGATCCGAAGCCCGGCATCGAGGATGTGTCATGCAGTCGGGGTGATTCATCGGTTCCGAGGAGCTGCGAGGCTGCGATGCAGAGTCTGGAGTCGAGGCTGCCAATGACGAGCGATGTAAAGCACTACGCACAAGATGCATCGCGCAGCAGTGGTTCCAAAGGAGGTGCGGGCTGCAGCAGTGATGCGTGTCTTTCCAAGTGACGGATTCCACGCAGTAGCGTTGATGAGTCGCTTCTGCTCAGTGTTTGCGCCATGCAGCAGAGAGATGCGTCTGTTCCACGAGATACAGAGAGGCTGGCAGAACAACTTCAGCCTGCTTCCAAGGGTCCAGGACTGTGGTAGTACCACTTGGCAGGGTAAACTCACAGGTGCAGGGTTGTTGGTAGCATATTATATCCCTGAGGCTTCAGATCTGGAGGCAAGCCAATTAGCGCTTGGAGTTACTCTGATTTTCTGGGTTCAGAAGATGCAGATCCAGTTCATCTCACCCAGGCAAGAGGGCATCAGGCAACAAGTCAGCACACCAAGGAAGCATTCCTTCAGAGCATCAGTCCAGCAGAGTGGCAGTCCTTTCAGCAGCACAGCAGCCCTTCTTCCTGGCAGAGGATCCATAGGTCCAGAAGTGTGCCAAAGAGTTGGTGTTCGAGCTCCAATATTTATACTCAGTTGTGCCTTTGAAGTGGGGATATGCTTCTAGAGGTATGCCTTTTAAGTACACAGGTGCCCTGCCTTCCTGGCTCCACACTTCCTACAGGGGGTATGCAGCCCTTTCTGCAGAGGCTTCAGGCACCAAATGGCTATGGCAGGAAAATGTCAACTTTTTAAGTGGCGTTTTCAAAATTGTAATTTAAAATTCGCCATCCTCAGTAGTCAAGATTTTTCATTACAATTCCAGAGACAACAAAAATGATCAAGTTACCTGTTCCCATTTGGAAATTTCCCTTATAAAATGTAATAAGGTAACTCCAATAATATCCTATGAGCGAGGTCAGGCTTTGCAGTAGTGAAAAATGAACGTAAAAGTTTTTCACTACCAGAACATGGAAAATGTAGAATACATGTCCAACTTTTTACATAATCTGCACCCTGTCCTCTGGGCTATCCAGGGTCTACCCTAGGGGTGACATATGTATCAAAAAGGAAGGTTTGGGCGTAGCAAAAGGTTTATTTTGCCAGGTTGAAACAACTGTTTAAAACTGCACACACAGAGGCTGTTATGGCAGCCTGAGATATGTTTAAAGTGCTATTTAAATAGGTGGCACATTCAATGTTGCAGGCCCACTGATAGGATTTCATTTACAGGCCCTGCACACAGATAGCACCACTTTATGAAAGACTTACAGGTAAATTAACTATGCAATTAACTATGCAACTTTGGATGTAAGCCAATGTTACCATGTTTTAAGCAGCGAGCAAAAGTACTTTAGCACTGGTCAGCAGTGGTAAAGTTCTAAAACCAGCCAAAACAAAGTCAGCAAACAGGAGGGTTAAAGGCAAAAAGTTAAGGGGTAAACCACATCAAGGATCCCAGGTCTATCAACATTCATCAGTGATAGTACACCCTCCTACCAAACCCTTGAGACCCTCAAGTAGTGGCAAGAGAAGCAGACATCCAAGGCAACATGAAGAAAAATGTGTGGCTCCAAAAGGCCAAGGTTTCCAAGACTCCAGCGGCAGGTTTGGTTAGCCATTAGATTAATTTCACTTTCACCTTTTCATACAGAAGATTCACAATGGCCCCTATCACAAAATGTGCAATATTTTGTTTTAGTCTGACTTTCAGTTTGTGGTATCCTTGTCCACGGTGACTGCCATCTTGGATGAGGCATCACTGTAAACAAATCCTTGCAATGGAAATGTGTTAAGGAATTTTGCTGTAAGGTTCCATTTCTTTTTATTACAGCTTTTGAGCCCTCCTCTATATTTCTCTTTAAACATATCTGCAATCATAACAATGGCAGGTAGGGTTGGTACTCCTTCAGGTTCCTAAGACAGCAGGGCAGACTTTCTTCAGATTCTTAACAGGTCCAGGAGTGTTCTGTGAAGGGTACTGGGGAAGCCACATTTATGTCCAGTGCCAACCTGTGGGTGGGGGAAACTCCTGACCCCTCCCTAACCAATGGAGTAAACATTCCCAGGGGCGACCCACTTTTGCAGCACTTCTTGTCTGTTTTACTGTAAGCTATCTCATGGCTTACAGTGCCCCTCTCTACCTACCAACGACACAGAAACTTTAATTTTCCTGGTCAGAGTTCCCTGTGCCCACCCACAAGTGTGCCTTTGATAACAGGCAAACACTCCCTTGTGATCACTAACACACTCATTGGACGATGTGATCAGTGATGTCATCAAGGATGTCATTTGGGATGTCATCAGCGATGTCATAAATTATGTCGTAGAACATGTCATGAGTGATGTCATATGTGAGGTCATAAGCAGTGCATGGTGGGGGGGCAAGTTATAGCTAGCATAGCTAACTATAACTGATGAATTTCTGTGTTTTTAGTGTAAAACATTAATATTGTCACTGTTGTCCTAACCATAATGTTACATTAACCTTTTTTTTCAGAGTGTTTTTTTTTTACTTAAAGTAATACTTAATTACCATAAATAAATACAACCCCCACCATTCAGGGCCTGGCCCTGGTGATTCCCTCACCCATGGCCATTTTTTTTAAGTCAAGGGGAGGAGGTGCCCCTCCTTGGGCTGATTTTGGCCCCAGGGCCGGGTGCACTTTTTATGGGGAGGGGGCCTGTGGTCTCTGTCCCTGGACTGATTTCAACCCAAGAGACTCCATCCCTCGGGACCCAGTGATATTTGTGGGGGAGTGGACATGCGGCATCCCTCTTCAGGCCAATTTCGGTCACGGGTACCTCATCACCCGGCATAATCTTTATGTGGGGAGTGGTGCGCGCTGTCCCCCTCCCTTGGCCGATTTCGGTCCAATTTTGATTTGGACCAGGGGGACAGAGCCCCCGTCAGGCTGATTTCGGCTTCCGGGACTATATCCCAAAGGGACCTGGCACTATTTTTAGGAGAGAGGGGAGCTCGCAGCCACCCTCCCCAGGTTGATTTCAGCCTCAGGGACCCCATCATCCAGTGCCCAGCAACATATTGAAGGGGCGGGGCACATGGCCACCCTGCCCAGGCCGATTTTGGCCCCAGGTACACCATCCCCAAGAGTCCAGTGCCATTTTTATGAGAGAGGGGGCATGCCCCCCCTTGCCAGGCTGATTTCAGACTTGAAGACCCCATCCTCCAGGCCCAGCAACATATTGAAGGGGAAGGGGGCATGCGGCCCCCCTCCCTGTGCTGATTTTGGCCAGGGTACCCCTTCCCCGGGGTCCGGCAACACATTGAAGGAGGAGAGGGCATGCAACCCCACTCCTTGGGCTGATTTTGGCCCTGGGAGCCCCATCCCCTGGGGCCAGGCATCATAATTAGGGGTGGGTGGCATGCACACTCCCTCCGCTGGCTGATTTCATGTCCATCCTTCTGGGCCAGGAACCTTAAAAGTGGACGCCCTCGTGGCCACACAGGGCACCCACCATATCCTTGTTGCGGGCCGCGGGGGTAATCCCAAGAGCCCTGTGACCCCAGCCGGTCCCCACATCCAGCGGGAGCCCACATTGCACCCGCCAACAGGGAGCAGCTTCTAATGCATCATGGCAGGCAGGAAAACAGATCTCAAGTCTGCTCCCAGTGGGCAGGAGCATTTCTAAACATCCTACTAGCTGTGAGCAGGTTTGTTGTTTTCTCGGGCTTGGCGGGTGATTTAAAGTTGCTCCCACCAAGTGAGAACAAGCACAGGTTTCCCTGCCTGCACTGCTTGGAAACCGCTTTGTCCCGGGCTGTGGGCACCCTGGGACATAGCTCCTGTCCCGGCCCCAGGGGTTGGCTCCCCGGGACCATTAATGGCTCAGGAAGGGTGTCCGCGTGACCCCCCTCCCTTAAAGACTTCAGCCAGGGGGTGGGCTCCCTGGGGCCTTTTTAGACTCAGGGAGAGGGGCATCATGCCCCCTCCCCATTGTGTACATTTGGGCCCCGGGGTGGACTCGCCAGGGCCTTTCAACGTGGCCCCCTCCCCATAATCAATAATATCAGTCCCGGGGTGGGCTACCCGTGTCCTCCGATGGCTTGGGGCGGAGGGCTGAACAGCCCACCTCCCCTTTCTAAACATAGCCCTGGGGTAGGCTCCTTGGAGCTTATACTAAATATATGTTGCCCGGCTGCCTTTTTTTTTTGCTGCATTTTATGCAGGTTTTTTTTTTATCCATACTCTGCTCCCATATATCTTTCTTGCAGAACTTCAGGATGGGGGAATAAGTCCCCAAGTCCTGTACTAGCTGCCAACATTTTTCTCATGCTACTGGCAGACAATCAGAGCACTCATGGGAGTCTTTCTCTTGTGGGAGTGGGACTGCCCAGAGGTAATAAAGCTCTCTGTGCCAATCAGAACGCTCTATTTTTAAAATGGCACTCCTGCAAGAGTCTCGAAGACTCTCTTGAGACCAACTGTCAAAATATACTATTATTTTTTACTCTTAATATCTCAAAAACTACTGAACGGATTAACACCTAATCATATAAGTCACAATCTATGGACCAAGAACTAGCTTCCTGCAGAATTTGGTGTTCAGCAGTTTTTGCTAGAGCCTCTCTAAGAAGTCTGAGGAAATGCATGGAGATGTTTTACATTTTGGTACCCCCTATTTTTCTCGGCCTCCGCTTAACGGTTCACCCCAAAACGTTCCAGAAATTAGCTGAGGTGGATGAACTTCTTTTTGAGAATCTTTCGTGAAGAATCTTCAAACGGGTCCAAAGTTATTGGCAAACCAAAAACCGCTCCTTCTATGGAAAAGCAGACTTAACTATAACTACCTAGTGGCAACTACCACTGGGTAATTAATATATATTCATATATATTACCAGTTGCCAGTAGGTAGTTATAGTTAGGACCTAGTTTCAATAGACAAAGAGTTTTTTCTTTTGCTAATAATTTTGGCGTTGTTTGACAAATCTTCAAAAAAATTTCAAAACCAGAACGCCAACAATCACTTCATCTGCTGTCTTGAAAGTTTTGGTGGCAGAGAAGAAAAGGGGGAGTCCCAAAACACGTTTTCCCTATGCAATTTCCTATAGGGATTTTGAACTGGACTACAACCTGAACCGCTAAATGGAATTACACCAAGTTTGGCAAGAAACCAGCTCTTGGTCCAGAAAGAGCCATTTTTGTAATTTGTGCAAATCTGTTCAGTAGTTTTGAGTTATTGCAGAAGAATATTTATTTATACCTAGGAATGCAAATCCTCCATGGATCAAACAGATCTCATGATCAGATCTGAGTGTCCGCCAAAACTTTAACCAGAAAGTGTTAGCACCCTCTTGGGACAAGGGACTGAGTCAGAGTCCCCCCAATAATGAAAGAAACAACAAAATGGGCAGGGTTGGAATACCCTGACACCCTAGGCCTGGTGCTGGGGTCCCAGAGGGACCTTGCCAGGGGTCAAAAATGTTTTTTATAATTGTTGGCATGAAAACTTGGTAGATCCGCAAATCTGTGGTAAAAAAATGTTAACAAAACAAGCGCCGTCTACCACGCTTGGTTTTTCGAGAGCCACTCGGGTGGGCAAGGGTCCGGGGGGATATATAATTAGTATTAAAGGGGGGGGAAGAGGGGTGCATGTGCACCCCACCCCCAGGACGATTATGGCCCTGGGGAACACCATCACCCAACTAAGTCCCTGTGTCCTGTAATGGCGGCCACAACATTTCTTCTCATGTTGCGGCCAGCCAATCACATTAGCCAGGTGTCCACATGCAGGGGTTTGGCTGCCCTCAGGGGGTTTGGCGCTAGGCCTGGCAACAGATTAGGCCCTGCAGCCTGGCAACAGACCAGGCCCTGCAGCCAACCCAACCCTGTGGATGGCCTAAGGCCATGCAGAGCATGGGGAGGCTGCCTGCTAAGGTTGGGCAGAGGACGCAGGCTATGCACTTTGGCCAACTCCCAGCTGCACACAGCCAAATAACGGGCGTGGCTGGGCACTGGGCAGAGGGTCTATCTGCAGGCCATGCCCTGCAGCCAACCTCACGTTACTCATCGGGCCAAGGCCGTGTGTGGCGAGGGATTCGCTGCCCTAAGGGGGTTGGGCCTACTCTATGTCATGGGGGGGCTGAAGGCCATGCACAGCGAGAGACGGCTTCACGCAGGAGGTTAGCTGCCCTGGGGGGTTGGTCACAAAAAAAACTCCTATACAATTCACTGAATGAAACAAAGGTTAAAGTGACATTATAGTTGGGTGAAAATGTTAGTTTAAACATAACATATCAAACGAAAAAGACACTGAAATTCACCAGTTATAGTTATTTCAAGTAACTATAACTCATGCCCTCGCCATTCACTGCTTATGATTCACATATTACAACAATGATAAAATTATCTATGACATCATTTAAAACATCATAGATAACAACTGAAATGACATCATTGATGACAACACTGTGCATGGCGAGGTAGGACTCTCTTTAAAGAGGTAGATTACGGGGCTGAGATTTTGCTTCAAGTTATTACAGCCAAAGCCTTGAACTCCTGCATTCTCTCTTCACAGCACTACTGTTCTCGTACTTTTTAGCAAACATCATGAAACATATGTGTTCTTTAAACCTTGCGACAGTATCTTTCTGTTTTCAGTATTTTGGCACTAGGACACTCAGTGCCTAGATAACTGCATGCTTAATAAATTAAAAATCAATCATTCAAGGCAAAGATGTCACACTGTACCTAACTGTACAGGAACAAACGGCACCAAATAGAGGACGTACTGTCCCAGTGTGAGACAAAATCCCACACAACCATGGTCCATGACCAAATACACACACTTAAAACTTCTTTTCAATCAAGTAGGATTCCCTCACTGAGGATACACCATAGTTCGCTACAAAGTGAATATTACCATTGCTCACTGACGCATACCATTGTGCTCCAGTGCACATATCAGCACTGGCGTATAACATACGACTGCAAATACTCAGATGAGCTAACAGTTCATGTCATCTAGTGAGTCTTTGGTTACACCTGTTTATAACACCCAGCAGGGCTCAGCCCCTCATTTAAAGTTTAAGCGCGCACTGACGCAAAATGCTGCACACGTCACATAATGCTGGGACAGTCAAATACAGGACACGAACAAACACAGGACACTCCAGGTCTTCCTTGATCCACTGGGAAATTGCACAGGACACAACACACTCAACAAGTACCTTGCAGTGCTTTCCGGATTCTATAAAATGTCGTCATGTGGCAGGATTGTTGAAAGGGTAGGCAATGTATGTTGTGTAAAGCGTGACAGTAAAGAAACTTGGTGCTGAAGACTTGGTTCAACTGAAAATGAGATGGCAACCACTGCATTTAGCAAAGGGTCGCTTTTAGTCGCTCAATGGGACGGAGGGGCGAGGGCGGCCATGGTTCCATGGTTGTGTCTGAGTTCTCCCAGGATGAGAGACTGGGTGCTCCATCCACAGCTTTACGCAGGTACTAGGCATGTCATGATGTCATCAGCAGGGGCGCCACAACGGGGGCTAAAAAACACCCTAAGATCGAGAAGCCGTTTCTTTCTTCTTTGCCCACGCGTCTCGATGGATGGAGGATCCAGACACACCTGTCCTGAGGCTGGGAGCCGCTTTGCAAAACACCCCCCCTCACCTGGAGCAAGAGACTGACATTGTTGCAGAAACGAAGGGGTGTATCTGACAAATGTGGCTAGTTTGCTGGTTTGACCCCTTGACGGGGTAATGAGTATCTGGGTATGGGCTGGCTGGAGGTGGGACTGACCTGCACCTTTCGGCCCTACCCTGGGTTGCCTTAGATTGATTATTGATGGAGACATCGCTTGGAGGCTGGTCAGGCCACAGTCGCATTTTCAGGGGCGGTGCGTTATGAGGTTCCCTGGTGTTGTGTGCGTTTGTATTTGCTTGTATGTACTTTTTCATCCCTCGCCTAGTCAAGAGGAGAACTTGCCCAGGTGAATGTTGATGGCGTTATTTGCCTCTGACTCTTGGTTGAGAACGGAAATTGTTGGCAGAAGGTGCCAGCCCCTGTGGGGGATGGAAACAGAAGATGCTTTGCTGTCTGGTATGGGGCCATCGGTAGGAGCATGCAACTGGGGGAGCTGATCCCCAGTACTGAACTGGGTACCACTGCTGAGTCATTGTCTAATGTGTTTGGATCTTACATATTGTCAAGTGTCACTTGCTATAAAATCTGTGCGATGCGTGTACTTGCTCTCCGTATCGCTGACAGGTGTAACTGCCGTCCATTCCTGCCTTGAATGTTAACAGGTTAATAGCTACATCTTGGTATATATGAGGAAGTAGAGAGTTTTGAACAATGAGTTCTAGCAGAAAATATATTTAGTTGTCAAAATGTTTGCCTGGGAATCCATCATAGGGTTCCGAGATACAAGGAAGTGTCGGGCTCAGCCTCAGCCTCAGCCTCGGGTAAAATAGCCCTTTATTCGAGTGGTGAGAACGGTCAAGAAGAACACGTCTAGCAGGAACTGAGCCCTGGAGCGCGACGTGAATTTCAAGCTGCACCTTTTAGCCTAAAGCCGAGTGATAAGGCTCGTAATCCCCCATTCCTAGCAGGGCCCTTCCCGACAAGGATTCCGGCACTTGACTGATGCACGGTTTGCACACATTGCATTGTTTATTGCGAAGGCCAGGCACGTTTTACCTCCTAACACACTGATTCGCAAAGCAAATTGTACTAAAAATGAAACTTAGGGCGGAAATACTAGCATTCACTATCACAAAATTCTAAAAGCAGGAATGGTGGGTTGTTGCCCTCGTAAATGGGGGCGGCTGTTAAAAACCTTTCCATGATGGTGGATTTTCCATGTCTGCAAATGTGCTCTAAGAAAAGCTGGTAAACATCCACAAACAAGCATTTACAATGCAATGGTCTCGGCATTGTTAAAGTTAGAGCTATTGGCATTGCTCATGACATTATTTTTTTTATGTTTTTGTTTTTAAAACATTTAAAGAAACGGCATTGTTATTTGGCTCCATATAGCGCCTTCCTCAACTTGACGCTTATTTGACTGAATATTGAAATTATAATTTCATAAAGTGTGACGTGCGCACATTCATTGGGATGTGTATGTTAAAATCACCACTCTTTTCTAAAGCAGTCTACACATTGTTAAGTCTAGTAGCGAAGAAGTGTTTCTGTCTAAACATAACACATAATTACATCGATTGTAACGTGTATTGTGGATGGAATTTCTACTAACGTCGGCTTCTCAATAAACGGAAGGTGATCGGTTTGCATGTTATTTGTTTTTGTTCATAAATTGTGCACCTGAAGAGAGGGTATCCGAGGAGGCTTATTTAGAAACCCCTTAAAAGGGCAAGATTCTATGATAGAGACCACCTAATCTGTCAAGAAAAAAAGAAAAAAGATCTGCTAATAGTATGTATTATGAGACATTCTGTTTTGAATGTAAAAGTACACCAGGCAATCAATTCAAATTGGCATATTCTGAATGCAAAATCAGATGATTCAACGAGGATACAGAAACCAGTTCTCGCCCATCGTAAAAATAATAGCTTGAAAGACACCCAGTTAGATCATGCCTGAAAATAAGCAGCAGTTTCATCCTAAAAACTATTGATGGAAGTAACCCAGTTAAAGGAAATTTCAAATGTGGCCAATGTATGGTCTGTGATAGTGCCATTGAAACAGACATGTGGACACACAACGGATAGAAGATACATTTGCAGAAGATGACGAAGTGTAAAATCCAGAGCGTCATATACCTTCTGCTATTTCCTTGTGGGCAAGGTTACGTAGGGGAAACAGGCTGCAGCTTTTATACTCGATTGACCGAACACAGATCAGCCATTAAAACCCCAAAACTTATGGCACCTATAGTGAAACACTGTGGAGAATGAGCACTCACCGGAAAGTCTCAAATGGCTGAATCTGGAGAAAATCACTACTAGAGAAGCAAAGGATGGATCAGAAGTGAGAAAAAGAACATTTAAAAGAAAAAAATTACTCCAAACTCACACAAAAGGATTAAACAGTGAGATCTCATGGGAAAACACCATTCGACACACCTAGACAGAATATGCTGAGGCTAGAGATCCGGCTGAGCTTCATAGATCAACACGGTGTTCCAAAGGAAATAAGAGACGTTTCAAATCCTATCTCCCCAAGCTGCACTTCAAGTAAAAGTATCAGCCAAAATGATACACAACCCCCATAGGGGTTTAGGCTAGTATCCAGAGGCATTCAAATGGACATTATCAGTGGATTATTTTGCCAGTTATGGATGTATCCTTAATTAGAAATTGAGTGACCTGTTACCTATTAAATAACTAGCAGCCTATTTGCTAGGTCTCGCCTGACCCAGCGCATGCGCTGGTCTGGCGAGACTTATTGAGAGGGCTCCAAGAAGTGCTACCAGGCCAGCCTAGAGCTACAGTGCATGTGCGCGGGCGCGCGCGCCGCGCTTTACCGCGATTACTTTCACTTTCGCAGCCACAGGGCCGCTTTGATGTTTGATCGTGATCGTGATCCCGATCACTTTCACTTTCGGGGCCGCATGCCCGCTTTGCATAGCCAATAGGTCTCGCTTTTGGGACCTTATAAGTATTTAGTTATGCAACTGTTGCATAGCTAAACACTTATAAGGTCCCGAATGCGAGACCTATTGGCTATGCCAATGCTTGTTTTTTTCTTGCTGCTCTGATCCATATAGGCTCTAGAACTTCCCTCGGGTCAGAAGACAGCACTAGAGGGATAACACCATGAGGTGTCATTGTTATCTATCATAATACAGTTTCCATCAGGTCAAATAAGGTTATAATCTATTTACGGTTTTATCTTCTTATAAATATAAATCGGTGACTTTTGACATCGAACTCCCCCTCTTTTGTGGTCTGTGGGATTTGCCTTCCCGATTCACTCCAATTTTTTACATTCAATTGGGTCTCACTTAAGTTGCCAGAATAGACCGCTGGGATAATCGTACTGCTGGGTGAATACAATTCTTCCATCCAGCTTTTATTTTGTACGGTTCTTATCGTATCTGGTTTTGGCCCTTGTGAGTCAGATATACTTCTAGCACTTGCCCGTTTCATCATGGCCACCACATTTTAAGGTTCATCCGGGAACAAATGCTGAGGGTGGGCCTAGGAACTTGATTGGCCCATTCAAACAGTAATTTAAGGAGCCGCAGATGCCGAACACTTTTCACAGCATCTGACGGGTGGCGTTTCAGACTAGCACCAATTACAGGTAAGAACCTTGAATGGCACTCTGGCAGTTATATGCATGCCTTTATAAAGAGCACAAATATTTTATGATTTCGAAGTATCACTTAAAACTTGTCCCGCTATTTAAGAGCCCAGGGTCCAATGAGAGTACGTGAGCATTTTGCAAGCTGGAGCAAACGCTCTTCCGATATAAGGGAACATGCTCCTTGGGATACCCCTCGGGGGCATTGTTAGAGCTTTAAAGGTAGGCCACATTAACCCAATCGTTTGTTGAAGCATACACAAATATGGTCCTTTTCAGAAATGCAATTACGTTAAAGTACCCCTGATTTTTTGTAAACGCATGATATTATATACAGCGCGAAGAGTCCATACATTGACTCCATACACTAGAGCAGCTTTGCACCGCAAGAACTTTGTGAGACTTGGACTGACGGCCCTGGTGAAGGTTGTTGTTCGCCATGAACACCAACATCTTTCTCCGAGGTCAAGCAGAATTGCCTCGGAGAAACGCAGCGGCGTTTTCGGATTGGGGGGCGTGCTTTTCTTTCTCTCCTCTTGCCATTGGCTGGAATGTTTACATTCCAGAGGAGAGAAAGAAAGTAAAAAACACGCCCCCGAATCCGAAAAAGACGGGGCTTAAACGGACAGACGCCCCTCTCCTCCAATGGCTGGCCTCCGTTTAGGAAGCCAGCCAATGGAGAAGAGGGGCGGGTTCAAGCCCCGTATTAAAAAACATTAAATCTCGCGAGCGAGACTGCGCAAGCACAGCCTTCGCTAGCCGAGGCCTAAAAAGGAAGTTTACGGGTATCATACACACATTTCCCAGCTAGTTCCCCCTTAGTCACCCCACCGTGAATACACTATAATTACTTTAGAGGGCAAGTGTAAGTGCGCATTCAGGGTATGAATGGGTGATAGAGGCAGTGTTCGAAGTGGGGTAAAAAAAGTTGGGGAAATGTGAGTGGAGGATGAGAGGGCGGGAATAACCCGAGAACTGGGTCAGTGGGCGGAGTCAGAGGTGTGGCCAGAATGCGCAAAACATTCCAATTTTTAGTATTTGTTTCACATTTCACTGACCAGTTACAGCTTATGTTATTACACATAATTATTTAAGGTTTAATATGAGTTACTGACATTAAAATACAATCAAAAAGTGGGATATGTTTCCAATCACAGAATGTCCCAAATACGCTTAAAAGTGGAAGCACAAACCATTTGTCTCAGGTCCATGGAGTTTCCTTTTTCCACAAGAGCAGTTCAAACATAAATGGTAAAAATATCCTAGTTTGCAAAAGTTTTCTAAATAATTATGGCTCTGCATATTTGCAACATAATACAACATCTGCTACATAATCTGACAATTGTAACTAATAAATTGTTTGTAGCTCAAACGGATCAAAAGTTACTAAAATAATGTGACTTGTGTTGCTGCAAAGAGGACGGCTCTTTGCAAAGGTTGACTGATCACCTTTCTCACTGCTGCATTTGTATGTTACACTGGTACTAATAAGGCAAAATCTTTCCAAAGACTGTTAGCATGTGTAAAAATGTCAAAATAATAAAGTGTCAGAAAATATACTGCATTATGTTGCAGCCTTTTTTTGCTGAATAATCTAGTCAACAATGCGACATAATTTTGTCTTCTTTTGCTGCATAATTCCAGTGGCCCCAAAGCAGGCAGCATGTCTTAAAAGTGCTTGAGCATGAAGCAGAGAAATGTGAAGTTTGCTAACATAGTTTGGTGTGTGTGTGCAAATCCTGTTTTGCCAATCCCTGGTGAGTTGCAACTACTACTGCTGAAACAAGGCCAATGGAGGTACCAATGGGTGAGGCGGACTGGCCTCAAGGGCAGGGCCGGCTTTAGCGCTGGTGGCACCCTGTGCAACAATGTTTGTTGGTGCCCCCCAATGACCACCTCTGCCACGGATTCCCTCAATTCTACCCTTTAACAGTGCCCCGAGTGTCTCCATAACAGCACTCTCTCTCAGATGCATTTAATTTGATTCACAGCGCCACTCATACCAGTGTAGGGTTTCAGAGCACTTTACATCACACACACTACACACAGACAATCAATAATACGTGTGTAAATCACTGTATAGGAAATGTTACAGAAGACAAAGGGCCGTCTAAAGGCAGCACCCGATGGGAACACACCGGTCGCACCGCCCTAGAGCTGGCACCTCTCAAGGGTCCTGTGACCTCGCTCCAGGGTGTGCTGCTTCATAAGCCTTCCCGCAACACTAGAGGTGAACTTCAGTATGGATTGGAGGGGACGGGCCTCCATGGTTAACCCACACTTGCCCCCACTAGGGTAAACCTGCTGGTGCTAAGACACCAGGGCTTCTATGGTCTTGCAGGGCCTTCTTAGGCCTAGCATGGGAATGTGCTCCCTCAGGAGAGTGGTCTGGTGGACTGGTCATGAAGACTGAACCTGGTTCCCCAATTCCAATTCGGCAGCTCTGACCAGAGTGCCACATCCTCTCCCCCACTGAACACCATACCGCCCCACTGAGAGAAACTTGCATGGCCTTCAACTACAACCCAGTTGTGCCCAGCTATAAATACCTGGATGTGACTCAGTGCAAATTACGCACTAGACAAGAGCAATATGCTGCCTAAAAAACGTAACAACAGCCTGAAAAAAGCAAACACCTCATAGGGAATGGAAGATTAAGTTAAGCATGTGAAATGTAAGCAGGAACAACATGGTAATGCATTTACACTCACTATTCAGAAATCAGTGAGTGATTGTGCCTGAAAAGTTAAGGACATGACTACAGGGCCCGGAAGGGTCCCGCTTCAATGTCCATTGCTTATGTCCTTACAAAACGCAAGCAGTATGGTAAAAAAGTAGGCCTGGGCGAACATTCCGTTCCGCTCGCGGAAATTGCGATAATTTGACGTTTTTGCAATCTGCGGAGAGCGCGAAAATGTCAAAATTTCCGTAATCCGCATCTTACCAGAATTTTTTTTCGTGCTCGCGCTGTAAAAAAATACATTCTCGCGTGCGCGCGATCGCCTTACCTGAATCCCCACGTTCGCCGACAAGTTTTCCCTATCCGGTCGCGTTCTCCACAAGATGTTGGATTGTTGGTAGCCTTTTGCGCTGTCTCGCGACAGTTCGCGCCCACATTAACGTCATTTGTCGCACGATCATGTCTTTCATCGCGCGATCACGTCTTTCGTCGCGCGATCATGCACCGCGAGAGTATGAGATGCTTGAGATCTCGAGCACGTCATTCTCCACCGCGAGCGAGAGCGTGAGGACGCGGGCACGTCATATCGAACCCAAGCGGGCGAGACAAGTGAAAACAAGATGGCCTGTGAGCAACTGCATGGGTAAGTTGGCGAGCCGCGATCACGCAGAAAATACCGCGAACGGGCGGGAAAAAAACGTCCGCGTCTTCGCGATATTTCCACATGTTTGCGGAGATTTTTAACATTTTCGCGATAGTTAGGGAAAGTGAATTTTGCAAATTCCGCCCACCCCTAGTAAAAAGACAGCATCCATTAACACCTAGCCGCGGTACACATTTTGTTTTCCAATCCACCCATCAATCCAGCATTGCAGTATCTCCAAAAATGGTGCACATCCTCATTCAGGGAAAACAATGCTTTTTCAAAGAAAAGATCAAACAAAAGTAGCACTTCACTGGGAAACTCAATTTGGCCGCTTTGTGAACACTGTCATGCTTTATTTAGTTTTTTCTTTATTTTTCATATTTTGAACCTTTTATTTCTCTCCGTCCCGAAGCTGTACTCTGGAATAGAATAATGTCAGAAAAAGACAACACGTGCAGCAAAAGTATTTTTCTTTTTTGGATCCATTTCACAAGGGAAGAAATACGCGAAAGGAGGAAAGAGAGGATGAGAACCCTTTCTTGAAGTCACGGTTTTCAAGAGGGAGAAAGGGAGGGGGGGGGGGGTCAGCTGCCAGCGACGGAGCAGAAGTGGACACTGTCCTTTTCTTCTCTGGCAAGAAAGAAAAGACAGAGTCCTTTCCTTCTCTGCGCACCACCCGTCCCCGAACGGCGGGAACAACGAACCTTCTCTGCAGGCCTTGGCGATTTCTGCCGTCCTGGGACGCATTATTAAAGCGAGAAAAGGAGGGGCACGGGATCTAAACTATAGAAGTAGGGGCACGCCGTGCCCTGCCGATCCCGCCCACTTCGACCACTAGATAGAGGAAGGTCATACCGCATATTTTCCGCATGGAGAAAAACAAAAAAGTTTCGAAACGCAAATGTACTTTCGCATTTCATTTTAGAAAGTGCAGTGTGTTTTTTTTTATGAAGAAATTATTACGGATTTGAGTGTTCCTGCAAACTGCGCGAGTTTTAAATTCCCCGAAGCACTTATGGGATTCCTAACGAATTCCATAAAAGCTACTTTTTTACAATAAATGCAGGTGCAAGCACATTTCAGTGCATTTCCTTCAGGGGCCTTTCCAGCATCGGACCCATCATTGCCGGCTTCCACTGGTTAACAGCTCGTCGTGCTGGTGCCTGCCCCTGCCTCTCTGACGTCATCCGTGTCACAACAGATCAGATCAAGCTGCGGCACCGCCCGCACTCTTAGGTGATCCGCTAAGACCCTGTCAGTCAGTTGATCTTCTTAGCGAGGCTTTACAAAGAACGTACTTTATCTGAGCATTCCGTGGTGACACCACACTCTTCTCTCTCTGCTGCCCATAACTCATTCCGTGGTGACGTGACGCCACACTGTTCTCTCTCGGCAGCCCATAACTCATTCCGTGATGACACCACACTGTTCTCTCTCCGCTGCCCATTTCTCATTCCGTGGTGACTCCATCACTGTTCTCTCTGCTGCCCATAACTCACTCTGTGGTAATTCCATCACTGTTCACGCTCTGCTGCCGATAACTCATTCCGTGGTGACGTGACGCCACACTATTCTCTCTCTGCTGCCCATAACTCCTTCCGTGGTGACTCCACCACTGTTCTCTCTGCTGCCCATAACTCACTCTGTGGTAATTCCATCACTGTTCACGCTCTGCTGCCGATAACTCATTTCGTGGTGACGTGACGCCACACTGTTCTCTCTCTGCTGCCCATAACTCCTTCCGTGGTGACTCCATCACTGTTCTCTCTCTGATGCCCATAACTCATTCTGTGGCAATTCCAGCACTGTCCACGCTCTGCTGCTGAAAACTCATTCCGTGGTGACGTGACGCCACACTGCCGCCTCGACCTCAGTCTATGGTAATTTTTTCACTGTTCTCTCACTGCTACCCAGGTCTAAATCCATGATAACTCAACCACCGTTTTCTCTCTCCTGCCTAGACCTCATTCTGTGGTAACTCCATAACTGCTCTCTCTGCTGTCCAGAACTCAGTCCGTGGTAATACCATCAATGTTCTCTCTCTCTGCCGCCTAGACCTCATTCCCTGGTAATAACATCAGTCTTTTCTCTCTGCTGCCTAGACCTCATTCTTTGTTAACTCCACCACTGTTCTATCTCTGCTGCCCGGAACTTATTCTGTGGTAATTCCATCAGTTTTCATCCTCTACAGCCTTGTCCTCATTCTGTGGTAATACCATCACTGTTCTCTCTCTGCTGCGTCTAGACCTCATCCTGTGGTAATACCATCACTTTTCCCTGTCTGCTGCCTAGACCTCATTACTCTCTACTGCCTTTACCTCATTCTTTGGAAATACCATCACTGTTCTCTCTCTGCTGGTTAGGCCTCATTCTGTGGTAATTCAATCCCTGTTCTTTCGCTGCTGATTAGATCTCATTCTATGGTAATGCCATAACTGTTCTTTAGCGGCTGCCTAGATCTCATTCTTCAGGAATACCATCACTGTTCTCTCTCTGCTGGTTAGGCCTCATTCTGTGGTAATTCAATCCCTGTTCTTTCGCTGCTGCCTACATCTCATTCTGTGGTAATTCCAACACTGTTCTTTCGCTGCTGCCTAGATCTCATTCTTTGGTACTACCATCACTGTTCTTTTGGTGCTGCCTGGATCTCATTCTGTGGTAATTCCATCACTGTTCGTTGAATGCTGCCTAGATCTCATTCTTCGCTAATTCCATCACTGTTCTTTCGCTGCTGTCTAGATCTCATTCTTCAGTAATGCCATCACTGTTCTTTTGCTGCTGCCTAGACCTCATTCTGTGGGAATTCCATCACTGTTCTTTCGCTGCTGTCTACATCTCATTCTGTGGTAATTCCATCACTGTTCTTTCGCTGCTGTCTAGATCTCATTCTGTGGTAATACTATCACTGTTCTCTCTCTGCTGCGTGGATCTCATTACGTGCTGATACCATCATTCGCTGAATGCTGCTTAGATCTCATTCTTCGCTAATTCCATCACTGTTCTTTTGCTGCTGTCTAAACCTTATTCTGTGGTAATTCCATCACTGTTCATTCAATGCTGCTTAGATCTCATTCTTCAGTACTACCATCACTGTTCTTTAACTGCTGCCAACATCTCATTATTTGGTAATTCCATCCCTGTTCTTTAACTGCTGCCTAAACCTTATTCTGTGGTAATTCCATCACTGTTCTTTCGCTGCTCCCTAGATCTCATTCTGTGGTAATTCCATCACTGTTCTCTTGCTGCTACCTAGACCTCATTCTGTGGCAATTCCATCACTGCTCTCTTTGCTGTCTAGATCTCGTTCTGTGATAATTCCATCACTGTTCTTTTGCTGCTGCCTAGACCTCATTCTGAGTAATTCCATCACTGTTCTCTCTTTGCTGCCTAGACCTCATTCTGTGTTTATTCCACCACTGTTGTCTCTCTGCTGCCAAGATCTAATTCTTTGGCAATTCCATCACTGTTCTTTCGCTGCTGCCTAGATCTCATTTCGTGGTAATTCCATCACTGTTCTCTTGCTGCTGCCTAGACCTCATTCGGTGGTTATTCCATCACTGTTCTTTCCCTGCTGCCTAGACCTCATTCTGTGGTAATTCCATCACTGTTCTTTCTTTGCTGCCTAGACCGCATTCTGTGGTAATGCCATCACTGTTCTTTCGCTGCTGCCTAGACCTCATGCCATGGTAATTCCATCACTGTTCTTTCCCTGTTGCCTAGATCTCATTCTGTGGTGTTGCCATCACTGTTCTTTCGCTGCTGCCTTGACCTCATTCTGTGGTAATGCCATCACTGTTCTTTCGCTGCTGCCTAGACCTCATTCCGTGGTAATTCCATCACTGTTCTTTCGCTGCTGCCTAGACCTCATTCTGTGGTAATTCCATCACTGTTCTTTCCCTGTTGCCTAGATCTCATTCTGTGGTGTTGCCATCATTGTTCTTTTGGTGCTGCCTGGATCTCATTCTGTGGTAATTCCATCACTGTTCGTTGAATGCTGCCTAGATCTCATTCTTCGCTAATTCCATCACTGTTCTTTCGCTGCTGTCTAGATCTCATTCTTCAGTAATGCCATCACTGTTCTTTTGCTGCTGCCTAGACCTCATTCTGTGGGAATTCCATCACTGTTCTTTCGCTGCTGTCTACATCTCATTCTGTGGTAATTCCATCACTGTTCTTTCGCTGCTGTCTAGATCTCATTCTGTGGTAATACTATCACTGTTCTCTCTCTGCTGCGTGGATCTCATTACGTGCTGATACCATCATTCGCTGAATGCTGCTTAGATCTCATTCTTCGCTAATTCCATCACTGTTCTTTTGCTGCTGTCTAAACCTTATTCTGTGGTAATTCCATCACTGTTCATTCAATGCTGCTTAGATCTCATTCTTCAGTACTACCATCACTGTTCTTTAACTGCTGCCAACATCTCATTATGTGGTAATTCCATCCCTGTTCTTTAACTGCTGCCTAAACCTTATTCTGTGGTAATGCCATCACTGTTCTTTCGCTGCTCCCTAGATCTCATTCTGTGGTAATTCCATCACTGTTCTCTTGCTGCTACCTAGACCTCATTCTGTGGCAATTCCATCACTGCTCTCTTTGCTGTCTAGATCTCGTTCTGTGATAATTCCATCACTGTTCTTTTGCTGCTGCCTAGACCTCATTCTGAGTAATTCCATCACTGTTCTCTCTTTGCTGCCTAGACCTCATTCTGTGTTTATTCCACCACTGTTGTCTCTCTGCTGCCTAGATCTAATTCTTTGGCAATTCCATCACTGCTCTCTTTGCTGTCTAGATCTCGTTCTGTGATAATTCCATCACTGTTCTTTTGCTGCTGCCTAGACCTCATTCTGAGTAATTCCATCACTGTTCTCTCTTTGCTGCCTAGACCTCATTCTGTGTTTATTCCACCACTGTTGTCTCTCTGCTGCCAAGATCTAATTCTTTGGCAATTCCATCACTGTTCTTTCGCTGCTGCCTAGATCTCATTTCGTGGTAATTCCATCACTGTTCTCTTGCTGCTGCCTAGACCTCATTCGGTGGTTATTCCATCACTGTTCTTTCCCTGCTGCCTAGACCTCATTCTGTGGTAATTCCATCACTGTTCTTTCTTTGCTGCCTAGACCGCATTCTGTGGTAATGCCATCACTGTTCTTTCGCTGCTGCCTAGACCTCATGCCATGGTAATTCCATCACTGTTCTTTCCCTGTTGCCTAGATCTCATTCTGTGGTGTTGCCATCACTGTTCTTTCGCTGCTGCCTTGACCTCATTCTGTGGTAATGCCATCACTGTTCTTTCGCTGCTGCCTAGACCTCATTCCGTGGTAATTCCATCACTGTTCTTTCGCTGCTGCCTAGACCTCATTCCATGGTAATTCCATCACTGTTCTTTCCCTGTTGCCTAGATCTCATTCTGTGGTGTTGCCATCACTGTTCTTTCGCTGCTGCCTTGACCTCATTCTGTGGTAATGCCATCACTGTTCTTTCGCTGCTGCCTAGATCTCATTCTTCGCTAATTCCATCACTGTTCTTTTGCTACTGCCTATATCTCATTCGGTGGTTATTCCATCACTGTTCTTTCCCTGCTGCCTAGATCTCATTCCGTGGTAATTCCATCACTGTTCTTTTGCTGTTGCCTATATCTCATTCGGTGGTTATTCCATCACTGTTCTTTCCCTGCTGCCTAGATCTCATTCCGTGGTAATTCCATCACTGTTCTTTTGCTGCTGCCTATATCTCATTCGGTGGTTATTCCATCACTGTTCTTTCCCTGCTGCCTAGATCTCATTCCGTGGTAATTCTATCACTGTGCTTTTGCTGCTGCCTAGACCTCATTCAGTGGTTATTCCATCACTGTTCTTTCGCTGCTGCCTAGATTTCATTCTGTGGTAATTCCCTCACTGTTCTCTCTCTGCTGCCTGGATCTCATTCTTTGGCAATTCAATCCCTGTTCTTTCGCTGCTGCCTAGACCTCATTCTGTGGTAATTCCATCACTCTTCTCTCACTGCAGCCTATGCCACTCACGTTTCCAGACAATTGTTACAGCAAACAAATGATGGACGGAATGCTGACAATGCAGACATTCTCCCCCAGTCAAAAGATCTGGGTTAAGTCCATCTTCTTTTGCCCACTACGCCACCCCAGTTTGGACACAGCCATATGCAAATCAGTCATGACCCTGTGCCCCATGGGAACAGTCCAGACCGAACTGCCAGGCCAGGTCCTCCCTGGACCGGAAACAAGCATCCTGGGGCCGGTTTCAGGGTATATCACCCTTCTTCAGCCAGGCTAGCTTGAATCCAGTGTCCATCAACTGTTGTTTTTGCATTTTCCAGACAATCAGCACAGCTACCCATAATGCCCCTTCTGCCATAACCAGCTGCTACAGTTCCGTGAATCATACACATTTGCATCTAAGTTGAATAGGACGAAGTGGCGAGTTGTTGTGGCCACTGCTGACGGTGACGTTCTTATGAATAGTCGGGGCAGCAGCTGCGCCCAGCGGTTTACCCCCAGCACGTCCTTCGCTAGCCCTGCTCTCAGGGGTCATGAAGGCGCTGCCGCGGTTCACTCCTTCACCCGGGCACGCAGCAGAGGCCCTGGGGCTGCTGGGGAGCTGGGGACAGGGCAAGGTGTCAACACTGAGGTGTATTTGAAGGGCGGGGGTGGTTTAGGTGCGAGATGTGACGTGTGACCCCCTGGCATATTCGAAAATCAACATGCACAGCTCAGGGACAGGAGTTTCCCGCCCATTGGAGTCAGCAGTTCATCCAGAGATATTAAATGTTATTATGGTAATTAGCAGGAGAGCACGGCCTTTTCCAGGGTACCAGGATTTGAGAGAAAAGAATTACTTGAAATGGCAGGACAGAAAGTCGATGGTGGGGTTATTCCAAAACAGCATTTCTCTCGCCGATAGCCGCAGGCGCGTGAGCACTTCACAACATTCAGACTGAGGTCAGTGAATGTTAAACTACCAATCTCATGTCAATCAATCCGTGCAGTTTACTTCGGGGACTACTCCATAAAACTTTTCATAGAAGCACCAATGTGTATCTTTAGGAATATATACAATTACAAACGGCGAACAGATACATACAGTCTATACTAAGATGTACTTACATGCATAAAACCTCTTAAAACATCATCAAATAATAGTTTATCAAGTATAAAAATCATCTCAGTGTGTCCGTGATGTCAGCCCAGCCAGTGCGAAGTATACCTCATCTGCTTAGATATTTGCCTTGTTTCTTAAGGACTGACATTAAAGGCCACGTGGAGAACAATAACGTCGTCATACCAAAGACAAACCTCAGTGGTGTCTGCCTTAAGAATTCAAAGTGCATCTAACTCAGGGGCGTAGGAGACACTACAATTCTGGGGGGGACAGGGACAACCTTGTGCACTTTCCAGTGACCCTATACAAATCACCGCCCGTTAAACAAATACAATCGCATACTTTCGAAGTGAAATATTGAGAAAAGCAGGCATGTAGTCATAGTTTGTATGTATGCTTTATTGTTATTTACATTCATATAGTAATGAGACCAAATGTTTAAAAAAAACATATATATGAATCTTGCATCTTAATGCACAAAGCAAACAAAGGCCGCTGACTTAGGGTGGGGGCGTCGTGTTTGCAAGTGCATTAGGGTTTGAAAAGTACCTGCTGCTGCATTCCTGGTCTCCAGCAATTTTCAGGCAACAATAAAAATGTGAAGATAACTTTGGTGATTAATGTTCTTTTTTTGAGAGAGATCGAAGGCTTGTCTAGTGAAAGTTTTAATTCAATAGGTCAGTGAGTTACTGCTTTTGTCTGAGATATTCTTTTGGTATTTGAAGTTTATAAGTTAAAATCCTAACATTGAACAGTGAGCTATTAACCATCATCAAAGAGCTGCATAAAAACTTCAATGTATAGATTAGAACGTTATGATTTTTTCCCAGTCTTTCCCTATCCTAATGTTGGAAAATGGGTTCATTAGGATAGAAATCAATTCTGATTATTGAAGAGAACCCCCCAACCATGGTGTTATGTTTTACATTCTGAGTTTGTGTTTCTCTAGTGTTGCAAAGCCGCCCTGGGCACTCCCCAACTTTTTGCTGACTGGTACTGGTGGTACCTGACTGACTGACCCTGGCCTCTGCCTAAACAGCCAGTGCTATTCTGAAAGAGGCACTTAAAAATACAGTGAAAACACCTACATACACTAGGGTGCACTATGGGTTAGGGTACCCCTATGATTGGCATGACCTCTCCTATAAGGCCCTAGTACATAATAGGGCAGGGGGATTAGAACTACTTTTAAGTCCCTAGAATATAATAAGGCATGGTAGTTTAGAGGCCAGCAGCCCTTTCTGCGCTTGCATGTGTGCACTGCTGAAGCCTGAGGTCAGTTTAAAAGTAGCCTTGTGTTATAGGGCTGCTTTTAAAATGCAAATTGTGCCCAAACTCGACTTTTGGGTTTGGGGAACTTAAATTGATCAACTACAATGTTGGGCAAAATTAAGTGGAAAAATGTTTTCCAATTAACTATGGCTGTATCATATTTGCCACATAATACATCATCTGCTGCATAATCTAACGATTTCCTCCAAAACAATTTTGTAGCTCAAACGGATCCCAAATTACTAAAACAAATGTGACTTGTGTTGCTGTGAAGTTTAGGGCCCTTTGCAAAGGTTAGTAAAGAAAACAATTCCTAAGAAAACAATTGGTCCCAGACACTCCTAATGACACTCAAATTAATACCTGTAGGAGAGTGTAGTATGCAATCAATTCATACAACCAAAAATGTACAATGTAAAGGCACATTCAACAGGGAAATCTCATAGATAAGAGGCCAACCAAAGTCAATTAAATTGCAAACATCAATTTATTTCCCGCTGAATCATATTCATAAAATGCAAACTTAGGGGCTGACTACGATGGCAGGCGGACTTCAGTACCACCGCCATCGAATCGGGGAATGGGACGGCTGGCCTTCCAGGTGGGGGCCCCACGATAGGCATTCCAATGCGACTGCCACTACGGTGTTCGCAGTGCCTATCTTTTACATTGCAGCAGGGGCTGCTGGCTGCATCATCCGCCGCAAAGTTAAAAAAAAAGGAACATGTTAAATATATCGGTGCCTGCCACATGGTGCAGTGATATGTTGTGGGGCATCTTAGATGCCCCCCAGGACCCATGTCTGAGGGCCAGGGGTAAAGGGGCCTGCTACGGTTCCCCAATGTCCCTTTCGCCAGCATTTCCATGGCAGGTGAACCGCCATTGATAAGCTGGCGGGTAAGGGACATCGTAATCCCTGCTGCGGTGCATGGTAGGCACCACCAGCATTGTAGGAACCACGAGCCCCTCCACCACACCGGAGGGCCCAAGAAGCCCGTCGGGTGCGTGGTGGTTGGTCTTTCCGACCGCCAGGTAACCACCCGCCATTGTAATATGGCGGGCTGTGATGCAGTCACCAATGGCGGTGGGACCGCCACCGACGGGGTGATGTGGCGGTCCCACTGCCATTATAATCACCCCCTAAGTTTGGTGTGCATGCAAATCCTACATTGCCAACCCCTGGCAAGTTGCACTGCTAGTGCTGGAAAAAGGACAATGGAGGTACCAATGGGTGAGGTGGACTGGCCTCAAGGGTCTTGTGACCTCAGTGACAGATTCACTGTCGATCTAGGATGTGCTTCTTCATATGCCTGCCCGTAAGACTGGAAGTGAACTGCAGTATGGATTGTGGTGGACAGGTCCACCTGCGGGTGCTAAGACACCTGGGCTCTAAGGTCTATCGGGCCTTCTAAGGTGTAGCATCCGAATAAGCTCTGTCAGGAGTGTGGTATGGTGAACTGGTCATGAAGGTCTGAACATGGTTCTCCAGTTCCAAATTCAACAGCTCTGGCCAGAGTGCCACATTCTCTCCCACACTGAACACCATACTGCCCCACTGAGAGAAACTCGCACTGCCTTCAGCACAACTCAATTGTGCTGCGACTAAATTCAAATTATGCACTAGACAACAGTAAAATGCTGCCTGAAAAAACATGAATAACACCCTGGAAAAAGCAAACACTCATAGGGAATGCAAGAATAAGCAAAGCATGTGAACTGTAATCAGAAAAAAACATGGTTACCTTAACGGTTTTAAACTCATTATTCAGAAATCAGTAAGTGATTTTGCCTGAAAAGTTCAAGACATGGCTACAGGACCAGGAAGGGACCCCTTTCAATGTCCATTGCTTATATCCTTTCAAAATGTATGCAGTTTGGTTTTAAAAAGGCCACATCCCCAAACACAGAGCCGCATTTTATAAGCTAAAATAATTAAAAAGTTGAAAACGATCATATTAAACGTTTCCACTCTACCCACTTTAGGAATGGCACACTTACCCACCCTGGGAAAACAATGTTGTTCAAAGAAAGAAGATAAAAAGAAAGTAGCGCTTTCACTGGCAAACTCTGTAAAGTGGCGCTAATGTGTGTGGGTGTAAATAACAGTCTGGCCTGTCTGCTGTCCGCTCTGTATTGCTTTATTTAGGTATTTAACTATTTTTTCTCTCCATTCCGAGGTTTTTCTTTTCAATAGAAAACGGTCAGAAAATGAGGACATTTAAAGCCAAGGGGCCTCATTTATGAAAAGTGACGCATCACTGCGTGAAAACAGTGATGCGCCACTTTTCACTGTGCCCTCCCTGCGACTCCAGTGATGCGTCATATTTACAGTATGACGCATCATGTCGCAAGGAGTCACAGATACGTCAGTATTTCTGACGTATCTGTAGGCGCAAAAGTGACGCATCGCTGGAGTGTGTCACAAAAGTGACGCAACTCCAGCAATGTGTCCTTTCACATGGGGCAAGCCCCATGTGAAAGGGCCTGCGTCAGTCTTACGCCTGCTGTGAGGCAGGCGCAAGAAATTGACGCATTTGCACACTAGAAGTGGCGCAGTGAAATCTCGTAGATTTCACTGCGTCACTTCTACGACCCTTTGTTGCGTCAAAACGCCCCCCTTGCATACATTATACCTGGCGCAGGTATAATGTGGCGCAGGGGTTTACAAAGTGACGCATCTACCTAGATGCGTCACTTTGTAAATATGGCGCAACATGGCGCATGTTTCATGCCACTGGTGCGTCACAAAAAGTGACGCACCGGTGGCGCAAAAGTGACGCAGGGGCTCATAAATGAGCCCCAAAGTGTTCAGCCTTTTTTGGATCAATTTCACAGGGGAACAAATAAAGAAAAGGAGAGGCAAGAGAGAGTACCTTAAGAGCTGCCTCTTGAAATCAGCACGTAAGCAGGAGCGAGACAGAGACAGCAAGAGATGGAGGAATAAAGAGAGGAGGGCAGCTGCCAGAGGCAGATCAGGAGTAGTGGACAGGGTCCTTCCCATGAAGGAAAAGAGACAGCGTTTATTCCCAGAACGGCTGAGCCTTCCTGCAGCATAACAAAAGACAGAGGGCGGGTGGCCTCTGACTCCAGGCAGGTCAAGTGCAGGGCCATTAGGTAGCGCTTTCGCGTGCTAATGGCCCTGCGATAACAGAAGGGAGAGGGGAAATTCCTTTGTCCCCTCGTCCCCCCCACCCTTGTCCCCCGTGTCCCCCCCACTCCAAAATCTGGGGGGGATATATCCCCCGCGTCCCCCACACTTCCTACGCCCATGATCTAACTCCCAGCGGTGGACACACGGGGGGGGATCCGCTCTTCTGATGTTGCTGTGTGCTTGCCTCGGTTTCTGCTGCAGGTGTGCACAAACCTGACATTTATCAGAATCGTCCTAGTTTGGAATCCAGCTTGAACTAGAACGATTTAATGGGTTCACACAGAGGTATTTCGCTGCTGGTGGCATAATGTTATCAAAACAGAGCTCACATTTTGGGGCGCCTTTATGGGCCAAACTTGTTTCCACCAAACCTCATTGATGATCAGTTCTGTGCCAGTTGCCCAGGGCATAGGACCAATATCTTTCTTTTGGAAGCCCCCTTGCACCATCACTACTGGAGCTAGAGGAGGGGTCCTCCCGCATCTCTCCCAGCTTCAAGGAAGGGAACCAGTTCTTCTCATATCTAAACCACGGTATGCTACAGTTTTCATCTAAAGCTCTCGGTTCCATAGGTGCATCTTTATACAGCGTGAGTTTAAGAGAGGACCGTCGCACTCTTATTCCGTACAGTAGAGGTCTTAAATCAGCTATACGGCGATGATTCTTTTAAACTCTAGGCTGAAAAACAATGTGAGCATGGGGGTGAGCCAATCAGAGACTTTACAAACGTGGTCTGTGCTCTGGTCAGAAGGACCATATTGCAACTCTCTGCTCCTTAGATAGCAGCGCCCGGGGCCGCTGCACAGTAGAGATGTACGTCTGGTGACACGACCTGCGAGATGATAAACTGTGCAACTTTAGGTTTGCCGCTGGTGCTCTCTCTTCCACTACTAAGGGGCTCTCCAAGTAATCAAAACTGATGACTCTGTGATAAGTGCCTCTCCCCCTCCCCAACATACACACAGTGCCACGCCACCTTTAAATGACCTATGGGGATTTGAAACATGAACTTTGTTTTCGGCGCATTAATCTACCGCCCTGAGTAGGTTCCCTGCAGTGATGCGCTGCTCACGGTCTGCAGACTATGCTTGCACGCCTCTTCGGCGTTTTACTACCCCACTGTTAGACTGTAATTTCTCTTACCCTCTAAACCCCTGTCTCCCTCTCTCGCTCTTTCTCTACCTCAAATTTCTCCTCCCTGTCCTATCTACCTTTCACTTTTTTTCTAATCTCACTGATTTCTCCCAATCTTTCTTTTCTCTTTCCAGCGCCTCATCCTTCACTCCCTCTGATTCCTCCCTTCTAATTTTTGTTTTCTCCCCTCGAGCTCTTTTTAATCTCGCCCCTCTCTAATTCCTCTCCAGCGAATTCTCTCTTTTCATCCACTCTCTTTCTCTACTACGCCTGTCACTCTCTTTTCTCCTCGCTGTTTCTCGTTCTCGCCCTCTCCCTCTCTTGCAGACCCTTTTCCTTGACAAATACCTGCTGCATTCCAGGGCAGGGACGCTCCCCGGTGTCTCGGGGCAATGTTCCGACGTGCACCGGATTCCCTGCCACGCCCTGCCCGGACCACACCTGCTCTCTGCCCTCCTCGACCTCTGCTTTCCATTTCCACCTTCGGGAGACCTTCCAGCGCGTGATACTCCTCTCACCCTGACAAAACCCCACACCTTCTGCTCACCGTACGCATGGACTCGTAAGAGCGGGGTCAGACTCCTGCCCTTGCACTGTCCTACCTGTGACACACATCTGGCTGCTTCAAGGGTCGTAGCTCTCATTGGTGCAGCAGGTGTAGTGGTACCGGTGCACAGCGCCCTGAGGAACCCATTGAACTCTGATTATTGCTTCCCCAAAACAGCCAATTGGACTGATTTGTTCGTGCTTGCGCCGTGGCATTCTTTCTACCCTTCTGATCCTCTCCGAGGTTGAGGGAATGGCTTTTCCTCAAGCCGGGCTGCTGCAAATGCCCCGACACTGCCCTGCCTTTGATCGTACTGTCACTTTATGCTCCAGTTTTACAGACTCCCTGGTGCTGAATCGAGCAGGCGGCATTAACGTCGCAACAGACCTGTGCCTCCCTCCCCTTCCTCGCTGACCACAGAGCTCGTCAGCACTGCTCGCTCTGTCCCACTCCGGCACCGCGCCGGTGCGTGCGGACAAGGCAGCTGGGCTCCGAGCGCCCCCTCCCTCCCATCACTCCTTACCGTGTGAGCTGTCCTCCGCGCCGCCTTACGTCAGACCTGCCCGGGGAAGCCTCCTCTGGCCGGGCGGCAGCTCTTAGCCGGAGGGGAAGAGGTGGTAAGACTGAGCCGTCTGCCTCGGAGAGAGACGGCAGAGAGGGGGAGGGGGCTGGGGGCTGCTGCTGGGGACGCCCCGCCACTCCCGCCCAGAGTGCCGGCGCCTCCCTTCCTCACTTGCACCCATCATAAAGTTCTCAGAGTTCACATTCTTCAGACTCAACACGCGCATATTTATACTTTCGTTGGTTCTCACCTGGCGCCTACGAGATGAAAAGTTTCCTGCATTTCAAAACCATACGTCTTTTTCAGGAAAATATGCACACCTACATATTTTATTTATTTATTATTTATTTTAAAGGTTTTATATAGCGCTGGCTAGACCCGGAGGTATCCGAGCGCTTTACTTTTAGACATATCTTGCTGAGAGAACCTTTTGTGCCTAGAATGAAATATAAATTCACCACAATGCAAAATAAAAATATACACAGACGACGCCCGATACATCTATCTGGCATTAGCATAACAAATCTCGTCAGAAGACCGGGTCGATTGATAGTGTGAGTGAGACAGCAATAGTGAAGGAGCAGAGAAATGAGCAAAAAGAGAGACAGGGAGAGTCGGGGCCGCGCGGTTAATGTTTGGTGCTAAAACGCTGAGTAAAAGGCAGATTGGACTAAAAGACAGACTAACTAATATAAGATATCAAAATGAACAAGGTGGAATCTGCTCTGGATGCGCACGCTGTTTAGCATCCTTCACCGACTGTGAGGGGGAGGGTGGGGAGAAGACGGAGCTAGGCTTCAGATACCAAGGTCCCAGCTCCTTGCTCACAGTGCGATCCTGAGCAACTGAATCCGTTGATTTATGTTGTCGTTAATCCATTATGTAAAAGAGGCAGGGTCATCTCACGGCTGGCTCTACGGCCCCAGACAGTGGGATCTGTGTAATCTGGGAGACTGATGAGCTGTTTAACACCAGAAGCAGTAAAATAGCACTGATATAGTTATCATCATCATCATTTTCGAGTGCTAAACAATCCTGCAATAGGCATCCAAGCGCTGTGAGACTGTAAACTGCCTTCCTTCAGTAAAGGTAGGGCTTTAAGGGCCAGATGTACGACCATTAAGTTTAGAGAGTCGCAAAGTGCGCAAAATTGCGACTCGCTAAACCTAATGTACAACAGTGTCTCAGACACTGTTTGTGATTCCCAGTGGGGTCGCAAATTGCATGGCTCATGAATATTAATGAGGCTGTCGCAATTTGCGACCCTATTGGGAATGGCTAGCACTCCCAGGGATGGTGGCCTGCTGGGCTCAGCAGACCACCATGTCTGAGACTGCTTTTAAGTAGAGCAGTTTTTTTTTTCTAAATGCAGTCCGTTTCCTTAAAGGAAAACGGGATGCATTAAAAAACATTAAAATGAAACTTTTCAGTTTCATTTCTTCAGGGCCGGCTCATAAAGAATATTTATGCACCCGTTCACAAAGGGGAAGGGTCCCCTGGGGACCCCTTCCCGTTTGCGAGTGGTTTACCACCTACATGAAGTAGATGGTAAACTGCGAGTGTTTTGTGGCCGCAAATGTGGTCCCAAAACAACAGCACATAGCATGGTGACTCGCTATTAGGAAGGGACGCCCCTTCCTAATAGTGAGAGTCGCAAATGCTATTTTGCGAGTCAGTGACTCACAAAATAGCATTTGTACATGCCTGGAATCTTTTTTACCGTCGTAAACAGGCCGATCTCCCATTTGCGGCAGGAAAAAAGTGTTGTACATCTGGCCCTTAACCTTTCATAAAAAGTAGCAGCGACATAGTATTTCTTAGATGCAGTGGTGGCTGGTGACATTTGAAAGTGGTGAGGCGTAAAATTATTGTCATACTGCACGTAGCGAGCGAACGTAGCGAGCGACCCCGAACAAACTAAGCAGGGCTTTTGAAAAAAAGAGTGGCCAAATGGTGCATTTTCAAGCAAATTTGAGAAAGCAGGAAGGTTAATAAAGCAACTGTGAAAGTGAAGTTATTACATTAATAAAGAAATGTCAAATAACAGGTAGCTTATTCAGTATAGGCAGCTGCTTATTCAGTATAACCACAGATCTTCATAACAGGCTTCGAGATAAAATGCATTTCTGAGTACCTCACAGATGTTTTTTATTTAACAAACAACTAAACTTCTAAACATCATGTGCATTTTGTGATCTGCATCAGGTACATGTTCTTTGCAGCAGGCACATTCGACTTCTGCACTACCTTTCCATGATTCAAAACTTCCACAGGCAAAACTCTGATCTCTCTCTAGGAAACACAGTAACCATCAGCGTTATCATGACATTTTTATTGTTTCAGTGAATAAAATCAATCTAGCCACTTTGCGAACACTCTGACTTGCTTTATTTCGTTTTTTATTTATTTTTTATAGTTTGAACCTTTTATTCCCAAAGCGCACTGTGAAAACAAAAATGTTGACCTCCCCCTTACTACTACAAGGAGACTGAGGCCTGTTGCTATATAACAGTGTCGCAGAAACAGCTCTCTTTCATAAATGAGCTCTTTAAACTAATCACAACAAAAATAAAATTAAATCAACCTCTTACTTCCCACTGACACCACCCTGTTAAGAAACGTTCATACCGTGTTAACTATATCTTCCGATTGGAATACTTCTGAAGTGCCACATATAACCCCAGCTAATGACCTCCTTGAGAAGCTTAGAGTCCAAATTCAAGCTTCAAAAGGTCCAATGGTTCTGAAATGCACTTCCATACATTTAGACATTTTCCTCCCTAATTAATATCCCATCGCCCCAGTCTGCGAGTCAGAGTGCTGTGAGTGCAACCGTGGCAGAGCTGCCGCTGATTGGTGTAACACTACAGCAAAGCACAGACTGCTGGCCATTCCTGTATACATCAATAGTGCGCAGTATAGTGCAGCGCAGCAAAGCAAATAAAACACCACAAAGTATAGTGTAGGAAAGCACAGCAGTCTAGTAAGCCTCAGAACTGTGGAGCAAACATAAGTGCACAACGATACCATTCAATACAGTACAGAAAACTATAGCATACAGCAGTGCAATACAGTGCAACATAGCACACGAGTCTGTTACAACAAAGAACTCCACGAAGTTCATGCCTCAGCAGGAAAAGCTTGACGGTTTAGGACCTTAGGAATCAGGAGCGTCTAGCCCCTGGGAAACTCAACCGGTGGTAAATCTGCATGTAGCTGTGAGATGATTTATGTGTTAATGTTAACATCATAAACTTAAGCCCAGATATATTAAGATTTTGCATCAAGCTTCCATCACTTATCTGGGGCAGGTCCAATGCAAAATCTATTTTGGGATTTACAAAGCCACGCAAATCCCGATTTTTGTGGTTTAGCAAAATACGAAGTAATGCAAGCGTTACCTTGCATCAGCTAGCAGTTGCATGGGTGTTTCAGAGCATAACCCCATGTATTTTGAAGCAAACCCATGTTTACAAGGACTTGTAAATGGTATTTAGACAAAATATCGAGTTGGAAATGTTGACCTACACAAATACAGAGTTGTAAATATCGCGACTTAGAAATATCGACAGCAAGAATATCGTGGTCAAGAATATCGAATTTAAGGTAAAAAAAGATTGTTTTCAAAAATATAGAAGTTAATAATATCATTTGCAAAAATATAGGGCCAGATGTATGACCCGCCAATTTGCGAGTCGCAATTTGCGTCACATTTGCGAGTCGCAATTTGCGTCACATTTGCGACTCGCAATTTGTGACTCGCAAATTGGGATGCACAACAGTGTCTGAGACACTGTTTGCGATTCCCAGTGGGGTCGCAAATGCATGCCTCATGCATATTAATGAGGAAAGCGCAATTTGCGACCCCATTGGGAATGACTAGCACTACAGGGATGGTGGCCTGCTGGGGTCAGCAGACCACCATATCTGGGACTGCTTTTAAATAAAGCAGATTTTTTTTTAATGCAGCCCGTTTTCCTTAATGGAAAACGGGCTGCATTTAAAAAATAAAAATGAAACTTTTCAGTTTCATTTCTTAAGGGCAGGCAGTGGTCCCTGGGACCACTGCCTGCCCGTAAAAATATTTTGAGAGTCACTCACAAAGGGAAAGGGTTCCCCTGGGGACACCTTCCCGTTTGCAAGTGGTTTACCACCCTTCTGTGAAGAGTGGTAAACTGTGACTGCTTTGCGACCACAATTGCGGTTGCAAAACAGTTATAAATAGCTTAAGGAGTCGCTATTAAGAAAGGATGCCCTTGGAACATCCCTTCCTAATAGCAACTCGCTAATCCTATTTTGCGAGTCTCAAATTGATTTGTGACCTGCAAAATAGGATTAGTACATGGGCCACAGGTTTTTTGCAGGCGCAAACAAGTTTAAAACCCATTTGCGCCCGCAAAAAAACTCAATACATCTGGCCCATAGTTGTTTTACATATTGATTTTTTAAATTAGTGTTATATATTTTAAATGTATGTGATGTATTTTTTGTATAAGTATTGATTATGGTTTTTAATATATGTGTTACATTTTTAGTAGTTACCAATTTTATTTTCGTGACTTAGAAATATCGACAGCAAGAATATTGTGGTCAAGAATATCGAATTTAAGGTAAAAAAAGATTGTTTTCAAAAATATAGAAGTCAATAATATTGTTTGCAAAAATATAGGGCCAGATGTATGACCCGCCAATTTGCGAGTCGCAATTAGCGTCACATTTGTGACTCGCAATTTGCGACTCACAAACTGGGATGCACAACAGTGTCTGAGACACTGTTTGCGATTCCCAATGGGGTCGCAAATTGCATGCCTCATGCATATTAATGAGGAAAGCGCAATTTGCGACCCCATTGGGAATGGCTGGCACTACAGGGATGGTGGCCTGCTGGGGTCAGCAGACCACCATATCTGGGACTGCTTTTAAATAAAGCAGATTTTTTTTTAATGCAGCCCGTTTTCCTTAATGGAAAACGGGCTGCATTTAAAAAACTAAAAATGAAACTTTTCAGTTTCATTTCTTAAGGGCAGGCAGTGGTCCCTGGGACCACTGCCTGCCCTTAAAAATATTTTGAGAGCCACTCACAAAGGGAAAGGGTTCCCCTGGGGACACCTTCCCGTTTGCAAGTGGTTTACCACCCTTCTGTGAAGAGTGGTAAACTGTGACTGCTTTGCGACCACAATTGCGGTTGCAAAACAGTTATACATAGCTTAAGGAGTCGCTATTAAGAAAGGATGCCCTTGGAACATCCCTTCCTAATAGCAACTCGCTAATCCTATTTTGCGAGTCTCAAATTGATTTGTGACCTGCAAAATAGGATTAGTACATGGGCCACAGGTTTTTTGCAGGCGCAAACAAGTTTAAAACCCATTTGCGCCCGCAAAAAAACTCAATACATCTGGCCCATAGTTGTTTTACATATTGATTTTTTAAATTAGTGTTATATATTTTAAATGTATGTGATGTATTTTTTGTATAAGTATTGATTATGGTTTTTAATATATGTGTTAAATTTTTAGTAGTTACCAATTTTATTTTCGTGACTTAGAAATATCGACAGCAAGAATATTGTGGTCAAGAATATCGAATTTAAGGTAAAAAAAGATTGTTTTCAAAAATATAGAAGTCAATAATATTGTTTGTAAAAATATAGGGCCAGATGTATGACCCGCCAATTTGCGAGTCACAATTAGCGTCACATTTGTGACTCGCAATTTGCGACTCGCAAACTGGGATGCACAACAGTGTCTGAGACACTGTTTGCGATTCCCAATTTGGTCGCAAATTGCATGCCTCATGCATATTAATGAGGAAAGCGCAATTTGCGACCCCATTGGGAATGGCTGGCACTACAGGGATGGTGGCCTGCTGGGGTCAGCAGACCACCATATCTGGGACTGCTTTTAAATAAAACAGATTTTTTTTTAATGCAGCCCGTTTTCCTTAATGGAAAATGGGCTGCATTTAAAAAATAAAAATGAAACTTTTCAGTTTCATTTCTTAAGGGCAGGCAGTGGTCCCTGGGACCACTGCCTGCCCTTAAAAATATTTTGAGAGCCACTCACAAAGGGAAAGGGTTCCCCTGGGGACACCTTCCCGTTTGCAAGTGGTTTACCACCCTTCTGTGAAGAGTGGTAAACTGTGACTGCTTTGCGACCACAATTGCGGTTGCAAAACAGTTATACAGAGCTTAAGGAGTCGCTATTTAGAAAGGATGCCCTTGGAACATCCCTTCCTAATAGCAACTCGCTAATCCTATTTTGCGAGTCTCAAATTGATTTGTGACCTGCAAAATAGGATTAGTACATGGGCCACAGGTTTTTTGCAGGCGCAAACAAGTTTAAAACCCATTTGCGCCTGCAAAAAAACTCAATACATCTGGCCCATAGTTGTTTTACATATTGATTTTTTAAATTAGTGTTATATATTTTAAATGTATGTGATGTATTTTTTGTATAAGTATTGATTATGGTTTTTAATATATGTGTTACATTTTTAGTAGTTACCAATTTTATTTTCGTGACTTAGAAATATCGACAGCAAGAATATTGTGGTCAAGAATATCGAATTTAAGGTAAAAAAAGATTGTTTTAAAAAATATAGAAGTCAATAATATCGTTTGCAAAAATATAGGGCCAGATGTATGACCCGCCAATTTGCGAGTCGCAATTAGCGTCACATTTGCGACTCGCAATTTGCGACTCGCAAACTGGGATGCACAACAGTGTCTGAGACACTGTTTGCGATTCCCAATGGGGTCGCAAATTGCATGCCTCATGCATATTAATGAGGAAAGCGCAATTTGCGACCCCATTGGGAATGGCTGGCACTACAGGGATGGTGGCCTGCTGGGGTCAGCAGACCACCATATCTGGGACTGCTTTTAAATAAAGCAGATTTTTTTTTTAATGCAGCCCGTTTTCCTTAATGGAAAACGGGCTGCATTTAAAAAATAAAAATGAAACTTTTCAGTTTCATTTCTTAAGGGCAGGCAGTGGTCCCTGGGACCACTGCCTGCCCTTAAAAATATTTTGAGAGCCACTCACAAAGGAAAAGGGTTCCCCTGGGGACACCTTCCCGTTTGCAAGTGGTTTACCACCCTTCTGTGAAGAGTGGTAAACTGTGACTGCTTTGCGACCACAATTGCGGTTGCAAAACAGTTATACATAGCTTAAGGAGTCGCTATTAAGAAAGGATGCCCTTGGAACATCCCTTCCTAATAGCAACTCGCTAATCCTATTTTGCGAGTCTCAAATTGATTTGTGACCTGCAAAATAGGATTAGTACATGGGCCACAGGTTTTTTGCAGGCGCAAACAAGTTTAAAACCCATTTGCGCCCGCAAAAAAACTCAATACATCTGGCCCATAGTTGTTTTACATATTGATTTTTTAAATTAGTGTTATATATTTTAAATGTATGTGATGTATTTTTTGTATAAGTATTGATTATGGTTTTTAATATATGTGTTAAATTTTTAGTAGTTACCAATTTTATTTTCGTGACTTAGAAATATCGACAGCAAGAATATTGTGGTCAAGAATATCGAATTTAAGGTAAAAAAAGATTGTTTTCAAAAATATAGAAGTCAATAATATTGTTTGCAAAAATATAGGGCCAGATGTATGACCCGCCAATTTGCGAGTCGCAATTAGCGTCACATTTGTGACTCGCAATTTGCGACTCGCAAACTGGGATGCACAACAGTGTCTGAGACACTGTTTGCGATTCCCAATGGGGTCGCAAATTGCATGCCTCATGCATATTAATGAGGAAAGCGCAATTTGCGACCCCATTGGGAATGGCTGGCACTACAGGGATGGTGGCCTGCTGGGGTCAGCAGACCACCATATCTGGGACTGCTTTTAAATAAAGCAGATTTTTTTTTAATGCAGCCCGTTTTCCTTAATGGAAAACGGGCTGCATTTAAAAAATAAAAATGAAACTTTTCAGTTTCATTTCTTAAGGGCAGGCAGTGGTCCCTGGGACCACTGCCTGCCCTTAAAAATATTTTGAGAGCCACTCACAAAGGGAAAGGGTTCCCCTGGGGACACCTTCCCGTTTGCAAGTGGTTTACCACCCTTCTGTGAAGAGTGGTAAACTGTGACTGCTTTGCGACCACAATTACGGTTGCAAAACAGTTATACAGAGCTTAAGGAGTCGCTATTAAGAAAGGATGCCCTTGGAACATCCCTTCCTAATAGCAACTCGCTAATCCTATTTTGCGAGTCTCAAATTGATTTGTGACCTGCAAAATAGGATTAGTACATGGGCCACAGGTTTTTTGCAGGCGCAAACAAGTTTAAAACCCATTTGCGCCCGCAAAAAAACTCAATACATCTGGCCCATAGTTGTTTTACATATTGATTTTTTAAATTAGTGTTATATATTTTAAATGTATGTGATGTATTTTTTGTATAAGTATTGATTATGGTTTTTAATATATGTGTTACATTTTTAGTAGTTACCAATTTTATTTTCGTGACTTAGAATTATCGACAGCAAGAATATTGTGGTCAAGAATATCGAATTTAAGGTAAAAAAAGATTGTTTTCAAAAATATAGAAGTCAATAATATCGTTTGCAAAAATATAGGGCCAGATGTATGACCCGCCAATTTGCGAGTCGCAATTAGCGTCACATTTGCGACTCGCAATTTGCGACTCGCAAACTGGGGTGAACAACAGTGTCTGAGACACTGTTTGCGATTCCCAATGGGGTCGCAAATTGCATGCCTCATGCATATTAATGAGGAAAGCACAATTTGCGACCCCATTGGGAATGGCTGGCACTACAGGGATGGTGGCCTGCTGGGGTCAGCAGACCACCATATCTGGGACTGCTTTTAAATAAAGCAGATTTTTTTTTAATGCAGCCCGTTTTCCTTAATGGAAAACGGGCTGCATTTAAAAAATAAAAATGAAACTTTTCAGTTTCATTTCTTAAGGGCAGGCAGTGGTCCCTGGGACCACTGCCTGCCCTTAAAAATATTTTGAGAGCCACTCACAAAGGGAAAGGGTTCCCCTGGGGACAACTTCCCGTTTGCAAGTTGTTTACCACCCTTCTGTGAAGAGTGGTAAACTGTGACTGCTTTGCGATCACAACTGCGGTTGCAAAACAGTTATACATAGCTTAAGGAGTCGCTATTAGGAAAGGATGCCCTTGGAACATCCCTTCCTAATAGCAACTCGCTAATCCTATTTTGCGAGTCTCAAATTGATTTGTGACCTGCAAAATAGGATTAGTACATGGGCCACAGGTTTTTTGCGGGCGCAAACAAGTTTAAAACCCATTTGCGCCCGCAAAAAACCTCAATACATCAGGCCCATAGTTGTTTTACATATTGATTTTTTAAATTAGTGTTATATATTTTAAATGTATGTGATGTATTTTTTGTATATTGATTATCGTTTTTAATATATGTGTTAAATTTTTAGTAGTTACCAATTTTATTTTCGTGACTTAGAAATATCGACAGCAAGAATATTGTGGTCAAGAATATCGAATTTAAGGTAAAAAAAGATTGTTTTCAAAAATATAGAAGTCAATAATATCGTTTGCAAAAATATAGGGCCAGATGTATGACCCGCCAATTTGCGAGTCGCAATTTGCGTCACATTTGCGACTCGCAATTTGCGACTCGCAAATTGGGGTGCACAACACTAAACTGAATGTACAACAGTGCGCCCGCAAAAAACCTCAATACATCTGGCCCATAGTTGTTTTACATATTGATTTTTTAAATTAGTGTTATATATTTTAAATGTATGTGATGTATTTTGTGTATAAGTATTGATTATGGTTTTTAATATATGTGTTACATTTTTAGTAGTGACCAATTTTATTTTAATTAAACTTTGTGTTTTTTAGTTACGTAGCGGGTTGTGGGTTTATAGGGGACTAGGATGGGAAGTAAATTGATTATAATAAACAAATGATTATTTATTTATTTATTAATATTTATTTAATGTAGATTTTATAGTGTTAATTTAGTTTTTATTTTTTATGGTAAATTTTATGTGTGGGTTGTGGGATGTATAGGGGTATAAGGTGGGAAGTAACTTATTTTTAATTAATTATTAATTATTTGTTAATTAATGTTAATTAATTAGTAATTCATTATGATAAATGTGTAATTTTTTAGGCATGGGATGCGGAGCTTATGGGGTAAAGGGTAGAAAGTTATTTATTTTTAATTCATAAATAATTCGTTTTTAATTAATATTAATTAATTAATTGAAAAGTAAATATGGAAATTGTGTAATTAATTTTAGGTGCGGGTTGTGAGGTTTACAGGGGTAAAGGATGGGAAGTCATTTATTTTTAGTTCATTAATAATTACTTGATAGTTAATATTAATAAACTGATAATTAATTAGGGTAATTGTTTCTTTTTTTTCTGTGCTTGGGTTTTGGTTTTATAGGGGTAAAGGGTGGGAAGTAAATTAATTTTACTTTATAATTAGTTGTTAAATACTATAAGTATTTTAATTGAAAACCAATTTTAATTGTGAAATTCATTTTTTTACAGTTTTATTTTAGGTGTGGGTTGTGGGGATTAGAGGGGTAAAGGGTGGGAAGTTAATTCATTTCTATGTGATTTAATTTGTTTTTAACTAATAATATTTCTTTAATTGATAACTAATTATGTTAATTATGGAAGTACATTTTGTTTTAATTTAGATGTGGGTTGTGAATTGTGTGGTGTTATAGTAGTAAATAAACTACATTTATGTAATAATTATTGTATGTTCATAAATAATTTCTAAATAAAAATATTTATTTGTTTGAACATTGTTATTTGTAATTTAATTTAATATAATATATGTAGGTATTAGTGATGTGCACTTAACATTATAATATGTTTTATAAAAAAAATTAATATTAAATATAGTTGTATTTACATTTTTAACATATGTATTTTTTATTTTTATTTTTAAATATTTTTTGGGGGTTGTTGACATTTTGTTTGTTTTTAATTTTGAACTGACTGGAGTGGGAATAGTAAATTTTACCCTGCCGCAATTAAATACTTTCCCTACTGTTGCACTCTCTGGAGTGGGAACAGTAATTTTTACCCCTCCACTATCCAATACTTTCCCTACTGTTGCACTGACTGCAGTGGGAATAGTAAATGTGATACCTCCGCTATCCAACACTTTCCCTACTGTTGCCCTCACTGGAGTGGGCATAGTAATTTTACACTCATTGGAACGGGAATAATCATTTTTACCCCTCCGCTATCCAACACTTTCGACACTGTTGCACTGACTGGAGTGGGAACAGTAAATTTGATCCCTCCACTATCCAACAGTTTCCCTACTGGTGCACTCACTGGAGTGGGAATAGTAATTTTTACCCCTCCGCTATCTAACAGTTTCCCTACTGTTGCACTAACTGGAGTGGGAATAGTAATTTTTACCCCTCCACTCTCCAACAGTTTCCCTACTGTTGCACTGACTGGAGTGGGAAATTTAAGTTTAAAGAATTTTAAATAGTTTAATGTTTTAAATTATAATAGAATGTTTTTTTAATGAATTTAAAGTGATTGCTATATGTATAGATATATTCATTTGTTATAATTTTTATATAACTTTTAAATTATAAAAGAAATTACAATTAATAGATCATTACTTGTTTTAAAGAAAATCTATATATAGTAATTATTATATATGTGTGTTTACCTTTTTAAAATTACGCTTATTTATTATATTTGTTAAAATGTGTATAACATCAATTTTTTAAATTCAAAATACATTTTATTATTTAATATATTTAATTTTTATTATATATATCATGGCACCTGCCATCCTGCATAATGTTTAATGTTTAACGGCCTGTCCAGGCCGGGGAGGCAGCACCACCACTACAATTGTGCACTGTGGACTTTGGTTCTAGGGTCCGTTATGCAGGATGGCAGGTGCGTGGATTGAAACCGCTACGCACATTGAAGGCTCCATTGGGAGCTTAACCTGGAGTATGCTGAAGCCAGAACCCATGCAGGGTCTTATTGCAATTTTGGACTACGTGTCCTAGAAGCCAAGTGAACTAAGAAGTCCATCGGGGGGGCGTTATAATGGCCAATTAAGGGACACACGTTCTTCGTATCTGCCACACAGCATGTTTCCCGTGAGCAAGGAGCAGGAGCTCCGAAACGCATTGGGAAGTTTTAAAGGGATTATTCATCGTGCCGGTTTCTGCTGAATAAAGGATTCTTTTCGCAAGTGAGAGTCCGCTTGCCATTGTGTGCGCCTCTGCTTTTGGTCTAACTTTGGATCATATATATATATATATATATATATATATATATATATATATATATATATATATATATATATAAAACCACAATTCAGCTCCGTTCGGGGGACCCCTGGCGCATCTTTATCCGGTGCAGTGCTACGGCCGAGCCATGCCGTGTTAAATGTATCCAACGGTTCACTTCGCAGTGAACCAAAATAGCACGCACTCACAGTCTGTTAAAACTATCCCAAGTTCTTTATTTTCTTTAGTAGGTATCCAGTCTACAAAGTCAAACCAACGCGATTCGCCATCCACCGATGGCTTGGTCACGGTTAACATTGTGCATTTCATTTACCCAATAAAAACATTCGTTGTTAGTCATGTGATTGTTGATGTCACATCTTTCTTAAAATGGAATTCTGGTATATGTAGTTTCCACCATATATTATTTACAATTCATTTTTACTCACAATTCCAAACAATAATCATGCGGATTTTAATATTAATTGTTTCCTTTAGTATGGTAACCTATCATATTTTGATCTGAACCATTATCTCGATTAAATTTTTATTGTGGATTATCCAAAGAGTGTTTGTTAAACCGTGTGTTATTGGTAAATGTGTAGGTCACTTGTTCTATTTTATTATACTTAATGCCATTAGTGCTGGCCACTTTGAAATTGATTCACATTAAGGTTAGAGTTTCCTAATGATTTAGGTTTCTAAAGGAGAACCGGTTCTCACCATTCAGGTTTCACAAGGAAACCATTTTTTGTTTGTGAATAAGGTTTCACTGATCAGATTCAAGGTCACCAATTATATTAGTATGACACCCTCTAGTGGGTTAATCCTCACAGTTTGATTTGAATCCCCTCTAGTGGGGAGAGACTCTTGCTGGCTGAACTTGTTGATAATTGTAAGTTCATTCTTACTGTTTTAAAGAATTACATTATGTCTATATGGTGTGAAACTACCTAGACAAATCAATAATCATTAAAATGGCAGACAAGGGTGGAAACATCGTCATAATGGACACCCCAGACTATTCACAAACAAAAAATGGTTTCCTTGTGAAACCTGAATGGTGAGAACCGGTTCTCCTTTAGAAACCAAATAATTAGGAAACTCTAACCTTAATGTGAATCAATTTCAAAGTGGCCAAAGATGTGACATCAACAATCACATGACTAACAACGAATGTTTTTATTGGGTAAATGAAATGCACATTGTTAACCGTGACCAAGCCATCGGTGGATGGCGAAACGCGTTGGTTTGACTTTGTAGACTGGATACCTACTAAAGAAAATAAAGAACTTGGGATAGTTTTAACAGACTGTGAGTGCGTGGTATTTTGGTTCACTGCGAAGTGAACCGTTGGATACATATATATATATATATGCAAAAATCCAAAGTAGGTACGCTCTCAGTTAAAGAAATCAATCCTCACGAGTAAATGCGACTATGCTTTATTCCACACAACGCGTTTCAACTGCATCCGCAGCCTTGCTCACGTGAATATGGTGCGCTGGCACAAAACATACAAAAATCTTGGCAGGCATATTGGAAGTGCCTAAACTGTACGTTACAATTGTCCAAAAAGTCAAATGAATGTCAGTACGTAAATCATATACAGCGTAATATGTAACCTCACATGATAATGATGAGTGATTATAGTCTCGTGACAAATTAAGGTAACTGAATGTTAACTGCATACAGCGAGAAAGTAACTCATCCATAGTGGAATACTGAGTTGTGACTCTCTACTCACTATATTGAACTCAGTCTAGTGCGTGTCAAATAAAAGGAAAAGAAAGGCACAAGTACAGCGTTTCATCCAGTAAGAGAAAGACATAAAGTGTGAAGGCACAGTGCACTGTGTGAGTTCAATATAGTGATTTACGTACTGACATTCATTTGACTTTTTGGACAATTGTAACGTACAGTTTAGGCACTTCCAATATGGCTGCCAAGATTTTCACAGATAATGTCCTTTCTTTATGTTTATTTGTCTCATGACTATGACGCGATGTCCGTGATTACTTATTGTATGTTTTGTGCCAGTGCACCATATTCACGTGAGCAAGGCTGCGGATGCAGTTGAAACGCGTTGTGTGGAATAAAGCATAGTCGCATTTACTCGTGAGGATTGATTTCTTTGACTGAGAGCGTACCTACTTTGGATTTTTGCATTGAGGATTGCCAGCACACTCCGCTAGCGTGTACGCCACTTTCCATGGGGGCCAGCTGTCCAGAAGGAGCTTCGCTTTTAAGGATATATATATATATATATATATATATATATATATATATATATATATATATATATATATATGGAATTCCAATCCTGGCAGTCGACGAGCAGACAGGCACAGACTCCGTGAAATGATGGCAAAAAGAAGTTTAATCCAACAGCGGCAAGACGCGTTTCGACGGCGAACCGCCTTGTTCATATATATATATATATATATATATATTACCTACTGGCGGTCGCCAGTAGGTAGTTATAGTTAGGACCCTGTTTCCATAGGAAAACCGCAACATTCTATTTTGAATAACTTTGGCGCCGGTCGACGAATCCTCGCAAAATTTTCAAAACTAATGGGGCGCTACGCTCCGCTCCTACCCTGAAAGTCTCGGGGGGATTCGTCAAGCAGGGGCTGAGATAAAAGGGGGGTCCCAAAACGCGTTTTTCCCATGCATTTTTCCATAGGACCTTTAGACACAGCTACAGCCCGAACGGCTGAACAGAGTTCCTTGAAATTTGGCAGAGAGGTAGTCTACAGGTCAAGGAAGTGCCTTTTGTAGGTCTGGTGTAAATCTGTTCAGTAGTTCCTGAGAAAATAGCATTTAAATCAATATATATATCTGTGGCAGCTTACGGTGCGCTTACCGTGCGCTTACCGTACGCGCACGCCGCCGTGCGCGAGCGCGATTCTGATTGGCTGTTAGATCTTAGTAAACATTCGAATCGGTCGAAACCAGGAAGCGGCGGCCGCCATTTTCTCTCTCGCAGTCTGAGAGGGGGTTAAAAAACAAAGGCCAAAAACATGTAAAGGGGCTGTTTAGACAGCTCCTAAGCACCTAGCCATGTTGAGGGAGTCCTCAAAGATCCCCCAAGGCCAAAAACGGAATTTTAATTGTTTCGATAATTTCGCCGATTAGGCTTACCGTACGCGTACGGTAAAAATTAATAAAAAAAAAAAATATCCATACTCTCCCCACCCCATGTGCAAATGGTGCCCGAAGGGCACCATTTGCGCATGGCATAGTAGTACTGTGAAAAATTAAAATATTACCTTTCACAACGAAGCGCATCATATGTCCTCCATGTGCGCACGGTGCGCGAAGCGCATCGTGCGTACATGGCCCATCTAGCGTAATGTGGGCACGCGGTGCGCATAGCGCACCGCGTGCCCACCGTGCGTGCACGGCACTAACTGCGTAAAGTGGGCGCACGGTGCGCGAAGCGCACTGCGTGCTCACTGTGCGCGCACGGTACGCGAAGCGCACCGTGCGCGCACGGAACGAACTGCGTTAAGTGGGCGCGCATGCCACGAATGGCGTAAAGTAACTTAGCATTTAAAAAACCGTACAAATTCACTGAAAAAACCATAGGTTTCACACACGTTATAGTTAGGAATTAGCATTTAAAAAACCTTGCAAATTCAGTGAAAAAACCATAGGTTTCACACATGTTATAGTTAGCTGGAAATTTTACTGATAAAAAACCAATGAAATTCCCCCGTTATAGTTAGTGCAGGCAACTATAACTCACGCGACCGCAATCTTCTGCTGATGCTAATACTGTATTTAGACACTTATTTGCCCATGTCTTCTTCCATTAAATTTTAGCTATACATATATTACAAATATTTTTTTTTCATAAAGACACATATGTCATCAGCAGAGGATTGCGGTCGCGTGAGTTATAGTTGCCTGCACTAACTATAACGGGGGAATTTCATTGGTTTTTTATCAGTAAAATTTCCAGCTAACTATAACATGTGTGAAACCTATGGTTTTTTCACTGAATTTGCAAGGTTTTTTAAATGCTAATTCCTAACTATAACGTGTGTGAAACCTATGGTTTTTTCAGTGAATATATATATATATATATATATATATATATATATATATATATATATATATATATATATATATATATATATATATATATTACCTACTGGCGGTTGCCAGTAGGTAGTTATAGTTAGGACCACGTTTCCATAGGAAATCCGCAACATTCTATTTTGAATAACTTTTGCGCCGGTTGACGAATCCTCGCGAAGTTTTCAAAATAGGTGGGGCGCTACGCTCCGCTCCTACCCTGAAAGTCTCGGGGGGATTCGTCAAGCGGGGGCTGAGATAAAAGGGGGGTCCCAAAACGCGTTTTTCCCATGCATTTTTCCATAGGACCTTTAGACAGGGCTACAGCCCGAACGGCTGAACAGAATTACTAGAAATTTGGCAGAGAGGTAGTCCTCAGGTCAAGGAAGTGCCTTTTGTAGGTTTGGTGTAAATCTGTTCAGTAGATTCTGAGAAAATAGCCTTTAAATCAATATATATATCTGAGCCAGCTTACGGTGCGCTTACGGTACGCTTACCGTACGCGTACGGTGGCGTGCGCGAGCGCGATTCTGATTGGCTCTTAGATCTTAGTAAACATTCGAATCGGCCGAAACCAGGAAGCTGCGGCCGCCATTTTCTCTCTCGCACCGAGAGCGATTTTTAAAATTTAAAGCCCAAAAACATGTAAAGGGGCTGTTTAGACAGCTCCCACACACATAGGCATGTTGAGGGAGTCCCCAAAGATCCTCCAAGGCCAAAAACGGAATTTTTATTTTTTCGGTAATTTCGCCGATTACGCTTACCGTACGCGTACGGTAAAAAAGAATTAAAAAAAAAATCATCATCCACGCTCTCTTCACCCCCTGTGCAATTGGTGGCCGAAGGCCACCAATTGTGCATGGCTTATTACAGCTGAAAAAAACTAAAATTTTTAAAAAAAAATAAATAAAAAAAAAAATTATCCACACTCTCTCCACCCCGTGTGCAAATTGTCCCCGAAGGGCACCATTTGTGCATGGCTTATAAAATATACGAAAAATTAAAATATTACCTTTCAAAACGAAGTGCATCATATGTCCTCCATGTGCGCACGGTGCGCGAAGCGCATCGTGCGTACATGGCCCATCTAGCGTAACGTGGGCACGCGGTGCGCGTAGCGCACCGTGTGCCCACCATGCGTGCATGGCACTAACTGCGTAAAGTGGGCGCGCGGTGCGCGAAGCGCACCGCATGCTCACTTTGCGCGCACGGTGCGCGAAGCGCACCGTGCGCGCACAGAACGAACTGCGTTAAGCGGGCGCGCACGCCACGAATGGCGTAAAGTAACTTAGCATTTAAAAAAACGTACAAATTCACTGAAAAAACCATAGGTTTCACACACGTTATAGTTAGGAATTAGCATTTAAAAAACCTTGCAAATTCACTGAAAAAAACCATAGGTTTCACACATGTTATAGTTAGCGGAAATTTTACTGATAAAAAACCAATGAAATTCCCCCGTTATAGTTACTGCAGGCAACTATAACTCACGCGACCGCAATCTTCTGCTGATGACATATGTGTCTTTATGAAAAAAAAATATTTGTAATATATGTATAGCTAAAAATGTATGGAAGAAGATATGGGCAAATAAGTGTCTAAATACAGTATTAGCATCAGCAGAGGATTGCGGTCGCGTGAGTTATAGTTGCCTGCAGTAACTATAACGGGGGAATTTCATTGGTTTTTTATCAGTAAAATTTCCGCTAACTATAACATGTGTGAAACCTATGGTTTTTTCAGTGAATTTGCAAGGTTTTTTAAATGCTAATTCCTAACTATAACGTGTGTGAAACCTATGGTTTTTTCAGTGAATATATATATATATATATATATATATATATATATATATATATATATATATATATATATATATATATATATATTATCTAGTTATAGTTACAACCTAGTTTCCATAGGAAATCTCAAAATTCTATTTTGAATAACTTTGGCGCCGTTTGACGAATCCTCGCGAAATTTTCAAAACTAATGGGGCGCTCCGTTCAGCTCCTACCCTGAAAGTCTCGGGGTGATTCGTCAAGCGGGGGCCGAGAAAAAGAGGGGTCCCAAAACGCGTTTTCCCCATGCATTTTTCCATTGGACCTTTAGTCGCAGCTACAGCCCGAACGGCTGAACAGAATTACGTGGAATTTGGCAGAGAGGTAGCCATAAGGTCAAGGAAGTGCCTTTTGCAGGTCTGGTGTAAATCTGTTCAGTATTTCCTGAGAAAATAGCATTTAAAAGCATATCAATATCTATACGCGCGCACCGTACGCGCACTGTGCGCGCACCCTGCCGTGCGCGAGCGCAATTCTGATTGGTTGTTAGATGTCGGTAAACATTCGAATCGGTCAAAACCAGGATGTGTCGGCCGCCATTTTGTCTCTCGCAGTCTGAGGGGGTGAAAAACAAAGGTGGAGAACGTGAAAAGGGGGCAGAGTGGACAGTTCCTGACCCCCTAGCCTTGGTCAGGGGGTAACAGAAGGACCCCCAAGGGAGAAAAAAACGATTTAAAAAAAAAAAAAAAATTGCGAGGTGCGCGCACCCTGCGCGCACTGCGGACCGTGGGCGCTCAGTGCACGAAGCACACCGAGCGCTCACAGAGCGCGCACCGTGCACTCACGGAGAAAAACCTGAAAAAAAATAAAATAATAAAAACATAACTTAGCATTTAAAAAACCGTACAAATTCACTGAGAAAACCATACATTTCACACACGTTATAGTTACGAATTAGCATTTAAAAAACCTTGCAAATTCACTTAAAAAACCATAGGTTTCACACATGTTATAGTTAGCTGGACATTTCACTCGTAAAAAACCAATGAAATTCCCCCGTTATAGTTACTGCAGGCAACTATAACTCACGCGACCGCAATCCTCTGCTGATGACGTCAGATATTACATCACTGATGATATATGTGTCTTTCTGAAAAATAAATATTTGTAATATATGTATAGCTAAAGATTAATGGAAGAAGACATGGGTAAATAAGTGTCTAAATACAGTGATGTAATATCTGACTGGTTTTTTACAAGTGAAATGTCCAGCTAACTATAACATGTGTGAAACCTATGGTTTTTTAAGTGAATTTGCAAGGTTTTTTAAATGCTAATTCGTAACTATAACGTGTGTGAAACCGATGGTTTTTTCAGTGAATATATATATATATATATATATATTTATATATATATATATATATATATATATGGAAACCACAGTCCTGCAACGATCGAAGTCCCAAGGTCAATATACACACAATAGTTTGTACAACTATATTTATGGCTTCGATATTTTTTCCAGATATTTTTTTACTTACCATTATAAATATAGGATGTCGATATTTTTGACATCGATATTGATAACTCGATATTGTGATATGGGGATATTGTAGGTGTCGATATTCTGTCAGTGAACCCTTGTAAACATGGGTTTGCATCAAAATGGTGTGTCTACCTGATGCTGGTGTTACAAGGAAAAATATATTTATTTCCCTTCATTATTTCCTCTTTGTATGTGAGGAAATACCCTCAAAGGATAGTCTTTGTGCAAGAAGGCATCCCTTCCTGCACAAAAAACAACCTACCCCACAATGCAAGCACCTGTGGTCCATGACGCAAATGGTGCTGTAGGACACTGGCTTTTTATGTAGTGATGCCAACCTTTTTGCTAGGTTTATCCGCAACCTTCAAAACCATCTCTACCCTGCGATTGGTGCAAAGACTGCATCAAGGTGGGCTGCGGGTTTCTGCCCTAAATCTTTTAGAATCCTTTATGGCAAATAGTACCCAAATAGTGGGTTGCAGAGACTTTGGATCTAAGTCTTTCCAGCATTCCTGTGGTGTCCCTTAGGGGTCTTCTCTCAGTCCCACATTGTTTCACTGTTATGTGGCCCCTTTGGCTAAACTAGTACGCACATTCGGCTTTCAAGTATTGTCCTATGCGGACAATACCCAAATCATTGTTTCAATATCAGGTGATTGTGCAGGAGTAGCCGACATGTTTAGATTGTTCATGGGGCAAGACAGCACCTGGATCCAACTGGCTCAGCATGAATGTCAACAGGATGGAGATTGTGGTCTTCAGAGCAGAGAGTTTGTTTGGTCCGGCTGCTGATGGCTGGAGACTTGCGGCTCACTACCTGTTCCTATAATCTCTGCTAAAAACTTGTGAGTGATTTTCGATAATACTCTGACATTTGACCCCCAGGTTAATAGGACAATGAGTTATCAAGAAGAGATTTCCCTTCCTTCCTGAGGAGCTAAGAGTATCAGTGGTCATTGCATAAATAACATCTCGCCTTGAATGCCAACCAATATTCCCTTAATAAACTGCAGATTATCCAGAATGCAGCTGGTTTTGGGCATTCCTAAAAATCTTTCATTGCGGGAGGGGCTGAGGACTCTCTACTGGCTTCCAGTGAGGAAAAGGCTGATGTTCAAATCCCTGTGCCTGGTATTTAAGGCCCCAACCAGCATAGCTGTTACTATTTAGGAACCACTTCAATTGGCAATTTCCCAGCAGACAGTTGTGACTGTTCCTAGGTATAGAAAGGCGAGATGGGGTGAGATTGCATTTTCGGTGGCCGCTGCTAGGTTATGGAACACTCTCCCTGTACACATCACCAGTATTACTTCTTACTCTGTTGCAACAAGAGCGATGTTCGCCATGGAGATATCCCATACAACTGCAAACATCTTTGAATACTTTCACAGCAAGGGGTGTGAATGCCTGAGACCCAGAGCTCTCAGGATTGGATTTGTTGCCACGGACAATGGCAGTAATTTAGTCTAGGTCATGGCAGATCATGATTATTTTATGGTCCTCTGTTTGGCGCATAGCATCAGCCTGATTATTCAGGACTTTCTAAAAAAAGAAGACATATTCAGCAACATACTGACCACCTGCAGAAGAATCTGCACTCATTTCAGTCATTCTTTTAAAGCCCGGAAGCATTTGAGGATTGTTTAGTGTGCTAATCGAGTACCAGTTAAAGCCCTCACACAGGAGGTGCCAACACATTGGAACTCAACCTACTACATGTTGCAATGTCTGAGCAGTACAAACCGATCAATGACTATGTCATTCAAAGAGCAGGGGATGCAACTAGGAAATGCATAACCTTCAAGATGGACAAATGGGGCCTAGTCAAATCCTACTTCCTTTTGAGGTTCGCACATGGGAAGTGAGGAAGGAGGACAGTACAATGTGCCACGCTATTCCATTGTTGCATCTGCTACAGGACCAGTTAAAAAAGGTGCTGCAAAGGTTTGCCGGGGTGAACGGAGAAGCGCATGAGTTGGTTGAGAGCTTAATCCATTGTTTGGCTGTTAATCCAAGGCTGCAAAGAGACATTGTGTTGTCCAAAAAGTACATCTCTACCACAATACTTGATCCACAGCGCAAAAACATACTGTCCACTTCCATCCCTTTTTTCAGAAGTGGATTTTTCACTATACAAGACACAGATTGTGGAGCAAGTGAGCGTCCTGGAAGATCAACGGCTAGAAGTTAGAGTCCCGGGCAGAATTTCTGGTGTGCAACCTTCAACCTCCAGAGAGGACCGTGCTGTGTTCTCATAGCAGCTTACACCAGCAACAAGAACACCAGCAACAGAAGAATTGGACCCAACCTCTGCAATAGCTTGGTTTCAAGTGGGAGGGCGTAAGCCAAGTGCAGAGGCAAAGGCAAAAGAAGCTGAGCTAGTGGCAGCACCGATGAGCATTCAGAGGTTGTTCCAAGACTATCTGGATGACCCATAAGAGGTTCACATGGACTAAACCCCTAGGTCTATTGGTATGGGAAGATGCACCAACGGCCAGAACTCAGCAGGCTGGCAATCAAGTATCTGGCTTGTTATGTAGCCACTGTGTCTGCTGAGCATGTGTTCAGTGCAGCTGGTGCAGTTGTCACATTTAGAAGGACCAGTATCTCGACTCAAAACGTGGAGAGATTGCCAATGATTAAAATAAGCCAACACTTCGTACCACACTATTACACTGTTCCTGAAACCCCTCAGAAGGAGGAGGAAGATCAGGGCGATTGGTCAGACTCAAAAACATAAGATCACCAACTTCTGGGTGAACTTCCTGAGTTTGAGGACAAACTCTACTTTCCTGACTAAGTTGCCACTGCTTTGCCCCCCCAAAAAATCAATGGCTATAGCTAGCAGAACATTATATATTTTGAGTCTGACTTATGCAGCCCTCCCATTTAGGCAATTATATGGCTGGATTGAAGTTGGACCAGTGTGCAGTGAAGAACCCTCCCCATTCCCTTTAAGGACATTGGAGACACTGTCTGCCTCTGTCCCGTGCCTGTCCTTTTTTTCATTCCTTAGCAGGACTGCCCCAGTTAAGATCATTAAATTTACAAGCCTGCTAATGTATTGGTCACATGGGAAAAACAGAGATACAATATGACTATTGAGTACCACCGTGCTTAGTGTGGGACAAGTAACTATTGCACCATTGAGTGACATATTATTGAGCAACTGCGAGGGATGATTGAGGATTCATGTGGTGGCAGACAGTGAAGGAGGGTGTTCAACTAAATTGTAAACTTGATTTTGTTGATTTGCAGTGTTTGGGGGTTGATAGGAGATTTTGCCTGAGGATGATTGGCCCTTTCACACGTAGCTAGATTTACTTGCTTGGTCCACTCCTTGCTGTACTTTTTTTCTGGTGCTTCAGAAACCAGACCAGTCCGTTTAGTTAACAAATACAAATCTACCCAAAATGCTCACATTATTTTTCTCTTCTTGTTCCTCAACAGCAGGGCACTACAGGCCTATCTCTCAATCTCATTTGGGTTGGGAGTCAAACTGATTCATTAATCGGGGTCAGGTCTCAGGGTGGGACTACCTCAACAGCCAGAAGAAGGAACTTATCTTCTTCAGAGGGAAACCAACATGATGATGACTCTAAGAGGGCTACTCGCCTCTGTGAACTGGAGAGAGGCATGTTGATTTGGGGAAATGGTGAGTAGTATCTGTTGTCTCAAATGTGAAACTCTTTTATTATTTGGTTGTGGTCGGGGGGCCTGTAACTGGAGACAGGCATAAGAAGTCACATCATCACAAGACATCAAGTAAATGTTATGACAGTTGTGAGATTGATCAGCCAGGTACATGCAGCTACCTGTCTGGGATTGGTTGCAAAATTGCTCTCATTTGTCAGTTAATTGCACATGAGTCATAATGAATGACTACAGCAGCCTATGCTTCTGATGTGCCTCTTAGTCCTCTCCTCATGAAGCTTACATTCTGTCCTTCTCATTGACGCTACAATATAGTTTCTGTTTTACAATTCACAGATTTTCTCTTCTCCTGCACAAGAAGCGAAAGTTCTATAACACTCCTAGTTACCTTACCAGACAGGTTCTGCCAAGCACCCAAAGACAGACATTCCAAGAAGAATGCAGATGCACCACCCAATTTAGCATTCATATACAGTATAATTTTCCTTTCAACGATCATAATTTTTAAAACCGTGTTGGTTCACTTCTCTATAATTTGTATTTTTAAAACCTAGATGACTGGACATTAGATATAACTTGGGTCTCTGGGGCTGAAGGACTGTTTGTGATGCATTCATTCCTTCATTTCCTTCCACAACAGATTTGATGATAATTATGTGCTGTTCATCACCGTGATGAATATTATTGTTTTGTAGTGTTCGTCTTTGTCACACCTTTCCCCAATTTACTGTTCTTACCTAATCATCAAACCCCTATATTCTTCCCCAGGCTGTATTATATATTGAGGTGTGATTTATTAACTTACACCATAAATGGATCACACGCTTGGTAGGGCGGATGTGGTAAAAGCAACACCAGTTCACTGCGGAATCTTCTCTTACCTGATCAATAACCCACGCCAGCCCTACTTACCCAACCATGCATAATATTCATATATATCTTAGCATTCGTCAACATCATCATTCAGGCATTGCATAGCTTTAATGCTTAACCTTCTCCTGTTCTGAGTCCATTCCTCCTGAATCTAGGATTTCATAAGTTTAGTTTTCATTGTTTTCATAAATTAATGAATTAGTTCCCCATTGCTCAGAAATTACTACTACTAATTGTATATCAAGTCTGCTTTGTGTCATTGTGGCAGTCTGGTCTCAGCCTTTGATAAGTTATAATATAAAAAAAACACTAACTGTGTTTTCTTTCATTCTAGTTTTATGGATAATCCTTCTGATTAATCCTACATCTGGAGTTCACCTAGGCCGGAGTGGGAGCTCGCTTTCGATGTGTTGTCTTCCCTGTTAGCGTGCTAGCCTGCTACTACTACCACCACCATTAAGAAGGCATCTTGGCAAACCCTGCAATAAGGTTTTGGAAGATTGAGAGAGGTAGCAACCATCGCTACATCTATTCAGGTAAGAGAAGTAAGAAATGAAGTGTTCTAGTTTAGTTAGTACCTTATACTGAAGATTAAGTTTTTTGAATGTATGTCACACGTCAATATAGGCATACGGCCTAGATGGAAATATAGTTACAGAGGGCAGTAAGATAAGGGTATAACTGGTTTATATACTTTGATAAGTGGCTTGGCTCTGCTGCAAAAGTGGCAAAAGTTTACATCCTCGAGCAATAAAACAGTGACAGTGATCACAATCAGCTATCTCTTTGTATCAAATCACTTTGGGTGGATTTACATGGGTCTTTGTCTCCACCAGTAGCCAGTCTCCCTCAACCTTCTGAGGTTTACCCTGCTAATTGCGAAAGGCACCTTAAATGGCGCAAAGTTATGCTGGATGATGGCAAAGTTGAACTAATAAGGTCAATCCTACATGCCACACATGCCGAGCTGACTTTAATAAATACCCATGAGCCTGCCAGTTATAGGGTCCCATTTGTCTTCCAAGACACTATTCTTAAACTGGGAAACCTATTCCACGTATATAACAAAGGTGGCATATTGAATGGAGGGCCTAAGCCCACCCCTAAGGATGGTTGGTACACGCAAAGTTGCAGGATTATGAAATCTGCTCTAATAGTGGCCTTAAAAAGCGGGAACGCATCCACGATCCAGAAAGCTAGGAAAGACTATAAATCTTCTATCACTAATGCCAAAAAGTCTTGGGATGAACAGTTTTGGCAGACTCTAAGGGAGGCTTCCCACAAGCGTAACCCTGGTGTCTTTTGGGACACAATTAGATCCAAGAACAGACCAGCCCACGCACTTCTGACCTGCAATATCACTGGTATAGCATGGTATGAGCACTTCTTCAAACTATACTCCACCCAATCTGAGAGCGAGGAGAAGTCCTTTCTTGAGGGGATGCTTCCCCTCGAGGATGTTATGACCTTCGACCCCTTCTCGGACGGCGAGGTGTTTCGTGCTATCCAGTCTATTGTTCCGCAGAAAGCAGCCGGTCCGGACGGCATTCCCGGTGATGTCCTCAAACTCGACCCATCTAGCTGGGGGAAGCTCCTGTCCACCCTAATAAATTCCATCACTAATGGCGCTCCGGTCCCCGATTCTTGGAAGGGGGCCGAGGTTGTTCCCATTTTCAAAAAAGGTGCGCAAGACGATCCAGCTAATTATCGCCCAATTAGCTTGATTGACTCATCCCAGAAGGTCATTGGGAAAGTGATTCTGGAGAGGATATTAATCTGGGCGAATGACAACAATATCCTGTCAGATTATCAAGCAGGCTTTAGGGTTGGGACAGGTACTATTGAACAGGCCTTTAGATTGTTTCTCATCTATTGGAAGGTCGTCCTTCTTGGAAAGGGCAGTCTCTATCTTGCCTTCATAGACCTGAAAACAGCATTCGACCTTGTCCCCCGTGATACCCTTTGGCGCGTTCTGGCCAACATGAACATCCCTTCCTACTTGTTGGCTCTGGTAATTAAACTCCATGATGGCAATTATGCCCAAGTACGTTGGGGTCCATAGGGCCAGAAAACTGAGAGAATTCCAGTAAACAGGGGCGTCCGCCAGGGATGTGTTCTTGCTCCCACACTCTTTTCACTTTATGTGAACGGAGTAGTGGACCATCTGCTGAAAGTCCCTGCTGATGCACCATCCCTGGCGGGCGAACGTGTTCCAACTCTCCTGTTTGCTGATGATACTCTTCTTTTGTCCAAAACACCCATGGGCTTGCAAACTCTTCTCGACAGTTTTCAGTCTTTCTGTAATGACAGGGGTCTCATTATTAACACTACTAAAACGAAATACCTAATTTTGAACCCCCCGAAAAAACTAGGCCGGCCTCCAGTCCTGAATGCAGTCTCTCTCGAAAGGGTCAAAGAGTTCGACTACTTAGGCATCCGCATTACAGACACTATGCGTTGGACATCTCATCTGCAAAAGATGCTCTTAACTCATAAGAGGGTTACTGGTGCCCTTCTTAGAGAACACCGTTCCTCTACATCTAGGCCAATAGCCCCAGCACTGGACATATACAAAGCAAAGGCCGTGAGTTCGGCACTTTACGGTGCAGAATTATGGGGCTTAAACAATATTGAGGAACTTGCCAAATCCGATTCCGGTTTCTATAAGGAACTGATGGCACTCCCGCAGAGTACACCTACAGTACCCCTATTATTGGATTTAGGGTGCCATTCGCTGAAAGATTTGGCAAGTGTACGCCCCTTACTCCTTTGGGCCAGGCTTTGGCGAACTCCCGAGTTAGCCAAGTATGCGGAGGGCCTATCCGAAATACTGTCTAAACCCTGTTGGAACAAGATCAAATGGCTGAAAGATGTAAAGACCCTGCTTTATGAACTTGGCCTTAAAGACGCCTGGGTAAACAGATCTTCGCCCCCGAAAGCTGAGCTGAAGAAACTCTACTGGAGTTGGGTTATAGGAAAAAGGAATTCCAGCTCCCAATTCGGTAGATGTACTACCGAGTTTCTTCTCCTCAAAGATGTAGCTCGCTTTAAGCCTTATCTGGATATTATCCAGAAATCATATGATCGAGCCCTCTATTTTAAATTTAGGGTTGGTTCTCTTCCGGTGCGCGAGCTGACCGCTCGCTGGAAACCTCCCTTCCAAACTTCGTCTTTTTGTCCTTTTTGTGTAAACAAAGTTGAATCTATTGCACACGTCCTTTTTGCATGTCCAGAATACAAAATCCCAAGATCTTATTGGCTTAAACCTTTATGCAGAAGCCTGGGCACACGCGACCACCTCACAGCGCTGCGTATCCTCAAATCAGACACGCGTTCTCTGTACGCTTGCGCTCTATCAACATTTTTGAGGTGGTCTTGGCTCTTAAGGACTAAAGCCCTTGTAGCCCATGAATAAGTAGCTTGACTGCTTTTATTGTTTGTCTGCATTTTTTTATACTGTCCTATTTATAACGTTTGCATGTATTTTTAATCTCTTGCATATCTTGGGAATGTGTTGATGCTATTTTTATATGATTCACTCTTTGGTATTATTTGTTTGTTATTTTACATCTGTATGTGCTTTTTAAGATATCTTTTATCGAAATAAAAGCTTATTTCAATTCAATTACATCCTCGAGCAATAAAACAGACCTGGTCTATGTTGTTCCCACTCTGTTGACGGGGTATTGTTTTGGTATAAGCAAAGTAAGTAACCTAGCAAATAAAATATTATATGGCAAGGGACTTCAGAATCAGGTAGGGAAAGTCTAAGGGGAAAAATCGATGTACAGTTACGTAACTGTTCAGAGGGCAGCTGTTTGTCAATTAAGGCTGTGCTAAAAGCAGTGCAAAGACAAAAGGTAATTTTTAACAAATAAAATCCACCCTCTCCACCCACAACAGGCCTACCCCTCTCCACAAACAAATAAATATATCACCCCCAACCAATGTCCAAAGCCAAACAATCCAAAACAAAGTCAAAAATTGCCCCAACTGCGCTACCCAATTTCCACCCTCTCCACCCACAACAAAAGTCCCTCCCACCAAAGAAAATATATAAAAAAATGGGCCTAGAGGGCATAAATGCGGGTGTGGATGCATGCCATCTCATGGCGAAGTTGCACCAGCTCCCATAGGATGCGGTGGAGGAGGCAGTCACTGGATGATGAGGTATGATGGATTCCGACAGCTGGCGGCGCTGGTGATGGTGTGGCCAGGATGGAGGCACTGGCTGGAAGTACTGGAGGCAGTGGCACATGCCTCCGCATCTTCCTCCTTCAAAGCCATCAACTTCCATCCGGTGGCGCAGGAGCTGGTTTGCTATCTCCTTCTGAGATGGTGAACTGGCAGGAGTAGCTATATCACAAATGAAAAAAAGTAAAAATTAAAAATTGAAAATAATTCTCACTGCAAACACTTGTGTATATAGTGGCACAATAGAAGAAAATTGCTGATCCCCTAGGGCTATTCGATTGTTTGAAATGATTAGTCAAAGGGCCAAGTTTTCCCCACACGTGCATCACATAAAACACCGAATGCAAGAAATTAAGCCATAATACCACCAGATTAAAAGTGATCTTTTCCATTTAAAGGATTTAAAAACGAAATAGTCACTTTGCGTGTAAAAAGAAAAGTTGCCTCTCATTAACGAGCAAGGCATATATGAAGCACAATTAATAGTATTCTATTTCTGTTGTGCTACATAAATGGAGGCATGCTAGCGTCGGGTCTGTTACTCTTTGCTGTGTGCAGCAAGGGAGCAGCTGTAATGGACAACTTATTATCTTATCTTAATTCCAATAGCCCTGCTCTTCTCCGACTGCCTTTCAATTCTACCCTGACTCCAAAAACGCACATGAATAATAATACTGTTTCACACACGTCACGTATAAAAAAGCGTATATCCTGTCTGCTGTAAGTTGTGAGATTTCCAGTTGTAACAAATGCATTAGCTCTTGATCACTGATTCAATCACAGTCCTAGCTAGACAAATATGGTTACATTTGACAAGCACAGGTATTGTTACTCTAAGTTAAAAGTCTCAAGATATTCTTCAAGCAAAACCTATTTTATCTTGAAATAAAAAGCATGGGTCTATTTCTTTGAGTTTTTTGATGTTTCTTGATTGTTCTTTTACAATACCTGGGTGCGCTTTTTAACACTGAAAGTTTCTTTATTTCCAGAGTTTAAATACCTTGGCCCAGATATTCTAAAACATTAGGTTTGAGTCACAAAATTGACACAAACCTGGCACAAATTGCTGTCGTGGGATTTACTTTCCAACTCAAATCATGATTTGCATTGGAAAGTTGCCTAAAGTAATGTACTATTTAGCCGCACTTTGTGTCAAGGGGGTCGCCATGGGTGGTACATGGTCATTCTCATGCAGCCATCCATGGGTTTTGATGCAAATACATATCTATTAATGTTTGTAGACAGGGATTTGGAACAAAATGTTATGCCTCCTCTAGTCCAGTGGAACAGTGGAGCAACTGTTAAAAGTGTCCACATTTTACCAGCCGTGCATGTATACTGCACTGTACAGCTCACATACAAAGTGGAAAAATTATTATTATTTCTTTTTTTTAAAGTCTTTTTTTATTAACTTTTGCTCGAATTACCATTCATAACAAAAGTTACAGTAATTTGTACACAGTTGACATCTCAACGTTACCACATTTGGCTCCCAGGGGGATACAAGGACACTGGTAATATTCATTTCAAAAGACCCAACCCATGGCAGTTTATACATATAATCGTCAAGTTATCCTCTTTCAGTCAATCAGGGCCACACTTTCGCCTAGCCTTGCCTCTCTAGTTGTTGATCCTCTGCTCACAGCCACACCATATACTTACGCCATGGTGAACATATTTTCTACCACTTTTTGACGCACCCCCTACTTTTATATACCGTTTCTTCAGCCTGTTGGCACCAACAAGGTTGCATTCCCAGTCACCCAAAGATGGCGGCATAGGCGCCCCCCACCTCCTTGCAACGTTCCTTTTGGCAATCCCGGCTGCTAGAGCAAGCCAAATTCCCATATATCTGGGCCAGTCTGAGTCGCCTTTGATCATTAGGAGGAGCCATTTGGCGTCCATAGGGACCTTTACACCTGAAACTCTTGACATTACATCAGTTACACCCTGCCAGTATCTAGCTGGGAAAATTATTAAAGCATATTTTTCTGACTGGAAGAGACCTTTTACAGGACAAAACTTATGCTTGAACACATGCACACATCCTTGCACTATGGTGGAAGGGCAGGTGGGTTGATGCATGGCAGACTAAAATGCGCTAGTGCTAGGAGAGCAAAATTACAGGGTTGTTTTGCTCTCTCCATTTGATGCAATCCAGCACAGCAACTTCGGTGGCTGTGCTGTGTTGCACCAAATGTTATAAATCTCCCCCCTTGAGTGTTATATTTCCTTAGTATCTTGCCATTTCAGGACTGTATTTGAGACGCGATTATTAGTCGGTTGGAGCGCATCTCCAGTACTGCCTACCACTCTTTCTGGTACAGTTGTCTAATAAAGCAATAATAAAAACATATGCAATACTATATATGCATCTTATTCTTACCACAAACCAGGGAATGAGATGCATATAATAAGACTCCCTGTAGCAACAAACAACATAATAAAAAAACAGGACCAGAATTGGGGTCTGCAAGTCTCTGTATGCCCTTACTTTAAGCCCATCAAATAGAAATATCTTAAAAATAAAAATTGCAGAAGGTACTTCAGTCAAGGAATTCTGTGATGTTCTGTTTTGGGTTTTCAAATCAATAGCATCCCAGAGTAGTTGGAAAAGGGGAAACAATTACTACAAAATGGGTGGGGTTAAAGGTAAATGAAGAGTGGTTTAGGGAGGGACATGCTAATATAAAACACACACTCAAAGTAGTACTACTAGCAAATCAAGCTTGAAAGTACTTTTAGTCCAGTTTTGGAGTATGTCAAGCACTACAAATGCCCAACCACTCTTACTTCAACACACTCCCTTAGAAATCAATGCAGGCAGGCAATCAGTCTAACTGATGGGGAAACATATACAATAAATAGCTTTTTAAATTAAAATATATATATTTTTATTAAATGACATTAAAATGAAACAATTTTGTACGTACATAAAATTTAGTATAATATAATGTAAATATGTATTTAAAAAATAAATATTAAATAAAATATTGCATAACTTGCATTCAACAATGTAACATTCAATTCAAATGATACTGTAAGAGTAGGGCTGGTAAAATTAAGATTTTAATACATTTTATATTTAATTGAATATTTTAAATTAAAATGAAACGATTAAATATGTATTCATGTATTATGTTTCAGTGCAGTTGTGTTGTCCCTTGCTACTTTGGTAGCCCTGGGTGAATATGAGTTAGAGAAAAGTGTTTTCATGATTTATATTTCAAAAAGTAATATTGATGTTTTATCATTTTAAATGAATTTTCATAAAAGTTCCTTTTAATTTCTATGCAGAGATCACAGTGACATTGGCAGAGATCTCAACGAACAAGCAGAAAGTTACTAAATGTAACTTTATACTCATAAATTCAGCCTTGGGAGTCTCCGTCCCCTCATTTGAGGGATGGAGACTTTTAAGTCTAGACCTAGGTGTAAATCTACACATGGAATGGTGAGTAGCGCTAAAGTGGAGATTTACACCTAGTGCAGTAATAGATTTACACATGAGCAGATCTACACATGCAAACTTACCTTTGTGACTAGGACCCATAAACCTTAATATATACATGTTTTGGATCTTTAAATATTGCAATTGGCACATGAGAGCAAAGTCTTGTAGGTTATGGCATTATTACTTTCAAAATTGAAAACCTTTTATACTTCACCTCCTTCACCTGTTTTCCATAAAACTTTGTTTAAAACAGTCTGTTTAGTTCATTGTGTATGATTCATCTTTTATTGCAAGCAGTTGTTTTTTATTGGATTGCCTCAATCGTTTTGCTTTTTCTTCGTACTTGGATTTTTGTTAGCGTGCAGGCTGCCCGCTGTACATATTTTGCCCACTAGGAATATCTCTCACTTTCTCTGACTCTTCGTTGCTGACCACGCAAAGTTTTACAGTTAAGCTTCATGTAGAATTTGAAAACATTTACTAATTCTAAAGCTGTTTTGTCTTGCAACCCTTTTGCCAAATGAGTGTCAGATTTTCCTTTGCTCAGTTACAATGGGGCCAGTGTGTGGTTGCTTTGAATGCAATAATGTGAAACATTATGGACGTCAATTAGGGGTTGCCAGGGGTCGCTTCTGCACCCCTGTTGCGACCCCTGGAGATTTGCTCGCTACCCCAGCTCCAACGCATCAGTGTCAGGACACCAGCAAGTTTATTGACCTAATTAAAAAGCTACACATTTGCTGACTGGTTTTGTCATGAATAAAAATTGTTGTGTAAGATAGCCATGAACTCAGAGGGCAGCAGCTGTGCCCGAGGGAGTAACACAGGCCCCTGCGGCCCCTGTACAGCAAGGGGGCGGGGCAATCCTCCTGGCCCCCACAGCCATTCAAGGAGGGCACCATTCATCCCAAGACCAATGAATATCTATGCGATATGGGAAACTCAGAGGACCCTCATCACATTCTGCAGGGGGACCCCATCATTTTGCATTATGCTACTGGCTGTGCCGGCATGATCACGGAGTCCCTGCAGCGTGGACTTGCAGCATGCACTTACTTGTGTGAATATGAGTGTTGAGGCCATCGGAACTTCTTTAGCTCTGTGCGCACTTTGAATGTTAGCGGCAGCAAGAAGGGGTTAGTTCTGCTTCAGTCGCCCCTATCATATTTGTGATTTCTGGTGCCAATATTAGATCTGGAGCTTGGCGTGTGTCCCATCCTGGTTCTGAAGCCGTGTCCCTGCACCTGGCTCCAGAGGTCCTCACGACGCTGATAATGCACAAGCAAGTAGGCCGTGGAGTAGGAAGATCACATATAATTAAATAATATAGAAAGTCTCTGCTTCAGCATAAGGTGGAAATCGTATTCCCACGCGTTTCAATATACTGCTGTCAGAAATGCCCATAATATCTAGCGCTAGTCTGTTTTGATACGTGCACAATTTAGAGTTTACAAATCTGAATATATCTTTAAACAGTATAGTGCTCTCGTCTCATGCTGCTAATTGCAAAGCTCAAATTGCCTCATATTGAATGACCGGGCCTAGGTTTTTTTTTCTTTTTTCTTTAATGAAAACAAAATACGTGCATTTTTGTGACATTAAAAAGTTCATTAATCAAAAAGGAGGGACTCAACAGGGCTTTTGGTAAGGTCCAGCATACATGCCCAAGTCAAACAAACAAGAAGGGTATGCAGTTCCTAAGTGGGTCGACAGGGAGACTGCAGGGAGACTGGTAGAGAGCGGTACATTGAGAATAGTCCGAGGACAATGTAGACCTAGAGTGAGTAGTCGGGAGGGGGATTCCTCCCTTCGGAACTAGGGCCCTCACACACCCAGCCAGCTAGGTGTCATGCTTCATCATTGGGCCTGCTCCTCGTCGGGTCGGCGCTGCAATACCCGGCGGGCATCCAATGAGGGGCTCTTTTGCGGAGATCTTTTTTTCCTTGCCGTTTGGTGAGGTGTGAGTGAGGGGCCCGGGAAAGTGTAGATGTGATGTAAGAAGGGTGAAGGCTAAAACAGGTTGGGTAGTCCAATAAAAAATTTAATAGGATGGCTCCCACCTGATTAAAAAGAAGAAAGAGTGGCGACTTCTCTGAAATATTGATTCAAGATCCTAGCGCTCTACTCTAATAGGGTCAACATGTTTTTTGCCTAAAACGTCCTAAGGATCAGACGGCAATTTATCAGGACCATGTGCAAACTATCTACACACCATGGTAGTACTGGGCCAACCTACCTACCACGTTACAATAGGAAAAGTACCTAAAAAGTGTAGAGTGTAATCCTAATGCTCCAATAGCCATGCTTCAACAGTGTCCGGCGGGGCTGTGACACTGGTAGGTACAGTGTTCTCAACTCAGCGTCACTGCACTGGACGACCTACCTCTACCACCGGACTTTAGGATTACCCCTTTTCTTTTATGTTTTGATATTTTCAATAATAATTTTTTCACATATATAATTTAATTAATACAAAATCACTAATATATACAAAACATATACATCAACATAAACACAAGCACATATGTACCAAAAACAAATATATAAATCTTAAATTATAGCAAAAGCAACAATTGACAATACTATACAAAAGATTAAAATGTGAGAAAGAGTTGATATGTTGGCGAACAATTCAGAGGCTGGCGGTCGATGAAAACACAACGTGCGTTTCAGCATGTAAGCCTTCGTAAGGGGAACTGTCTCAACTTTCTCTATAACAAAGTATAGAATAGACACAATATAAAACATACAAAAGCACTCTGAGCCTGAGACAAGGGTCTTAATAGAAGTGTGAGCAATACATGCTCCATAAGTATGATATCTGTGCCAATGTTAGCAGAAGAACACACAACTTTCTAAACTGATGCAAGGTATAAATTGGTGCTGGAGCACACAGCACTAGACATAGTGTGTTTATAATGTTTGGCTATCACCCAAAGGAAAGAAAGGAAGACATAGACCTTATGTCTCCATGAAAATGGTAAGATTACTCGTGTGAGAGATGATACATAGAGAAGACATGTTGAAGGAAAATGTGCTTTGGGATTCTATTGTGAATTAGTAGAAGGGGTCCTTGTTACAATGACTATCTTTTGTGGTTGAGCAGCTATTTACATAGAGTGTCCCAATGTTGTTAGTAATTAGAAAATGCCACCATAAAGGTGGCATGTATACATATATTCCGTAACAGGAGCACTGGTCATCGATTGAGAACAACAAATTTATAAGTCTTTAAATGTGAGGTTATCACACGGGATCTGGTCTTCTATAAGGATGTATAAGAGAAAAGAGGGATACTAATTGTACCATCCCAATATTTAGAGAAATATTGGTCTTACAGCAAATGTGAGACGTAAATAGAAAGATATAGCTTGTTAAAGGAGACAACTAGATGTCCGATAGGGATATTAGATTAGATTATATATCATGAGGGATTTCTGGTCTATCTATGTTTAATCAATAGTTTATTATTTGAACATGAGAAAGAGGACTTTATGCCTCTCCTATTTGTATATTTCAGTTAATTCAGAGAGTGATTCTATTCAGGCTTATGGCGGAGGGAAGATATCAAACAAAACTGTAATACTTACAATAGATAATGTTAGTGTTGTCATCCCTGAATAGAAATTAGTTAAAACATGGATGCTATTCGTAATATACCCCGAAACCGGTCCCAGGATGCTCGTTTCCAGTCCAGGGAGGACCTACCTTTGCAGTTCGGGCTGGACTGTTCCCATGAGGAGCAGGGTCAAGACTGATTTGCATATGGCTGGGTCCAAACTGGGGTGGCATAGTGGGCAAAAGAACAATGGATATAATACAGATCTCATGACTGGGAAAGAATGTTTGATTTATTCAACATTCTGTCCATCATTTGTTGCTGCAGCAACTTTCTAAAAGTGGCATTTTCAGAATTGTAATTTTAAATCCGACTTCACTATAAGTTAGGATTTTAAATTAGGATTCCTGAAACACCAAACTCGAACAAGTGATTTCTTCCCATTTAGAAATTACACTTATAAAATGTAATAAGGTAATTTCAATGTTATCCTATGGAAGATATAGGCCTTGCAGTAGTAAAAAACAAATGTTAGAGTTTTTCACTACCAGGACATGTAAAACTTAAAAGTACATGTCCTGCTTTTTAATTAAATTGCACCATGCCCTCCGGGCTGTCCAGCGCCTATATTATAATTTTACCATGTTTAGAGGAAAGAGCACATGCACCTTAGCACTAGTTAGCAGTGGTAAAGTGCTTAGAGTCCTAAGGCCAGCAAGAACAAGGTCAGAGGAAATGGAGGAGGAAGGCAAAAAGTTGTGGGGAGGGGGCACCCTAAGGCTGGCAGGTCTAACATGTCTACCCCCTCAACTGAAAGTGGGGAGAACTACCCAACCACTTGGGAGTTCTCATCACTGAGGCAGAAGAAAATGGATAGACCATCAGCATTGGTGTGGTCTGACCCAGAACAGTGCTGCACGATAAAGTCCATTCCCCTCATGCACTCTCTGTGTAGTGGGCCTGGTGCGCAGGGCTCATGTTACGTTACCTCTTTGACTGCTCATGGTATGCTATGATTACATGCCCGATTTTTCCCTCTCCCTCTGATTCCATTATGCCCGAGCTTGCAATCATTCCCTGAACACATGAACCAATGGCTTGCCTTGCTCCCACTGTTGGTGGGATCTTAGAGTATTTTTCCCTTGTGCACATTTAGACAAATTGAAACATTTGTTTCCTGTTAAGTGGTTCCATCCGGTAGTTTGCACATGCTCTTTCTGAAAGCTTAAGCCTGTGTCCTAACACATGTTTCCTTCAGGAGTCTTGGAGATTCTTCCAGATAGCCACATGCCACACATGATCCTGTTGTATCCACTGGACCTTGTGCCTGTCTATAAACCATGCCATAACCCGAGCTCCTTGATTGGCCTACACTCCCTGCGGAACAAGCTTCTTCCCTACCCATTCACCTGAAGAATCGACCGGTCCTGGGTAGCGCTCTTCTCAGCTGCAGTTCAAGTTCCTTCAGTGATTCCCTTGGCTCCAGTTCCCTCGACTCATCCTTCGTCTCCGCCTCCTGCTCAGCTGCTCAAGTTCCTCGGCGACTTCCTGAGTCAAGACCTCGAATCTTTCTTCAGACTTAGGCTAAATTGAAGTACTAGGCTAAGTACTTGATGTCAGGTTAGTGCGCACTATCCTTTTACAGTAGTAAGGAGGCCGGAGTATCGGTGTTCTCAAATCTATATACTGGCCTTCAAGTTCCCTCCCATTGACTTCCCTCCAGTTCACTTTGATTGTTTTTGCTCCTGATTCTTCCTGCAATCCTGCCCATTGAACTGGATTATTTGGAAGGACTAGAGACTTGATTCTCCCTTAAAAACGTTCCTCCAAGCGCTTGAGTCTTGAACAGAAAGCCATGTTTTGAGTTTCCATGGGAGCCTCATTAACTCCAAACTATGTTCTTGAGTGTTTCCTTGCGAGTGTCAGTAACTCCAATCTGTATTTCGAGTTATTCCTTGGGAGTGTATAACTCCACTCTGTGGTTCCAGTTATTCTGCTCCTTGCTGTGTTTCTGAAAGAGACTGTAAGTGTATGTTACCGATGTATTTGCAAATCCATTGTTTGAGTGGCTTAGTGTACTGTTTGTAATTGCCTCTTCTTGTTATTTCCAGTGGAATGTATGACGATACAACGCATGGTGTTACCACGCGGTAGGTAACAACGCCGTCGTTACAACGACCTCGTTATTACCACGCGTGGCTTTACATCACAAGTCGTTTCTACAACTCGCACTAGATGGCGCGCTGGACTTAGGAATAGTATAAATTACTATTCCTACTCCAGTTAGCGCAACAGCAGGGAATGTGTTGGATGTAAAATCCAACACATTCCCTGGTGTTGCACGCCTCCTAGCGCAAGTCGTAGAAACGACTTGCGATGTAAAGTCACGCCTGGTAACAACTCGGTCGTTGTAATGACCGCGTTGTTACCTACCTGCGTGGTAACAACAGCGTTGTAACCGCTGTGTCCCTTTCCAGTGCATTGCGTTTTTGCCAGAGGTCACAGCCCTGTGTACATCTACCTAGCAGACTCAGAGGGCCTCCAGTTCATGCTGTGCAGCACAGTTGCTGACCGGAACCAGTATCACAAGTCTCTCTTTTCTTATTTTGTCCCATCCCCTCTTCCCTCTTGGGGACGGTTGTGACGTAGGGGTTTGTTCCTTGGGCATACCCTGTCCTAGGGAGGGATTGGAGGTCCAGCAATGGCTTTAGTGTTGTCCCCATGTCTGGAACCAGGTGAGTGCATTACACCAGATAGGTACAGTCTCAGCTTCTTAAGTGCCCAGACCACAGCAAAGGCCTCCCTCTCAATTACACTCCACTTCTGTTCCTGTAAAAGTAACCTCCTCCTAATAAAGGCACTGGTTGGTCTAGGCCCTCCTCATTTAACTGTACTAAGACCGCCCCATGCCATGCTCTGAAGCGTCTGTCAGCACAATGAACTCCATAGAGAAGTCAGGAGCCTTGAGCACAGATGCTGTACACATGGCCTCCTTGAGGGTATCAAAAGCTTTCTGGCAGACCGCTGTCCAGATCACCTGTCTGGGCTGTTTCTTTGTAGTCAGCTCTGCTAAGGGGACAACAATAGTGTCATGTCTCTCAACAAACCTCCGACAGTATCCTCTGAGGCCCAGGAAGGCCCTCACTTCAATCAGTGTTTAAGGCAGTGAGAGTCTCAATCTTGGCCTGGAAGGGCAGCACCTTTTCCTCTGCCCACCCATGTTGCCCAGATCACCTTTTTGGGTTGCTTCTTTGAAGTCAACTCTGCTAAGGGTGCAACAATGGTGTCATATCAACAAACCTTGTATAGTATCCTGTGAGGCCCAGAAAGGCGCTCACTTCAGTCTGTGTTTAAGGCCATGATAGTCTCAATTTTGGCCTAGTGGGGCTGCCTCTGCACCCGCCCACTATGTGGCCCAGATAAATCGTGGAACCCTACCCTATCTGGTACTTACTGCCTTGATAGTCAGGCCCCCTGCTACAGACCCGAAGCACCTCCTAGAGGTGGTACAGGTGTTCCTCTCAGCTGGAGCTCTAGACCTCTATGTTGTCTAGGTAGGCAACAGAGAATGCATCCTTCTCAGCTAGGACCCTGTTGACCAACCTCTGAAAGGTGGCAGTGGCCTTTTTTAAACCAAAGGACATCTCCTGAAACTGAAAGTGGCCCTAGGGCGTTGAGAATTGTGATCTCTCTTTTGCCCCCTCAGTCACAGTGGTCTGCTAGTATCCTGATGTTAAATCAAACGTACTGAGGAACTTGACAGTGTCTAGCCTATGAGCTTATAAGTTCAGGGGATAGGGTGTGCATCAGTTTTCGTGGCAGAGTTGAGACCCTGGTAGTCGCCACAGAACCTAAGTTCTGAGTGGCATCCAGTGGGACAGCCCTGGGTACCAGCACCACAGGGCTGGACCAGGAACTGCTGGAGGGCTCAATCACCCTTAATGCCAGAATCTTTGAACCTTCCTCCTTGATACTGGCCCTCACCTTCTCGGACAACTTGTAAATTTGGTTCTTGACAGGTGGACTGTCTCTAGTATCAATGCCAATGTCTTGGATGCACAGATATGTGAGTCCCGGGGTGAGAGAGAACAGAGAAGCGAACTGTTCCATCAACTCTTCAGTACACCGCTGGACCTTTGGATACTACAGAAGATGGACTGTTGTGCTGCTCTGTTATCAGAAGGACTGCTACTCTGCTGCCCTGCTTGCTGAGAAGGAAAACTGGACCTACACCCTTCATCCCAGGCTGAAGTAACTCCAAGGGTGAGCTGACTGACTACAGGGACATAATAACCTGCATAAGCCTCCCTTTATCTGCCCAGCTGACCTGCTGCCTGGACCGACAACTGGAACTACCTGAGCCATGCTGGCCACTACTGGAGTGAGTTTCTGATCCCCAAGAGGTGCCCCTTAGGTCCCGGACCTTTCGTGTGGCATCAGTTGGGTTCTCTCTCCTAGAAAAGGAGAAATTCTGAAGTTTTGGGCTATTTGCTACTGTAAACGAGCCTGTTCGTGCCAAGATCTTGCCGCACACACCGCCTGCGAACACGAAGCTCCATTGAACTCGACTTTTGTACCATAGTAACCGATAGTGACGCCCAGAAACGTAAGTTCTGCACTTCATGTTACAGAACTGACAGCTCTCAGTGACCACCATCACGAATATCCTGTTATGACTGTCCGTGAAGCGCAACAAGATCTTCGGGCTTCAGCGACGAAAGTCCGAGACTCACGGCCTGCTCTTTGAACTTCATCGATGACCATTCGTAATGCTCTCCCTGCTCCTCCCAGCCCCCTCCACCACACACATAACTCTTCATGCTGGACTTTTGAAGGTAGCTCTTTCAGCGGGACTAGCTTGGACCCTGTATCGGGCCCACAATCCATCACAGCCAGCCTGAGCATGTGACTTTCACCTGGTCTCGCCTGGAAGTGGCGCTTGGGGCTTTTAGACACTATACTTACATAAAGTTTGAAAACTGCATATCTCCGGTACTACTTATTGGAATGTTGTCATTTGGTCTCAAATAATTCATTAAAATATACTCTATGTTTCTGAATTTGTGTGGGGTAGTTAAAGGTTGTTTTCACTTTATTACTATTTGAAGTACTGCATATATACTTACACCTTCCCTCTCAGTTAAGCATGACTGCTTTGTGCCAAGCTACCAGAAGGTTAAACACAGGTTAATGGTTACATATAACTTCCCTCTGACAGGAATTGTGGTTACTGCTTGAGTAGGGTTTCACAACCCTCAACTAGTAACTCAGTTTCCTATACTCACTCATTACTGTTTTTCCTTAGGCTCACTGTTTCCAGTCTTTATATGTCATCCATTCTCCTTCTTTATCTCACTTTTCTTTAAATCATTCTCTTTCTTTTCTCCCTTGTTCATGACCGTATTCTTACCTCTACTGTCTTCCTTTCCTTTCCCTTTATTTATCTTTCTTTTTTATTTTTTACAGAGTTTTATATGGCGCGAACTTGACCTATACCAAGTATAAAGAAGCTATCACAAACCTTATATACTTTGATACTCAGGTTGTGACAACATTCCCAGCCCCTATAGTTCTAGCTCCACTGCACTCTTTGAATATTATTTGCATAGTGCAAATGTGCAATTGGTATTGCTTTGAAATGTGTTGGGCGGTGTTGATTTATGTAGACTTGTGAGTGGCTTGAGGAGGGTTGTTGTGTCTAATGACTATCTGTGTGTCTGGGCATGCTAAAAGAGAACCATTGTGTGTGATGTTTGTCAGATTGAGCTGTTTTGAGTTGGTTGCGTGGGTGTGATTTGTGCCCTATTATTGCGATATTGGAGCGGCTTGTAACCCAGGACCCTCACTTAACTAGCATTTTTGGACAGCTAAAATGTATATTTTAATAATCTTCAGTTAAGCCATCTGCTCACTTCTCCTTTATATTTTTGCAAGCAACATCTACCATGCGACTAGCGCTAGAGACCCCCACTAGATTTCTGCCCACAAAGCAAAACTTGCCAATCCTTTTTTTCTCTTAAACATCACTAAGTGTAAGTACAGTAACTATTCTTTGTAGCTGTCAGTATCCTGTTCAGATATATATAGACCATATATTCTGCACTGTCTGCCATCCCTTCACACTAGCCGAGCCTCAACTCATCCTAGGTTTAGCCTCTCCATAGCAGGACGCCTAGTCATCATCAGAACCACAGGTACTCATGGCAGCAAACAACATCCTATCTGGGGAAGCATGAATACTTGCCCTCTTTGCTTCCTGCCAGACAAACAACCATTTACCGCTCATTCAGTGCTTTCTCCTTTTGAGAGATGCCAAGCAGCAGCAGCAGCAGCATAATAGCCATGTCTGTCAGCCTCTTGATTTCCAGCCATCAAAGTACTACTTGACACCCGCTAGTTTCTTGTAAAAAAATGTAAATTGATAATTGTATAGCACACTACTCACCCGCAAGGGTCTCAAGGCGCTTGTACGAATACCGCTGTGGAACCCATCCTGGCTTTCCCTGTGAGGTGTCCACTCCTGGGCACCCCCAAGATGGAGGCCAGGCATCCTTAGCGTTGTGGGGCCTGTTGTGGAGATTAAGCAAGTTATTGCCCAGAGTTGCAGATTGGGACTCCATGATTGGAATAGGCACCAAGGCGAGAATTGTCAGGTCTATGGAATTTTGAGCCCAAGACCCACCGAGGCGGGGAATTGAACCCTGGTCCCGGGCCATACCTCTGCATCAGGGTATGCCACTCTAACCATTGAGCCACACTTCTCCATCTGCATCCGCCTGCGTGATAGACCACAGTTGACTCTCTAGCAAACACACCCTCAATCAATCTACTGCCTGCTTTTTCTTAAAACTCTAAAATACTCTTAATGCACTTAATGGGGAACAAACATCATATTGATTGATACAAGTACTCTACTTGTGATGTGCACTTTTATCTATGGAAGAATCTAATGATAGTATCCTCGAAATGAGCAATGGCTCCTCACCTGGAGAAGAATGCATACCATGTTGTGGAAAGAAAGGTTGCTGGGAGTACATGATCTGCATTAAATAGCGCCGTGACCTACTTTCCAAGACCGAGCTTCTATTACATGGTACTCTTAGTTTAGAAAACAAATGGCAAAGTACACTTGTGCTTAGCGTTATATGCTTATTGACGCATTATAGGACACTTATTCAATCTAAGGTGACTTCAACGTGACTAGCATTTTTCCCATTCTTGTACACTATTTGAAAGGTTCTTCAGCGATACTGCATTATCTCAACCCTATATCTGAAGATACCTTTTGATACCAACAATTCTCCTGGAAGCATTGTCAATAGGGCTTGAATAGAGTATGTTTTTTTATAGAGTATCCATTTGTATCTGCTAGAGATTTTCCAGGCTCTTTTTGTGATGTAACTAACCAAATGTCAGACCTGTCACTTCCTCTGATGGCACGTGATCAAAAGATCATACGATATCACTTCCTATGATGACAACAGGTCAAGGGTCTAGTGATGTCACTTCTTGTGACATCATCTGGGGGTTAAAGACCATGTGACGACACTTCTGCTACACCAGAAAGTTTAGTGAATCAACATTCATGTGAAACATCTTAGCCCCATTTTACTACTTAGGCAGTATAGGAATGAGTGCACAGTGTGAATTGGTGGTTTTACAGGCATCAGGATTATTGCCAATAGCACTGGCTAATCTGAAAAAGGAGGAGTTTAAATACGACAACCATATTGCATCAAGCATGTGACCTTAGCGTGACAGCCTGAATTTGCAGGGCCAGAGCTTACCAACTAGGACAAGCCTGAAGAAAATTCGTCCAAATGGACTTTCTACAGCACAGTCGTCTGAATACATTTGCTGAAAAGCCACAGTCTTTAAAGGTAATTTGTAAAATATTTCCAATGAATCCCTGCCCCCGCAGTAGTCAGGAGCATTCGATTCTCCCAGCAGTGAATGGGTGTGCATGCCGATCAGAATGTGGTGTGCCTCATTCCAACTCTGAAAGCAGCAGGCAAAGTGTGTGGCACTGGAGTAACTGCGTGATGCAGAGGATGACTGCCCTTCAAATGTTACTCACAGATCCCATGCCAGGAATACCCACAAACGATTTAAATACTGTGCTAACCAAGTAACACTTGTGCCTAAAAATAAAATATAATTGTTTTCCTGCTAGTTTTTCCCAAAGTCCTGCCATTATATGTCAGGGGTTATCCATTCGAAATCTCAAAGTTGCACACATTTTCCACCTTGCAACCAATAATATGAAGGTCGCTATCAGGACATCTGGGCTAGTAAAGGGTCCAGATTACCAACAAATAACCAAATTGCTCATCTAACAATCAGTAATAGTGGCCCATCAGCACCCCTTTTCTCAGCAGATACATGGGGTGCAGCCTAGTGATGCACAGTGTGCAGAAGAGGAGCAGGACCATCAGGAACCCTAGCCCAGCCCTCACAAACAGTCACATAAGTCCATGAAGGGATCTGCCCCTATTAGTTCTCACCCACCCACCACAGGTTTGCTCTGGATAGGTCCCAAACTGCGACTCACTCCAATTGGATGCCAACACATGGATGATGGCCTGATTGGTACACAGACCACAATGTCTTTGTTGGCATTAAAATACAGTAAGTTGTGTTAAATGCAGCCTGTTTTCTTTAACCCGTTCGACGCGCATTTCGTAACGGTTTCGTCATGCACGTCGGTTGCGCTGTGCGCATGACGGAACCGTTCCGTCATGGCCCCGCCCGCGCACAGAACCTTCAGCGTGGCGCGGAAATCCGCGCCGCGCTGAAGGGGTTAAAGGAACAGGGTCTGCATTTAAGGAAAAATACTTTTTCAAAGCTTGTTTAAGTTTGGGAGTGGTGTCCTGAACCCCTGCCCACTCCAAAACCAACCTTTTATTTACAGCACACATCTTCCCCTTTGCAAATGGGTTGCACTTCCTTTGAGAATCTGGTAACCTATCAATAGTTTGCAACCGAAATGTGACTGTAAACCCAAGCCTTCATTAGTCTGTGGGCAGTGAAAACTTTGCTTGGGATACAATACCAGTGCCTGTACCTGTTCGGAAGCGCCTCGTCTCCCTCCCGCTGCCGCACTCACCAACTCCGCGGCCGCTGCGAGGAGGGAGACTCCATCTCCCAGGGTGCCCAGCGCTAAAGGCGGAAGCCGACGTGACACCAAACGCGCCTGGACGCGCTACAAATTGCAGCACAGCCCCGGTGGAGCGGGCGCCTTCATTAGTCTGTGGGCAGTGAAAACTTTGCTTGGGATACAATACCAGTGCCTGTACCTGTTCGGAAGCGCCTCGTCTCCCTCCCGCCGCCGCACTCACCAACTCCGCGGCCGCTGTGAGGAGGGAGACTCCATCTCCCAGGGTGCCCAGCGCTAAAGGCGGAAGCCGACGTGACACCAAACGCGCCTGGACGCGCTACAAATTGCAGCACAGCCCCGGTGGAGCGGGCGCCTTCATTAGTCTGTGGGCAGTAAAAACTTTGCTTGGGATACAATACCAGTGCCTGTACCTGTTCGGAAGCGCCTCGTCTCCCTCCCGCCGCCGCACTCACCAACTCCGCGGCTGCTGTGAGGAGGGAGACTCCATCTCCCAGGGTGCCCAGCGCTAAAGGCGGAAGCCGACGTGACACCAAACGCGCCTGGACGCGCTACAAATTGCAGCACAGCCCCGGTGGAGCGGGTGCCTTCATTAGTCTGTGGGCAGTGAAAACTTTGCTTGGGATACAATACCAGTGCCTGTACCTGTTCGGAAGCGCCTCGTCTCCCTCCCGCCGCCGCACTCACCAACTCCGCGGCCGCTGTGAGGAGGGAGACTCCATCTCCCAGGGTGCCCAGCGCTAAAGGCGGAAGCCAACGTGACACCAAACGCGCCTGGACGCGCTACAAATTGCAGCACAGCCCTCGCGTCGCGGGAAGCGCGCGGGCAGCGCCGGGCTAAACCCGGGCAAAGGGCGGGCCGTTGTGTGGCCGTTAGGAGGCCGGAGGAGGTCGGGTTGGGCCACCCCCCTTGAGTAGTGTGGAATACGCTACAACTGCAAGTACATTTTCGTTTTTAAAGGATTCTGTCAGTCATGACTTATCGTTGAGTGTATTGTGAGACTGTTAACATTAGGTCATATTTCGCAGCGTTGTTATAGTTACTGTCACCCATGCGACAAGAAATAGATGCAAGTCGGACACCATTGATACATTAGTGGCAGTCATTGTTATTGTGTTGGTTCTCTAAACTTGCCACTCTACTGTTTCTCCTGCTTTGTTATCTAGAGTTGTAATTGTCTATTAACGTGATTTGTGCATTATTATGGCTAAAGCTAAAATTACAATGGATAATTTTTTGGTTAAAAGGGTTAACATGATTAATAGTGAAAGAAGGAAATCGTTAGGAAAGGAGCCTTTCACGGATAATACGGAGTTACCCTTAGATGTTAGCACTAATACTCTTGCCATAGTGGATCCTCTAATTGAAGCTCCCTTAATGGGAAATTCGATTCATTCTCCTTTGGAAAACGATGATGATACCCCAAGTCAAGATGTATTGGTGGCCCCAAAAGAGTCTGTATTACTTCCATCTCCCCCGAAAAGAGCGGTTAGAAAATGTAGGAAGCCCCAAACTAAGAGGGGAAGTGTTCACCACAAGACATTGTCAGACCAATCCCAGAGAAGCACCGTGGTCCATGTTGAAACCCCGACCTTTAATGAGGTCGAGAATTCTGCTCTGTCGGGGCACATTGCCAAAATATTTGAGGAAAAATTTGCACTTATGATTAAGCCCCTTGTAGAGAAAATTGAAATATTGTCAACTGAGGTACTGAGACTGGGTGGTCTTTTAGATAAAATGAAACAGCCTACAAATTTGCCTAAGGCACCAATACAACCTGCTCACTCTGTTCTGCTGCCTATACCTCAGGGTGGGAACTCTATCAGTTCTACGAGATTACCGCCACCAGTTGGCAGTAGTATTCGAACTAATATAGCTCCATCCAGTAGTGAGGGGTCTAGGGCTTTAGTGCAAAACTCACACTGTGTCAATCTTCCACCAGCCTGTGAACCTTCCGTTATCGTTCTTTCTAATGTTCCCCCCTTTGTCCCAGCAACATCTAATTTCCGAGAGGAAACGCATGATTCACTTAAACGGAAATCAGTTGCTTGGTTAAACAAAAACTGTGGCTTTCCTACTAATTTTTCAGACCAAATATTGTCCACTAGACGAGTCTGCTGGCTAGGTAATACAAGGAAAACATGTAAGGGGGACTGTGTTATTATAAATTTTAGACACCCCCAACATGTTGCAACCCTACTAAGAGCAGCGTCTCTTGTATCAGGAGAGAACATGGTGGGTGTACACTCTTTGGGTTACTTCTATAGACATTTAGATAGACCAGTACAAATTACGAACAGGGAAAGATTTATACGTACTAATAGCCCGTCAAGTTTTGAAATTCCAATGGAGAATAGATACACAGTATTGAGTACACTAGATGTAAATGATTGACTCCCAAAAGCTGATAAAAACATAATTCTGGTTCCAGTATTGGTTAACCAGCCGAGGGGGACTCTTAAAAGTAGTGAAACTTTTGGTTCTAAAATCATAGTATCACCGAGGTCTCTAATTATGCCAACAGATGAGCAGCCATATACTGCTGGGATTTCTAGACACCGTCGGGGTGAGCAAGATGAAGCTGGAGTAGATATGGCTCTGAAGTCCCATGCAGCACGGCTAGAGGCATTAGGTAATAATATTGATGATTATAAAGTGGAAATAGTAAATCCTCTAGTCCCACTTGTGGATGATACTGTCAGTGATGACAATATATTAAGGAAATCTCCTTTATGTGTAAATGATAATTCTAATATTAGATTGTTATCTTGGAATATTGCTGGCCTTTCCAGGAACTTAAAGGACGTAGTATTGTGTTCATATATTGAAAAACATGACATTATCATTTTTCAAGAAACCTGGATGGTAGAAACCCCCCATAGAGTAGGATATAAAACCTTCAGCTCTAAAGCAATACCATCAAATAGAGGAAGGGCATCAGGGGGGTTGGTCATCTGGGTTAAAGTTACCTTGGAAATAGAGGTCAGTCAGTTATCTATCCCCTGTCCTGACCTGTTAGGTCTCAAAATTGTGACTAGTGGGAAAGGAGTTATTTACCTAATAAACATTTACAATAGACCGTATCCATCTAACAAGGAATCAAAGGTGATAGAAATTCTGGATTCCACTCTAGAAGATTTAGGAGACAATGCTCAGCTTTTAATTTGTGGAGATTTCAATCGTAAATATGAACCTATTCAGGGTTTAGAAAGATTATTTCGACGAACAAGATGCTGCTAATGACATTATTCCCCTGGAAACTCTAAGTCTTGTTAAAAGCTCAATAGCTGCATCACAGATTCTACAGATGACTGTGTCACACGACTTAAAAGCATGTAATGGCCGTTTTCTTTCAGACAGACCATCAGCTCCCACCTATTTTAAGGGAAATCTTAGGTCACACATAGATTTTGTAATGGCCTCTCGGAACCTATGGGGATTAATAATCGATTTTAAGATAGATTCCAGAACGGAGAGCGATCACTTTCCTCTCCAATTATGGCTAGACTCTGTACCCTTTTTTCTTAGATCACATGTAGAAGGCCCATTAAACTCTCCTGTTGGGGAGATACAGATATCTAATAATAGGCGTGCTATAAAATGGTCATATATTTTGGGTAAAAAAGAAGCATTGACCAACATTTATAATAAATTCAACGAAATCATTGGAACACCCCAGTTGCCCTTATTAGCCACACAGGGTGTCCTCGAATTACATTATAAGTTGGTCGATGCCTTAAACCCCCTTTTGAGCAAAGTTTATAAAAAAGAAGGGAATAGAAAAAAGGAACATTTAGAGCTAGAAAACCAGTGGTATAATCAAGACTGTAGGAAAGCAAAATCAAGGCTGATCCTTGCAGTAAAATGTAGGAGCCAAATTGACATAAAAAATGCAAGACTCGCCTATAAAAACACTATGAACCAAGCTAAAAAAACATGGGATGCTGACCTATGGGAGGACTTACTGAGTGCAGCTAAGTTACATGATCAAAGTACGTTTTGGAACCTAATTGCCAAGGGAAATAAGAAAGGTAGATCACCCAAGGATATTTTTCTGGATGAATCTACTTGGTGTGATCACTTCTCCAAACTCTATTCTAATAGTAAGGATGATTTGTCCCCTGACAATGTAGATATTAATCTAGACAATAGTACTACACCATTACATTTTAGCCTAGAAGAAACAAACCAGGCATTATTAGCTGTTAAAATGGGTAAAGCCCCCGGTCCTGACAAAATCCCTGCTGACTTATTGACACACGATGTGGAAGTGTGGGGACCATACATTAATTTTTTAAGTAATTCAATTGTGGCTGGTACACCAATCCCAGAATCGTGGAAAGGGGCAGAAATTACAACAATCTTCAAAAAAGGTGATCACCATGATCCTAGCAATTACCGCCCTATTAGTTTAATAGATATTTTACAAAAAATCTTTGCCAGACATATTTTAAACAGGATTTTAGATTGGATTGAGGAGACAAAGATATTAACCAAATACCAAGCAGGTTTTAGAGCGAAAATCAGCACAGTTGATCAGGTGTTTAGATTTATGTGCATTTGCTGGAAATATATAAACATTAGGAAGGGTAGTCTTTATGTGGCGTTTATGGATTTAAGGGCCGCCTTCGACCTTGTTCCCCGCAAGTTGTTGTGGTCTACATTAAAGAAGATAACTGTCCCAGGTGAGCTACTTAATGAACTTATTAGACTACATACAGGGAACTATGCTAAAATTAGATGGGGGAAGGCTGCTGAATTATCAAAAGCTATTCCTGTAGACCGAGGCGTGCGCCAAGGTTGCGTATTAGCACCTACATTGTTCTCACTGTATGTTAATGACATTCCAACCTACCTAAGGAATTGTGTCCATGACTCCCCGAAATTAGATGGTGAAATAATCACGTCCCTACTATTTGCTGACGATACTATCCTTATCTCCCAGACTCCGGGAGGTTTGCAAAATTTGGTTAACTCCTTCCAAAAATATTGTGTGGAAAAGGGGTTAGAAATAAACCCAACTAAAACCAAATATATGGCCATAAACCCCAAAAAAACCCTTAGAAAAAACTTGTTCTTAGAGAATCGTATACTGGAACAGGTAGAAAGCTTTAATTATCTGGGTTTGACGTTGGATAATAATTTGACTTGGAAAGGTCAGCAGAATAAAAGCATATTATCCCTCAAACAAAACTCACTCCCTATTTTAAAAGTGCATGGAGCAAGTTATTCCAAAGCCATTTCTCCAGCACTGGAGGTATTTAAAGCTAAGGCCCAATCAGCAGCTCTCTACGGTGCCGAGATATGGGGATATTGTAGTAACAACAAATTCGGGAAGATAGAAAACAATTTCGTGCGTAGCCTACTTAAAATACCGACTAGAACCCCCGTTGTCCCCGTATTTTTGGATATTAATTTTAAAAGAACAGAGCACTTAGCATCATTAAGACCACTGTTGTACTGGGTCAGGGTATGGTCAACCCCTGAGCTGAGGGATTATAAGTCTGGTTTGATCGAACTAATTAAGATAGATGAGTATCAGAAAACCCCATGGCTGAAGTACATATGTATGTGGTTCAAGAGACTAGGGCTTTCACATTTTTGGGAGGAGCCCCACAATATGACCCAGTTTTCCCAAAAAATTCTTAAGGATACCTTCTGGTCTTATGTTAATGGTGAGCTAATCCTTGGGTCTATGATTGGCACACTGACCCAGAAATTCCTAGATATAAAAGATACACCTAATTTCGAAGAATTTATGGATGAGATTGCTCCTCCATTAGCAAAATCACTATATTTACAATTCAGGATTGTGTACTATTGATCAGCACTTACACAAGCAGGTGGGTTGGGGGAAATGGTTCGGATGTGTGCACTATGTGCTCCCTAGGGGCAAGGGAAGACGTCGCCCACATACTCTTCTTTTGCCCGGCTTATATGAAACCGAGGCTCTGCTGGATCAAACCCCTTTGCAAAAACATGGGGGTCGGGTCATACAAAGTAGCGGAGCGCATACTAAAATCTAACACCTCTCAATTGATGGTGTTTGGTAGATTTCTATTTAATGTATACATTATTAGGAAACGCTCTGGTTATAAACTGTAAATAGCAGAGGGAGGAAATCATGGATCACCCTTGCTTTATAGTATTATATCATCTAGTCTACCTCAGTTTTATAGTATTATTCATTTAAAAAAAATCTGTTTTTTTAATTAAATTAATATTCTTATTTATATCTTAATTGGTATTGCTTAATCATGGAGATAAAATCACCTTTTGTCTATTGTATGTAATTGTATATTATGGCTTTGTATGTAAATGTTTTGTTTATTGTCATATTGGCTTTTATGGCTATCAAGCCGAAATAAAGTATTGACTGACTGACTGACTGAATCAGAATTTGGTAGGGCCACCCTAAAAACGCCCCTTCCAAATTATAATTTGTATTTACATTTCCAAACTCATTTTACGAATGTTTAACCAGCTATTGAATCAAACAAGCATTTGCAATATGATTGGTCTCGCATTTGCAAGAGGTCGAACTATTGGCCATGTACATAACAATGCCTTTCATCCATGTGTTTTGGTTTGGAGTGGAGTGCATGTATGCGGTGTGGAGTGGAATTATGTGGGTTGGATTGGAACTGTTAATTGTGAAATTGTACTGGGTGGAATTGTGTGGTGTGGAGTGGATTTGTGTTCTTGGTTGAATATTAAAATGGGTGTAATGGATGACAACAACCCTGCAGGGCAAGGCTGACACTACTCATTTAATGCCACTAAGAAAAGGCAGTCAGGAACGAAGGAAGTCGGCATCACAGAAACAAGTACATTTTGAGCAGCAATAGGATGAATTCTTACCGCAAAAAACATTTTTCTGTAAACATGACAAGATTGTGTTGAAAAGACGATGCCATGATAACGTTTCCCCAGAAATCTATCATGTTTTGCAAATCACACAGCCAAAGTGGGCTTTTAAAATCTATAGTATCTCTTCTTTGGTGAAGAGTTAATATTTTCCAATAGAACCATCCTGACTCTTGGATGACAGGTGCAAGTCTAACATTCAAAGATAGAAGTCACAAGTCTAAAAGAAAATAGAACAAGAAACAGATTTTCAGCCCATACTTCAAATGCTAACAACTAAACTACAAGTCCCAGAATGCAGTGTAGTTGTTGGCTAACTGTGCAACAAATGAAATTAGGTCACTTGGCAGCTATTCTCACCCGAGGTAGCACAGCAAACAAAAACTAACCTGAGGTCAGTACGTCAGTCAGTTTCAGACGTGTGGTTGGAGGGACTGGGGGTGTAGTTAGAGACACAAGGCGGCAAGGGGTCTCGCCATAAGAAACACAACAAGCCAGTGGCAGAGTTGGAATTTGATGCACAAAGAAACGCATAGGTAGTCACAAAGCCAGTGATAGAGCGAATGTTAAAGGTACACAGCGGGTAAATATTTCCCCTGGGGTAAAGGAGTCAGTGGCAGAGTCAGGGTCAGAATGGAAACAGGCAGAGGTAAGACCTGCCCAAGGTCACACAAGGAATTCATGCGAGAGCTGGGTTTAAAGACACAGGAGGATGAAGAGACATGTTGAAGCTGCTCGTAGAGCCAATAGAGATTTGCAGACAAAGGATTACACTAGGAGACATGAAAGACTCTTGACAAAACATAACGATTCTAAGGCAAAACACCATTTAGGGCACATGCAGGTGAAGAGCCTCAGCTAAGGTCACACCAAGCGTCTGCTTCAGTCTCTAGGCTACAGGTCGGGAGAGAGAGAGGCTGTTGAGGGGTTCACCCGAGGTCACACAGAGAATCAGAGGCAGAGTAGAGTTTACAGGCACAGGGAGTGGAAGGGTCTTGCCTAAGGTCACACAGAGAGTCAGTGCCAGAGCAGGGTTAGAGAGAAGAAGGGAAGCTGACCAGTCACCTAAGGAGACAAAGAGGGTCAGAGTCAGGCTTAGAAGTGGGGTGGGGGGGGGTGAGGCTGTCAATGGAACCGCTCGAGGTCGAACAGAGGGTCATAGGCAGAGCCCAGTGCATGCAGAGGTAAACACGCAAGTGGTATGTTGAGAGTGGAGTGCAGAAGTGCCTTCAGTGTGATACCTTACCTAGCAGAGCTGAAATGACACAGGTGCCCATCTTGACCTTCAACTGGCTGGTGCTCTGAGTGAAGGATCTGCTCAGGGTAGCACTTTAGATGCCTTTAGTATGAGTGCTTGGAATGGGGGTGGGAGTAGGTGTCACCCCATCAGATCACAATAAGCAATGCAGCTATCAGTTAGCAAAGCAGTGACTTTCTCTTTCAAAATAAATTTTTCGAAATGAACGATGCCAATTATTGAAAGCAAAATTGTTGACACCTAAGCAAATATATACATGTGTACGTAGCAGGTTTAAAGCTTTTCGGAGTATTGTAAGTTTCTTCATTAGAACTGTTCAGGGGTGTGGTAGCTTATAATTTCTTTAGACGGTTTGCATGTCTCTGTAGGTTAAGTGGTCTTCGCATTTACAACACACAGCGTTTACGATACGTAAGAGGCGTTTCCAATCCGCACGAGTCTTTCTTGAGAAGGCCGGGAGGTGCAACACTGTAAACTTTCCTGATCTGTCTGATTCAATGTTTTATTTGTTTCAGATGTCCGCATTCAATCAGTGAATATTCTGGCTTATTTGTGTATGTTCCAAGCTGATCAAGGATGTGTCGGAGAACTGGGGGAAGCATTTGTAGGCTACACAGTGGGTTAGGGAAGCCTTTAAATTCATGCATGGAACAGAGGAACGTGCAATTCCAATACCAGGTGTGACCTTACTGAAGCTTGTTGTCACTATGTCTGAAGCCAGGGGACTTTTGTGGCCTGAGCAAATAGTACCTGCATCAAAGCGTACAGCCACTAATCAAAGGAATGAATCTGTAGTTGAGCGGTGCTCCTAAGCTAAAAACTGAAGTGATGTACCAGGTGTGCAAACCAATTAGGAGACAGCAAAGAAGAGTGTCGCTGGAGTCAACCTATGGTGAGCAGCAGGCGCGATCAAATTCCTTTTAGTTAATACAGCAAGTCTTCCAGACAGCGTATGCGCGCTACCAGGCCCAACCTAAAATGGGTTTAGTACATTTGTAAAAGCCAATTAGAGGTTGCAAACCATGTGCTTTAGTGAATCACAGGCTTTGCAACTGCTAAATGGCTTTTTACACCTGGCCCCATGTTCTTAACAGCTTCCAATGGAAGCCATACATATCAAAGTGATTTGCAGAGAGTCACGCATTTATGAAAGTTTGGGTACACCTAGTAGTCTGCTCACACTTACAGAAACATCGTACATTATCTGGGAGACAGTGTGCGGAGGGGAGTAAAACAACTTTCATCCCAAATGCTTAAGTGATGATAAATCAAACAAGGTTGTGAACTGGCCCAGCTGCATTTAGATTGTATAATTCTGATAATATTTCTACAGGTAAAACCTGTTCCACCAAAATTGTGTGGTTATCACTGCCCAATTATATATCCTGAACAGATAACACTACAATGCTGGATCATGCACGAATTGGTCTTCGGGGCACTTTAATAGTATAAGTACAGTGATGCACAAACAATATTAAGATCAACTACAAGAGAACCAAGGTTATGATTTCTTAAAATCAGATGTGTAAATCTATGTGGTGCTTCGGAAATTTTCCTCTAAATTCTGTAATTGAGGTGTCTAGAATTACTTTTGACTCATTCTGTCTGACCATTTTTGAAAGAAAGGGATAGTGTGAAGCTCACAATGGTGGTACTGAAATGATTTAACAGTCAGTGATCAGCTCTCCCCCAGCAGTTCCGCTTGTTCGCGCTCTGCCCTGCCGTCCACACAGGCAGGGTTTGAGACCTCTCCCTGCTCACACTCGCATTTTTATTTAATCTATTTTCCCGCACTCGCATTTTTATTTATTTCTCTTGCCTCATTTTATTCCTGGCATTGGCGATTTATCTCTTGGCTCGCTCACTTGCCTCTTGACTAGAGCACTTTTCTCGCCATAACCCGCCTCGCTCCCACCTCCCAGCTGCTTGCCCCTACCCCCTCCCCTAGGACGCGCCTAAGGCAAGCCTGTCTGCGCCCGCCTGCGCCTGGACCGCGCCCAGCGCAAGACCCCCTGACCCCAGCAAGAGCCACGACAACTGATGACGGTACGACGCCGACTTCCTCCACGGACTCAACACCAAACGATCATCAAACTGCTTCCAGGACAGCCCGATACTCACCCACGGACCCTTCTCCTGCCAACACTGCAGCTTCTCCAGCTACTGAAAACCAGCATGCCCCGCCCCACCCGTCAGGACAGGACGCAATCACCTCAGATGCCTTCTACTCAACACCCGCTCCGTCCACAAGCATGCCATTGAACTCTGGGACCTACTCGACTCAGCCTCCCCAGACGCCGCCTTCCTAACAGAGACCTGGCTAAACTCCTCCTCGGCACCCGACATTGCCATTGCCATCCCAGATGGCTACAAGATCACCAGGAGGGACGCAACAACAGACCCGGAGGAGGAATTGTCATTGTCTTCAGGAATACCCTCAGAATCTCAACCAGCACAGCAGACACCTCCAGCACCGCCGAACACCTCCACTTCCAGATCCACATCGACCCCAACACCACCATCAGAGGAACACTCATCTACAGATCCCGGAGGCCCCGGCCACAGTTCATCGACGACATCTCCGACATCGTCAGCACGCATGCCCTTGCGTCCACAGACTACATCCTACTCGGAAACCTGAATTTCCACCTCGAGAAAACCGACGACAGCAACTCCATCGCCCTGCTCGACAACCTCGGCAACCTCGGACTCAAACAGCTCATCACGGTCCCCACCCCCACTGCCAGACACACGCTAGACCCCATCCTCTCCGCCAGCAAACACATCACCTTCGGTCACATTGCCGAACTCCACTGGACAGACCACCACTGCGTCCACTTCACCTTCGAGAAACCCACCACGCAGCACCACCCGCAACGGATTCCCCACCGCAGCTGGAACAAGATCACAGAAGACCAGCTCATCAACGCCCTCTTCCGCAACCCACCTACCGACAACGCTGAAACCGACGCAGCCGCCCACAACCTCAGGCAATGGATCGACGACTGCGCCAACACCCTCACCCCGATCAAAAAACCCTCAAACCGACGTACAGACAGAAAGACCAGCTGGCTCACCACCGACCTCCAGGAGTCCAAACGGTAGTGCCAAAAACTCGAGAAGAAGTGGCGCCATGAGCAGACACCGGACAACCACACTGCCCTCAAGGACGTCAGCCGCAAGCACCACCAACTCAACTGAGCCACCAAAAGGACCTCCTTACAGGAACGTATCAACAACAACGCACACAACATCAAAAAGCTCTTCAACGCCATGAAGGAACTTTCCAACCCCAGATCCAGCACCAACGACATCCCACCGTTGCAAGACCTCTGTGACTCACTAGCATCCTTCTTTCACCGCAAGATCGCAGACATCCACGACAGCTTCAACACCCAGACCCTACCAACTGCCGCTAACACCACTGATTCACCACCCGCCAACCTCACCAACTTTTTGGTCTCCTGGACCCAGGTCAATGATGACGATACCATCAAGACCATGAACAGAATCCACTCTGGCTCACCATCTGACCCTTGCCCATACCACATCTTCAACAAAGCCAACCGCATCATCGCTCCCCAACTCCGGAAGATCATCAACAGCTCCTTCGAGACCGCCACATTCCCAGAAAGCTGGAAGCACGCCGAGGTCAACGCACTACTCAAGAAATCCACAGTGGACCCAAAGGACCTCAAGAACTTCTGGCCCATCTCCCTGCTCCCGTTCCCGGCGAAAGTCATCGAAAAGATCGTCAACAAGCAACTGTCCCACTTCCTCGCGGAGAACAACATCATGGACCGTCCCAATCAGGATTCCGCAGCAAGCATAGCACCGAAACTGCCCTCATCGCTGCCACCGATGACATCAGGACCATGCTGGACAACAGCAAAACCGCGGCCCTCATCCTCCTGGACCTCTCAGCCGCATTCGACACAGTCTGCCACCACACCCTACGCACACGCCTCCACGCCGCAGGTATATGTGACAAAGCCCTGGACTGGACCACCTCCTTCCTCACCGACAGACCCCAGAGGGTCTGCCTACCCTCATTCCGCTCGGAAGCCACCAAGATCATCTGCGGCGTGCCCCAAGGATCATCCCTTAGCCCCACCCTGTTCAACGTCTACATGGCTCCACTCGCCAACATCGTCGCTTGCACAACCTCAACATCGACTCCTACACTGACGACACCCAGCTGATCCTCTCACTCACCACGGACCCTGCCCCCGCCAAAATGAACCTCCACGAAGGACTGAAGGCCGTTGCCGACTGGATGGAGAACAGTCGCCTGAAACTGAACTCAGACAAGACGGAGGTCCTCATTCTCATCCTCGGCTCCTCCCCCTCCGCCTTGGACAACTCCTGGTGGCCGGCCGCGCTGGGAACCGCACTGACGCCCACCGACCACGCACGCAACCTGGGATTCATCCTGGACTCTTCACTCTCAATGACCCAACAAGTCAACGCCGTCTCCTCCTCCTGCTTCAACACCCTCCGCATGCTTCTTAAGATCTACAGATGGATCCCCACTGGTACCAGAAAGACGGTCACCCACGCCCTCGTCAGCAGCAGACTGGACTACGGCAACGCCCTCTACGCTGGAACCACGGCCAAACTCCAGAAAAGACTGAACGTATACAGAACGCCTCCGCACGCCTTGTCCTCGGCATCTCCTGCCACTCCCACATCACTGCCTGCCTGAAGGACCTGCACTGACTCCGCATCAACAAAAGGATCACCTTCAAGCTCCTCACCCACGCTCACAAAGCACTCCACAACGCCGGACCACCCACCAACGTCAGACTGAGGACCTGCTGACCTTCAGGAAACACCTCAAGACCTGGCTGTTCGAGCAGTAGCTGCCACCCCCTCTCAGCGCCTTGAGACCCTCACAGGTGAGTAGTGCGCTATACAAATGGTTGATTGATTGATTGATTGTATTTTAGTCAGCCGAGCTATAGGTATTTGACCACGGGAAGGCAGTGTATACATTATTGCATGGGGAGTTGTTTTAGGTCAGCATACTGTTTAAAGAACCATGGGGCATATTATCAAGGAAACGCGATAAATATCGCATTTCCCGCTTTGCGCGATTCTGTTTAACACCGGGTATCGCAGGATTTAATCGCCGAGATATCGCGTTATTAGCAACGCATATCTCCACGGCGATTAAATCCTGCAATAGCGGCGTGAAACAGAATCGCACAAAGCGGGAAATGCGATATTTATCGCGCTTCCTTGATGATATGCCCCGTTGCCTCAGCCGTACAATCCACCTGCCATAATAAGTATGGCTAAGTCAGTTACAAACCAGGCATTACAAACCCGCGATAACTGCGGTTAGCACGGTTTCTTTCATCGCATCGCGGGTATGCACGAGGCTTGATAATATAGGGCTGCCGTGTCAGCGTGGATTTCCTTTGAGAGATGGAAAGGAACGTCTACTTTCCATGTCATTAGCAATATTCATCGCTGACATGCAAAGTGGAGTTAAAAGGGCTGCTTACTCAAGGAAACACGCGTTAACCTGTCCTTGATAATTGTACGTTAAAAAAATCGCTGCTTTTCGCCGAAAAGGGCCGCTAAACCGGCGGTATTCGGCTTGATAATATTCCCCCACAAGTCCTAAAAGAGGCTCTGTGGAGACTTTACTTAGTTCTGAGTCGATGTATCCCACTCAAGGTAATTCGATTACAACTGAAAAACTGCAAGGGATCTTCACTTAGCGGATCAAGAGAACACATTTCAAACCACCTACCATGTTATGATTAGGGATAAAAGCCATGTAGAATATGTGCCCGTGAAGACTGAATTGAGGTTATCTTTAGAGAGATAGTTGTTCTTATTAGAACTGACATACATTATTATATGAATATTATTTTCTAAATCAGTTCGTGTTTGTGAAAAGTATTGATAACTTCTTGGTACCTAAACTATGGGTTTACAGAGATGTTTGTAGTATATATGAAAATATGCTGTGAATTGTGACAGAAAAATAACTATTTCTGTAGATAAACATGGCATATCTTCCAGCATTTTAGGATTAGGGGGCATAAAAGTGGGTAAGAAGATACTAATGAAGCTGTAGGTACTATAGAACATCCATGGTATTCAGAGACCATATTGTTATTAGGATGCCATGCATTGTAAGAGTTTAATGAGCAGTTCAAAGATGAGGAGAATTGGCAAGAAAAGGGAAAAAAACTAAGATTTATTGAATGTTACTGATATTTTGACTATCAGCTGTTTAGTTGAATGTTTCAGTGTTGGTAAATATACAGTGGGATACATATAATGCAGAAAAAAATAAGAATGTAGTTTGTACAGTTTGGAATGTAAATAAACCAATCCTTTAAAGAGAAATATAAAACATTGTGTTATTTACATTCCAAATGTATGTTTAACAATATTGAAACATTCAATTAAATCCCATAATATCAGTAATGTTCAATATATAGGGTTACATACACATTGACATGCCAAGTGGATGTCACCCCACGATAGACTGCGTTAGGGAAAGTGTTCAGTATACAACATATGGACACATAGGGATGAAGCTGGTTTTTGAGAATCTATGTTGTAAAAATACGTCGATGCATTAGATATTTTTCTTTTGTTAACTCGAGTAGGAGCTCATTCAAACATATAGACTCCCCAAGAACCAAAAAAAAGCGGTAAGAGTGTTCAACAAACAATTGTTCTGCAAATTGTGAGATTAATATTGCCCATTACTGCATACGTAACTTTCTTCTCTTGAATCAAACAGGTATTTACAATGCCAGAAACATGATAGGCCCCACCCATTCTAATTGCAGTAGAATAAAAAACATGGGGGCATATTTACAATAAAGAGGCGGAGCGCGGGTTAGCTCCAAAATAGCTAACGCCGTGCCCCGTCACTTTAGGAACGCAGGGATGCACCGTATTTACAAAAATACGGTGCACCCCTGTGTTTCTCCCTGTGCTGGCGCTTAATTAAGCCACCTAGCACCAACACAGGCACCCTTGCACCATATTGCCTGCCATGAGGGAATGATTGTTTATGTGCAGGAAGGTGTGCCTTACTGAACATAAACAATGGCGATTTGTAACTCCTATGTGTGCTGCATTGTGCAGTACACATAAAGTTGTAAACCCTCATTTGTTTGTTGATTCATGCGTTTTGCTGCACAACGCAGCACTCATAGAAACAGCAAAAACGAGGAGAAATAAAGCATTTCTCCTCGTTTCACCATGTTAAGACCAGTTTGTCCCGGTCTTAATTTTGGTGCTGACTCCTATTTACTCCACCCTTGTAAATAGGGAGCAGCGTCAAAATCCATGGGTGTTGCGATGGAATGCCCACCGCAACACCCATTGCCCAGCCCTTTCACGCTAAGTATAGCGTGAAAGGGTGCCTTATTTACAAGACGACGTTAAGACACGTTAAGTGGCTTAACGCCGCCTTCTAAATAAGGTGAAGCCCTTATCACTAAAAAGGACGTTTCTGTGGCGATAGGGGCTTGTAAATATGCCCCATGGTTTTAACAATCCCATACTGATCTTCAAGCCCTGATGATGCCTGTTAGACGGACCGGGAGGGTCGGCCGAGGACAAGGGGAGAGGTCTCCGGGGAGAGCCGTCTCCAGCGATCGTACAGATAAATAACTTCCCCCCCCACAGGCAGACACCACACAAGGAGAAGATTTAGCGTTCTTTATAGGCAATTTCTTACGGTACGATGGAAGGTACAAGGAGGTCTGGACTCAGGGGTCCCCTCGATTCAAGTCTCTCAAGATGGGGAAAGGGGGTAGCGGGACAGTCTGGTTACCAGTCTGGTAGTTGAAGTGGTACGGTGGATAGCTCACAATCCTCGAGCTCGGTGTTCTAGCTGGGACGGGCCGCGGCAGCGCCAGCAGGTCCCGGTGGAGATGGTTGATACACGGTCCGCGGCAGCGCCAGCAGGTCCCGGAGAGATGGTCGATGCACGGTCCGCGGCAGCGCCAGCAGGTCCCGGTGAGGATGGTCGTTACAACGGGCCGCGGCAGCGCCAGCAGGTCCCGACGAGGATGGATGTTGCAGAAGGCCGCGGCAGCGCCAGCAGGCAGGACGATAGTTCACAAGATAGGGCTACGGCAGCGCCAGTAGTCCGTCAAGGCTGAGTTCTCTCGGTGTCTCTCGACTCCAGGATACAACTGCCGTCCTGCTCCGGAGCTGCCCTAGTTATAGGTCTGGCGCCCTTTGATGTCCGGACCCTCGCACTTGGAGGTCGGAGGGTCCGGGATGAAGGTGTCCAGACACCCAGCAGGGGGTGGAGCCAGCGCCTGGGGGAGCTGGAGGCGATCGGCACCTGGCGGGGGAGAGCCCTTGACGCTTCGTTCTCCCATTGACCTGCCAAGTGGTCCGCTCACCTCCTGGGTGGATGGTGGTGCCGGGATGCCGGGGCCGGCCAGGCCCAGGGTTAGGGTCGGGTGGAGGCCACGCGGCCTCGTGGCGCAGGGCCCAAGATGGCGGCTTGATCCGGCCGGGGGAGCCGGTGGTGGCTCGGTCCCGTGATACATGGAGGTCCGGGGGCAGGAGTTCCGTCGGGAGACGGAGTGCGGGTGATTCGTGTGGGTCACGCCTGGCGGGCCGGGGCTTAGGCTCTGTCATGCGGGGAAGGAGCAAGCCCTTCGTGTGGCCTGTCCAACATGCGTCCCCCCCAGCTGAAGGCGGGGAGAGTCACCCATCTTCCTGGGGACTCTCCTCGTCGAGGCGGAAGAAGCGTGACAGGCCATCTGCGTTGGCGTGGTCTTGGCCCGGTCGGTGTTCCACGGTGAAGTCCATTCCCTGCAGGGAGATGGACCAGCGCAATAGTTTTGGGTTCTCCCCCCGCATCTGCATCAGCCACTGCAGGGGTCGATGGTCGGTTTGTACCCGGAAGTGGGTACCGAAGAGATAGGGCCGGAGCTTTTTGAGGGCCCACACCACTGCGAAGGCCTCCCTCTCGATTGTGCTCCAGCGCTGTTCTCGGGCCAGGAGACGTCTGCTGATGAAGGCCACCGGCTGGTCATGGCCCTCGGGGTTCAGTTGGGAAAGAACCGCTCCGATGCCGTGGTCGGAGGCGTCTGTCTGTACAATGAATTCCCGACTGTAATCGGGGGCCTGGAGCACAGGGGCGGTGCACAGGGCGGCCTTCAGCTTTTCGAAGGCCGCTTGACAGTCGGTGGTCCAGTTAATCCGCTTCGGCTGGTTTTTGGACGTGAGACCCGTGAGGGGCCCCACAATGCTGCCGTAGTCCCTCACGAACCGCCGGTAGTAGCCGGTGAGTCCCAAGAAGGCTCGGACCTCGGTCTGGGTGACGGGGGGCTGCCAGGACTGGATGGCAGCAATTTTAGGTTGCAGCGGGGCCACCAGCCCGCTTCCCACCTGGTGCCCGAGGTAGGTCACGGACCCTTGACCAATTTGGCATTTGCCAGCCTTAATCGTGAGGCCGGCCCGCTGGAGGGCCTGCAGGACCTCTTGGAGGTGGAGGAGGTGGTCGGACCAGTGGCGGCTGTACACCGCGATATCGTCCAGGTAGGCAGCGCTGAACTCCTCGAGCCCCGCCAAGACCTGGTTCACTAGACGTTGAAAAGTAGCGGGGGCATTCTTCATGCCGAAGGGCATGACCTTGAAGTGGTAGTGGCCATCGGGGGTAGAGAAGGCAGACCGTTCCTGAGCCCGGGGTGTGAGACCGATCTGCCAGTAGCCCGCTGTTAGGTCGAAGATGCTGAGATAGCGGGCGGCCCCCAGCCGGTCGATCAATTCATCTGCTCGGGGGATAGGATGAGCGTCGGTCCGGGTGACAGCGTTCAAGCCCCGGTAGGCGACGCAGAATCTCAGTTCAGGCGTGGTGCCGGGGGCAGCGGCTTTGGGGACCAGTACAACTGGGCTGGCCCAGGGGCTGTCCGAGGGCTCGATGACCCCGATCGTGAGCATTTTGGCCACTTCCTCTTGGATGCAGGCCCGTACCCGATCTGGCACGCGGTAGGCCCGGTGTCGGACAGGGGGACTGTCCCCGGTGTCCACGTCGTGCAAGCACCAAGGGGTGATCCCGGGGGTGAGGGAGAACAGTGTAGCGAACCGCAGTAGGAGGTCCCGGCTGCCCTGGCGTTGCTCTGGGGTGAGGGCATCGGAGAGCCGGACCCCGTCCACGGAACCGTCGTTCTCCTGAGTCTTCAGGAGATCCGGGAGGGGTTCGGAGTCTTCCTCCGCCCCACTGTCCGTAGCCATCAGGAGGCTGAGTTCTGAGCGCACAAAGTGTGGTTTGAGTCTGTTGGTGTGGAGGACCCGAAGGGGGTTCCGGGGGGTCCCCATGTCGATGAGGTAAGTGACGGGGCTTTTGCGCTCGACCACTTTGAAGGGCCCCGTCCACTTATCTTGCAAGGCACATGGTTCGGTGGGGGACATCACCCACACTTGTTGACCAGGTTCGAACTCGACGGAGGAGGCATTGTGATCGTACCATTTTTTCATGTCCTCCTGACTGGCCTCGAGGTTCGCTTTTGCCATCTCCCTGAAGCGTCGGGTCTGATTGCGGAGGGCCAGGAGGTACTTGAAGACGTCTGGAGGGGTCTTTAGGGGGGCCATCTCCCAACCTTCTTTGACTAGGCTGAGGGGCCCTCGCACAGGGTGCCCGTACAGGAGTTCGAAAGGGCTAAAGCCGAGGGACTTCTGGGGAACTTCTCGATAGGCGAAGAGGAGGCACGGGAGTAGTACATCCCACTGGCGACGGAGGGGCTCTTCCAATCCCCCAATCATCCCCTTGAGGGTGCGGTTGAATCGCTCCACTAGTCCGTTCCCTTGGGGGTGATAGGGGGTCGTGAATCGGTAGGTGACCCCGCACTGTTGCCAGAGGGACTTCATGTATTTCGAGATAAAGTTCGTGCCTCGGTCGCTGACGACTTCTCGGGGGAAGCCCACTCGGGAGAAGATCCCCATTAGGGCCCGGCCAACCACCGGGGCTGTTACAGTTCGTAGGGGCACCGCCTCGGGGTAGCGGGTGGCGTGGTCCACCAGTACCAGGATGAACCTATGTCCTTGTGCCGTGCGGGGGTCCAGGGGCCCCACAATGTCTATTCCTACCCTCTCGAACGGGGTGGTGACCACTGGGAAGGGTTGCAGAGGGGCTTTCAGCTTACGGCCGCTCTTCCCACTGGCTTGGCACGTGGGGCAGGACCGGCAGTGGTTAAGGACGTCGTTCCGCATCTTCGGCCAGAAAAAGTGAGTCACTAGGCGACTGTAGGTTTTGTCCTGGCCCAGGTGTCCAGCCAGGGGGACATCGTGGGCCAGAGTTAGTAGGAAGTCTCTGAAGCGGAGAGGCACCACCAGCACTCGACTGGCCCCTAGTTCTGCGATTCTTTGTTCGCTGTATAGCAGGTCGTTATCCCAATAGACCCAATGAGTTCCAGTGGAGTCCCCTGTGCTCTGGGCGCTGGCTTGCTGGCGGAGCCCCTCGAGGGAGGGGCAGGTCTTTTGCTCCTGGCGGAACTGCTCTTGGGTGGGCCCCCCTTCTTGACGCCACTGAGCCAGGCCGGGAAGGTCCTGGGGTTGCGCGACCCCTTCGGCCGTTGGTTCTGGGGGGTTGGTCTCGTCGTGGTCCTCTACTGGGGCGACCGGGGGCGGAGGTGCTGGCCATTCTGGATCTTCTGATCGGGGGACGGCACGGGCGGCCATGGACCGGGTGGTTACGCAGGCCCAGTCCGGGAGGCCCAGCATCCCCAGGTGCTCTCTTCTTTCGACGGTGGCCCACGGGGAACTCTCAAGGTCATTACCCAGGAGGCAGTCCACGGGTGCATCATCCCGGACCGTCACCTTCAACAGGCCGGAGACCCCTCCCCATTCGAAGGGGACGCAGGCCATTTGACACAGACTCTCGGAATTGTCGGCTGAGCGGACGGGGCAGAGAATGTTCGGCAGGATCTGCTCAGGCTTCACCAGGTGACAGCGGACGGCCGTCACACTGGCGCCTGTGTCACGTAAGGCCTCGGCCCGACGTCCATTAATGGTCACCCATTGGCCATATTTCCGGGTGTTGGCGGGTAGGGGGGCCCGCGGAACCATGTCCTTTCCCCCTAGGCATGCTAGAACCATGGCGGCCGGTTCCCACTCTTGCTGGGCCGGCTCATATTCTTCCTGTTCCTCTGATAGTCGTTCTTCCCCCAGGGCGGCGGCCGCTACCTGGCGGGGCTTTGGTGTTTGGTTCTGCGGGCAGCTCGGGTCATTGGCGTAGTGGCCGACTCGCTGGCATCGGTGGCACGTGACGTAGGCTCGGAACCCCGGGCGCATTGGGGGGTTGCCCCGCCCGGCCGGGGGCGGGGTGCTGGCCACGGGTGTTGCCGGGATGGTGTCTCTCCCTCGCCCCTGGCCTCCTCCTCCTCCCCGGGGACGGTGCTGGCCTTGGTTGTTTCGGTTTTGCTCGTGCGGTCCTCTCCGGCCCACTCGGGTGCTTTCCCATCGGTCAGCTTCGGCGGCGAGTTGCCGGGGGTCAGTCAATTTACTGTCGAGGAGGTGCTGCCTGAGCTCGACGAAACAGTTGTTCGACAGGTGCTCCCATACCATAAGGTTAAAGAGTTGCTCGTAGGTCGTTACATGGCTCCCCTTGATCCAACCCTCGAAGGCTCGGCTGAAATAGTTGACGTACTCCACCCAAGTTGTACCCGGGATCCGGGTGCAGTCTCTGAACCTCTGGCGGTACACCTCGGGCGTGAGGCCGTAGCGGGTGAGGAGGGCAGCCTTCATGTGGTCGTAGGACGACATCTGGTGATCTGGGAGCTGCAATAGGGCATCGCGGCCTTCGTTGACGAACCTCCCCCATAGTCCGGCTCCCCAATCACTCCGGTCGATCCGGTGGGAGGTCATGGCGATCTCGTAGGCTTTGAACCACTGTTGTATGTCGTCCTCTCGGACATATTCTCGGACAACATCCTTGGGGATGTGGACTTTTCTCTCGGTTGCTCCCGGGGTGTGCGGTCGCTCAGGCACCCCCGGTTCTTTATTCTGTTTCCGGAGTTCTATTTCCGCCAGTTTGCGCTCGTGTTCGAGTGTTATTCTTTTTTCCTCGAGCTCTCTCTGTCTCTGTTTTTCTTCTCGCTCTTCTCGGAGCCGCAGATGTTCTAGATTTAGTTTCTGCTCGGCTAACTTTAGTTCACCGTCCATCTTGAGTCGTGCCATTTCCAACTCATGTAATCTGGTTCTTTCTCTTTCTTGGATCTCCTCCTGCGAGAGGCCCGTTCCCCGCTCCTCGGGAGCCGTGGCGTTCCCCTCTGGTGCGACACTGTTTTGGTCGGGGGATCCGGTGACCCCAGTTTCCGCCCACGACTCAAGGGCGCGCTTTAAATCGTCTTTGGTACTCAGGCCGGTGGTAGCAATGCCTAGTTCCATGCAGAATTGTTTAAGTTCGCGGTGGCTATATTCTTCCAACTTATCCATTTGGAACTTTTCAGTGGAACCGCTATCTTTGGCTGACATCGTGGTTTTGTCGTGGGGTGAGCTACTCTCTGTACGATTACGCGTTGATTCGGATCGCGCCGCTGGCCACCAATGTTAGACGGACCGGGAGGGTCGGCCGAGGACAAGGGGAGAGGTCTCCGGGGAGAGCCGTCTCCAGCGATCGTACAGATAAATAACTTCCCCCCCCACAGGCAGACACCACACAAGGAGAAGATTTAGCGTTCTTTATAGGCAATTTCTTACGGTACGATGGAAGGTACAAGGAGGTCTGGACTCAGGGGTCCCCTCGATTCAAGTCTCTCAAGATGGGGAAAGGGGGTAGCGGGACAGTCTGGTTACCAGTCTGGTAGTTGAAGTGGTACGGTGGATAGCTCACAATCCTCGAGCTCGGTGTTCTAGCTGGGACGGGCCGCGGCAGCGCCAGCAGGTCCCGGTGGAGATGGTTGATACACGGTCCGCGGCAGCGCCAGCAGGTCCCGGAGAGATGGTCGATGCACGGTCCGCGGCAGCGCCAGCAGGTCCCGGTGAGGATGGTCGTTACAACGGGCCGCTGCAGCGCCAGCAGGTCCCGACGAGGATGGATGTTGCAGAAGGCCGCGGCAGCGCCAGCAGGCAGGACGATAGTTCACAAGATAGGGCTACGGCAGCGCCAGTAGTCCGTCAAGGCTGAGTTCTCTCGGTGTCTCTCGACTCCAGGATACAACTGCCGTCCTGCTCCGGAGCTGCCCTAGTTATAGGTCTGGCGCCCTTTGATGTCCGGACCCTCGCACTTGGAGGTCGGAGGGTCCGGGATGAAGGTGTCCAGACACCCAGCAGGGGGTGGAGCCAGCGCCTGGGGGAGCTGGAGGCGATCGGCACCTGGCGGGGGAGAGCCCTTGACGCTTCATTCTCCCATTGACCTGCCAAGTGGTCCGCTCACCTCCTGGGTGGATGGTGGTGCCGGGATGCCGGGGCCGGCCAGGCCCAGGGTTAGGGTCGGGTGGAGGCCACGCGGCCTCGTGGCGCAGGGCCCAAGATGGCGGCTTGATCCGGCCGGGGGAGCCGGTGGTGGCTCGGTCCCGTGATACATGGAGGTCCGGGGGCAGGAGTTCCGTCGGGAGACGGAGTGCGGGTGATTCGTGTGGGTCACGCCTGGCGGGCCGGGGCTTAGGCTCTGTCATGCGGGGAGGGAGCAAGCCCTTCGTGTGGCCTGTCCAACAATGCCCACAGCTGATAAGAGAAATAAGTCAGCAGTTTCTACTCTCGACAATAATATCCCTGAATATACGGTTGACTCTTGTTTTGCTCACATTTCTCCACAAAAATGCCAGTATAAGTTTTCTTCTGTAACATTCCTCACACTTTCTGTGGGCTTGAACTACATTTCAGTGAACAAAGACTACATTGAAAATGCCCACTCAATAATGCTGCTCTGATATTTAAAGAAACTGCACATACAATAATGAACTGGATGCATGCGCCGCATGTGTGAACAGACAGACCCTTTCTCGCAGTCTGTGCTCTCTTTCTCAGTACTCTCGTGGCCTGTAGCATTTTCTGGTAGATTTGTGTTGACATTTTTTATTGAATTTTACATTGAAAATACATCTAGAGAATAAGGATAAGGAGGCAGTAATAAATTGTGAAGATTTGGTAGTCTTGGGACAATTAAAAAAAGCATAGGAGAGTGAAGTTGACAGCATAGGCTGCTGCTGCCTTGTTGTTACAGTTCTTTATCAGCATGTCCTATCCCCTGCAGGCTGTTTCAGGCATGCAGCTACTGCTCATGCTCCAGAAACAAAAGTCAGACAACTCTTCTGTGCTCAAAAGTAAAGGCCATGAGCATGTGCATAAGCAACAAAGTAATATAATAAGTTAAATGAAATAAACTGATTATGTTTGCATATGGCAAGGCTGTGTTTAATAAATGCCATTGGGTACTGTCATGCATAAACCACATATTAGGGACTATTCACAGAATGATAGGGGTATATTTATCAAAGGTTTTGAGGTGCTCTTGTGCCACTGAAGGGGACACAGGGCGATGCAAAACCTATAATGAGATTTACTGGAGTAATGCAAGACAGCGCAAGTTCCTACCTTGTGTTACTCTGCTTCAGGGAGGCGTTCCATGGGTTTTCATGGATTCTGAATCATTCCCAGATTTACCAATACAGGTAGACCTGGGAATGTGTCAGAATGCTACTCCTTCCCAAAGCAGACATAATGAGGAAAAATATAAATATTTCTCTTGTTTTTTTCTCTTTCTACGTGTGCATTCTGCAGCATTCTTGGAAAGTGGAAAAAGTCTCAGAAGTTTGTTTTTGTGCAGGAAGTTGTTCCTTCCTTGACAAAAACAATCCTGCCTGTAACGCAGCCACCCTTGAAGCATGGTGGAAGGGTGCCTGCGTTGGCGCTAGGCAGCAGTTTGTGCGCCAGTGCAGGCAAAGAGCAGGAATGAGCCATAACTTGATAGATATGGCGCATTCTTGCCCTCTCTTTTTCACACAGCTCAGCAAGGTGTTTTGCTGCATTGCATGCAACAATGATAAATATCAGTTTGTTGGAGAACGTAAACAAGCATACAAAAGTAGAGGCGCTGATGCAACACAAACGTGGCATGCAACAAGAAGCATGTGTACTCTGCTGACTTATGCACAATGGTTGTGGAAGTGCTTCTACCTGCCAGCAAATAGTGTGGACATGTCTACGACAAAATGAAATAGAGAATCCTGCATAACCCCAGTGAGCCACTCCTGATGATACTTAGGGGCTAGGTGCATTGCCACTGTTTGGGAGCCTTCAGTGAAGAAACTTTACTTTTGCTGTCATCCCCTAAATAACCACAGCCCGGGTACTGGACTACCATTATCCCAATAGTGAGACACTAGTATTGTGTGCCACATTAGTTCTGTTGGAGAAACTAGACAACGTCGCTAAATAGAGAAAACATTAGCGAACAACTCTTAGAAACATGACGTTCTTCCAACCTCCTACAATCAGTTTAGCGTTCCATAGCTCATTCACATGCATTTGGTGAACACACACAATTAATAGGCACTAACATCCTCTGAACTTATTTCACAAGGATGGTGGGTTTGAGTACTACTTACCAGCACTCCAATTGCTTGTTATCCTGCATCACTCAGCCATTGCTACTTCATCTTTTCCCTGTGGCTTTCCTATTAGGCCCTTCTCAACTCAATGGACAGAAAAAGGGTCAGTGGAACTATCTGAGAGAAACCTAAGTCTTTTTCCCCATCTTTCTGGAGATACTTGGACTACTTCCTTGCAAGACTCCTTGTTGGGGGTCTGTGTAAAGCTACATGTCGCATGCCACCAGGGTTAGGGACTGTGGCAAACCAGGGCCACAAGTAGATGACACCCACTGGCAAGACCTATCCACACAGTTGGTTGCCTTAAAGAGGTGACCTTAAATGATTGTCCACTTACTGATTTTAATTTGGAGACTGTGGCACTCTGTTAACAAATAGTTAGGTTGACTCTGCCCTGTATAGAGTTGTGATGCCACGATGCTCATAAGGAACACACATATGATGCTCAGGATGCATCCACATACCTCATCCTTGTCTACCGTTAGACCTGACCTCCTTGGTGTGGTATTCACCAAAACCTTTGCCTTCACCCCTCCTGTTTAGCTGAATTCGTTTTGTTAGCCTTGGGAATTTACTTATAAATCCCTTGTAGATAGTGCTAGATCTAACCATGGCCTGTAAAATAATTGTTACCTACTAGTGGACCTGCAGCACTCATGGTGCTATCCACTAAAGCAGTCTTTTAAAACATATCTCAGGCCTCCCTCAGCCTGTACTGCAGTTTTAAACTGCAATTTGACCTGGCAAAATAAACCTATTGGCAGGCCCAAACCTTCCCTTGTAATACTTAAAAGTGACCCCTAAGGTGGGCTTAAATGCTATAGGGGCAGGGTGCTTTGTAATTAAAAAGTAGGAGGTCTGTTCTTAAGTTTTACATGTCCTGGTAGTTAAAAACTCCTAAAGCAGTTTTTCACTTCTGTATGGGCTTTCTCACCCATTGACTAACAATGGTTTACCTTATTACATTTAATAAGATCCTGGACCCTTGGCTGGCATCAGAGTGTACTCCTCCACACATAAGAGTGAAAATTGTGAAGTGTGGTCTTCTCAAGGCCGGGAATGGTCCCATTCACACCAAGAATCTGACATCCTCAATGACTGCCAACGCGAAGCTTTGTAGAAACCTGCTCTTCGCATCAATAGCGACCACTAGCGATGACCTGCAACTCGAGACCTGCACTTCACGCTGCAGCAATGACAGATCTTGATGACCACCAATGCGAAGCTGCAGCAACAATCGTCTGCAGACGACGTTCCATAATGCCCAGCCTCCTCCCCAACACTTCCTTAAACGTGAAAGGAACTCTTTACGCCAGACTTAAACCATAACTTTTCAGCAGGACTAACCTGGTCCCTGTATCTCGCCTGCGCTCCATCATTGTTGGCCAGAATTTAACACCTTCCCCAGGTCTAGCACAACCTGATGACCGCAAATGGCGCTTTGTGCTTTTTGGAGCTAGTGTCACAAAATCTTTAAAACTTGAATATCTCCAGTACCACTGATTAGATTTTTGTTGTTTTTGTATCATTGTATTTATTAACATTTAGGTGCCGATCACGATCCTGTAAAAACCGGGTACGAAGCGTCGGACGGAGCAAATTCTCCGTCCGACGCGTACCCGGTTGTCAAAATGTACAAACATGGAATTACGATTCGCACGGAAACACCATTTCCGTACGAATCGTACAAAACCCCGACCGACGAAAATAAACATACAAATGCGATCCGGGAAAGCGCCGACGTGACGTCGGGACGCACGCAGCCTGCCATTCACGAACCAGGAATTACGATTCGCACCGACGTCATCCCGCACGGTGAATATTTTCCGGCTGCCAAAAACTGCCGGGAAATCAGGACGACGCGAACAAGGAGTACCTGTACGCGACGGACAGACATGGACCCGAACCTACGTGTCATCCCGGCCCTCATAGCAGTCGACCTCCTCTACAGGTTCCGACGCAGACGCCGCAGAAGGTCAGAACAACTAAGGGAGGGGGGGAATGGGGGGGAAAGGGGGGGGGGCAGGACCAGGGGCAGGCCACAAAACCACCACCAATGTCACACAGCACACATGCCCTGGACATACCTGACCCCCATGCCCTGGTCACCACGAGGGGGTGGGGGCGTGTCCAGCAAAGCCAGCGTCCGCCACAAAGGAAGTGCCTGACGACCCGAACCGGCAACACAACTATACAGGTACGTCCCGTACCCACACCTTAAGAGCGTGGGTACGAGTCGTACCACGCCCACACCTACGTCACCCCAACAATGGCGAGACGGCTGTACCCACGTGGCACAGGCCTGGGTACGGGTCGCACAAGCATCACATAGCGTGGGGACGGATATGTACGGACCGTACCCCCACCACCGTATGCATGGAGCGTACCCCCAACCCCAACAGTGGAAGTACGACCCGTACCCCCAACCGCGTACGTATGGAGCGCACCTCCACCCCAACAGTGTAAGTACGACCCGTACCCTCACCCGCGTACGTATGGAGCGTACCCCCACCCCAACAGTGTAAGTACGACCCGTACCCCCACCCGCGTACGTATGGAGCGTACCTCCACCCCAACAGTGTAAGTACGACCCGTACCCTCACCCGCGTACGTATGGAGCGTACCCCCACCCCAACAGTGTAAGTACGACCCGTACCCTCACCCGCGGATGTATGGAGCGTAACCCCCACCCCAACAGTGTAAGTACGACCCGTACCCTCACCCGCGGACGTATGGAGCGTACCCCCACCCCAACAGTGTAAGTATGACCCGTACCCCCACCCGCGTACGTATGGAGCGTACCTCCACCCCAACAGTGTAAGTACGACCCGTACCCTCACCCGCGTACGTATGGAGCGTACCTCCACCCCAACAGTGCAAGTACGACCCGTACCCTCACCCGCGGACGTATGGAGCGTACCGCCCACCCCAACAGTGTAAGTACGACCCGTACCCTCACCCGCGGACGTATGGAGCGTACCCCCACCCCAACAGTGTAAATACGACCCGTACCCCCACCCGCGTACGTATGGAGCGTACCTCCACCCCAACAGTGTAAGTATGACCCGTACCCTCACCCGCGTACGTATGGAGCGTACCCCTACCCCAACAGTGTAAGTACGACCCGTACCCCCACCTGTATACGTATGGAGCGTACCTCCACCCCAACAATGTAAGTACGACCCGTACCCTCACCCGCGTATGCATGGAGCGTACCCCCATCCCAACAGTGTAAGTACGACCCGTACCCCCATGGAGCGAACCCACACACGTGTATGGACTAAGCGTACATATTGTTAAATAGGAGGGGTGTGTGCCAATCACTCCCAGCAGTGCCCAGAGGCAGGAGGGGTGTGTGCCTATCACTCCCAGCAGTGCCCAGAGGCAGGAGGGGTGTGTGCCTATCACTCCCAGCAGTGCCCAGAGGCAGGAGGGGTGTGTGCAGAGTCCTCCCAGCAGTGCCCAGAGTCAGGAGGGGTGTGTGCCTATCACTCCCAGCAGTGCCCAGAGGCAGGAGGGGTGTGTGCAGAGTCCTCCCAGCAGTGCCCAGAGACAGGAGGGGTGTGTGCAGAGTCCTCCCAGCAGTGCCCAGAGACAGGAGGGGTGGGTGCAGAGGCCTCCCAGCAGTGCCCAGAGTCAGGAGGGGTGTGTGCCTATCACTCCCAGCAGTGCCCATAGGCAGGAGGGGTATGTGCAGAGTCCTCCCAGCAGTGCCCAGAGACAGGAGGGGTGGGTGCCTATCACTCCCAGCAGTGCCCAGAGACAGGAGGGGTGTGTGCAGAGGCCTCAGTCCCAGCAGTGCCCAGAGTCAGGAGGGGTGGGTGCCTATCACTCCCAGCAGTGCCCAGAGACAGGAGGGGTGTGTGCAGAGTCCTCCCAGCAGTGCCCAGAGACAGGAGGGGTGGGTGCAGAGGCCTCCCAGCAGTGCCCAGAGTCAGGAGGGGTGTGTGCCTATCACTCCCAGCAGTGCCCAGAGACAGGAGGGGTGTGTGCAGAGGCCTCAGTCCCAGCAGTGCCCAGAGTCAGGAGGGGTGGGTGCCTATCACTCCCAGCAGTGCCCAGAGACAGGAGGGGTGTGTGCAGAGTCCTCCCAGCAGTGCCCAGAGACAGGAGGGGTGTGTGCAGAGTCCTCCCAGCAGTGCCCAGAGTCAGGAGGGGTGGGTGCCTATCACTCTCAGCAGTGCCCAGAGACAGGAGGGGTGGGTGCCTATCACTCCCAGCAGTGCCCAGAGTCAGGAGGGGTGTGTGCAGAGGCCTCCCAGCAGTGCCCAGAGTCAGGAGGGGTGTGTGCCTATCACTCCCAGCAGTGCCCAGAAACAGGAGGGGTGGGTGCCTATCACTCCCAGCAGTGCCCAGAGTCAGGAGGGGGGTGTGCAGAGGCCTCCCAGCAGTGCCCAGAGTCAGGAGGGGTGTGTGCCTATCACTCCCAGCAGTGCCCAGAGACAGGAGGGGTGTGTGCAGAGGCCTCCCAGCAGTGCCCAGAGTCAGGAGGGGTGTGTGCCTATCACTCCCAGCAGTGCCCAGAGTCAGGAGGGGTGGGTGCCTATCACTCCCAGCAGTGCCCAGAGACAGGAGGGGTGGGTGCAGAGTCCTCCCAGCAGTGCCCAGAGACAGGAGGGGTGGGTGCAGAGTCCTCCCAGCAGTGCCCAGACACAGGAGGGGTGGGTGCAGAGTCCTCCCAGCAGTGCCCAGAGACAGGAGGGGTGTGTGCAGAGTCCTCCCAGCAGTGCCCAGAGACAGGAGGGGTGTGTGCAGAGTCCTCCCAGCAGTGCCCAGAGGCAGGAGGGGTGTGTGCAGAGTCCTCCCAGCAGTGCCCAGAGGCAGGAGGGGTGTGTGCAGAGTCCTCCCAGCAGTGCCCAGAGGCAGGAGGGGTGTGTGCAGAGTCCTCCCAGCAGTGCCCAGAGTCAGGAGGGGTGGGTGCCTATCACTCCCAGCAGTGCCCAGAGACAGGGGGGGGGTGTGCAGAGTCCTCCCAGCAGTACCCAGAGTCAGGAGGGGTGTGTGCCTAACACTCATAGCAGTGCCCATGAAACGCAAAGGGTGGAGTAGCCACAGATACCATGCCCACAAATTTCAGTCAGGTGCACAAAGACCCTGCAGTACATGTACCACATGTGTGCGAGGCTGGGAGTATACGCATGCATAGCGCAGAAAAGAAAACATGTACACATGAAGTCATGTCAATAGTCCACATACACAAGTACAATGACTACCAAGAATGCCACGAATGATGCAGGTGGAGACATCGCTCAGCATGCATGTGCAAAGTAGAAGGAGTCCGTCACACACCCAGCTAATGTACACACAGCTCTGCGCTAAATATTGGGAACACCCTGCAGGGAAGATGTCAGGGTACACAGAGGAAGGAATACACCTTTGGACAATTTCACCATGCAGCAACTGCTTACATGAACACAGAAACCTAGCTAACACCGTGTGATGGCACACAGATCCCAGGGTCCCCCCTATGACCAGCACACTACTACATTTCCCACACAACCAACACATGATCACCACCCAAAATCATGTAGCAGCCCCACCAACAGCAATATCAGAAAAGCAGTAGTGTTCAAAGGAAACAAAAATGGCTTTAATCAGCATCATCAAAAAGTGTATGTTCGTAGGAAGTTCAATATTTACAAAGCCCATAGGGCACTCCAGAAGTCACAGCTGGATGGGGGACACAGTGGGATGCGTGTCCCCTAGCTTGCCTGCACAGTTACATTCCGTCGTCTTCCACAGGGGTGAGGGCATCATGTGGGGGGGAAGAAACAGGCACCGCAGGGACAGGAGGGTGAAGGCTAGGCGTCGTGGGTGCAGGGATGGAGGACTCCACCACAGGGGGTGGGGCAGGGCCAAAGGTGGAGGCCAGGATCTCGCTGCACACCTTAGCAAGGTCCTCCAGGGAATCCCCTGCACCCGAAGGAACCACAGGCCGCAAGGAGGGGGGGGGGTCAGAGGGATGGGTCGCAGCGCCACTGGGGGAGGGTGTAGACAGGTGGGGGGAATCAACCACCCCTGACCGAGGACTTCCTTGACCGCTTGCGTGGTGGCGTCACTGTGGGGCTCAGGGACAGAGCGGCCATGAAGGAGTCTTTGGGGGAGATGTGGCCAGGAGAGCTGAGGGGAGGGGATTTGGAGGGAGTGGATTGGGTGGAATGTGGACTCCCACTCTGGCTGCGTGTCACACGTTTGCCCCGACCCAGTGGTTGTGCCTACTTCACCCTGTGTGTGCGTGTCAGGAGGTGTGTGGTGGACCTTCCCTGCTGGTGTGGTGCCTGTGTGTGTTGTGGTGGGTGCATGCTGACGTCTGGGTGTACGTGGGACAGGCATGGGAGTGGGAAGTGTGGATGGGGCAGGGGTAGGGGGTGGGACGTAGCGCTGCAGGAGACCCACTGCTGCAGTCAGTGTCGAGTCTATCGACCTCAGCAAGCTGCGTTGGTCAGCCTGCGATGAATGAATGCCCTCCAAGTATGCCTCCATGTTGTTGAGGACCTGGCTGTGGCCATGGAGGACATTAAGGATCGCAGCCTGACCAACCTGCAACTGCCGCTGGATGTCCACAGACTCGGCATTGGCGGCAGCAGTGGAGACAGGGGCAGGGGGTGCGGTGCCTGGCAGGAAGGAGACATGTGGTGACCGGGCACGTTGGGAAGGGACACGAGCAAGTGGGAGGCGGCTGATGGCAATGGAGGGGGCGGGCGAGATGTGCCGCTGTCAGCTGCTGGTGCAGCCGCCGCCCACTCGGAGAGATCATCCTCGGACCCGTCAGCTTCATACTCTGTTGTGCCAGTCGACAGGTCCCGGGCTTCACTCTCCTCCGCCTCAGTCCCACTTGATGTGCCAGCCCCGATGTCACCGCTGGCACTGGTGCTCGGTCCCTCTGCTCCGTCAGTGCCCATGTCTCCCTCCGTCTCCCCCGACGATGCTGTGGGCAGGGTGAAGAGACAGAAATTAATCATACACCTGTATACATATGTCACATGAGTCCAATCTACATAGGTCACAGTGCATAGCCTGAAACAAAAGAAGAGTTACATCTACAAAACAAGGTACATATGTAGGGCATGCAAGACACAGTTGTTTGACCCACCATGCCACCGAAAAACTATGGAGAGCATGACACAATAGCAAATGAGATGGAATGGAATTTTGACTGAGGAGCAAGGCCCTGGGGACAATCCAGCACTGCATCTGCACCACACAGCGTGGCAGGAAATAGGGATGAGCAGGGACCATATCCAGGAACAAGAGGCACATGCAACATAGGTTATACTGAAAACATGCCCACCATGACTGGCCCACTGCACCTTGAGTGCATGTCCAGACAAACATCACACACTGGCCAGTCCTAGCAAGGAGATATCAGGTTGTGACATGAAGGCCATGCCCGCACCACCCACCCCCTACATGAGACTATTATTTGGAGACACAGGAAGCACTTACATCCCTTAGTCTGGGTGAAATACACATGGGATGCAACAAATCAAGGTTGCACACAAAATACCCAAGGTGCGCCTGTCCAAATAATCATGTACAAATGGGCATCATCAGATGATTGTAACAAGACACACAGGCAATGTCCACCGTGAGTATGAACAAGGAAAATCAGGTCAGTCTGTACAGTGGACACTTGTACTACATTTCACGCATATATACATTTGGCCAGGGGACAATGGCACAGAGCACAACCTATGCTGTAGACACAGAGATTGTCAACATATTCGGATTACACACATGATACCTAGGAAAATATGCCCCTGGGGACAGTAGTGGCCACACAACTCCATGCTCCTGAATGGGAATGACTGCAACACACGCTACCATCCCCGCACTATGCGTACCGCACACTCATGCACATCATGTCACAGGCCACCACATAGGACATGCGTGCTGTAAGGCCTCACACTTGAGAGACTAACTCCCATGTCTGGACTCAGCATTAGTGCCAACTGACATGGAACCCACAAGACCAGAACTGGACAGGGCACAGGCAAGGTCCCAAAACCTGTTACACACCACCCCCACACATGATGCTGCAGGCATTGTACACGTGGAGAAGGTGCCAGGCTACATAACCTTGTGACGGAGTGACTTCACACAGACCAGGGAACACATTGCAAGGAGGGGAACTGCAATACTGTGGATAACAGGATCTGCACAGCACCATTAAACCCTGGCAGTGCATCCATGGAACAGTGCACTTACAAATGCTGGTGAAACACAACAAACACACATGTACCTACCCCCTTCCTGCTGCTGCATCTCCTGTAAGCGCCTGTCCAAGTCTGGAAATACCACCGCCAGCACACGCTTGTGGATGTGGGAGAGACGGCGGTGCCCGCGGTTCTTATGGCTCTCAGGTGAGTCCCCCAGCAGGACCCGTGCGATCCTCCGCGTCCAGCACCGGATATCCTGTTAGCGTTTCCTCACCTGGGACAGGCGCCGCTTCCGACCATCCGCACTCCTCACGGCACTGACGGCGGTCAGCCATATCTGCTTCTTGGCAGAGGCACCTACCTGTGAGGATGAACAAGTGACACTACATCAATACACCTGCAACATGTCACAGAGACACATATGGGAACAAATTAGCTGGTTACAACAAGGCATGTCATGCAGCCAACGCATTGCACCTTTGCCATAGGGACATACTCCTCTGGGGAAGGGCAAAAGCAGTACGTGCCAGTGAAAGTACACAGGTGGAATGAGGGCAAAGACACAATCAATTATCAAGGCTCACACTGTGCATCACACCCACTCCTCCTGACTCTGGGCACTGCTGGGAGGACTCTGCACACACCCCTCCTGCCTCTGGGCACTGCTGGGAGTGATAGGCACCCACCCCTCCTGTCTCTGGGCACTGCTGGGAGTGATAGGCACCCACCCCTCCTGACTCTGGGCACTGCTGGGAGGACTCTGCACACACTCATCCTGTCTCTGGGCACTGCTGGGAGTGATAGGCACCCACCCCTCCTGTCTCTGGGCACTGCTGGGAGTGATAGGCACCCACCCCTCCTGACTCTGGGCACTGCTGGGAGGACTCTGCACACACCCCTCCTGTCTCTGGGCACTGCTGGGAGGACTCTGCACCCACCCCTCCTGACTCTGGGCACTGCTGGGAGTGATAGGCACCCACCCCTCCTGACTCTGGGCACTGCTGGGAGTGATTGGCACCCACCCCTCCTGTCTCTGGGCACTGTTGGGAGTGATAGGCACCCACCCCTCCTGACTCTGGGCACTGCTGGGAGGACTCTGCACCCACCCCTCCTGTCTCTGGGCACTGCTGGGAGGCCTCTGCACACACCCCTCCTGTCTCTGGGCACTGCTGGGAGTGATAGGCACCCACCCCTCCTGTCTCTGGGCACTGCTGGGAGTGATAGGCCCCCACCCCTCCTGACTCTGGGCACTGCTGGGAGGCCTCTGCACACACCCCTCCTGTCTCTGGGCACTGCTGGGAGGACTCTGCACACACCCCTCCTGTCTCTGGGCACTGCTGGGAGGACTCTGCACACACCCCTCCTGTCTCTGGGCACTGCTGGGAGTGATAGGCACCCACCCCTCCTGACTCTGGGCACTGCTGGGAGGACTCTGCACACACCCCTCCTGTCTCTGGGCACTCCTGGGAGTGATAGGCACCCACCCTCCTGACTCTGGGCACTGCTGGGAGGACTCTGCACACACCCCTCCTGTCTCTGGGCACTGCTGGGAGGACTCTGCACACACCCCTCCTGTCTCTGGGCACTGCTGGGAGTGATAGGCACCCACCCCTCCTGTCTCTGGGCACTGCTGGGAGTGATAGGCACCCACCCCTCCTGACTCTGGGCACTGCTGGGAGGCCTCTGCACACACCCCTCCTGTCTCTGGGCACTGCTGGGAGTGATAGGCACCCACCCCTCCTGTCTCTGGGCACTGCTGGGAGTGATAGGCACCCACCCCTCCTGACTCTGGGCACTTCTGGGAGGCCTCTGCACACACCCCTCCTGTCTCTGGGCACTGCTGGGAGTGATAGGCACCCACCCCTCCTGTCTCTGGGCACTGCTGGGAGGACTCTGCACACACCCCTCCTGTCTCTGGGCACTGCTGGGAGGACTCTGCACACACCCCTCCTGTCTCTGGGCACTGCTGGGAGGACTCTGCACACACCCCTCCTGTCTCTGGGCACTGCTGGGAGTGATAGGCACCCACCCCTCCTGACTCTGGGCACTGCTGGGAGGACTCTGCACACACCCCTCCTGTCTCTGGGCACTGCTGGGAGTGATAGGCACCCACCCCTCCTGACTCTGGGCACTGCTGGGAGGACTCTGCACACACCCCTCCTGTTTCTGGGCACTGCTGGGAGGACTCTGCACACACCCCTCCTGTCTCTGGGCACTGCTGGGAGTGATAGGCACCCACCCCTCCTGTCTCTGGGCACTGCTGGGAGTGATAGGCACCCACCCCTCCTGTCTCTGGGCACTGCTGGGAGTGATAGGCACCCACCCCTCTTGACTCTGGGCACTGCTGGGAGGCCTCTGCACACACCCCTCCTGTCTCTGGGCACTGCTGGGAGTGATAGGCACCCACCCCTCCTGTCTCTGGGCACTGCTGGGAGTGATAGGCACCCACCCCTCCTGACTCTGGGCACTGCTGGGAGGCCTCTGCACACACCCCTCCTGTCTCTGGGCACTGCTGGGAGTGATAGGCACCCACCCCTCCTGTCTCTGGGCACTGCTGGGAGTGATAGGCACCCACCCCTCCTGACTCTGGGCACTGCTGGGAGGCCTCTGCACACACCCCTCCTGTCTCTGGGCACTGCTGGGAGGACTCTGCACACACCCCTCCTGTCTCTGGGCACTGCTGGGAGTGATAGGCACCCACCCCTCCTGTCTCTGGGCACTGCTGGGAGTGATAGGCACCCACCCCTCCTGTCTCTGGGCACTGCTGGGAGACATCAGGCATTCCCCCCCTGGGACCCCCCCCCTACAGTACATAGCATGTGTGTCACACCTGGACACAATGGCAGAAGTCACAGTCACAAAAAAAGGGACACAGTCTGTGCTAGTAGCTCTGCACTCACCTGATACCCTGGTCGCCCATACAGCAGGGGGTACTGTGGGAGGATCACATCCAGCAATGCCAGGTTCTCCTCCAGGGTGAATGGCTGTGACCTCTCCACAGACCTTGACATGGTTCCAGGGAATCAGGAGCAGCAGCAGTGTGGTAGAATCGAAATATGTGCAGGCAAGTGCTCCCTCATGGGACCTGGCTGCCTTATATCTGCCTTGCTGGCCTGTTTCATGCACAGGAGTACAGAGTGATTGGTCACTCACCTTTGCATCCTATGTTTCCTCCAATCCCTTCAAACCTAGCACAGTCAGTGGGTTCTTATTGTGTTTTTTTCTTCAGCATGATGTCAACCCCACAAACACATTGCAACAAAGTAGATTCATTCCAACTGACTTCTGCTGTGTACCTTCCAGAACAAATTCAAACTTAAAACTTGGTCTCCATGACAACCAGCATGCATGTAGGCCTTAATACGTGTCCCTCATGTGTCCCCTATGTAAAATTGAGCTTCACCCACAGGTACGGTGTGTTCCGGGCCCCTAGGGCACCCCAAATGCATAGCAACGGCCCGTACACGCGTGCGTACGTTCACTATCACTATGGGTGTCCTCGCGTATGAGTACTCGTACTGGTACGGCCCGTACACACGCCTGTACGTTCACTATCACTACGAGTACGCATACGCGAGAACACCCATAGTGGTACGGACCGTACACACGCCTGTACGTTCACTATCACCATGGGTGTCCTCGCGTATGCGTACTCGTAGTCGTACGGCCCGTACACACGCCTGTGCGTTCACTATCACTACGAGTACGCATACGCGAGAACACCCATAGTGGTACGGCCCGTACACACGCCTGTACGTTCACTATCACTACGAGTACGCATACGCGAGAACACCCATAGTGGTACGGACCGCGTCCACTATCACTATGGGTGTCCTCGCGTATGCGTACTCGTAGTGATAGTGAGCGTACAGGCGTGTGTACGGGCCGTACCACTATGGGTGTTCTCGCGTATGCGTACTCGTAGTGATAGTGAACGTACAGGCGTGTGTTCGGGCCGTACCACTACGAGTACGCATACGCGAGGACACCCATGGTGATAGTGAACGCACAGGCGTGTGTACGGTCCGTACCACTATGGGTGTTCTCGCGTATGCGTACTCGTAGTGATAGTGAACGTACAGGGGTGTGTACGGGCCGTACCACTATGGGTGTTCTCGCGTATGCGTACTCGTAGTGATAGTGAACGTACAGGCGTGTGTACGGTCCGTACCACTATGGGTGTTCTCGCGTATGCGTACTCGTAGTGATCGTGAACGTACAGGCGTGTGTACGGGCCGTACCACTACGAGTACGCATACGCGAGGACACCCATGGTGATAGTGAACGTACACACGCGTGTACGGGCCGTACCACTATGGGTGTTCTTGCGTATGCGTACTTACTGACCTTACACATGCCTGTACGCTCACCATCACTATGGGTACACATACGGCAGCACTCCCATAGTGATATGGGAACGTACACAGGCCCTCTTAGCAGCAGTACGGTGGTTTTCACACATCACAGTGGTGACAGGCAGCACACAGGAAGGAATAGGGCTGACATACTTGTCCATGGATGGACATCAAGGCATTGTCTGGGCAGTACTACATGTGTGGGGCACAGGTGTGACAGGCTGTGATGTGGCACATTACTCCTGAGTCGAGAAGGCACCAGATGTATGATCAGATGTGTACAGATGTAATGAGTGACGGTGAAATGTGTGCCAGGCATGCCCTTGACTCCTTTGTGCACACTTGGGATGAGCGACACTGGCATGGCACGGACACCAACACACGGAAGTGTCCCCTGATGCCCGGTACAGGGGTTACCACACCTGACTTGTCACTACCCACGGTGCACGATGTGACTATGTCATGTATGTTTGGGGGGTTCCCATTAGGTTGATGTTGGAGCACCCTCAAAAGCTGCAGCTGTTGCAGCAACCAACATGTGTCTGTGTGTAGATTGACATTGCACACTGTTCCGCACACCATGCCACATGTGGTATCGGATGTGAGGTGCGTATGTATGCATGGGACACGGAGTAGCGTAACAAGGACATGTCTGCATCCTCTCTATGAATGTGTGGTGAGTCATGACATGTGCACCTTCATGGCAAGGTGTGTGGGCTGTCCTAGTGTAATGTCATGGGACCTGTGGCTCTAGTGTTCCGCTACCAGTCTCTGCAATCGACATCCTACTTCTGCTGATGTGTGGGTGTATGTCACTCCTGTCTTGCGTCTGGCTGTTCACTTGCACTGGGACACAGCTAATCCCATGCCATGGCATGTGGAGGTTCTCAATCTCCGTGTGTAGCTGGGTCTTGGTAGGAGTGTCACCTGCCAGCCATACGTGTCCAGGGCATGTGGCACATACCTGACTCCGTATGTAGCATATGTGTATAGACAGATTAACATGTGCTCAGTACAAATTAATTGTTGTTGTGGTGCACTCACTCTTCCTTGTCACTTCCAAATTACTGCAGAGCGCCGCCTCTTCCCCGACCAATTCCGGACTTGGCTGCCATGCGGGAGAATGACTGTATCCGGTGCTACCGCTTCCCCCAATGGTTGATTCTGGATTTGACGGCGAGACTGGCACCACACCTGCAACCGCTGCACAGGTATCCTACGGCACTGACACCCAAGCTGAAGGTAATGGCAGCCCTACATTTTCTAGCCACGGGTACCTTTCAAAATACCATAGCTCATGTTGGTGGCATGTCCCAGAGCATGTTCTGCCGTGTGCTGCATGATTTCTTAGAGGCCATGATTCACCTGGATGACTTCATACATTTTCCTACCCCTGAAATGTTGACTGGGGTCAAGCGTGGATTCTATGCCCTGGGAGGGATGCCCCATGTCATTGGGTCCATAGATGGGACACATGTTGCTTTGGTACCACCACAGGCACAGGAGGTAGCGTACCGGAATCGCAAGCACTACCACTCCATCAATGCCCTTGTGGTGTGTCTGTCCAACATGGTGATTTCACATGTCTGTGCTCGTTTTCCAGGATCAGCACACGATGCCTACATCATGAGGCGTAGCAGGGTGCCTGAAATGATGACGCAGCTGCGCAACGAACGAGCATGTGTTGTTGGTGGGTACAGTCTGTCTGTCCTGTATTTTGCGTAGACTTCCAGCACGACCGCTTCTCCTGTTCTGACGATGTCCATGTGCTTTCCATGTAGGGGACGCTGGCTATCCCAACATGCCATGGCTGATCACACCTCTCCGCAACCCCATCACGCCGGCCCAGCTCCGCTACAACACCGCCCATGGCCGGACAAGGCGAGTGATAGAGAGGACGTTTGGCCTCCTGAAGAGCCGATTCCGGTGCCTACACAAGACCGGCGGCGCACTCCCATGTGCCCCGGCGAAGGTCTGCAAAATCTTCATGGTCTGCTGCATGCTGCACAACATGGCAGTTGAGAAAGCTGTGCCACTCATCCTGGATCAAAATGACGAGGACCATCCACCTGTGGAGGACGAAGGGCTTGGCAATGGGGCTAGTGATGTGGAGGATGTGGAGCCGCAAGAGGACATCCGGACTCGGCTCATACGCGACTTCTTTGCTTAGTGGTGAGTACCAGTGTCTGAGTGTGCACGCATTGGTCCCCGTGTGGCATGTGTTGTGATGTGTGTCTCCACCTGCATGTATGGCACGTGAGTCAGAGGTGTGTGTGGGTGTGTCACTGGAGTGATGGTGCCAGTGATGGTTCTATTTCCCCAGCCATAATTGTGACCTAGCATGTTGTCATCCATACATGCGTCGAGTAAATGCACATGCAAGTGGCTGTGCTTTTTGTGGCTGACTTCTTGTGTGTCTCTCTTCCCCAGGTACTTGCGCATGCCATCTGCTGCTTGCATTGTTGTGGCACTGCTATTCCTCATGGACACGTCATCGTGTGCTGACTCAGCATTACAGGCACGGACACGTTTGGAAGTCTCCTTAGGGTAAGGGATGCATCAGGGGTGTATTGGGTGTGGCAGTTGTTCACGATGTATGCACACTGCCCCTGTCGATGTTTGGTTCCTCTGCAGACATGTTGCATCACCATGGTACACATGACATGCAGCTGGGTACACCTGAATAGATGGTCAGACTTGTTGACAGTCATCAGTGATGGGATAGTGGATTGTGATGATGGCATCAATGTGTGTAACACTGCCCTCGGACATATACGGTTTGCATTGGCTAGACATGCTGTGGGACTTCCACATCAGCGGATCAATGGTGTATGGCAGGCTCTCCGTGAGCAGCTGGGGGTGTTTAGCTGTTAGCCGACACTTGTGTGCCAGTTCCATGGCTATCACGCATTTGTGCTGCAGAAGGGGGGTGCCAGTGTTGGACCCACATGTTACTCCACATGAACTGTTCATGTGTACTTCAAGTTGCCTCTGCAATCCCGAATACATGACTAATAAAGGTGTCCCTATGCCTCCAAGGTGCCTCTTCTCAGTCAATGCTGGTGTGTTGCCACGGTGCATCCAGCATGTCTGGCATGGTTTTCCCTGATAGTCGCTATGTGTCTATGTGTCGAGTAGCAAGATGCAAGCTGTGTGTGTGGGATGAGACTGTGTATTGTGCATGATGTCCATAACTGTGTGGGTATTGTGACATGTGCCATCCCCATGCATCCAACGTTGGCCAGGCCCCCATTATCTGCATCCACCGGACTCAAGCTTGCAGGACATGGTTCTGCCACCTGTCTACACATACCTGGGTGCCCCCCAGGACACTGGACATGATCCCTGACCTCTGCGCATGACTGTTGCTGTACTCAATATGTCTGTCGGCACGGTTGTGCGGCCACCCCCTCAGCTGGTTGGGCCCATCACGGGTGTAAATGGTGCTCCATGTCTGTCTTGCCTAATACACTGTGACCCGTGTGTCCTGTGCCAGACTCAGGCCCCAGGGTGTGGATGGTTGAAGTCAAAAGAGAACTCAGGCATGTTTAGACTTTACAAGACACATGTAAGGTAATAATGCAACCAGCAGGCATCTTCTCTTCATGGTGTGACTTTTTATTTTAGTGGGGGGGGGGGGGGGGGTATGACATGAGGGGCTTTCCGGGTGTTTGGAATCCAAAGTTCAGTAGGGGAGTTGGTGTCCTTGCCATTTGAAATCCTCAGAGTCCATGCCACAGTCTTTGTCAACATTGGTCAGACAGTGACCAGCAAGGCCATGTGGCAGAGAATGTCTTTTGATGCTGTGCTGCTGTTGCTCCAGTGGGCCAGGTGCCAGGCCAGGTGTCCTGGGAGATGGTGCTGTAGCGCCGACCCTCACGGTCTTTTCCGTGGACGACCCGCCCTCCTGCGGGGACCCTCAGAAGCAGGCCGTGACGATGTTTGTGATGCTCCATCGGATGTTTCCTCCTCCTCCTCCTGATCCCTCCCTGTGGGTGGTGATGTTCTAGGCCTTCTGGCACAGGGAGGGTTGCCCATGTTGTCGGCCATCCGACGGAGTGTGCTGTGAATTCCCGTGAACACCGTCACAAGCTCAGCCTGTCTGTCCTCCATCCTCCGTTGGTGTTGCAGTAGACAGACATGTTGCTCCGCATGTTGCTGGGCCTGCTGGGTTTTGATCTCATCGAGGGTCCCCTTCATCTCATTGAGGGTGGACACAACCTGGGCCATGCCCGTGGTCTCCTGCCGGTCTGTGTCCAGGATGTTTCGGACATGGGAATATACCAGTTCCCCAGCCAACTAGTCAGGCTGGCGCCTCCGCCGTCCTCCACTCCCACCACCCCTGCCCACTTGCACCTGGCCTGCCCTTGTGGGCACATCGGGTCTCCGGGACCCCTGAGGGGTGGCATTGGCGTTGTCGCCTGCCTCCTCCTGGGTGCCCGGGACACCGTGTCCCTCCTGGCCAGCCTGCTGCTTTGTGGGGGTGGGGCAGGGATCCTGGGTGTCTCCTGGGATGTGGCAGGAGTGGGGGTGGTGGTTGGCCCCGTTGTACCTGACGCAGGTGCTGCAGGTCGTTGGACACCAGAGGGGCCAGGTTGGTCGGGGTCGTCCACAGAGTGGTGAGAGTCGTCGCTGCCGGTGGGATCGGCCTCCCGCAGATCCGGGTCCTGTGAGTCTTCCCCCCCAGTGTTGGGGGGTGAACCACGAGGTTGACCTGTGTGTGAGAGAGACAATGTTAATTTTGGTCCATGCAACATCCATGTTTCATCCGTTTCAAAGTTGGAACATTTCCTCTGGGAATTTGGATCTGTCTTGCATTCCACTCACAGTGCACTTGTGCATGGGTGTGTCCCTTGGGCACAGCTTTGGCACCTTTAACTATGTGTGGCACAGTCTTACTTGCTGCTTCAAGTGTAACTGCAGTCAGCAGTGGAGTGGGCAGGTGTGGCGAGCCGTGCATTGGCGCCTTCCGTGTTGCACTGTACGTGGGCACATGAAGTTGTTCCACACACTTATATGATGCAGGTAGCTATCGTTGTGCTCGTGCACAGGTTGTGACATGGCCCTGTGTTTTGCCATGGAGGAGAGGGGGGTGCTGGCACTGGCCACCCTTGTCTACATGCACGCAGTCCACCTGCTGACTAGCAGACATTCCCACACACCACATGGCTGATTTGCTCTCCCTGTGTCTCCCTCCCTCTCTGTCCCCCTCTCCCCCCCTCTGTGTGCCAGCCTCCTCCCTCTGTCCGTCTTCCTGTGTCTCCCTCCCTCTCTGTCCCCCTCTCCCTCCCTCTGTGTGTCAGCCTCCTCCCTCTGTCCGTCTTCCTGTGTCTCCCTCCCTCTCTGTCCCCCTCTCCCTCCCTCTCTGTCCCCCTCTCCCTCCCTCTGTGTGTCAGCCTCCTCCCTCTGTCCGTCTTCCTGTGTCTCCCTCCCTCTCTGTCCCCCTCTCCCTCCCTCTCTGTCCCCCTCTCCCTCCCTCTGTGTGTCACCCTCTGTCACCTAAGCCCAGCTTCCTGGGCACACACTGTTAGCAGATCTTTGAATGGCCCTTGGCTTGTTGATGTGAGTTTGTTTCTGATCTCCAGGCACCCATTGGGTGTGGTGTGTGTGTCTGCGCTGCTGCTGTGGTGGTGTGTGCTGCCACTCTTTCACAGTGTTGGCTGTTCATTAGCTGCTGTCATGTGCAAAACAGTGCCTTCACCCCCATGTGTTGATGCAAGGCGTCCGCCATTTGCTGGCGAGTCTTTCCTGTGTGGGGACACACTGTTTGTCTGGCTGTGACCTAGGCCATATGGGCAGAGGGCATTGTTGTCTGCTTCTGAGTTGCACTATGTGATTTTTTGGGCCCACCCTCCCGCCATCCGGGTTACCGTGTCATGTGTTGGTGTCTTCTGTGGCCTGTGACTTGACATTGTCCAGCTGGGTGCATGGGGCATGGTGGCGCCAGTGGCATGTGCGTGTTCATGGAGTGTGGTTGAGTCATGCGATAGCTTGGGGTGGTAGCGTGCCTGTTTGTGAGTTTGGTTGTGGATGACGTTCTCCCCATGTGAGGTGCGTTGTTTGTGTACTCACCCGGGTCTCGGTGTCCTCCTAATCCTTCGACTGCCTCCACCGGCAGTATGGCCATCACCCTCTCCTCCCAGGGATGGTAGTGTACGGGTCTGCGGGATGGCCCTCCTCCAGTGACGTTGGCCTGGTTGTGTTCATCCGTCATCTTGGCTCGGACCCTCCTCCGCAGATCGTACCACCTGGCTTGGCATTCCTGCTTGTTCCTTCTGGTGTCCGCAACAGCATTCACAGCATCGACGATGGTCTGCCACATGGCTGTTTTTGCTGAAATGCTGGTCTGTCTGACCAATGTTCCAAAGAGGTGTGGCTCGACTCTGAGGATTTCATCGACAAGGACCTCCAACTCTCGGTTACTGAACTTTGGATTCTTGTTAGTGGGCATGGTGAGGGGTGTAGGTGTGGATGGGGGGGGGTGTGGATGGTTGTGGGTGTGTGGGTGTGGTTGTGCAGGTGTGTGTGTGAATGTGATGAGGGGGTGTTTGTGAAGGTGGTTGTGTGAAGGTGTGCAAGTGTAAGGTGTGGTAAAGCTTCTAGTTTGGTGCTGTAGGTTGTCTGTGGGGTCTGGCAGCAGTGAGTCTGTTGCAAAGGCTCATGGTTTGTGTGTGTGGGCCCATTTTATTGGTCCATTGGTGGGTGTGGCTGTGTTTGAAGTTTGGGTGGGTGTGTTATAAGGAGTGGTGGTGTTTTGGGCCTCTGTTTGTTTTTGCCAGTTGCAGGTCAGTGAATGTGTTGTTTTAGTGGTTGTTGGACATGTTTAGTGGCTTTGTGCCATTCAAATGGTGTATTCTTGTGTTGTTTTGGTTTGTCCTGGTTGTGTACGTGCGTTTTTAGCGTGTGTACGGGGTGTACATGGGCCATTTTGTTGTACAGTGCTGTCCTTGTGTGTGGCTTGGTACGACTCGTACATGCGGTTGTGATGTTGGGGCCTGGGGTGCGCTCCGTACTTAGGAGGTTGTGGTGGGGGTACGACTCTGACGTACACGGGTGTACATACACGGGTGGGGGTACGACTCTAATGTACATGGGTGCACATACAGGGGGGTATGACACGTACAGGGGTGTACATACACGGAGGGGTACGACACGTACAGGGGTGTACATACACGGGGGTACGACACGTACACGGGTGCACATACACGGGTGGGGGTACGACACGTACACGGGTGTACATACACGGGTGGGGGTACGACTCTAATGTACACGGGTGCACATACACGGGTGGGGGTACGACACGTACAGGGGTGTACATACACGGGGGGACCACACGTACAGGGGTGTACATACACGGGGGGTACGACACGTACAGGGGTGTACATACACGGGGGGTACGACACGTACAGGGGTGTACATACACGGGGGGTACGACACGTACAGGGGTGTACATACACGGAGGAGTACGACACGTACACGGGTGTACATACACGGGTGGGGGTACGACTCTAATGTACACGGGTGCACATACACGGGTGGGGGTACGACACGTACAGGGGTGTACATACACGGGGGGTACGACACGTACAGGGGTGTACATACACGGGGGTATGACACGTACACAGGTGTACATACACGGGTGGGGGTTCGACACGTACAGGAGTGTACATACACGGGGGTACGACACATACAGGGGTGTACATAAACGGGGGTACGACACGTACAGGGGTGTACATACACGGAGGGGTACGACACGTACACGGGTGTACATACACGGGTGGGGGTACGACTCTAATGTACACGGGTGCACATGCACGGGTGGGGGTACGACACGTACAGGGGTGTACATACACGGGGGTACGACACGTACAGGGGTGTACATACACGGGGGTTTGACACGTATGTACGGGGGCTGGGGGGGTCGGCGCGTACGTACGGGGGCTGGGGGGGGTCGGCGCGTACGTACGGGGCGGGGGGGGTCGGCGCATATGTGGGCACATGTCTCCATGGTTGCTATGGGTGTTCGGTGCGGACGGTGTTTTTTCCATACGGTTGTAACTTCTGACGCACGGGATGGATCGTGATTCCGCGGTCGGACTTCACTTTTCACAGTTGTACGGTGAATCGTCCGAGGACGTGTCGGACACTTTTTCCGACCCGAGGACGTGTGGGGAATGATTCCCAATGCGATTCGTATGGTCTTTTTCCCATGCGAATCGTAATTGGCAGTTTGTACGGCACTTGTACGATTCGTACGGTAAAAAGACCGGATACGAGTCGTACGGGGACATTTTTTACCGGATCGTAATTGGCACCTTAGTCTATTTTACTAACTTGGTTTGGGATTTTTTTTAGGTTCTGTTTTCACTTTATTACTGTTTGTGTGCTGCACAAAATACTTTACACTTTGTCTGCAAGTTAAGCCAGACTGATTTGTGCCAAGCTACCAGAGGATTAATCACAGGTTAATGTAGTGACTTGTGGTTCACCCTGACAAAGATTGTGGTTGTTGCCTTACTGAGGCTTCCACATTCCTCAACTAACAACCCAATTTATATTGGTGTTCAGCTGTGGGATCCTATCATGCCACTCACCTGATACTTGTCCCCAGAGACAAAGATGGAACTCCTATATCTCCTAGGGTGGTGTCTGATAAGGGAATTGTAGCATGAATCAACTGCGGCCCCAGAAGGGAAGGGAGTTTGGGACAAAATAACACACAGAGAGACTTGCGTGCTTTCGAGCTCAGCCACCATCTTCTTGGAGCCATAACGTACGCCTCTTCCCAGTCCTAGAGGGCGTTGTTGTGATATGTGCGTAATGTAGTGTGCAGTGAGCGGTGCTGCAAACGCTAGTAGAGACTTTATTCAACAAATTAGTAGTTGTGAAATATTCCCTCCTGCCTTTGACATGTGTACTAACAGTCACTTACACGATGATGAACATATTGATGCATAGACTTCCTATAATTAACTGTTACCCTTGGAGTTGCAGCACTCCCGGCAGAAGCTATATTGTGTTTTCACATCACACACTAAGGTACACCTTGCTTGTTCAACACTAAGCACAAGGTGTGCAAGAGTGTGCTTTTGGATTCACAGACTATAGCACAATAAAGGATGGCTCATACAAATATCATAGGGCGCTAATACCTAGGCTTCGGTATGTGCGTTAAATATTAGCCACAATGTGTCCATGTTCAAGAGTTGTCCTGTTTTGGGATTTTAAGCATCATAAAAACAAGTCTTTGGTTGATACGCTTTGCGTTAGTGCATTACTCTTAAGGATGGTACTTAACCATGTTTTCTCCTTTTCGGAGCGGCTTTGCAGGGATGGTGTTCGCTGGATTTGCAGAGTAGAAGATGTACGCCTCTTTGGCGATTCGCAAGACAGCTATGTGGCATTGCAGGGATAGAGTTCACTGCGTCACTGGATTTGCAGGGGAGAAGATCTCTGCAGCATCAGAGAATTGTAGGAGAGCTGCAATATAGAAGAAGTTCAGCCGGGTCATGGAGATGTTCAGTTTGATGGAATCACTGAAGAGTATCCGTCCTCATCAACCAGTGGGTAAGCCAAGCACTACCGCGTGGTTTGAGTGTGGTATACATACCGTTCCCAAATCCTTATGGTATTCCAAAATATCCCCATAGTCATTGCCTATGAGTCAGTCCAAATATCCCCATAGTCATGTGTCTAGGAGTAAGCCCAAATATCCCCATAGTCATGTGCCTATGAGTCAGCCCAAATATCACCATAGTAATTACCATGCCAAGAACGTTGTCAAGCCTACGGGGCAATGAGTCCAATGAACAGCCAGGGAGGTACTGAGACATGTGCTCGCACCCGCAAGCCCCCAACACAAAAGGTATAGGAGTGTGAACACAAGAAGGTCAGGGTCATGCCACTCAGTGACTTGTGGAACACTAAAATATTATATAAATAATCTGGCATCAGGTTCAACCTCTTTTTAATGGCTCCTTGATTGCATATTTTTCCTCCAAATGTAATTCCTACCTCGTTTGTGCACCTGTGGCACTTGTTTGCAACAAATGAGGGACTCCTGAGCAGCACTGAGAAGTACACTGTGGCAGATCTGAAACAGTTGTGCAAGGAGAGAGGGCTGCAGGTGACAAAGAGCTCAAAGCAACAGGAGCTTCAGATAGTCCACAGAGCCTGGAAGGAGGACCACCAGTTACAAAACATAAGGAGGAGCAGCAGAATGAGGATGTTTTATAGGAGGAGATGGAAATAGAGAAGAAGGATAATAACCTCCTGACTATGGGCCACCGGATTGAGATCCCCTGCTGGATCCAGAGCAGACAGCAGTGTATCCTTCCACAACATATCTACTGAGGAACTGGAGGACAGGAGGGCAGAAAGGGAGTTCAGACTGCAGTTGGCCACACTGAAACCTGCTGCAGATGGGAAAAAGGCATTAACAGATAGAGAGGAGGCTGGTAGAAAGAGGGTCTTGCAGGAGAGGATATTAGCCACCCTGGAAGAGAGTATGGCAGAGAAAGAGAAGGCTGAGAGAGCCTTAGAGGATAGAACAATTCTGCTGGCTCATGAAGTGAATTCTAAGGAGCTGAACCTAAAGGCTAAACAGCACACAGGGTCCAGCAACAATGTTGATGGTGAAAAACCAGTGTCCAGTGGAGACAGGAGGGTTCATTTCCCCAAGGATCCTGTGTCTAACTTTGTTGTGGGGGATTGACATAGACAAGTGGTTTGAGGTATATAAAGTAGCTCTGGAGATATATAGGATCCCTGAGGAGGATTGGGAAGCTACTCCTGGAGGCATATAGCCAGTGAGGGAAGGGACTAGCGGCTAGCCCTCGGGAATGGGGAGAGGATGAAGTACCACTCATGAAGGAAGCCCTTGTGAGGAAATATGGACTCACCCCTTAGAAGCATGGGTTGAAGTTTAGGGACAGTCAGAAGCTGCCAGACCAGTCTTGCGTAGATTCGGCGGATCACTTTTGTAAAGCACTGGAAGTTTGGGTGAAGGGCAGTGATGTGAGTGATTACAATGAGATGTACAAAGGAGTTGCAAGAGAGCATATGTTCAGTAGTTGTTTCCCAGAGCTGAGCCAAAACATAATATATTCAGAGCTCATTGACACCAGGGAGCTTGCAAAGGAGGGGGACCGCTAGATCAGCACCAGGGTCCACAAGAAACCAGAGAAAAAGGGGGAAGACAAAAATAAAAACAACAAGTTCTCAAGAGGCCCTCAAAGCAGTTGTCAGGGGAAGGAGTCCCATCCCCAACCTGACCAGAAGAAAGGTGGTTATAATGAAAAGAAATCCTCTAGACTTTTCCCCCTCAAAAAAATGCTATGAGTGCTAAAGATACAGGAACGTCAAGGGGGTCTCCACTGCTCTCAAACAAAGCATGTACCCGCTGGTGGAGAGACAGCGGGGATGGCCAGTGTAGTGTTTGGAGAAACGATTGCCCCAGTTAGTATGGGTCAAAGTGTAGGTTACCAGAGCGTCCCTGGCTGACCAAAAGATGGTTCTAAGGGCTCATATGCCTAACAATACTAAAAAGTATAGGCAGTGCGTCACCATCAATGGGCAGCGGGTAGAGGCTCTGAGAGTTACAGGAGCCAGCATGAATACAATCAGGTGTCATCTGGTGTACTAAAAGCAGATAATTTGCAACGCATTCCATCAGGTTGTGGTAGCTGACAAGCTCAAGTGTCACTAACTGGTAGCATTCGTTCCCTTTGAATGGGGGTTGGCGGGGTCTCAGGTTCCTTAGGATAGCTGTGAGTCCAGCCATGCCTGTAGATTGTTTGCTTGCAAACGACATGGAGCACACCATTTGGTCAGAGGTGCAGTTCTGGTCCACTGCTGGAGTTGTTAGAATTGCCTGAGTGGATGTGTCTGGCCACATGGTCAGCCGGTCAGCCTAGGAGGGAAGTAAAAAGGACCTGCATCCTGAAAAAATGGTTCAGGTACCTGACAAAAAGGAATGGCAAGGGAAACCCATCCCCGAATTTACCAGGGTTCGGGAGATGGAGGAGCATAATGGTGACGTCCCGGAACCTATTGGGGAAGACATCGTTGCCCTGGAAGATGTACCAAAGCTGGCTGGTTGGCAAGTGGAAGGGGGATCAACCCAGGCAGAATTATGAAAAGCCCAGAGAGAGTGCCCTACTCTTGAGGGCTTACAGTGGCGGGCAGAGACCCAGGCAACTGGCAACACCTCTTGTAATCACCTGATCTATTGAGAAAATGATCTCCTGTATAGTGAGCCCAAGGCCTAAGGCCCCCCAGTGTTACAGTTTCTTCCTACTGGGTCTGTTTCATTACAGAACCCTAGCAAGACATCTGGGGCAGGCAAAACCTTTGCAACGTTGGTCACTCACTGCTGTTAGCCTGGATGGGACGGTGGGAATAGATATTGTTGGGCCCAGGACACCAAACCTGCCCTAGGCAACATATTCATCCTGGTTTTGATAGACCATGCCACCCAGTCCTGAAGGCCATTCCTCTGAGGATGGTGACTGTGCCTGCAGGGCCAGGGCATTGATTGGGGTATTTACCCTAGTGTGCTTCCTCAAGTAGGTTGTGTCAGACCAAGGTACCAATTTCATGTTTGTGTACATGAAGGCTATGATGGATGAGTGTGGGGTAACCTACAAGTTCTCCACACCATACCACCCCTAGACAAATGGGCTTACTGAAAGATTCAACAACAGTGTAAAGGATACAATTATGGGCCTATCAGAACATATGAGGCATGTCTTCTTTTTTCCTACAAAGATGTGCCTCAGAAGGAAGGGAGTTCAATCCCTTTGAGCTTCTTTTTTGTCACCCTGTGCGTGGACCTCTTAGTCTTGCCATATAGTTGTGGAAGCAAGCTCCCAAGAAACCCCCCAAGACGTAGTAAGCTATATGTTGGGAATCAGGTCCCAGATAAAACGCTTTTGGAAGGAAGCCATATGTGAACTCGGAAGTCTGTCAGAAAGTGATAAAGCACTGGTATGACAGGACATCCACTTTAGTAGACAACCAACCTGGCCAAAAGGATTCACGTTATAGAGCCTGTAGAGCCCCAGCCCTTGAATGACTGGTGAACCATTCCCTATGAGGTCAAGGAGCAGAAGAGTTAGGTCACCTACTTGGTAGACCTCAAATCATCAAGGAACACCTTAAGAGGGGGAGGAGCCTCATGACAATGGTCGCTCAGAGCTGATGCTCCGTAGTGAACCCTCTCACCAGCTTTCTGAGCGGCGCTCCGACATGCTGTTGTCCCAGCCAGAAAAGCGATTCCGAAACCGGAATGCAGGCTGATCACCTGAAGCCTGAAATCGCCTTTCTCTGACCTTGCATCCCGGAGAACTGAGCCCCGACGTCCCTGCCATTCACAATGACAAGATGGCACCTGGGGAGCTGCAAGACTACACCTGGTGGCCGGGGGAGGTGCTCCTCGATGACATCGACCTCCATTTACCCAGCAGACGGTGCCCCCAAACAACAGATGAACCTACCGATGAGCTGTTCCGTGAGCTGGATCAAGACTTGCAGGCTATTTGAGGCATTTTACATCGTTATCGATTGCCTCAGGTTTTTGCTTCTCAAAATGGCAGCCGGTCCGTCGCAGCATCGGAAACATCGGCAGTGGTAATTGAACTGGGAGTAAAGCGCTACTATACAAAACTCTTCAGAGAGCTCTGCTTTCCACCCACTCACCGTTTCTACCCTGGAGGTATGTGGAAGATCTGTGGTTTCTTTTCTCAGGTGGCTGCTCCGTTTATCGGCTTGCCTGACCTGAAAATGGCAGCTGTATCAGAATAAAATAAATCCATTCAGCTTAAAAGGTCTTACAAATACAACAGTGGCCCCGCTATGTACATCGGGCAGCCCTTAGATTATTATTCTCCCTACCAAGGAGCCCATCGATTGTTGTGGTCTGAAGTGGGTAACGTTGATGTACCGAAACCTCACAGGACTCTGCCTGACCCCAAAATGGCGTCCATGTACAAGGTGATGTGATCTGAACCCTTGGCTCATTCAGACCCACTCGTCCCTGCTTGTCTATCCTGCTGGATCCTACCACTTCTATACTGTTCCTGCCTGGACTGAAAATGACTATGCCCCTTGGGCAGATTCTAACACATCATTATCCCTAAATTACCACCATTGTGTGTGCCCTTTACCAAAGCACTCCTTCTCCCCTTGTTTGGGAGGGATCCAGCATTTATACCCAGGAGTCTCAGATACCCCCCTGAGAGATTCCACAGCGTCAAGGGAGCCACACACAGAGGAGGTGTGGGAATGGCGCCCCTTGCCAAAGCACTCCTTCTCCCCTTGTTGGGGAGAGATCCAGTATTTATGCCTTGGAGTTTCAGAGCCCCCTCTGAGAGAGTCCACAGCGCAAAGGAAACCACACACAGCGGAAGTGTGGGAATGATACCTCTTCCTCTGGGATCTTAGCACACCGGAAGTCGGACACTGTTTTTCCTCGTCTCCCGGTTGCATTTTTCTTCACCCTCCCCCTCCTCTTTCCCTCTCTCATTCTTGGTCTACCTCCCCTGCTCCTTTCCTCTCTCCCCTGAATCCCTCCCCCTAGCATGATTTTTTTTTCCTTACGTCTGTTTTTAACGCATGTAACTTCACTCCAGTAACTCATGTAACTTGTAACTATGCTCTGAAACAATGTTCGTCCTCATGTAAAGCGTTCTGATTCCTCCGGGTCTAGCCAGCGCTATATAAAACTTTTCAAGTAAATAAATAAATAAGGGTCCTGCCTGTGAACCACCTCAAGCCCCATTTTGAGTGGTCTCAAGTAACCATACTCCTGGTGACGGATGATAGAGTGTAAGAGGAGAGTGAACCACTCCCCGACCTCCTATCTTCCAAGGAGCAGCATGGGTCAGTGGTAAGCCTGGGCAAAATGTTAATTATGTTGGAGGAATATGAGTAATTTCAGTAATTAATCATTATTCTTGTGATAAGAAATTAAATGATTATGTCTGCTTGAGTAATTAAGAGTTATTTGAGGCAAATATTCTACCACAGGAGCAAGGAAACAAGAATCTAGGACAGAGTGAGCGGCTGACGGCTACTGCTGAGTGTGTCCAGAAGCATTCAGTGCTATTTTCTAAGCACAAAATGCATCCTTTGGCCCATTTTGGATGCAAGCGTGCATTTCCCTTCTTACGTAATTACGCGTGACTATGAGTCATTTCGCTGTAACTACGCAAGAATTACACCAGTTATTCCCTCCCTTTTGTCTGTGGAAGGTGTTGTCCTTTCCCCTACCCTGGCACCTGAGCAGCAGAGGGACTGTAGCTACTTGCTGGGACAGTTTGTCTCACTATTCTCACTCACTCCAGTGCTCACACTTGGAGCACCCATGACATTGACACAGAGACAGCATATCTGTCAAAATGTACCGGTGTCTGATAAATTGGGAGTCAACATTAAGGAGAAGGTATCCAAAATGCTAGAGTTAGGGGTGATTGAACACTTCAATAGCCCTTGGTCCAGTCTAGTGGTCACCAGCTGGGTGATACACCAGAAGTCCGGTTCTGTGTGGACTATTGACGGCTCAATTCAGTCACTGAGACTGACACTCACCCAGTCCCCCGAGCTGATGAGCCAATTCATTCATTAGGAGCTGCCAATTCCTGAGCATGTTTGACTTGATGTCAGAGTGCAGGCAGATTCCCTTAACTAAGGGAGCTAAGCAGAGGTCTACATTCTCCATCCCAGAGGGCTTATTCCAGTGTTGAGTGATGCCCTTTGGGTTAAAGAATGCCCCTGCCACCTTCCAGAGGTTCGTCAAGCGGGACCTGGCTGGAATGAAGGATATCACTAATGCCTATCTAGCCAACATTGCTGTCTTCAGCTCCAGTTGGGAAGACCCCCTGTTTCACCTCCAGGTAGTGCTTCAGGCCCTGCAAAACGCAGGCCTGCCTATCAAGATCAGTAAGTATCAGATAGGGCAGGGATCTGTGGTTTACAGGTGGGCAAGGTGCAGTCCCTCTAGGCCATAATTTAGACCAGCCTGGCTTGGGTAACCCCCCCCCCCCCCCACCCCAAGACCCAGAATGAGATGAGAGCCTTCTTAGGCCTCACCAATTGCTTCAGGAGATTTATCAGGGGTTATGGCATCATTGCACAATTGACAAAGTTGACTTCTAAGAAGGAACCCAAAAAGGTGATTTGAATGGAGGTGTGCCAGAATGCTGTTGACATCTTGGAAGGGGCCATGCACACAGCAACAGTGCTCAAGGTCCCTGACTTCTCTATAGAATGAATTGTCTAGAAGGATGCCTCTGAGTCTGGCATAGCGGATGCACTGTCGCAGTTGAATGAAGAGGGCCTAGACCAACCTGTAGCCTTCATCAGCTGGAAATTACTTCCCAGGCAACAGAGAAGAAGTGCGTTATAAAGGGAGGCCTTTGCTGTGGTCTAGGCATGATATGAGTTAAGCCCATACTTGTTTGGGACTAAATTTGGGATTCAGACCCCTCACATGACTGATGCAGATAACTGGTGAAAATCCAAAAAAGCTCAGATCCATCTCCCTACAGAGAATGGACTTTACAGTGGAACATTGCCTTGGAACCAAACACCAATGCTGATGTTCTTTGAAGGTTATTCCACTTTAGCAGTGAGAAGTCCCATTAGGGCAGTGTGTGGAACAGCAGGGGCTGCGCTCCATTTTACTTTCACGTTTTAGGCTGACAATATTTTCTAATGCTCTTTACAATGACATTATAATATTCTGAGAAGTCATTATACATGCAGTTCATGTTTTAGCAAGCTTTAAAATTATGTTGTTCGTACACTCTGTACTAGGTGAGGCGCATAGAAAGTGATGCCCTTGTATTTGGTAGTGCAGTTGAAGGCAACTCAAAGGCTCCAATTATAACCGTCACATCAGCTCTGCACCTTTGACATAGTGCGATTGGAACAATGCTTTTATTATATAAACAGCCTCTATGATACATTTGTCAGAGGAGCACTTCTGCTGGGATTGTCCTAGAACGCGACACACTGTGGCTAAAATGCAGTCCTGCTGACCTTGCATTCTATCCTTCAAACGACAAAGCCTGTTCGACACAAGCTGGCTTCCTGATACATCATACTCAGGTATGGGGAGGTATGCTATCCCAATATATCTGGCAGAGGCTACTCCCGCTATGCTCTCAATAATTTAGGTAGGAGTATAATGATATAGTAATGTTATAATGGTCAAACTGTTTATCTTTTTCAGCGTTCTGAAATGCTGGGTACAATGGTTTGTTTCTTCTGCCTATTGCAGCACACTTTTTTCTATACAAGAATACAATTGTTTTATAATGTTGGAAAAGCCAATTCACATCTTTATTATGTTTCTCTTGGGCATGCAAAAGTAAACAACTAATGGGTAGATCCTTTGCCACGATTTTCTTGTGGAAGAGTGGTCATGCTGGAGGCTGCTGATACCATCTGGTACCCAGGTAGGATTATGGGTTCAGATGGGGCACTGTGAGGTAGCTAGAAACTAGACCAACATTTTCTGATGGTATGTGTGAAATGAATTCCCATATTCTGAAGCTGGTGTCCAGATACACAGTCCTACATAATTTGTAGAAACCGTATAACAGTGGGTAGTTCTCCCTGCTTTTAGCTGGAGGGACACATTTTAGACCTGACATTCTTGATGTGGCATTCCCCCAAACCCTTTGACCTCACCCCTCCTATTTTGCTGAATTCGTTTCTGTTGGCCTTAGGACTCTGTACACTGGTAACCAGTGATAAAGTGCTTATCCTCTTTCCTTCAAACCTGGTAAAATGCACTACACCTTTTACTTTTAAGTCCCTAGTATATGGTACTACAGGTACAGAGGTCCTGTAAATTAAATGCTATTAATGGAGCTGCAGCACTCATTGTGGCACACACTAAAGTAGCCTTTTAGGTCATCTCCCAGGTCTGCTACTACAGCTTGTAGTGCAGTTTTAAACTGCCAATATGAACTTGCAAATTAACATTTTTGCTAGCCCTAAACCTTGCTTTTTAATACTTATGAGTCACCCCTACGGTAGACTCTAGAAACTCATAGGGCAGGGTGCTTTGCAATGAAAAAGTATGACATGTGTACTTAAGTTTTACATGTCCTGGCAATGAAAAATACCTAAACTTGTTTTTTACTGCTGTAAGGCCTATCTCTCCCATTGACTAACAGTTGGTTACCTTATAACATTTAGTGAGTTCTAACTTTGGGTTGGGTGCAGATAGAGATATGGGGCCTGATTCACAAAGATAAACGTACACTTTTGTATAAGTTTATGTTTGTTTTTTTTGTATTCACAAACTTTGAGTTAATAGCAAGTTCATGACTGGGGAGACTACGCAGTAGAAGCGGAGAACTCCATACATAAAAAAATCGCCCTGTCCTATCTTTTTATGTGTAGAGTTCTCTGCCCGACTGGGATCTTCCACTGTCTTAAACTTACTATTAAGTTGTAGTTAGTGAATACAAAAAAAATGAAACTTATGCGTGTAGGAAACTGGCTCCATATATACTATACGAAATGAGGTATAGTGTGTATAGAATCCAGGTGACCCCAGAGGTAGGCAGAGGTTAAAGTTAGATAGAACCTTACTCTCTATTTGTGGTGGAGTGGTCGAGCAGTAAGGCAGTATCAGAGGACAGTGTTAAGCATTTGATGTACACACTCAGTCAGCAAATTAATTCACACACTCAAGGACCAAACTCTAGGCCAATTGTTTTTGTATAAAAATATATACTGTTGTTTCATTTTTAGAACCAAGCAAGCCTGGCACAGGTAAGCATTAAATACTTTTCAGTAATAAGTTGCTGAATATAGAACATTTTGAAAATGCAATAGAACTTGTACTTTGTTTGATTTACAGGGAATGAGCAGGTTGCAACACTTAGCAAATACAGTACATTGAAATGAACAGGCAGACATAATGAGGACAAAATATAATTATTTCTCCTAGTTTTTTCCTCTTTCTACGTGTGCGTTCTGCAGCATTCTTGGAAATTGGAAAAAGCCTCAGAAGTTTGTTTTTGTGCAGGAAGTTGTTTCTTTCTTGACAAAAACAATCCTGCCTGTAACGCAGCCACCCTTGAACCATGGTGGAAGGGTGCCTGCGTTGATGCTAGGCAGCAGTTTGTGCGCCAGTGCAGGCAAAGAGCAGGAATGAGCCATAACTTGATAGATATGGCGCATTTTTGCCCTCTCTTTTTCACACAGGTCAGCAAGGTGTTTTGCTGCATTGCATGCAACACTGATAAATATCACCCAAAGTTTGTTGGAGCCCGTACACAAGCATACAAAAGTAGAGGCGCTGATGCAACACAAACGTGGCATGCAACAAGAAGCATGTGTACTCTGCTGACTTATGCACAATGGTTGTGGAAGGGCTTCTACCTGCCAGCAAATAGTGTGGACATGTCTACGACCAATGAAATAGAGAATCCTGCATAACCCCAGTGAGCCACTCCTGATGATACTTAGGGGCTAGGTGCATTGCCACGGTTCGGGAGCCTTCAGTGAAGAAACTTTACTTTTGTTGTCATCCCCTAAATAACCACAGCCCGGGTACTGGACTACCATTTTCCCAATAGTGAGATACTAGGACTGTGTGCCACATTAGTTCTGTTGGAGAAACTAGATAACGTCGCTAAATAGAGAAAACATTAGCGAATAACTCTTAAAACGTGACGTTCTTCCAACCTCCTACAATCAGTTTAGCGTTCCATAGCTCATTAACATGAATTTAGTGAACAAACAAAATTAATAGGCACTAACCTCTGAACTTATTTCACAAGGGTGTGTGGGTTTGGGTACTACTTACCAGCACTCCAATTGCTTGTTATCCTGCATCACTCAGCCACTGCTGCTTCATCTTTTCCCTGTGGCTTTCCTATTAGGCCCTTCTCAGCTCAATGGACAGACAAAGGGTCAGTGGGACTATCTGAGAGAAACCTAAGTCTTTTTCCCCATCTTTCTGGAGATACTTGGACTACTTCCTTGCAAGACTCCTTGTTGGGGGTCTGTGTAAAGCTACATGTCGCATGCCACCAGGGTTAGGGACTGTGGCAAACCAGGGCCACAAGTAGATGATACCCAATGGAAAGACCTATACACACAGTTGGTTGCCTTAAAGAGGTGACCTCAAATTAATGTCCACTTACTGACTTTAATTTGGAGACTGTGGCACTCTGTTAACAAATAGTTAGGTTCACTCTGCCATGTATAGAGTTGTGATGCCACGATGCTCATAAGGAACGCCCATGTGATGCTCAGGATGCATCCACATATCCCATTCTTGTCTACCGTTAGACCTGACATCCTTGGTGTGGTATTCACCAAAACCTTTGCCTTCACCCCTCCTGTTTAGCTGAATTCATTCTTTTAGCCTTGGGAATTTACTTATAAATCCCTTGTAGATAGTGCTAGATCTACCCATGGCCTGTAAAATCAATGTTACCTACTAGTGGACCTGCAGCACTCATTGTGCTATCCACTAAAGTAGTCTTGTAAAACATATCTCAGGCCTCCCTCAGCCTGTACTGCAGTTTTAAACTGCAATTTGACCTGGCAAAATAAACCTATTGGCAGGCCCAAACCTTCCCTTGTAATACTTAAAAGTGACCCGTAAGTTAGGCTTAAATGCTCATAGGGGCAGGGTGCTTTGTAATTAAAAAGTAGGAGATTTGTTCTTAAGTTTTACATGTCCTGGCAGTTAAAAACTCCTAAAGCAGTTTTTCACTTCTGTATGGGCTTTCTCACCCATTGACTAACAATGGGTTACCTTATTACATTTAATAAGATCCTAAACCTTTGGCTGGCATCAGAGTGTACTCCTCCACAAATACGAGTGAAAATTGTGAAGTTTGGCCTTCTCAAGGCTGGGAATAGTCCCATTCACACCAAGAATCTGACATCCCCAATGACTGCCAACGCTAAGCTTTGTAGAAACCTGCTTTTCGCATCAATAGTGACCACTAGCGACGACCTGCAACTCGAGACCTGCACTGCACGCTACATCAATGACAGCTCCTGATGACCACCAATGCGAAGCTGCAGCGACAATCGTCTGCAGACGGGCTAGCTCTTCGCATTACAGTGACGACCTTCCATAATGCCCAGCCTCCTCCCCAACACTTCCTTAAACGTGAAAGGAACTCTTTACACCAGACTTAAAATGTAACTTTTCAGCAGGACTAACCTGGTCCCTGTATCTCGCCTGCGCTCCATCATTGTTGGCCAGAATTTATAACCTTCCCCTGGTCTAGCACAACCTGATGACCGTGAATGGCGCTTTGTGCTTTTTGGAGCTAGTGTCACATAAACTTTACAACTTGAATAACTCCAGTACCACTGATTAGATATCTGTTGTTTTTGTATCAATGTATTTATTAACATTTAGTCTATTTTACTAACTTGGTTTGGGATTTTTCTTAGGTTCTGTTTTCACTTTATTACTGTTTGTGTGCTGCACAAAATACTTTACACTTTGTCTGCAAGTTAAGCCTGACTGATTTGTGCCAAGCTACCAGAGGATTAATCACAGGTTAATGTAGTGACTTGTGGTTCACCCTGACAAAGATTGTGGTTGTTGCCTTACTGAGGCTTCCACATGGTTTGAGTGTGGTATAAATACCGCTCCAAAATCCTTATGGGATTCCAAAATATCCCCATAGTCATTGCCTATGCGTCAGTCCAAATATCCCCATAGTTAAGTGCCTAGGAGTAAGCCCAAATATCCCCATAGTCATGTGCCTATGAGTCAGCCCAAATATCACCATAGTAATTACCATGCCAAGAACGTTGTCAAGCCTACAGGGCAATGAGTCCCATGAACAGCCAGGAAAGCCTGAGACTTGTGCTCGCACCCGCAAGCCCCAAACACAAAAGGTACAGGAGGAGTGTGAACACAAGAAGGTCAGGGCATGACAGATCCAATACTTGTGTTTGTGTTGTGCCACTCAGTGATTTGTGGAACACTAAAATATTATATAAATAATCTGGCATCAGGTTCAACCTCTTTTTAATGGCTCCTTGATTGCATATTTTTCCTTTTTCCTCCAAATGTAATTCCTACCTCGTTTGTGCACCTGTGGCACTTGTTTGCAACAAATGAGGGACTCCTGAGCAGCACTGAGAAGTACACTGTGGCAGATCTGAAACAGTTGTGCAAGGAGAGAGGGCTGCAGGTGACAAAGAGCTCAAAGTAACAGGAGCTTCAGATAGTCTTCAGAGCCTGGAAGGAGGACCACCAGTTACAGTCTACAAAACATAAGCAGGAGCAGCAGAATGAGGATGTTTTATAGGAGGAGATGGAAATAGAGAAGAAGGATAATAACCTCCTGACTATGGGCCACCGGATTGAGATCCCCTGCTGGATCCAGAGCAGACAGCAGTGTATCCTTCCACAACATATCTACTGGGGAACTGGAGGACAGGAGGGCAGAAAGGGAGTTCAGGCTGCAGCTGGCCACACTGAAACCTGCTGCAGATGAGAAAAAGGCATTAACAGATAGAGAGGAGGCTGGTAGAAAGAGAGTCTTGCAGGAGAAGATATTAGCCACCCTGGAAGAGAGTATGGCAGAGAAAGAGAAGGCTGAGAGAGCCTTAGATGATAGAACAATTCTGCTGGCTCATGAAGTGAGTCCTAAAGAGCTGAACCTACAGGCTAAACAGCACACAGGGTCCAGCAACAATGTTGACGGTGAAAAACCAGTGTCCAGTGGAGATAGGAGGGTCCATTTCCCCAAGGATCCTGTGTCTAACTTTGTTGTGGGGGATTGACATAGACAAGTGGTTCGAGGTATATAAAGTAGCTCTGGAGATGTACAGGATCCCTGAGGAGGATTGGGAAGCTACTCCTGAAGGCATATTGCCAGTGAGGGAAGGGACTAGCTGCTAGCCCTCGGGAAGGGGGAGAGGATGAAGTACCACTCATGAAGGAAGCCCTTGTGAGGAAATATGGACTCACCCCTTAGAAGCATGGGTTGAAGTTCAGGGACAGTCAGAGGCTGCCAGACCAGTCTTGCGTAGATTCAGTGGATCACTTTTGTAAAGCACTGGAAGTTTGGGTGAAGGGCAGTGATGTGAGTGATTACAGTAAGATGTACAAATGAATTGCAAGAGAGCGTATGTTCAGTAGTTGTTTCCCAGAGCTGAGCCAAAACATAATATATTCAGAGCTCATTGACACCAGGGAGCTTGCAAAGGAGGGGGACTGCTAGATCAGCACCAGTGCCCACAAGAAACCAGAGAAAAAGGGGGAAGACAAAAATAAAAACAACAAGTTCTCAAGAGGCCCTCAAAGCAGTTGTCAGGGGAAGGAGTCCCGTCCCCAACCTGACCAGAAGAAAGGTGGTTATAATGAAAAGAAATCCTCTAGACTTTTCCCCCTCCAAAAAAATGCTATGAGTGCTAAAGATACAGGCACGTCAAGGGGGTCCCCACTGCTCTCAAAGAAAGAACGTACCCGCTGGTGGACAGACAGCGGGGATGGCCGGTGTAGTGTTTGGAGAAACGATTGGCCCAGTTAGTATGGGTCAACGTGTAGGTAACCAGAGTGTCCCTGGCTGACCAAAAGATGGTTCTAAGGGCTCATATACCTAACAATACTAAAAAGTATAGGCAGTGAGTCACCATCAATGGGCAGCGGGTAGAGGCTCTGAGGGATACAGGAGCCAGCATGAATACAATCAGGTGTCATCTGGTGTACTCAAAGCAGATAATTCGCAACACATTCTATCAGGTTGTGGTAGCTGACAACCACAAGTGTCACTAACTGGTAGTATTCGTTACCTTTGAATGGGGGTTGGCGGGGTCTCAGGTTCCTTAGGATAGCTGTGAGTCCAGCCATGCCTGTAGATTGTTTGCTTGCTAACGACATGGAGCACACCATGTGGTCGGAGGTGCAGTTCTGGTCCACTGCTGGAGTTGTTAGAATTGCCTGAGTGGATGTGTCTGGCCACATGGTCAGCGGGTCAACCTAGGAGGGAAATAAAAAGGACCTGCATCCTGAAAAAATGGTTCAGGTACCTGACAAAAAGGAATGGCAAGGGAAACCCATCCCTGAAATTACTATGGCTCGGGAGACGGAGGAGCATAATGGTGACGTCCCGGAACCTATTGGGGAAGACATCGCTGCCCTGGGAGATCTACCCAAGCTGGCTGGTTGGCAAGTGGAAGGGGGATCAACCCAGGCAGAATTATGAAAAGCCCAGAGAGAGTGCCCTACTCTTGAGGGCTTACAGTGGCAGGCAGAGATCCAGGCAACTGGCAACACCTCTTGTAATCACCTGATCTATTGAGAAAATGATCTCCTGTATAGTGAGCCTAAGGCCTAAGGTCCCCCAGTGTTACCGATCCTTCCTACTGGGTCTGTTTCATTACAGAACCCGAGCAAGACATCTGGGGCAGGCAAAACCTTTGCAACGTTGGTCACTCACTGCTGTTAGCCTGGATGAGACGGTGGGAATAGATATTGTTGGGCCCAGGACACCAAACCTGCCCTAGGCAACATGTTCATCCTGGTTTTGATAGACCATGCCACCCAGTCCTGAAGGCCATTACTCTGAGGATGGTGACTGTGCCTGCAGGGCCAGGGCATTGATTGGGGTATTTACCCTAGTGTGCTTCCTCAAGGAGGTTGTGTCAGACCAAGGTACCAATTTCATGTTTGTGTACATGAAGGCAATATGGGATGAGTGTGGGGTAACCTACAAGTTCTCCACACCATACCACCCCTAGACAAATGGGCTTATTAAAAGATTCAACAACAGTGTAAAGGATAAAATTATGGGCCTATCAGAACATATGAGGCATACTTAGGGCCTCTTCCTGCCATGCCTTCTTTTTGCCTACAAAGATGTGCCTCAGAAGGGAGGGAGTTCAATCTCTTTGAGATTCTTTTTGGTCACCCTGTACGTGGACCTCTTAGTCTTGTCACTTAGTAATCAGTAAATTACAGGTAAGTTACTTTTTAGTTAGTTTTCTAAGTCAGTGCTGGATACCTAGATTCAGCACTGGGACATTTCCCGCAAAGAGGTAAGTAAATACGTTTTGGTTATTTGTGCGATTTTTAAAGAATATTTTTAGATTTGAAGACTCCACACTTAGAAACTTTTTGGAAGAAAATTGTCAATGTTATCCTATGGAGGAAAAACAGTGTATCGGTTCACAGATAAGTAATCGACTGTGGGAGTTAAGGTTCTGGGGTTAGACTCAGGGGTCCCCCAGGGTCAGTGATGCACTCTTGTTACACCCTCAGCGGCACTAGGGCGGCCGAGTGCAGAGTGTTGAGGCCCAATGTTATCCAACGGGGATAGGCGGCCTCCGGTTGGTGGCTGTTGGCAAGCAGGCAACTGGGTTGTGGTAGCAAAGCTCCTAGGGTTTAGGTCACGGCAAATGGGGAAACACAGTATCACAAAAGGTGCACCCTCAGCGGTACTGGGGCTGCCGGGTGCAGAGTGCTGTTTCGACGTCGGGTGCCCTGTTGTTTTCTATGGAGAACTTCCGGTTTGCAAAAGCACTGCAGGCAGGGAGACAAAGGACTTCTGGGCACACAAGGCCGTGGGACGTCGGGTGCAGGGGTGCCTTTTAGGGTCGGATCTTCTTACCAACTCCTGGCCGCGGTTAGGTGGACCTTCTGGATTTAGGCTGCAGGCATCGGCTGGAGGCTTGAGGCAGGTCAGGGCTCACCGGATCTTGGGTCAGGATCTCTGGGGTGACCTCCTCGTGGTGTTTTTCCATTCGAGCGTGGGCTGGGTTCGGCGGGTGCAGAGTGGGCTAGATTCGCGGTTTTGGGCTGCTGCCAGAGGTTGCAGTTGAACAAATCCGGTGTTCACGGGAGAAGTAGTCTTTGGAAGTGAAGGCAGGCAGGTCCTCCAGGGTTTTCAAGGTTTGCTGGCTGCAGGACACACCAGGATTTTGCAGGAGCAGGTTCGAGGGGAGACAGGCCTGTAGGGCTGGGGGCAAGTCAGTGGGCGTTTTCCTCTTGTTAGTTGGGTGCACAGCTGTTCAGTCCTTCTTCCTTCCTTCTTGTTGTTGCTGGATCTGAGGAAGCAAGGTTCAGGGTGCCCCCTGAATACAAGATTTAAGGGCGTTACAGGTAGGTAAAGGGCAGGGACCAATGGGTCCCTCCCCTGGGGTGGGTACACCCCCTATAGTGCCACCCTCAAGTGGGAGGGTGGCAGGAGCCTTTTCCTGGTTGGTTGGGCCCCCCCATCCTCAAGATGTGCTTCACTGCGCCTCCCCACCTGAGGGGTGGAGTTGGCAGAGGTGGGCACACCTCTTTCCCTCACTTGTTTTTCCCGCCGGCTCTCCCGCCCAAAGTGGGGGGTAGAACCAGTAGGGACCAGTTGCTGAAAGCAGCAAATGGTCTGGGGAGGCTCACAAAAGCGGCATGCCTTTAAAGCTTCCCCTTCGTGAACCCTGCCCATCCTGGGGGAGGAGACTTGGCACCTCGTCCCCGGATGTGCATTGTTTCAGGCCCCAGAGAGCAGCAGGCTCTCGACCCAGGGGTCCAGAAACATGTCTGGTGGTAGCAGCTGCAAGCAGCCACTCGGCCTGGACACTAGTGGTGGGTTAGTTTTCAGGGGGCATCTCTGAGATCCCCTCTGTGTGCATTTTTCAATACATCCCACACTGGCATCAGTGTGGATTTAATGTGCTGAAAAGTTTGATATCAAACTTCTCAGTTTTCAGTGTAGCCATTATGGTACTGTGGAGTTCGTAATGACAAGCTCCCAGCACCTGTGGCGGTGCGTCCATTGGGGCGCTGGGGCGTTGCACCACTAACCACATGGCCCCATTCACATCGTAATAAACATTAAACAAAACATTAACAAACAACTTCGTTCTAAGTTAAATTCCGGACAGCCGGTCACCGGGCCATGTGACGCACGAGCAATCAGGACGCTGAAGGGGGTGGGGCAGCACTCAGGGTTTGAGCGACTGACACAGTGACAACAAGCAAGGGTGGTGACATCGGGTCTAGCGCACTAAGCGCAGCAGGCAGCGAAAGTGCGCGTGTTCGGTTTTGGGCTGGTCATTTTTACAAACAGCCTGAACATACGCAGTAGCCTGCACATTAGGAGAGCGAGAGTTGCTTCATGCCGCAGCCCCCGGTCTCCTAATGGGCTGGGGAGTATTCCTGCCCAAGCCAATCCAGACACTGCTGAAGAGCATCTGGATTGGTTGAGAGGCACGCGTTCACCGCGCAGTCAGTCAGTGAGGCATAATCGTGACGTCGTCGCAGCAGAAGGCGCCGCACACACGAGTGCCTACTATATGTTGTGTTTTAACGAAGGCTTCATCACTTAGACCACACTCAAAGAGCTTTGGGTGTTGTGTCACTCAGAGTTGTCCTTCCCTCGGTGGAGCAGCAGGAACAAGCCACGAGTTTAGTGTGAGGTAAAGTAGCCGTGGCTGCCTGCCGAGTCCTCGGTGAGAGGCCGCATTGTCTTCAGGTGATGGGGCTACCTCGGTGCAGAAAACACAAGCCTGGCTATAGCCTAGGCCCTAGAACACTGTGCTTTATCGATTCGGCAGGAGGAGGCGTGACAAGAGCCGCTCTCTGAAGTGTCCGGACCTCTACAGAAAGGAAGCCCATGGGCAGGCGATGCGGTCAGAGAAGCGCTGCTGCGTCAGTCACAGGGCGGACGTGGTTTGGGATGAAGCTCCGCTCTCGCGGGGGTCTGTCTGCAGCTGCAAGCAACTCTGAGGTAAGGCGCTACCTGCTGGGGGCGCGTAGATAATGGTGAAAGGGGAATTGTGTGGTGTCTGCCAAGGCTGGCCTTGTGTTCCTGAGGAAGGTAGACCCCCTGTAATAACAGACTAGCTGCAACTTCATTTGCAGATTGTCTTCCACTGCCAAGCATCTGAGCGTAGGTAACTTCAATTCCAGTTTCCCATACTCTTCTTTGCCTGTCTCCCTTTACCATTCTCGGTGTTTCTAAACCCCCTCTCGCTCTGTCACCACTTTTCCCCTTCTCTCAGTGTCAGCATGCCCACCCCGTGCCCTTTATTTGTAGATCATCCATTTTGACATCTGTTAGCATGTCACCCCTCTCTCTCAGCTTGATACCGATTTTGACATCCCACATCTACAACTCTTGGAGGTTGTAACCTCTATCCCTTTCTCAGCCTGGCAGGCCCTAATTGCCTTTTCTCTGTGCCATCCACACTCCCAGCATGTAATATCTCCCCCTCTCGCAGCCTGCCGCACCTTGCACCCTCATTCTCGTAATATAAGAATCCCACCCCACTTTCATTCATTCACCCACTAATTTCAGATAGTAACCTCTTCTCCCTGCCTGTACTATATCTCCTGCTTCGAGTGAACCCCCTCGCTCTACAGTACCCCCATCAGTCTGTCACACACTATATCCTTCTCTTTCTGACCGCGTCCACCTTAAACCCCCCTCTGCCTGTTGTCTTAGCTTGTCACCCCTTTGTCCCACTAGTCGTCCACTCTATTTTGGCTCTCCCATCTGTCTTTTACCCCACACTTTTTCAGTCTGCAAATAACTTTCCACTTCCCACATTAGTTTCTTTGTGGCTACAACGAGTTCCTTTGTGGCTTTAACGCCTGGGCAGCACCCCATGGCTTAGCACACACAAGGAGCAGCGTGGCGTGTAACAGAGCTGCGTTACGCAATAATATGTGTTCGTGGTGCGGGAGGACAGGCGTGTACACACAACAAAGTGTCCTGTTACCTGATACTTGCCTTGAGTGCTAACTCGTGACCAACCTGTTGTCGGGAAGCACTGCTTAACTCGTGGCCTGGCAAAGGTGGCAAGGATTATCTGTCACAATATATTACACCTCTTGCAGCAGGGGGCTGGGTGGTATACTACATTGCGTGTCCCACAGACCTGGGTAGATCGTAGCTGTGGTGCTGGATTCGGTGCCATTTGTTTATGAATGGGAATCAAAATGCATGTCTGGCAGATGTTGTTAAATTGGTAATCAGTGGGAGGCGGTGACTGAACAGCAGCTTGATGCTCCTTTTTAGTTTGTTCCTTTGCCCCCCTGTCCTGCATCCCTCAATCAAGAAAGGGACAAACTGTGTTTTTTTTAAAGGGAAATGTTCGCAGAAAGAAATCGGTAAAGCAGCCAGTTGTAGGGAGGGATGTGACTTTATTGCATGCAATGCACTTGGTATTTGTTTTTTTGGTCTCGCCTACGCAGCGCGCATGTTGTGCTTACGAAAGAGACCTTTAGCCATCGGTTCCCTTTTTCGCCCAAAAACGTGCACGCGTTCCATTGCCTTTAATGGCAACGCGTGCACGTTTGGCAATTCCCTTGCGGGAGCGAGCAGCTGGCACCATATATTATCAATTATCACACCTTGCTGCTCGCTCCCGCAAGGGAATCGCGCAGGCCCCCTCTTCTCTCCCCTCTCCATGCTGCCGCGCGAGGCGCGCGCTTGTGCTTGTCTTATTTGTACAATTTACGTGACTGCAATTTCCACATTTCTGAGTATTGAAGCTTTTCTTCCAGTTTCTACATAGTCTTTTTTCTTCATTTTAGTTGAGGCAATAACCAAGAAAGTTTGATTTGACAAAAAGTGTATACATATATATAAAATATACCAACATCTCCCTCTGATAAGACAAAAGAGTCCTGGAACTCGGAGGCAGTTTGAGCTATGATTTTTAAATGTATTACTGTCACTTCCAGAGACACGTTTCAGCCTTGTCCGCCTTTGTCAATCTGGCACCAATTTATGAACACCAATGTCAGCAAATAACGTTTCCGACGTGTATCGGCGAAGACGAACACCCAACATACTTTACAACAGACTGGAGTCCTGGTGAACTTCAATTCCCAGCCTGCTTGGTAAGTGTTCGTGGTATCTCTTGATGTGCCCGTATTCACAGTTGTAGTTCGGATTATTAAAAACAGTATTCTGATGTTCAAATCACCTGTGCCTTTTCTCTGTCCTCCCACTGCTTGATGGCAGTATCCTGCTCCGTGGTCGTTTCGTGCTGTGGGCAGGCTGACAACTGGTTCTATAGTGAAATGCCTGCTCGTCCTGCAAGCATTTCTAGCCATGTCTACCACGCCTGCCACAGTGACAGGCACGGTGGCTCAGCCGTTGCTTTACTCGCTCCTCCTAAAATTGGGGTTCTGCAGCTGAGCACCTGATCACAGGTGGTGCCTCGGTGATGCTATACCGCCATGCGCCTAAATATACCAACATCTCCCTCTGATTGGACAAAAGAGTACTGTCACTCGGAGGCAGTTTGGGCTATGATTTTTAAATGTATTACTGTCACTTCCAGAGACGCTTTGCAGCCTTGTCGGCCTTTGTCAATCTGGCACCAACTTATGAACATATATATAAAATATACTTATAAGCAGGGTTTTCAGCCAGCCTTCTTCTGTTGTATCATTCACATTGCATAGGTGATTGGGTCTGCCCATTTCAGCCATTCCCTAACTTCACTGAGAGGGACAGCATTCCACAAGGAGACCACCTGCTCACAAAGTAGTTCCCTGCAGTGCCAGGAACGATCATGTGTGCTTTTTGAGAACCAAAAAAAATGTGCATTGTTTCCCATTACTTTTTGTACTTGCAAGGGCCCACCAGCATCTTCAACAATGCTTTTTAGAAACCATGGCAAAATGAAACAAGCACTGAAAAGCCAAATGACTGACGGCCAACTCCCGATCAATTGTGTTTGCCAATGCTTGTTTGGTAATGAAATAGTAACATTTGTTTGTTTTCTGGCTGTTCTGATCATTGTCTTGTAAATTTGTTAATGAATTTATTTAGTTTGTGATACCCTCCAGATATTAGTCTGGCTCCTCCATTCTTGCTGGTGTTTTGGTAAAATCTTCTAAGGCACCTGCCATTTTAACCATGATGCGGACAATGAACACCAACATTGGTTTATCCATGGCTTGGTGTATTGCTGCTGATCACCACCCTTGCATCATGGTCTTATGATCCGTGTTTTTGGTAAATCTTCAGGCATTCAGCTTTTCTTCTTGCTGTTTCCATACCCCCTGGCTTCCCACAAGATTTTATTAAAAATTCTGTCATTGCAGATTTAATTTTTTGAATTGTGACATTATTTGACTTGGTGAGTATTGCCGATGGCTACACTTAACGTCAGATTATTTTTTGCTATAGCTACTTGTTGTTATTTTTCTGCTGTTTATTTTGACTTAGAATGTCTGGCACCCTCAATTTTTCATTGTCTGGGAATGCTTCATTCATCCTTAGTGTGAACATACAATAATAATTTTTCAAGTTTTCTTTGTCCAAAAATGATGACTCAAGAACTAGTTTCCTTTATACTATTTACGACATTACCTATTTCTCATATACCAATTTGTTTATTGTCACACTGCCAAGTCTAAAAATAGAGTTTTGTGGCTGCAGGTCATCTCTCAACAAGCATTGGCACAGCCAATATGTCTCGCCTTTGGGACTTTATAAGTGTTTAGCCATGCAACAGTTGATGTTGCACCAAGGATATTGTGCTGCATAACTAAATACTTATAAGGTCCCAAAAGCAAGACCTATTGGCAATGCCAATGCTTGTTTAGGTCTGTGATGGGCTGTCTTTGATTCCAAGGTGGAATGGTGGGATAAGCGGTGTTTATTCCCAATTATTATGAGACAAATTGGTTTACTGAATCAGTATCGTATATCAAAATTAATATTTTTGTGTTAGGGCATGGTGCTGGCAGAAGTTCTTGAGGTTGGTTGTGTGACTGCCTACAGACAAAACGAAAGCAGCAGCTAAAAATGTGTAATCCCAGTGTTTGAAGAAGCCAGGCGTATGAGGGTATTGAAACAGGCTTTCCAAACATAAGGGTTGCTAAGAAAGCTGCAACAGGCGTGGCTGGCGACTGCACATCAAGCTTTGTCACCCAAGTTTCATTATTTCAGTTTCCTTTTTTTAAATTCAGAATATATTTTTCACACAACTGTACTACATTTGGAGTTTGCAATTCTGTTTTGGGCATTCACTAATTATGATAACCATATTTGGCCCTTTGACTTTTGAGGTTAAATACGTTTCAGTCGAGCATCTACAAACAATTTGAATTCTAGTGTGTGCTACGTAGTCACTAGTAATTTGCTTGAAAATGCACCATTTGTCCACTCTTTTTTCAAAATGTTCTCACCCCCATAGGTTGTTCGGGCACGCTCGCTACGCTCGCTCGCTGCAGTGCAGTACGCCTCACCACTTTCAAATCTCACCAGCCCAGCACCATATACTCTTAATGGCAGCACTGCACTAACAATGTCTAAGAATGGACTTAGGCACTGTAGGGGTGCAGGGCTCATGCACCTGTACCCTCACCACTGGCATAGGGCACCCAGCTAGAGGGGTACTGATCTATGCCAGGGCAGTGGGTTGTAGGCATGGCACACAGGGATGTGTGCCATGTTGACTCTTTACTTTGTTCTGCACCAAAACAGATAGCCTGTAAAGGCAGTGTGTGTGTGTAAAGGTACAGGGCCTCTAAGGGTGGCACAATAAGTGCTGCAGCCCTTAGAGATGTTCCCTGGTCACAGTGCCCTGGGTACCTGTGGTACCATTTACCAGGGGCTGACCTGTGGCCAGAGATGCCAATTGGGTTAGTTTTGGGGAAAGAACACAGGCCCTGGGAACCTTATTGGCAGGGACCCAGGGCTCACCAAGCAAAAGTGCATCAGTAGTCTGGCAAAAAGTGTGGGGGGGGAGTTACTGCAACAGAAACCCACTTTCCTACAATCCGAAAGTGTACGTTTACCTTTGTGAATCAGACTCATGCTGTTTTTACTCAAATTACTTGTAATTCAAAACAATCTTTAATGAGGATGTTGGATTCACAATTCTGAAAATGCCACTTTTTGAAAATCTGCATTCTTTTGACCTAACCATGTGTGCCTCCTGCCAGTGTCTTGGGTGACATGACTGAATGTTACTGCTGTTAGGGTTTGTATATTGCTTTCAGACATTGACAAAAAGGGGGCTTAGGTGTGGACAGGATTAGCCATACTTGCGAGATAACAAGGGAGTGGCTCATGCACACACAAAGAATCTGACACCAGGCCGGTCCTACCTTTTGTCACCACTAGACAGTTTGGAGCATTGACAGGGGAAGAACTCTCCCGAACCAGATGTGGTGTTCGGACATCCCTTCACACAAAGGCTGGCACCAGTTATGAATATTAGACCTGCATAGCCACTTATCAGAACACTGCTGGACCTGTAGAAATTACAGAAGAAGGACTGCCCTGCTGCCAGAGTACTGCCCTGTTGCTTGAAGAGCTGCCTTGCTATCGGAGATGGAAGAGTGGCCCTGCTTTCCTTCATAGAAGCCTAACCAGAGAGAGTTCAGGTGTTCATTGGCTGACCTCCTGTGTGAGCTACAAGGTTCAGAGGCCTCCCTGTAACTTCCCAGCGGACCTGCTGCAACTTGGCCTGCCTAAGCCCTACTGGCCCCTTTAGGAGTGAGTCCTTGAGCCCCAAGAGGTGTCCTCTGTGTCCTGGATCCTTCGCTGCCATCAGAGTGTTCTCCTCTGGAAATAAGATTGAAAATCGTGAAGTATGGGCTTCTCGCGACTGCCTACATGAAGCTCCTGTGAAACCTGCTCTTGGCGCCAGTGACGACCAGCAACGCACGGGCTATACTTTATGCTATAGCAATGACATCCCGTGACAACCAGCATTGCAATGCCCGACCAGCTCTTCACTCTACACTGATGACCATCCATGGCGTCCAGCCTGTTCCTCATGCTACATCAATGACTAGGTGTGACGCTCAGGCTCCTCCTCGCCGTACTCCTCCAACATGAACGGAACACTTTGCATTGTACTCAGAAGATATCTTTTCAGCACGACTAACCTGGTCCCTTGTGTTCTGCCTGAACCTGTGACTTGCTCCCGGTCTAGCATGACCAGATGACCACAAGTGGCTCTTCGTGCTTTTATGAGATATTTTCACTAAAAAGTTTAAACTTCGATATCTCTGGTTCTACTGATTGGATTGTGTCATTTTGGTATCATTGTATTTATTAACATTTGCTCTATTTTTCCAACTTATTTTGGGATTTTTCTTGTGAAGTGTATTCCCTCTATTACTGTTTGTGGGCTCTATCAATATTTTATTTTTTTACTCTAAGTTAAGCCTGATGGCTTTGTGCCAAGCTACCAGTGGGTTAAGCACACAGTATGTTAGTGACTTTTGTGGTTCATTCTGACAAGGATTGGGGTGGGACCAAACTAGTCCCCCTGAAGAGTCATCTTCTGAGTCAGGTGCGAAGAGTTCCGTTCGCGGTTGAGGAGGACGTAAGGAACAGGTATAGCGTTGTGGATGGCCATCATTGTAATGCGAAGATGAGGCCTGGAACCACGTGCTGTCCACACTGTAGCACAGAGAGCTGGATGGGCACTGCGGACGGTCGTTGCTGTAGCTTTGCATTGACCACGAAATGTGGCTCTCGCATTGACGTTCGTTGCAGGTGGTTGCTATAGCGCGAACAGCAGGTCTCACCGGAGGTTCACGCTAACAGCCACTGCGGGTGGCAGAATCTCACCATGAATGGGCACGTTCACAGTCATGAAGAGCCAAAACTTCACACTCTGATGACGGCCAAGTGTCTAGGACTTCAGCACCTCTTGGAGTTCAGGGACTCACTCTAACAGCATACAGTTGGGTTCAGGTTGGTCCGGTTGCAGGTCCAGGCAGGTCTAGATGCAGAAGGTGAGCTGGGCAGTTGCAGGGAGTCTTGACGTTTCTTGTGTCCCTGTAGCTCACATAGATGGTCAGCCAATCGGGCTTTGGAGTTACTCTGTTTAGCCTGGAGTGAAGGTAAGCAAGTCCAATCTTCTTTCTCTGACAGCAAGACAGTCATTCAAGCAGCAGGGCAGTCCTTTAGCAGCAGGCCAGTCCTTCATCTTTAACTTCTACAGGTTCATGAGTGTTCTGAAGGGTGGCTCTGAAGGTACCAATATTTATACCTGTTGCCAGCCTTTGTGTGGGGGGATTCCCAGTCCTACATTTACATTTGGTTCTGAAAAGTTCTTCCTCTTCTCCAGTCAAATCTCTAAGCTGCCTGGGGTGACAAAGAACAGGGAGGCCTGGTGTCAGATTCCTTTGTGTTTGTAGGAGTCAAAGCCCTTTGAATTGTAAGTAGAGCTGGGTACAGCCCTTCCTAGTCATCCTGCCTGGATAGCCCATCCTGTCCACACTTTTGCCCTCTTTGCATTACTATCTGGAAGTAATACATGAACTCCATCAGCAGAGCCAGTCACAGTCCTGTGACCCAGGACGCAGGCAGAAACAGTTAGACAAGAAAAGGCCAACTTTCTAAAAGTGGGATTTTCAGAATTGTGACTTAAAATCTGACTTTAAATTACAATTGATTTGAGTGTAAACTGAATATCTCTATTTGCTCTCAATCAAATGTTATCACATATTAAATGTGATAAGGTAACCCTGTATTAGTTAATGGGAGAGATAGGGCTAACAACAGTGAAAAACGACTTTAGGAGTTTTTCACTGCCAGGGCATGTAAACCTTAAGTACACATGTCCTAGTGTGTAAATACAATGCACCCTGCCCTATGAGCCTACCTTAGGGATGACTTAAGTATAAAAAAAGTAAGCTTTAGGCCTTGCAAAAAATTCATTTTGCCAGGTCAAAATGGCAGTTTAAAACTGCACTGCAGGCTGCAGTGGCAGGCCTGAGATATGTTTTAAAAGGCTACTTTAGTGGGTGGCACAATGAGTTCTACAGGTCCACTAGTAGCATTTAATTTACAGGCCCTGGGTACATGTCGTACCATATAGTAAGGATGTACAAGTAAATTGAACGTACCAATCAGGTAAATGCCAATTGTACCATGTTTTAGGGAGAGAGCACAAGCACTTTAGCATTGGTTAGCAGTGCTAAAGTGCACAGAGTTCTAAAGCCAACAAAAAGAAATCCAGCAAAAGAGGCGAGATGAAGGCAAAATGTTTGGAGGAATACCAAGCCAAGGATGTCAGGTCTAACTGGACTGTACTGGTATGGTATGGTATTGTATTGTATTGTGTTTACTACCCCTGACGAGGCACTGAAGTGCAATGTGGACAGGTAGAAGTCTACTCCATGGGAGCCAGTGCACAATCTGAACACAAATCACTTCAATTGCTCTTTGCCTTTATTTGTGTGAATCTTGAATAATTCAGAAAGTGGCATTATTTTTAACTAAATAGTTTGATTTTACACCTAAATTAGAAGAGTAGAATACTGTTTATTTCTCCCCAAGAAACACTTGACAACCATTTACATGGGCATCTGTGCATGCCATTTTCCAACAGATAATCTATATGCTTAGGAGATGTGTTTCATGCAAGTTGAAGGACCTGGTCTATTTTTTGGAAAGGTTAGTTGGTTAATTTAGGGGTGAGACATCTATTCAGACACCCAAGATATTGTGATTTGCAAAATAATTGTGAAATCACCACTTTGTATAAATCTTGTAAGTTTTACAAAAGTGCCCACGAAAGTTGTGCAAAAGAAATATACGGGGTTGACCACTCTCTTCTTTAATGGCTCTGCGCTGTGTCAGTAAAGGAAGAGTGGTCAACAGTGTAGCAGGCAGCAGAGGTGTTAACCTCCTCTGTTGCCTACCTTTTAAATGCACAAAGCCCCTCCTGCTGTGGAAATATCCTGCAGCGCCCCCTGTGGACTCTGCAGGTCATTGAAAGGCTCTCCTGTCCCCCATCCTCCACTACACTCCTCTCCCTCGGCCCAAACCTACAAATACTGTACAGCATAGAAAACAGACTAAAGTGCGACAATGGGCGGAATCTTAAGGGCAACAAACAACTAAAAAGAAAAACTATAAACAGTGTATTGCGCCAACTGAATAAAATACATTGGAGGCAATATTGATGCACAGAAAAAGAAATAACCACACTCAATATTAAGTGTCATGTGATCGTGTAACTAGTGTTGACACCTGAAGGAAGTTGATTGGGAACCGGTTGGTTGCCAACTTGTAATTTCTGTTCATAATAGTATAATACTGGGTTAAATGTATCACACATAAAATTATAAAGATGTAAACGCCCTCATGCCATACTATAACGAAATCCGTCACCTCCCAATGGTAGATAATGTTCCAGTGGGCATATAACATTTAACATAATATGCTCAGAATGCCACTCAATGCTGCGTCTCACCCCAGTGGGTGTATTGGTGACATAAGATCATGTGCATCTTTATAATGTTTTGTGTCTCACATTGGTGGTGGTGCGCTCTGCAAAGTGCAGAGAGCGGACTCTCCAAGCACGTTGCAGAAGGGAACTGTGATGATGTTGACAGTCGCAAGTTGTTTTTCCCAGATTTGCATTCCAACACCTTGAGCAGAAAGAGAGAAGCAATGGCAATTAAAAAAGACCCTGTATCCAAGGGATCGGTGGGCTTCTAGACAAATTGAGAGTGGAGTAAGAGGCAAAAAATATCAGTTCTCGCAAGCTGTTTTGGCAACTGGAACCTGATCCAGGCTGACTATGAACGCCGCCTGGGATGGTTTTTATAGCCCCCCCCCCCCCCCCCCCCCCCGCTGCCATTCATTCCCCCCAGCCCCTGCGGGGCGCACACAGCAAGGATCGCGGGTTGTCTGATGACAGAAAGAGCAGGTTTCACAGTGGAAACTGCTCTCTTTGGCATTGGACATCCTCCAGTTCGAGGCGCTGTGCTGCTAGAGACTCTGGGGCAGATTTACATGCCCCCTGCGCCACTTTTGCGTCATTTGTAACATGGGAAAAATGACGCAAAAGTGGCGCAGGGGGCTTGTAAATCTGCCCCTCTGTGTGGTTACAGATTGTGACACAGCACTGTCTCCAGTAGTGACATCACAGGCCTTGCAGTATTTTTGTGGCAGGCACGTTTTTTGGCCTCTGCGAAAATACAACGAATTTTGACGCTTTGGGCCACAAATGTTGCTTTTTTTGGACACACAATTTGCCACTCAAAGCGGCCAATTCCTGGGGGCTCTGTCTATTCATGAATGATGTCACACAAAAGCAAACTGTGCTCGTTAAAAAAGAGAGTCAACGGAGCCATCCGAATATAAAGATCCCTATACAGTGTTTGCAAATGACCGATTCACTCATTTATTCTAGAATTTCATTGCACAAAAAGAATAGAACATTTTTTATGAACTGCATCAGCTTTGGTCTGTGATTCAATTGCAGACAATCATTGATGTAGAGTGATATCATCAAGAATTATTGCATGTTTAGTCATTTATATATATAGAATCATACAGTCCAAAAAGTTTCTTTTTGATTTATTTTATATGTGTGATTTAGTTGCTTAGGAAAACATCAGCCAGCCGACATGTGTTTCGCCACTATCCATGTTGTAGTCAAATTCATTCAGATGCTAAGAGATATAGAAGAATGGACGCTTATGTATGAAACTTTACCTAAGAGTCACTGTCTTAAAAGAGAATTTAAGTGCACCGTAGAGCCATTAGTTTGGCCAGCTAATTTTATAGCAATAGTTCAGTACTTTATGTCTTTGTTGTCACTTTGTTTAGTTGCATCCTCGCCTTGCAAGGAAACGTGCAGAACTCCCTCAGTCACTGCTCGTTTTGCACTTGCTGTTGGTGACGAATGATGGATTCCCTTCTTCCCTAGTTCACAGGGAGCATTAGTTTATAGTTTCTTTTCAGTTTCTGCAGCTATGACCTTCAAAAGCAAAACAAACCAACTGGGTACACAGTTTTGCATCTATATCTATTTATTTAGCATGCTTCCCAGCCACTTTCTCCTTTGTGCTCTTAATTAGGGAATAGTAAAGTGAAAGAAACCTATTCTAAACCACAAGTTGTGGTTTTGTGTTGTATCTATTGGCTTGAGTTCTGAGCGGGTAAGGTCGGAATTGATGGTTGGAAAGTGTCCAAAGAAGGCTACATCTATTTGTTAAGGGAAACATAAGTAGCTGATGGTCTGGTGGCAGCCTGGGACTCATTCGAAGCCATTTGCCTCCTGTGAACCATGCAAAAAGCATTGTGTTCTGCAGCGACTGGAGAGCTTTTACCACTAATAACTCTTAAAATGTTCCCTGCAGAGATCTATAGACACATGATGTGATGGACAGATGATACGAATCAATAGCCATCTCTGCGTCTTCAGGGACCTGATCACAATAAGAAATGATCGAACCCTTCCCATTTGACTGCCGTGAAGCTGATGAGACATTATTTCAAATGGTGAGCAACAAAAAGATTAGCACCTGGAGTGGCAGGAACAAACCTGTACCGGTGCTTCCATTGTTTCTTATTTCTTGCATGAATGAAAAGATAGACACATGTTCAAATCCTTTTAAAAACTATATATTTCAAGTCATTCCACAATTCAATGATGAACCTAAACAACTTTGATTTATTTAGTGGAGTAGCCTAATTTCTTAATACAAAAGGAAGCAGATATCTCACATTACTTCCAGATCATTGGTACCATACACATCTCATCATAGCAGCAGCATTGAATCCCACTTCCAAAGAATACACATTTTTGAGTGGCCCAGTAATGGTCCTGGTAACTCCACCCCCTAATGTTACAGAAATCTTACATATTGGTAACTTCAATGGATTGACTCACCGGGGGTTTATAAGTTTGAATTTATCAAGGAAATCCCAAATTCCAGGAGACCAAGGCCCCAATTTGTAAATCGGCAGATGGCCCGTTGTTCTGCCAAGGGGACAAAGTAAATGACTCCGTCACCGACTTTATAAATGACTGCGAAGCATTGGCAGAATCTGCCCTCGCAGGGGCTGCTGCCAATGCGTTTCTCTGTTTGATGTAGGGCTCCAGCTGCATGATGTAGCCCCCTGCACCAAACTTAAAAATAAAAATGCCCCCCTGACCAGGGGAGTCATTTTCCATGGCGAGGGGAACATTATTTCTTTTTAAAGTCCCTCTCCACCACCATGGTTTCACACACAGACTCTTTTTTCGTCCTGTGCCACCCTTCCTTCAAGATTTGACTCTCACTGCCTTGACTCACTCCGGCCTCCCTCCCGGCGGCATAATTTCTAACTATACCGGCCCCTAGCTGGCTAAGAGCTGGATCCCTGGAGTTTGCTGCCCACAACCAGATCTTCATACCCAGGATCTCATGTACCTTTCCAGAGATTGGATCTCCTCCTACCTGATTGCATTCCTACGCCGGGCTCTTCACATACACAGGACCGCAATTTGCTTCCATTACCCATGATTGATTTGTCCTGCTGGACCATCTAACGTTCTCTCCCACCCCCCTACTGGACCTCTTCGGCCACCTCACATGACCGTGCTTTCTGTACTTTGCACTACTTCGAAATTAAGTGACCCTCTGTCCTAATGATGACCTGAAATAGATCAGGTTGAAACGCCGTCGACTACCCAGCTCAGAATGTTAGCACTGTTGTGGTCAAATTAATTTACTCAATTGACAAATACTGATCTTGTATATATTTTGTACTATTGACCATGTTATTATTATTTTTCCTATCTTCACCCTAGTGTCACTGCGCCGTCCACTGTCACTTGCTTTTTCAGTGCACACTTGTATTGTACGGTCACTGTTTATTTAACTATATGGTAGTGCTTATATAACTACTTATATAACATTACCTTGTTCCTTTCACCAATCTTGTTGTGGTCTCCCTTTGTTCCCTCCCTTGTGGTACTTGCAACTATCCTGAAATTGCCTTTTGTTGAATGACTTTCAGTTGAGACATTGTTGTTTTGATACAAACTTCACCCAGTCTCACCTGGGTTAACAGGTTTACTCCTGTAATCTTTTCCCTGACCAGGGGAGTCATCTTCCATGGCGAGGGGAACATTATTTCTTTTTAATGTCCCTCTCCACCACCAGGGTTTGCCTGGCGGTGTCCTCTAATCCTAAATGTGTGGGCAAAAATATAGCCATTTCTCTGATGGCCCTTACTCCGTCTGGCCTTTGGAGAGTATTCACTGCCATAGCCAAACCTGTCTGTCTGTCCTCATCTAAATCAGGTGGGTGGACAATTATCTTGGAAGTAAGCATGCTTGGTTGTAGCGGCGATGGACTATTCTGACCCCAAAGATATCAATCGGGCCCCAAGTCTCCAGAATAATTCCTCATTTTGCCCTGGAGTTTCAACCTGAAAGCAGTCAAAATCTGTTGGTAAAAAACACAGGTTGTGGTATCTTGACTTATTGCCATGCATTCTCACATCGGTAATCAGTTTCCTGCTGCTCAGAATGTGAATGTGATGTTATAGAATGTTTATGTATGCTTGGAGCTTGAAGAGGTCAGTTGGAGAGAGTGGGCTGAGCAGCAGGAGGCTGCTCCTGGTGGGGCCATGCAATAACTATCTTATCTACCTGTAATCTAGAATAACACTTTGCAGTAAATCTTCCTCATATTTTCTACATTACCGGCTACGTGACTTCCTGCCTACGAGTGTCTATCTTCGTTATTACACTGTTCTGCAGATGTCCCAGCAGATGTCAACATTTTGATGGGGCCAGTAACTGCTACTATGTGCCCCACAACAGCCTAAGAGGTAGTTTCTTTCTAAATCCCAGAACATTCATATCACTATGGCCGATAGGATCCTAGCGAGTGAAAGGCAGCTGAAATCTCATTGGGCTTCAGCAACATTCGCAGTTCCTGCACTCCCACCGAGTATAGCACCAGATACTCTCCCAGATATAGTGTGGGACTCTGAATTATCATCACTTTTTCATTTACCATATTCAGAAAAAACTCATTTCACCCTCCAGTTTTTTCAGCATGTGCAGTACATCAGATAGAGAAACAATCAACGCATTTAGGGTGCTGTCTAGCAGAATTAGTAGTGGGCCTGTTAGAAATGGGGGTCTCTAGTTGGCAGTGGCTTGCATTTGCACCCTACCAAGTAAGGACACTTCCCTCTAGTCAGGGTAAAAGAGTTACACACCCAAGATTACCATTGCTTACCCCCCTTATAGCTTGGCACAAGCAGTTAGGATTATCTCAGAGGCAGTGTGTAAAGCATTTGTACATAAACACACAGTAATACAGCGAAAACACTACAAATGGACACCACACCAGTTGAGAAAAATAACCAATTATTATCTAAAGCAAACAAGATCAAAACGACAAAAATCCAATATACATAACTCAAAATATCACTTTCAAATGGTTTAAGCAATTCTGTCCATAGAAATCTATGGATGTATTGATTTTTAGCACAAAGTACCTTTGTTGAGTCAAAATCCAAGTCGAAAACCAGCTACAAAGGAGAGAAGCGTCTGAAAAACACAGCAATGCATTGGTTCTGAAGTCCCAGGGGAAGCAAGGCGCCAGCTCTGCTGCAAGCAGGCAAAGTGCTGCGTTGATTCCTTACTTCGAGCTGAAGCGATGTGTTGAAATCCGTAAAGGGTTCTGGTCTGCGGGGTGATGTCTTGGAAACTTGGCGCACAGGTAGGATGCATGAGAAAATCCAGGCACTGCGCGTCCATGCAGCGGCAAAACAGGAGCTGCGTCGATTTCCACAGCCGCAGACAGGTGATGTGTCGATTCCTTCAGCTGCACAGCAGGGCCTGCGTTGAAGTAAGAGTAGGGGTCTCGGACATTGGAAACTCTGTGCTCTGGACTCAGGCTGCGGCTGTTCTTCAGGCCATGAACAGGTGCTGCGTCAATTTTTCAGCCGCACCACGGCGATGCATTGGTTTTTCAACCACACGGCAAGCTTGTGGCAGGAACAACTGTGCTGGAAGGGCAATGCATGGATTTTCAAGTGTTTAAGCAGCAGAACCACCTCAAAGGGCCCAGAACTGGAATTGGCACCACTTGGCAGGTCAAAACTGCCAGCAGTGGAGTTCAGAGATGCTGCAAATTTAGTCTTTGATGGCCCTCTCCTTCCAACAGTTGGAAAGCCCACACAAGCCCTTGGAGAACCTTGGAAAAGCAGGATAAAAGAAAGCAAAGTACAGTTCTTTCACTGCCCACAGACAGAAGCAGCAACTGCAGGCCAACCCAGCAAAGCAACACACAACAAAAGGACAATACTCCCCCTGACATCTCTTCAGCTCTTCTCCTTGGCAGAGTCCTCAGTCCAGAAGTGTCTGTATTGTAGGCAAGCTACTGCCTTGCCCTGCCTTGGATCCAGACACACTACAGGGGGTGGAGACAGCATTGTGAGAGGCCAGGCACAGCCCTATTCAAGTGTCAGTGACAACTCCTCCCTCCACTCTAGCTCACGAAGGCCCATCAACCTGGTGATGGGCCATCAAGATATGGTGGGCCCATCTCATCTCCCTTTTGTGACTATCTAGAGTGAATGCAGAAACAACCCAGCTGCCAGTCTATACCAGACGTTGATTCCACAGGCAGATATAGGCACAGTGTTGGACTTGGCCCTTTCTGCAGGGTCATTCCAGAACATTTTGCCTTCCTCCTGTATTGTTTCTGACCTGTTTTTGTTGGGTTTATGACTATAAATGCGAATCCTACTGCATTGCAAATGCTTGTTTAAGAATTTGTGAGAGATGTTGCTGTCAAAACACAGCCTTTTCATTTGCTGGCTACTGTAAAAGTACGATCTCTAGTTTTATGGTGTACGGGGGTGGGGCAATACCGTGGGTTACAGTTGAACTAGGCTCTTTCTACAGGGAACACAACAGCGACCACCATAATAAAGAAACTATACCGTAGAGCGGAAAGGGCAGCTCTATACAACGATGATAATGGCACATGTGTCAACGTTTTGTGCTAGTCAATGTCCGTCATGGAATCGTATATTTCATGGGAGCATTGTTACTGCAAAAAATCATATCTAACGCAGCACCAAAACCTAGCCCAGCCCCCTCCACGTATCGATAAATGGAAAACAGTATTTTAATTTACATCTGCTGGCTACGTGGTGTATGTTCGACTACGTCTGGTTGTGGATTATTTATGCTGTTTTCAACATGCCTGGAGAGAAAGACTGAAGTAGTTAGACAAAATCGCATGGATCAGCTGAATTTACTCAACAATAAACCCATCATTGTCGACAGCACTAAATCCCTAGGTGTCATACTTGACAAAAGACTCAACCTAATCTCCCACATCAACTCCATTGCTAAGAACGCACGTTACCAGCTGCGCCTTCTGTGGGGAAATTGTCGGTTCTTCCCGGAGAAAGACCTAAAAACCTTGGTCCAATCGCTAGTTCTCTCTAGACTGGATTACTGAAATTCTCTTCTGACTGGCCTACCCAAATCTCACCTCTCCCCCTCAAATACATCCTCCATTCAGCAGCTCGCTTTATTTCAGGGTCCAAACGAAGTGACCACATGACTCCTATCCTGTCTTCTCTTCGATGGCTTCCCATCGAGGCAAGATCTATTTACAAAACTGCCTGCATCAAGCACAAAGCCTTGCACACTTCCTCCCCTCGTAACCTGGTGAATAAACTGAAAATGTCTGGAGGCTCGAGACCGTCTCGGAATGCAGAAAAGTTTCTGCTTGAGCCCCCCTCCTTCAAACAGGAAAGATCGATGGCTCAATCGTTCTCAGGTAATACGGTGAGAATCTGGAACTCGCTTCCTCCACTGCTCCGTGCCACCACCTCTATCCGGATCTTCAAAGCTGAACTCAAATCTCTTCTCTTCCAAAGACACTTTCAGAGCTAATATCTTCATTCTCAGACCCCTTGCTTGCTGTGTTTGATATTGTGTTCTTGCCTTCTATGGTTTTACCCTACCTCTAAGTCTCCTGTTTATTTTTGTAAAGTTCTATTTTATAACATTTCTCTCATGTAATGTAACCGGTTCTATTGTACAGCGCTCTGACACCTTCGGATAAAGTCCGCGCTATAAAAAAATGCATTAAATAAATAAAAAATAAAGATTGTCCTTCTCCCTTCTCCATGGAGATTAGAGTGCTAAAGGTCACGTCAGTCAGGCGACTGATGCAACGTGCGCCCTTCTGTGAGCTTGATTGGTGTACAGTCTCAAAGCACAATGTTCCTAAATGTGTACACTGTAACTTCCCACTCAACGGGGCCAGTACAAATCTCGTACACCTGGCAGCACGTCTGTATTGTCTGAAGCTTTGCCACATATACCCGTTTTCACTGTCACAATTCTAACAAAGTGGTTCCTTGCTGATCTCATGTTATCTGCCAGACTGCGTCAACACCTCATGGTTTCGCTTTTGTTTAATGTGTCACCCCTTTACGAGTTGCTCATATCTTTGCTACAGATCAAAGCTCTTTTACACTTGTGCAGCCTTAAGTCCCCCTCTTTTGAGACATTTAGACATAGGGGATGTCTGGGCTGAAGTCCTCCATCTCGTCACCTGAGCGACTGTCTCTCTTCAGGCATGTCCGCTACGAGAATCTGCTGGCCGGCCTCAGCGGGGGCTTGTCATCCACACTGGTACTACACCCCTTGGACCTCGTCAAGACCCGCTTTGCAGGTAACGTCTCTCACCTAGCCCTCTTTCACCATTCTCAATCCTCTAGGTTTTTTATGTGATATCCCTGGGTGAGCGCCCATGCTCGCCATCAATGTAAGATGGGATAAGCCTCCACGGTGCCCTGTAAGAACTGTAGAGCTAAAGTTGTGATGTTTGTAGCTCTACAATAGTAGCTGGGAAAAAAATGAATGCAAAACATATTTGAAGCTTGTAGGATTGGAAAAGTTTTCCCAGATAAGAAGGATTCAAAAGAGTTGTTACTGAATGCCAGAGATGCAGCATATTTGCCATATAACCTATTTGGGAATTGTTGTGGTGGCGCTCGAGTGACCAGAGAGGTGCTCTTATTTAGTATTGTGAATCAGCGCCCAGTAGTGTGATGAAAGAGGAGGTGTGGGAGATAGGCGTGCAATTTATAGTGGTAATAACTGGCGATTATAAACTACCCAATAGGTCCCATGTTATGTTCCCAGTTCATATCCCGTGCTAACTGGAGCAGTTGGTGTCAACCCCTCTAAAATTTTTACAGTCTGGGTGGAGGGCTTGTGGATGGAAGAGAGCAGTGGAATGAGTGAGGGCAGAGATCAAACTGGGTGGTTTACGTTAGCAGGTAGAGGTAGTCCAGTTTGGGAATAGAGGAACTAAAACATAAACGCAGCTACGTAGTACCGACTTAACTAGAGGGGCAGGAGTTGCTAAGCACAGGCACATCAAAAACAAGCATTGGCAAAGCCAATAGCCTCACCAATGCGTGAGCTATTGGCTTTGCCATTGTCTTTAAGCCCTGTTGTACACCAGCATAGCCGCTTTTCAGCATATCTAAAAGTGAGGGGAGAAGAGTGTGGTAGAGTAGAGTGTCGCGGAGGGGCATGGAGAGGAGTGTCATGCAGTGTCGTAGAGTGGCGTGAAGTGGAGGGGGCGTGGAACATAGAGTGGAGTAGAGCTGCGTAGAGCGGCATGGAGTCAAGTAGAGTGGAGCATGCATGGCAATTGAAAACATATGGTTTTGCTGATAAAACTACTGTGCACAAACAGTAATGTGTGGAAATGGAATCACCTAGTGTATTGATTAGTTTTGATCATGTTAAAATATTTGTTTCCTGCACACTAACGATAGGACTCCTGAGGCGGAAAGCCGGGAGCGAGGAAAACGCTGATTTTAATACTTTTAACATTTGATTGTGATACCATGTTCTGATTATCCCCCCCACCTACCTGCACTTTCTGGTTTCTTTGAACAGCGCTACACGCTGCAACGACTCCCTTCCTTGGCAGCCATTCTCGAGGGCGCGGCGCGTTAACCAGACACGCCCCCTCGGTTGGCCACGCCCCCTCGCCAGACCACATAAATAGTGCGCGCCGACGCCAGGCGAAGCACTAACGATAGGACTCCTGAGGCGGAAAGCCAGGAGCGAGGAAAACGCTGATTTTAATACTTTTAACATTTGATTGTGATACCATGTTCTGATTATCCCCCCCACCTACCTGCACTTTCTGGTTTCTTTGAACAGCGCTACACGCTGCAACGACTCCCTTCCTTGGCAGCCATTCTCGAGGGCGCGGCGCGTTAACCAGACACGCCCCCTCGGTTGGCCACGCCCCCTCCAACTTCTTGTCCTGCTGCTATAAATCATGTGTCTTGGTAGGAAGCGCAGCGGACGAGCGCAGCGGGCGCGTCGATTGCGCGCCGAAGGCGCGCCTAAGGCAAGCCCGTCTGCGCCCGTCCGCGACTGGCCGGGACTAGGGGCGCCTCACTCTGCCCCTCTCATCACCTACACGCCGGATCTACTTCGTAGCTACCAGGGCCCCTGGCCCATCTCGGCCACAACAAACTCCCGCATCTCTGCTCTTGGCATAACTCCCCCCACCCCCCTTTCACGCCCTCTTCCCACAGTCGATACTTCCCCCACGATTTGTGAGTTAGTTCCTTTGCCAATCCCTAAAAACTTCACTGCCTTCTACCTCAATACCCGGTCTGCTGTTGCCCACGCGCACGAACTTTCGGTCCTGCTGGACCTTCATGCTCCTGATCTCCTGTTCTTAACCGAGACCTGGTTCTGCGACGACTCCCTCCCTGCCCTCCTATCCACCTTACCGGCCTCCTACTATGCCTTCAGGGCGGATCGTTCTTCAGGCAGAGCCGGGGGCGGCGTGGCGGTCATCACACGTACCGATCTCCCCTTTCAAATTCTATCCCTACCTACTATTGCCACCACCGAATTTCTGGTGATCCGCACAGTCTCCACCTCTCCCCCCCTAACCTGCTTCCTCACTTACCGTCCCCCTCAGTCCCCCCTACAGTTTCTCCCTGACTTTTTGGAGGTCCTGGCCACCATTACAGTCAACAATTCTTCTATCTTGCTCCTTGGCGATTTAAATTTCTGGCCCTCTGATCCCGCCGAATGTCCGTCATCAAAGGAATTTTCCGAAACCCTTCACTCCCTCAACTTTATATCCCATGTTCACTCCCCCACCCACATTAAAGGTCATCGGCTTGACCAGATCTGGTCCCTGAACTGCCCTGTGGAATCACTTTCCATTTCCCCTTGCCCTTGGTCTGACCACCACCTGATTTCCTTTCTCCTTCCTATTCTCCCTCCAGTTAAGCCCCTTCGGCCCAAAAACATCTGGGTCCGATCATGGGGCCGTGTCAACCTTGAGAATCTTTCCTCACTCCTTACCTGTTCTTTTCCCTCTCTTCAGGGCCTTACCACCGCCTCCCAGGTTGATGCCATAGATCAGTGGCTCTCCCATAGCCGCGACTCCGTTGCCCCGCTCAAGCGCATTACTTCCAAACGCGGCAAAGACGCCAATCGGTGGTTTAATAAAGAGCTTAAAACCACCAAACTAACAGTTCGCCGCGCGGAGGGCGCTTGGAGGAGAAACTATTGCCCCACTTTGAAACTGGAATACACCAACATCCTGAGCCAGTACAAAAAAGGCATCTTAGAGGCTAAAACTTCTTATTTCTCCTCCAAGATCTTAGCAGCAGAGAACCAGTCCAAGGAGATATTTACCATCGTTCATAACCTGGCGTTCTCGGACAGAACGACTCTAAAACCAGCCCCGTCCGAAGATCTCTGCCTCTCTCTCAATAATTATTTTATTCACAAAATTGCCACCATCAAGGCCAACATCCCTCTTCCTTCCCCATCTTTTGTTGATCCTCAATGTCCTCCCCCCAAAGGCGCACTGACTACCTTTCCCCCTATCACTCAGGAAAGCCTGACCTCTTTGGTGCCTTTGATCAAATCTGGCTCCCCGCTCGACCCCTGTCCCGCCCACATCCTCCGTCACATCTTTGTTTCTTGCCCAGACCCTCCCCTTCACCTCCTCAACAGCTCCCTTTCTCAAGGCATAGTCCCTAGCTCCCTGAAATCCGCGGTAATTGTGCCCATTCTGAAAAAACCGGGGGCAGATCCTACTGTCCCAGCCAATTTCCGCCCCATCTCCCTTCTGCCATTTCTGGCTAAGGTGCTCGAGCGCCATGTCACCTGCGCTCTGAGTTCCTTTGTGGAGAAGCACGGAGCCCTTGCCCCCCGCCAAGCCGGCTTCCGCCCCGCACACTCTACGGAGTCCGTTGTCATGTCGGTTCTTGACACCCTCAGGGAGGGTATGGACACCAATCAGCACCAGGCCCTTGTGCTCCTCGATCTCTCAGCCGCCTTCGATACGGTGGATTATAACATCTTACTTTCCCGTATCAGGGCGGCGGGGATCGGGGGGACTGCCCTGGTCTGGTTATCCTCCTTCCTGAGCAACCGCACCCAGGCTGTCCGCCTGGGTGATTTCACAGCGGACATCCGGAAAGTTCAGTGCGGGGTCCCCCAAGGTTCCTCTCTCTCTCCCCTCTTGTTTAATTTGTATATTGCCCCTCTGATTTTTTCTCTTCAACAGATGGAGGTTGCCGTATTTAATTATGCGGATGACCTCCAGCTGGTCTTCAATCTTTCCTCTCCCTCTGCTGTTCTTAATTTCCAAACTGTCATGCTTCATATCAGGGACTGGATGAACCACAACCACCTTAAACTCAACCCTGATAAAACCGAGCTGGTGTTGACGGGTGGTTCATCCAGTCCCTGGTCCCCTCTTTTTTGGCCCCCCTCTCTTGGTTCTTCTCCTGTTCCCTCCTCCTCAGTTAAAACTTTAGGCATAAAACTTAACTCTCAACTCACCCTTCACTCCCAGGTTAGCTCTGTGGTATCTTCCTCCTTCCTCTCACTGCGTACTATACGCAGGGTGTCCCGCTTCTTCACTTTCTCTGCCCTTAAACTCATCATCTTGGCCATGGTGGTGTTGTGGTAAATAAAATATCACGCTCTCATAATTTCATAATATCAATAAGATCATGCATAAAGCAAGAGGCTGAGTCTGTGGTATCAGGTTCTAAAAGGGCTTTATTCCAATAACTCGAGTCAAAGGGAGAATATTTCCATCACCAAAAAAGGATCTGGAAGGGACTGAAAAGTATTCTCAATATTCTCAAAACATTATTCACAGAGTACAGTATATATACATTTCTCAATTGTACGTAAGCAAAAGAGCAAGAGAGAATGAGATAAGAGCATGTGGGCGTGTAAGTAGGCGTGAAGGTGGGCGTCCATGTGGGCGTCCACTTGATGATAATGGGTAATTTGTCATGTGTGGGTGGATACCTGGAGAATCCTGCAATGTCAGCAGAAATATTTGGCAGAGATGCGTGCGCAGTCGCATGACGTGTGATAGACGTGCAACTAGAGGGAGAAAGGGACTTGACATTTAGCTCTACATGTGGAGACAAAAGTCTGGGGTTATGTCAACCTAATCCCAAATCATATCTAATATCCTATGTTTAAAGAACTGTGTTATCCAAAAAGAAAGGTCTCTTAGGATAGAATCTTATTCTATACTGACTATACTGACTAGTGCGTGTACAAGCGTCTAAGTGTCTACACTAAATGCGAGGGCGGAAATCTTCCATAGTAATAGGGCTATGAATTACTTGCATAAAGACAGAGAAGCCGAGCCTTTGCTCGGTAGCTGGAAGAATGTTTACTTAAACTGCTAGACAGGAATGCATTGGGCAGGGAACGGAGCAAATAATTTCGAAGGTGAAATACAGTTTTTGGCAGAGAATAGGCTGATGTCAGGCTTCGTGAGCCGCGCAGAGAATGAGACAAAGTTCATGGTCACAGATGCAGGCTCAGACTGGAGCTTTCAGAGGCAGAAGGCAAGAAGAGTTTGATGACAGAATCAGGGCCTACTTGCCTGGACTGTAAAATGGCATAAGTGAACCATATAAAGCCGGTGGCCTTTCATACTTAGGAATGGAATATCCGGCCTATTCATGGCGGATCTGACAGAGGACATGTTGACGGTGGACGCACATGTGTTTGCGTCTTCATAACTGGAACTGGAGGGAACATACATGTACTTGTAACATGCACATAGAACCGTTGGGGTCCAAGATAGGGGACATAACTGACCAGAAAAATCCATATTTCCACATTCCCTCCTTGTCCCCTACTTGCCCGTCAAGAGATATCAATCTTCATTAATCCATTGATCTGTTCATATAGCATCATTTGTTCTTCTTTCTTCTTCCGGGATCTTGAATGAAAATCTTGATGTGGAATGCACGATGTGGCACACAGACCACAAATCGCTGGTCCACATTGCAGGCATAAGCAGCAACTGAATAGTATGAGAAGGCCAATACCTAGGAAGGATAGGACCCTCCATCCAAAGGTAGATAATACACTCCAAAACCAACCGGACCAAGTCCAGGTGCCTGGATTCTGGTGTATCTGGCTTACAATCTTATGAAGGCGAGTTATGGCTTTATATACAGATGGCGAATTTTCTGGTATGAAAAATGCAATAGCTTAATCCGATGACCCTACAAGCTCCGCCCCTATCGGCCAGGATAACGTCAAGGACAAGACTATTTTGAAGCACAACAATCCGCATAGCAGACTGCTCTTCTGTTAAATTGCCTAAGGCGGAAATAGTTTCGTTCACTACTGCTTCAAGGGTTCTGGTTAATCTACGTATCAGCTTACTATTGGTAACTGTACCTATATAGGGAAAGAAACCTTTATTGAAATCTGTGTATTTTTCCCATGCTGTTTCAGTGTAATCGACAATTGGGAGATCTCTCTGCTGTCTATTGTGTACTAAATGAGTATTTCTATGATAATCAGGAGGAGCTAGGAAAACAGGTGGTAGGAGGAATGCTATGTAACAGGTACCATCCCAATCTAGAGGTAGGCGTATATATGCGGTCTGGCCACATATAAAGTAGGAATGACGAGAAGCTCTAAATGTAGACTTGCCTTGATCACTGAATTTTATTACAGTGGTGCATTTACTATGGCCCATGTGTATGGAGCCATTCTTTCTTATACATAATTCCCCTTTTACTGGGAATACGGACATGGCGGGCAAGATTGGTGTAGCTTCAGATTCAACGTTCAGGATCATGAGGTTAAGTGTAAAATTACCTAATCCATATACTTCATTTTCTAGATCAGTTCCTGTTCTTTTGGGTAGTCCCTCCTTGTTAGGGTAGCAGACTTTAAGCAAAACTAAGTTCAGGTTTCCCCATACTCAGTTGTCTTGATAAACTGCGGAATTCGAATCTAGGGAATTAATCAAACTAAACCATGCTCCACAGGAGCCATTGTGTGTGAACGGATAGAGAAAGAGGGGCAAAACTCCCTTATAGTTCTGATAGGGGGGGAGTCGGCCACAGACCCAGCAGTCTGTAGCATTGCTAGTCTGATGTGAATGGTGCAGCATCTGAATAAAGGTATTGTTGCGTAAGGCAAGTCGATATGATAGCTCATAGGATGGCAGATCACTAAATGTGTGCTTTATGGTATCATTAGTGGAGGAGTATAAGAGTGAGGCAATAGGAGGAAAAATAGCATGTAGTATTAAGCTGATACATATTATCGTGATGCACATCTTGCTCTTTTTTTATCAATATTATTGTCCAAGATCTTATGCAAGCCAGAATACATGTTCAACCGCTTCACCACCTAGTGGACTTAATTGATCAAACGGGTTCTGACTTCTTAGATCAAAGTTTAGCTTTGTGGAAACTTCTGGGGAGTCTCCTCTAGAAAATGGTGTTCAAAATCCAAAATCCAAGTTTAAAGTCTTTTTCCTTTGTAAAAGAGTGGTGAAGGTGCACTTTGACTTTAACGGCCGTCCCCGTGGTCCAGAGCACTGACTTTGGCGCCTTCCATCCAGGAGCGATGGAGTATTCTTTGACCTGGGTGTTGTCAGGGAAGGCGGCAGCAACCTGCGAACAACAAGAGAGTAGTGCAGACATCAAGGAAGCCAGGTAATCTGTCAGCATCAGTAATCTTTTAGGCATTGGAGTGCCCACATATTTGGTGGTCTACCAAAGACCGCTTCATAGGGAGATAAGCCTGTTCTAGAATGAGCTACCATTCGCATGTAAAAGAGGGCAACCGGCAGGGCTACCATCCAATCTATACCTTTGTCTGCGCAAATTTTTAATGTCTGATTATGTCTTTCTACAAGGCCTGCTGCTTCAGGATGTCGCACACAATGGAATTTCCAGGTATACCCTAACAGAAGGGACACCTGCTTTATTAGTACCAGAACATATTTGTAACCTCTACATCTGTTTATTTGGATATAATCCATTTGGAGCACTTCAAAAGGGTGGTCAGGTGGATGGAATCCACCTTGTTCCATCGGAATGCCTTTACCTGCATTGAATTGGCAACAGATCATACATGTTCTGACCTTTTGTTTCGCTGCTGCACGCAGGTGCTTGTTGAACCATATATTCTGTAAGCTATCTATCATTGCTTTCTCTCCTAAGTGTGCAGGACTATGTGCGGTATTTATGATTATTTGTACCATTGAATCAGAAAGAAACCCTGATCAGTCAGTACCCCTCCTTGTTCCGACCATTTCTTTAATTCGTCCATCGTAGCATGTGTCTGTATGTCTTGTACATCCTTGGAAGGATCCCTAACTGTCATGGCTTTGGACACTTATTGAACCTGTAACTTTGTCATGTCTAGTGGGGTCTGAGCTGTCTGTTTAGCTGTTCGGTCTGCCAGATCATTGCCTTGGGAAATGGTATCTGTGGCTCTAGTATGTGCTTTACATTTTAGGATAGCTATGGCTGTTGGTAAATGTATTGCTTCCAGTAGGGCTTGAATATGGGGCCATGCTGTATCTTGACCCCATGAGAGGTCAAGAAACCTCTTTCTCGCCAGAGAATCGGTGTAAATGTTTACTCTCAGGTGCTTAGCTCTTATGCACGCTTGTGTCAGGGCGATGAGCTCTGCTGCTTGTGCTGACAATATGTCTATTCTTTTAGTCTCTATTATTACAGTATCAGTAGTCACTGCATATGCTGCCACTAATTCTCCCGCCCCTGTCCTCATGCATGAGCCGTCAACTTATAGTGTTAGGTCGGGGTCTGGGAGTGCAACGTCTGTCAAGTCTTGTCTTGGTTTAGTCACGGTATGTATTACTTCAACACAGTCGTGTGGTGAAACGCTTTCTGTACTGGAGGGCAAAAGGGTAGCAGGATTCAGTATGTTGCATCGTCTGATCTCTATGTGTGGTTGAAATAACGTTGGCTCATAGCCTGTCAGTCTAGCTACAGTCAGGTGTTGTGTTTGTGTCCGGTTCAAGAGAACCTCTACTGCGTGTGGTACTTGTACTGTCAGAGGGTGGCCCAGCACTATCAAGTCACTTTGTCTTATGGCTAAGGCCGTTGCTGCAACTGATTTTTGGCACGCAGGCAAAGCCTGTGCTACTGGGTCTAATGTACTAGAAAAATAAGCACAGGGCTCGTGTTTTCCTGCATGATCTTGTGTTAGGATAGATAGTGCTGTTCCATCCCGCTCTGTCACAAAAAGCATAAACGATTTGTTGTAATCAGGGTTTGCTAAAACTGGTGCTTGACATAAAGCTCTCTTTAATTCTTCAAATGCCACAGTGTGTTCTTGAGGACTTTAGTCTTTTTGTGTCTTGGGCTGGGAAAAAACCAGAAATCAATTGAATACGTTCCGGTGCCCACAACTAATTCCCCTGAAAGATCACAATAAAACATGAGAAAAAGGGGAAAGCACCATACCTATTTCCTCGACTTAATTTCTAAGGGGGCTAATTTCTAAGGGGCTTAATTTCTTAAGGGGCTAGCGGGAAGCGAACCTCCTCAGGGGCCAGCAGAAAGCCAATATTCTCCTCCTTCCCCCCCTTTTTGACAGGAGGAAATCTGAAACAGATTTCACTGCTGTCAAACACTATCAAACCCTGTGTCTTGTCAACACTATTAATCCCTGTGTGTAGCTACTGGGCGTAAGCAAAATTATAGGAGATACACAGCGTATTTGAAACGGCGAGAAATCCTTCAAATTAATGTACAAACCTGTACATTAATTTGATTTGCATTTGAGATGTCATTTGGCTAGCTCATAAGCTAGCCAAATGACATCTCATATGCAAATGTCCCTATTACATGAACCTACACCAACCTGAAGTCAATATTAATGCTAGTAGGCCCTAATAGGAATGCTAAATTACCTAAATATTCGGAAAACCAAGTTTAAGAACAGTTGTTAATGTTGATAATTAATAATTCATCTGCTAAAAAAAAATCAGTAATTCTGCAATAATTTCCACCTATACAATAAACAGCCTAATTTAAAAACAAGTCAACTTATGGGGCCACCACTTACAAGAATGAGCTTACTAAAGCAAACTTTAAAAAGGAAATCCTGTCAGATATTTTCTCATTACCCTAAATACCGAGCCTCATTTGTCACTCTGTGGTGGCAGTCCTTATTTAAAACAGGCCTTTCAAGAGTTAAGATGCGAGTGCACAGATCATAATTGTTCCTTAATGTCCAATCTGGAAACATATGACCGAGGCTGCCTGTCTATAAGAGAAAGGCAGTCATGTGAAAAATATTTTAGTCTTGCATAATTTTTCCTTTTATTTCATTCATCTCCAACACCAATTAGACATACACTGATAACGTGTTGTCTGCTATTTTGACAGCATGATAAAGGTAATATCACGTCTGTGAAATTTAGTAATTGTGAACAAGTTCCAGCCAAGCGCTGTGCAAAGATCGCCGTCGTCACGACTATCTCTGTACTTGCACAGGAGAACTTGGTATTAAACGCTAAACAGACTGGTCAATACAACACAAAAACAAAACATATATAAAATACATATGCCAAGCCATCAGTATACCAAGCACAGAAAGCATAGACAATTGCACTAACATATATAAATGAGCAGCGATGCGCAATTACAGTACCTACAGCTCAGAGGCGAACATTCTGGCCTGCTTAATTTGTCAGGCTTATAATCAATAACTTATTTACCTGCCCTATACACCCCCATCTGAAATCACCGTGTCAAGTCTGACACACAGAATCAGCAATAATAATCAAAAACGAAGAACACACGAACCTGTTTGTTTTCTTTTATAAAAACAGAATCAGCAATAATAATCAAAAACGAAGAACACACGAACCTGTTTGTTTTCTTTTATAAAAATGAGCTATGCATCTTCGTCAACACAATGTACCCTAATGTCCCAGACGAAGACGCACCTCTCATCTCTCCTCACAGACTTTTAACCACTGGATCATTTATCCAATGCAACTGGTGGCAGCTTGTGGCCACAATTCAAAAATGTCTGAATTTGAAAATCGTTTTTATATAGGCACATAGCCCTTAAAATTCCAAGCAAGAGCAACATTTTACTTTCTGGCCAGAAGCAATATAACAATTGCTAAAAAATAAAACAAATCTTCTCCATAGACATTTCCTCGGGGCACTTGTTTTGCACAGAATAGAACAAGGGAATCTTTCTCGACTTACAGTTTTCAGCTGCCCTGTCTTATCAGAGAAGCTAAAAATAGCCCCTCAGCGCGGCCTGAGCCTGGGCTGCCAGCCATCTTTTTTTGTTTTTCCTACTCCTTGCCCCCAAGGCTCTCCGCCTGCAGGCATTACACAGATGCGATGTCAGAGAAGCTTTCTAAGCAGTGCCTCTGTTCTGCTCCTCTCACCGGCCCCCACCTACACTGGCTACAAGGTCAGAATCTGTCTCCGATTTCTGTATCACATTCTGCTCTACACAGCCCCCACCTTCTCCTCACTCTGAAGCTGTCAAAGACAAAAAGACTACTCAATTCCAGAAAAACTGCAATAATTCGCCCAATTGAAAAATTATTTTTACATACAATTTGCACTCAGGGGGTCATAATCTCACCGACTTGACCCAGCACATTGGCTCACTGGACCACCAAGAACACAAACCTGTATTCTTGAACAATTTGCAAATTCGAAATACCCACAATTCTTTTTTTTTTTTTTTTTCAAGCTAAACTTTTCAACAATTACTTTTTCGTTAGCACTTTGTACATTAGGGGTGTCATCAAATCACAGGTGTTGCTCCTTCTCTAGCTACACCCCTCTCAATTTCCTATTGACAACGTAGTCAAATGTTGGACCATGTAAACACCAGCCATGCGCTGTTCATTTGGTGGGTGGCTCAAGAACCTTCGGGCTACTATATCATTATTATATGCATCGCGGTACTTGCGGTGGCACTCTAACTGGTCTTTCTACTGGGGCCACTCTTGCTAGGTCCTCTGAAAGGACGGGATAAATACCAGCAACGTCAGTATTTCTTTCTCTGTCAGCCTGCGCTCATTTTACCTACTCCAATTACTCCTGTAACATCTGTTCCTTGGCTTTTCCAGACTCCAGTCTACTCCTCTCTGCTTCGTGAAACACTTACTCTGACCTACTATGTGACTCCTTGCGCCAAAACTCAATGGCATCCTTCCAAGCTGGTCTACATTTTCTCTTTCATAAGAGTGTTTCGTTGTCCATCTACTTGTTCTGCTTTTACTCGTATACCTTCCTCAACTAACACGTTTTCTCGGGCTTTGTCTGAATCCTCCCTACTTTTCTCTTCTTTTCTGAGCGCTTACTCTGTGCGTCTATGCTATTTTTTACGCCATAATTCTTCTTCCACTCTCATGATGCAATCTGCATCCCATGTCCCAACTGCGGGCCACCTCTGACTTTCTGGTAAATCCCTGGTGCAGTCCACCCATAAATCAAGAAATAATACGGCATCTAGGCAATGCTTATGATACATAAAGTACCCTGGAGTGTCCCTAGGTGGAATGGGAACAGCTTCTTCGAGTACCCCTTTTCTAGTTGTGATCTGTCTTAATTTCGAAAAGAGCGGCATATTGAGAACTGATCTGATACTTGATCTTGAACAAACTTAATACAATAAACACGATAATGAACATTCATTCACACCACAATATGCAGGACGTATTTAAAACATTTAACATTTAACATTTAACTGAGCAACGATGATGATGACGATCTAAGGAAAACTTAATCACTTAAACATAATACTCGGCATTAACTGAATTATTCTGAATTTATATACTTGATATACTAGATATACTGCTAAACAGTACAGATACACTGCTAAAACAGTGCAGACCGGATTTGTGTACCCAAACCCGTCTTGACCGGCACAACCTATGTGCACGTCAGAACGCCTCCCCGGCAATGGTACTCACCGGGTAGCTCGGAACGGAAGGCCTCGGAACTGAACTGGACTGGACTGAACCGGACTGGACTGGACTGGACTCGACTCGTGACCTGGATACTTCGGAACTTCGGAATCTGGTGGGCCTCTGTATACCTCGGACACAGCTCTCTCGCAGGTGGGCTCTGGGTAGGACAATCTGCGTTCCTCACCGCCTCGTATGGATGCCTGGTCGCAGTCTGTCCCCTTCGTTGGCCTGAGGGAGTTGGCGGGAAGACCCGCGACATGCGCGCTTGAAGTCCATCACGGCTGTGGAAGGGGGCAAAACTGGACCTTCATCTCCGGCGTGTGGGGAAAGAGATTAAACTGTTCGGGCGCCATTATGTGGTAAATAAAATATCACGCTCTCATAATTTCATAATATCAATAAGATCATGCATAAAGCAAGAGGCTGAGTCTGTGGTATCAGGTTCTAAAAGGGCTTTATTCCAATAACTCGAGTCAAAGGGAGAATATTTCCATCACCAAAAAAGGATCTGGAAGGGACTGAAAAGTATTCTCAATATTCTCAAAACATTATTCACAGAGTACAGTATATATACATTTCTCAATTGTACGTAAGCAAAAGAGCAAGAGAGAATGAGATAAGAGCATGTGGGCGTGTAAGTAGGCGTGAAGGTGGGCGTCCATGTGGGCGTCCACTTGATGATAATGGGTAATTTGTCATGTGTGGGTGGATACCTGGAGAATCCTGCAATGTCAGCAGAAATATTTGGCAGAGATGCGTGCGCAGTCGCATGACGTGTGATAGACGTGCAACTAGAGGGAGAAAGGGACTTGACATTTAGCTCTACATGTGGAGACAAAAGTCTGGGGTTATGTCAACCTAATCCCAAATCATATCTAATATCCTATGTTTAAAGAACTGTGTTATCCAAAAAGAAAGGTCTCTTAGGATAGAATCTTATTCTATACTGACTATACTGACTAGTGCGTGTACAAGCGTCTAAGTGTCTACACTAAATGCGAGGGCGGAAATCTTCCATAGTAATAGGGCTATGAATTACTTGCATAAAGACAGAGAAGCCGAGCCTTTGCTCGGTAGCTGGAAGAATGTTTACTTAAACTGCTAGACAGGAATGCATTGGGCAGGGAACGGAGCAGATAATTTCGAAGGTGAAATACAGTTTTTGGCAGAGAATAGGCTGATGTCAGGCTTCGTGAGCCGCGCAGAGAATGAGACAAAGTTCATGGTCACAGATGCAGGCTCAGACTGGAGCTTTCAGAGGCAGAAGGCAAGAAGAGTTTGATGACAGAATCAGGGCCTACTTGCCTGGACTGTAAAATGGCATAAGTGAACCATATAAAGCCGGTGGCCTTTCATACTTAGGAATGGAATATCCGGCCTATTCATGGCGGATCTGACAGAGGACATGTTGACGGTGGACGCACATGTGTTTGCGTCTTCATAACTGGAACTGGAGGGAACATACATGTACTTGTAACATGCACATAGAACCGTTGGGGTCCAAGATAGGGGACATAACTGACCAGAAAAATCCATATTTCCACAGTGTCCCGCCTGGACTATGGGAACGCCCTGTATGCCGGTATCCCTGCATACAGTCTGCGTCGCCTACAACAGATACAAAACCAGGCGGCTCGCCTGGTTTTCAATCTCCCTAAATTTCACCATTCTACCCCACTTCTGAAATCACTTCATTGGCTCCCCGTGCGAGCTAGAATTCAATTCAAGCTCGCATCCATCACTTTTCTGGCCCGATCGGGTTTGGCGCCAGCCTTCATCTCCTCTGAGATTGTTTCATACGTCCCCACCAGGGCTCTACGTTCCTCCTCCCAGTCCCTCCTCACCATCCCACGCTTCCGGAGAAAGAAGCTGGGGGGATCCAAATTTGCTATCCTTGCCCCCACCCTCTGGAATTCCCTTCCCCTTGAACTTCGCTCCATCACCCTCTACTCACAATTCCGCAAATGCCTTAAAACCCACTTATTCACAAAGTCCTTTGAATAAATGCTCCCTCTGCCCTCCCTGCTTATAACCTTAGTCCCCGTTAGCTATAGCGCCAAGAAACCGCTGGTAGACGTGCGCTCTAAAAGTACTTTCAAACTCAAACTCAAACTCAAACACACACACTTCAGAATTGCAAAAATAGTGCTTAGTTTGTGATTTCCTAATTCTGATATTAGCAGTTAATTTACATACATTTAAATTGTGTTGTATGCTAGAAAAAAACCTTTAGTAGAGTGGAGTATCGTAGAGTGGAGTAGAGCGGAGGGGCGAAGTATGGAATGCATGCTGGGGTAGTGGACTGCCATTACAGAGAACACATTTTCAATTGAAATGACAATTACATTTGTATAGACATACAGTTTTACTGATAAAACTGTACAGCGCACAAACAATGTGTGGATATGGTATCACCTAGTCTATTGATTTGTTTGTTTTGATCGTATTAAAATATTTGTTTCCAGTACACTTCAGGATTACAAAATATTTGCTTCATTTGTGCTTTTTTAAATTTGATATGTTCTGTTGCAGTTGAACCAATTCTGCTGCAGCCATACATTCTTCATTACTCTGCTGCCAAAAAGTAACATCCTTATAGGAAGCTTGACATCAAAGTGCAAGTTACGTCGACTTTGTCAACATCCACGCAATGTCCAATACGGTAGGAGACAATAACGTTTCTTCAAAGTATACATCATCGCGATGCCGATTTGGCTGGCATCTTAAAAATGCCCCGCCGGTTATATGGGAGATGCTGGCCGCGGAACGGGTGGATGACTGTATGCGTCTTCGCAATCTAAAAAACAGAATCGTGATGTAAGTGGCAACTGGATTAGTGGCACTCTGGAAAGTTTGCTTGACAGTATGCGGTATAACGGCGGTTTTAATCTTTCGCCTTCTCTTCATTGTTTAGATTAACAATCACGTATGGTTGCATGTCGAAAAAGAATACGGATTTATTCTTGGTCCAACACGGCATTCCTTGAAGGTATGTTGTTTATTGTGCATAGACCTGAAATTTCAATTCAAGAGGCATTCACTGATGAACGAGAGTTTAGTCGTAAGTCTTGCTTTTTTGCTTTTTCTTGTAAGCTCATCCCGTCCTCTTAAATTGAAAGATCCACGTTGTATTTCTAAGTAAGTAGGAGACAGTTTGTTGCCCTATTGCTTTGAGGTGGCTCAGGTTTGAAAATGTACAGTTGTTCCTTTTTTGATGTAGATAGTGACAGTTGCAAAGATACTGGCAGTCGTGACCTTGTCAAGTGGCACAGTTGGTGCCAGGATAAAGGCTACACAAGGTAAATTGGTTAAACTTTAAATAGAAATAAAGTTAGCTGAAGCTTGGTGGAGTGTTTGAAGATTGAATTAATGGTAACATGTACACCTTTTTCTTTTCCTTTTTTGTTTTCCAGCTCTCGTTCCAGGTCCTGAGGATAACCCCGTAAAACACGATTGGGGTTTGAAACACGTAGACCTTTTTTGTTACCAAACACGCGTTCTTTAATTAATTGAGTATCAGGTCCACATCTGATTGTGTCAACTAATGAATTTAAGTTTCTTATTGACCTGAATACAGTACTGTTTGGCAAACTTTCTCCCTGGGTTTGAGTTTTATCTCGTATATTCCTGATTCATTGGTGTATTTTTCCAACCTCTCTCTTGGGCTTCTTTTCTGTTTTCTTTTCTTCTTCTCTCTTTGTTGGAATTTGAGCTTGCTCATATGTCTTAAATGTTTTTAAATATGAAATGTAATGTAGTGTCATATTTGTGATTGCTTTATTTGTATTATATGGTTGTATTGTTTTTTGGTCCTAAAAAGCATTTGGAATGTTCATGAAAATAATAATTTGAACCCTTTATAAACTAGACAAAAAACACAAAAAAGGAAAATAAACATTTATTTGTTTTACAATCACGATGAGTGCCACGTGTGATTGTTTGTGACAAATAAAGTGAGAATAGATATCAGTATTGGCATTTGTTTTGGTGTGTCCTGAAATATTTGCAGGCATTTTTTTGTGTGTTAGAAAAAAACCTTTAGTTTAATAAATTTGAAGAGCGCACAGTACCCAAAGGTGTCACAGCAGTAATATAACCCAAAAGCTGCGACAGAGAGAGGGAGAGCAAATGGAGAAAAAAAAGATAAAACCCTTGTTATAAATGGGGGTCTCCAGTTGACAATGGCTTGCACCCTGTCCATGTAGAGACCCTTCCTACTAGTCAGGGTAAGGGGATTACACAGCTAAGATTACCCCTTCTCACCCTCCCGTTAGCTTGGCACGAGCACCCAGGCTTATCTCAGGGCAATATGTAAAGCATTTGTACATAAACACACAGTAACACAGTGAAAACACTACAAATGAACACCACACCAGTTTCGAAAAATAACCATTCTTTCTGTAAACCAAGCAAGACCAAAATGACAAAAATCCAAAATACATAAATCAAGATATCATTTTTAAAGGTTTAAAACAGTTCAGTCCATATAAAACTATGGATGCCTCACTTTTAGCATAAAGTGCCTGGGATGCATAAAAATCAAAGATGGAAACAGGTGCAGAGGAGGTAAAGCGCCGGAAAAGAATGCAATGGTTGGTTCCTTACTCCCAGGGAAGGTGATGCGTCGGTTCCTTGCTCCCAGGGGAGGTAATGCGTTGGTTCCTTGCTCCCTGCGGAGGTGATGCGTCGGTTCCTTACTGCTATGCAGGGGATGTGATGCGTTGGTTCCTTGCTGTGAGAGGAGTTGATTTGTCGGTTTCTTAATGTGGGGGGAGGTGATGTGTCGTTTCTCCAGACATGCCGCCTCGGTTCCTTACTGAAGCCCATCATCAATTTAGACTTGGCGTACTGGTGCGATCTATGAAAAATCCTGACTCGCTGGAGTCGATACGGCGAAACAGCCGCTGCGTCGATGTTTCCAGCTGCGAGCAGGTGATGTGTCGATTCCTTCAGCTGCACAACAGGGCCCGCGTCGGAGTTGAGGTCTCGGACATCAGAGACCTGTTGCTCTGCACTTGGCCTGTGGTGGTTCTACTGGCCACAAACAGGTGCTGTGGTGATTTGTTTTTCTTGCTGGACAGGAGCTATGCGTTGGTTTTTCAACTGCACGACAAGCTTTGTGTGAAATTTCGAGCCTTATGAGTGACACTTTATTGTGAGTGAAAGAAGACAGTTGCATCCATGTCAAGAGATAATTTTTAGAAATGATGCCCTTTTCTCATATGTGACGGTCTTAAATGTGTGAATTGACCCAGGGGCGCTTTCTTTCAAACTGATGTGGCATCATGGACAAAAGAGCGACGGGAGCAAGAGTTACCCCAAGCTATTGCCAGTGATTAGACTTATTACAAGCAGCCTTCCGTCGTCTTTTGAGTGTGTGATGTATCACTATAAAGACTGAAACACATGCCATGGTTGGCCATAAACACTGTAAAACACCTTTAAAGTCCCCCCAATTACAACGTGCGCAGTGTCCTGGAGTACCGATAGCTCATGAAAGTCATCGGTGCAGCAGTGAAGCTGGAAAGAACTGTCACCAATTTATCTTTCACTGTGATTGAGATTCACTTTTTGTGCAGCTATGAAGTAAAATTGACCATCTTTTATATGAAGTGACCTTTGCACTTTGGACGGCCAGGGTGTGGGCTTTTTGAATGCGGTTTGAAATTAGTTTCATCTGTGCACAAAATCACCACATTTGTATACTTTCTGCTTCATGGCTAAATACTTATAAGTTCCCAAAAGCGAGACCGATTACGTTGCAAATGCTCCCGGTTTCCAACATTATACAAGGGTAACGTCTCATACCTTTTTCCTGTGCTTCGAGTCCACCCTGCAGAAATGGAGCATGAGATAGTTATGGCCTGCAGAAAGACCTTGCATGTGGTCATCGCGGTAGGCGCTAGGACCCCGCAGCTTTTTTGCTTTCATCCATAGGGTGACTACATCCTGCACCCATGGAGAGGCTAAAGGACACAGCACCCGTGAGTGTATGTTTTGTCAAGCCTTCAAGAGAGTCACTTCTAATGTTTCCAAAAAGGGAAAAACAGAGTCATAAAAAGGATTCTCTACAACTCTCTCAATGTTCAGTGAGTTTCTCTGGACCGCGAGTGAACTCATTGGCAACTGAAGCTTACCTAGGTCACGAGGTGTCCGACGAAAAGTGGACTTTCCATTTACCTCTATTGGAATTCCAAGCATGGGACTTGGGTTTGCCTTTCTCCTCTGACAAAGATGGTGCTCTGAGACAGCCCGTTTCCGATGGTGGCAGAGGAGTAATAACGTTTCAAAGTGGACGATAAATGAGACAGGGGAGGGGTGAGGGATGGGTAGGATTACCTCAGAGGCTTCAATGTGACCTATACCTACATTCCATGTGCTAAATGTGGTGAGTGCTGCTAGTTAGGTTTTTTTTTAACTTCCATTGGAAGGAGAAGGTCCAGGGCCTCATTTCAGGCTGTTGTGGCCACAGAGGTTGAGAGCGATTGATTGGGAACACATTCTACCTGCTGGTGGAAAGAGAGAAGGGAGCTATTCCACCAGCACCACGCACCCGCTGTACACGCGCCAACACGTGCTCCACCACCCCCACCAACCCTGCTGTCACAGCTTTTGGTGAAACAGCCACAAAGATGCAAAGACATTTTCTATCAATATGGTTTTTATTGGCATTTTTAACAATAACCTTTGCATCAGAATCAAATTATTTTCTCGCTATTTGGAATAAAACAGTATCTCAAAACCAGTAGAGTCATCCCGTATAAAAACCTCATTCCCATCCGCCCCCCTTTGTTAAGGGGGCAATTAAACACGAGGTATATTAGCAAATCAGTATCCAAGCTCTTTTACGGAACACTTCCGAAATATTTTTATTGGTGGCGCATGACATTGCCCAGTCTTTTTCTCCTTTCCCATTTATTCCCCGTAAACTTCAAGAATGAAAAGGATTTACTCCGGTGCTGCCACCCGCCAGAGGCGTGTAATGTGGAGCCCCTCTTCCAGGACTACATTGACCCTTACCCGAACACAGGTGCTTCGAAGCTCAGCGGCATGCCTGGGGGGTGGGGAGGGAAGAGAGTTGGGGGGAGTTTGGAGGGAGTTAAGAGGGGGGTGGGAGGTCCATAGGCTGTTCTCTGCATAGGGAAGCTAAGTGAAAGTTAGGAATCATAGAATGTATTGACAAGTACTACTGGATCCCGAGTTGCGGGAGGGCATTGGCCCGAGATGTGCATTACTATATTTTTCCAACAGGCGGACTGGCACTTGACGCCACAGGCTTATCTTGCACTTTTATATCCCGCCATGTTGCATATTGTGCCTACCGTCAGGCCCGCAGCAACGCCCTGCGGGCTGGTTTTCACTGTACTATTGCGAATCAATAAAATTTGTTTACAAAAAAAAAAAAAAGTGAAAAGGATTTAGAGATCAGAGCATGGAGGGCACAACACCTTGGGGTGCCCTGTGTTAATTAAACATTGTTATTGTTGTCGGATAAGGTACAGGGTCAATGTCTCCATTTCTGGTATGTTCCATTGCCTGAGGTGCCAAATATTTGTAGTTATTTTTCAAGTGCATCGCTGTGTTCATTTGATCTGCCCCCAATAGATTCCCTATCAGTATTCAATGTGTTTTTGTTTGGTTGGGCAGTGGGGAGAGCGAAGGCCTAGTATTACAAATTATATTTTGGTCAGGATAGAATTGCCCACTACCGATTTGTTTGAGGTTTCCTAACAGGCCGGAGCCTCACCAGCAAAGCCTGCTTATAGGAAATATGTAAGGAGTTTTCAAGGGTGTAAATACCAGTTTTAGACCACTCTGTAGTATGCTTCTCTCTCTCTCTCTAGCATGGCAGACTAGTTCTTCGTAATATCTTGACATAGATGTCTCCATTGGTCACCCCCGGGGGTCTCCCTAGCATTCCATTCCATAATGATTTACTTGGGTTGTTTCTTAAGATTGGGCCTCTAGACGCATAGGTACTCCCCTTTTTTCAATTATATAGGTTTTTATTGATAAATTAGTGTTAAAATGCACATGTATCTATGTTATATTTTTTTTATTGCAATGTGATAATCAATTCTGGTTGAATATATTGATGTTACTTCATATGGAAGAAGAGCGGCGAGCATTGGGATCGGCACATCAGCGGTGCTTGGTGGCTAGCCTGTAGCATCCACATGCTTGGTAGTTCAGGCCAGGAACGCAGTCCAAATATCGTTAAATATTTGGACTTGGTCATTCACTTTATATTATATATATTGGGTGTTCATGGGCTCCCATTGTGGCCATGGCATTCATCCAATCTTTGTTTCTGGGGGGGCGGAGGAGGAGTTTTTTTTTTTAACCAAAGAAGAGTTTTGCAGTTGCCAAGGCTGAGGCCATCCATCGCTTCTTGTATTTATTCAATCTGGGGATATTGCTTGTGTCATTTAGCATTGCCAGTGCTTGTGTTGTGTGAAATGTAAGTCTACTCATAGTTTTTATAGTTCACCAACTATGAGACCAGTATGGCAGGATGTGGGTGCAGGACCACAGGATGTGTAGGATATCACCGCCAACGCATCAGTGGCAGAAATTCGAGCCTGGTGAAGAGGGACAATTTAGCCTTTGCTCAGTGGGCTTGTCAGTGTGCATGATGAAGCAGACAGGAAAAGCAGATGCTGATATTTTACTGAACATTGATTCTATTGTTTAGATCAGGTATGTAGGCTTGAACCATCTTTGAAACTCAAATTAGGCCCTTTCTTTGGTGCTAAGGTGCTTAGTCAGCTAAAGTTATGCGGGTGAGGTTGAAAATATTAATATAAAGAAAGCTTTATGATTTTACAAATATGTTACAGTATTATCCGCTAGCCACACTTTTGATAAACTTTGCTACTACTGTTTTGTTGATTTTCATGATTGCTACTATTTAGATTATATGCACTGTGAAAGGATTTCTATTTAAAAAAAAAATCTATAACATTTTATCCCTGATTTTATAGTGTTCTTGATTGTGCCTTTCCATGATGAAAGAGAGTTTAAATTGCACTAATTTTCCCTGCGATACCTCACCAGATTGATTGTTAACTAGAACGCATATCACTCAAGCAGGGATCAGTGGGTTGCAGGGTGGTTGTAGTCCAATTGGTTTTCCTGGACTTTTGTCTAAAGTTGGCACATTGGCAAAGTGCATGGGTATGCAAGGCTCAAAGGGCTCTAGAAAGCCTATTTCTGGGCTGTACAAGAATACCACCAGAATGGCTGTGGCACACTACAGAATGGTGGCTGAGTAAGCAGGTGCACACAACTTAATCAGTGCAAGTAGTATATATGGATAAGAGTCCTTTTCACGGGTTTCACGGGTTTCCATATATCTTTTGGTGCTATGGAGGAGGGATAGCCACCTGATCTTCCTCTGTCGGAAAAGGCTTTTCCAGGTTGAATTCTACAAGGTTCTCCGAGCACTCAAAGAATCAGTCATATGTCAAGGTCGTGGTATCAACAGCTCTTTTATTGGACTATCCAATTTTTATCCTTACGATAGGACTTCCGACTTGCCAACACGTGTTTCATCTTTCGCTGTAATCGTGACAACAGTCTTCATCAGCGCTATAATATAAATACAATAGTATTATAGTTATAATACTGTCACCAGGGTCAGTGACCCAAGGGGCACCCAATGTGTACTGTATTTGGTCCTAATGAGTAAGACCAGGCGGCAAAGAGATGTTATTTACAGGTGGTATGAGGAGAGGGAAAGGGAAGTGCTGGGTTCAATGCACATAGTGTATAGGTGCAGTTATCATGCAAATTAGTGCGGAATGCCAAACACCTCCGGTGCAGGACGTGTGTCTCATCAGGTCTAAACTGTGGCTATGTTAGTAGCCAAGTAGAAGCATAGATGCGTCCCTGTGACTGTGTTAGTCATTGGAGGCTTCTGTCACTGTAAGTATATGAGAGGTGTGGCTCACCTAGTTCTCAATGTTTTATGAATTAGTCCTTATATCCATGATTACAAATCCATCCTGTTTGCTTGGCACCGCACCTCTCATGTGCTCACAGTGACAGTTGCCTCCAATTATTAACACACAGGCGCATTTTTGCTTCTACTTGGCTACCAACATAGCCCTTGTTTTCAGATACTCCTGTTTGGAGCCTGCATCAGTACTACCTGCTAGGAGATCCATCACCTTGTGCAAAGGCAGCGCTTTATAAACATACAGGAATGGCATTTGAAAAAGAACCAACTCAGACTGGTTCTAAAGCCTGAGAAAGGAGGTCCATGTCTCCTGTCTGGAAAATTAGTATACAAGTAGGACACAAACCATCACACTTCATTCTAGTTCCAAACTCCTCTTGACCATAGGGCTCTTAAAGGACTGCTGTGTAACCAGGGCTGGTGTCTTCATCACGTCCAGTGCCCCAGATGTGAGCAGACATCACCTATAGTCTGCAACTGACTGGAGAAGCTGAGAGTTTGCCTAGCACCTAGAGGTCTGCCTGCCTGGTCAGAGAGGGAAGAAGGAAGAACTGTTCAGGAGGAGAATCCCACCATGTTCCTGGCATTTAGAACACCCAGAGGTAGCCAACTGTTTTCAGGGAACAAAGTTGGTGTTCATCCAAGTCATGTGGGGTCCTCCAGCCTTCCACTGCAGTTCATGTCATGAGCTGCATGATGAAGCTAATCACAAGAAAGTCATTGCACTGGTACGCATTCGTAATAAAGGCCTTGAAGCATTGGTGTTGTCCCTCTCTGCCCGTGGTGTGACACCGGCCCAGAGGCCCCCATTGCTGAACACAAGAATCTGTCTGCAACAACCCACAGGTTGCAACTGCCATAAATATGGGCCTGCCAAACAGGTATTTCATGCTGTTCAGACCCAGTGGACAAAAGAGGAGTGACACCATCATTTTGAGTTCCCCATCGCTGATACTGATACCAAAAATGTGAGGTAGCTGACCAACCAGTGTCACGGATGCACAAATCCATTGAGCAAGTAACGCGGGGCAGTATTTGAATGAGTTAACAGCGTGTGGCCGCTTCACGCTAACAGGAAACCTGCTGCTGGTATTCTAACCTTTGCCAGTATGAACTCTGTAGGCTTAAAGACTATTGAACAGAACTATGAACTACTCATTGTGGTAATGGATAGACTTATGCCTAAGCAATGCCTTTACAACAAGGGGAACCCCTGCGAAGAAGATGTAGGTAGAGACTCAGGGGAAAGATACAGAATTAGTTATGAAGGAAAAGTGCTCTACCTGTTTATTCCAAAAATGTACAGTGTATCATTTAATAAATATGCTGACACTTAAACTAAGCCTAAACATGAAAATTGAAACGCTTTCAATGCATAGCCAAAGGTCAATTCATAAATGTTTTTTATTTTTCTCTATAGTCAATTTTTACAAAGATATATTCAATACATAGGCTTATTCATAATTTTGTGAGAGAAACATCAAATAACAAAGACCCAAAAATTCAAGGGGTCCCAGACGAAATCAGCTGCACACAAACTCACAAACTCATACCGGTATCATAACGCACCAAAAAAACAAACTTCATACATACATAAATAACAAAGTCATAGTGTCCAAAAATAGGTGGCCCAACCAGCCACGGTAATCAGTATATAAATGAGGTCATGAGAGACATTCAGTACAGTGCTGGATAATCCATGTTCAAATTTAAGGAATTGGGGCTTGGGTGGACCTCATCGAAGCGCCGACGCGCGTTTCGGTGAACGCACCGAAATGTGGGTGCCACCTTCCTCAGGGCAAACAGAGAGATTTTTTAAGTATTTTGCTGGGACCTAACAAAAAAAAGGATCACAAATCAAATCACAATCTCAATATAAATCGATAACAGCATCACATGGTTTGTCTAAATAAGTGTGTCATGAGAAGGTCATTAGTTATAAGTGTCAGAGTCAGACACAATAAAGGTAATATATCAAAAAGATTTTTTTTTTGTTAAAATACGAAAACACTAGAACATCCTGTTTAACTACTAAAATTAAGCCAGAAACGAAAAATAATAAAGGCTGGAGAGACAGATCTAAACATATGACCTTAACAATAGATAGGTTCCCCTCACAAAGTGAGATGGAATGGGGAAAAGGAGAAAAGGAGAAAAGGGGGGAAAGAAAAGGGGGGAAAAGAAGGAGAAAAAGAGAAAGAAAGGGGAAAAAGAAAAGAGGGAGGAAAGGGGGGAAAAAAGGAGAAAAGGGGGGGTTTGTGGAGAAAAAGAAAAAGAAAAAGAAAAGGGAGAAAGGAAACATACGCAGCGCCTAGAGGGTCTTCTAAAGTCGCTAGGTAGGTATGTAATAAAAATGTGTTCCCGCTCACCTGTGACGGCTATATGTATAACCATCGAGTCAAAAAATGACGAAAACGGCAGGATCGTTTCGGTCTCGAACTGAAGGTTGGAGTATTAGTTAACTAGAATCTTCTGAGTAAAACAAAACTCCCAGGTCTCAAAAAAACAATTCAAAAATTAAGGTTAGAGGCGTGACACCATGGTATCAACGCTAACAGAATTAACGCAAACGGTGGAAGGAAAGACGCTTGAGAAATAAAGGATCAGTGTCTCCAAGGGAAGGGCTGACTAATAAATACAAACAAGAGAAAATAGGAGTCATAATCCAAGGGAATTTAAGAAAAACACACGTCAGATATTAAAGCTTGTTTCATATCATATGGCGCTAACAGAGCGCTATAACTAAAAGCAATATAGGGGCACACGAGGGCTCTATGGCAAACGGCTCATTTCATGGAATGCAGCGCTTAAGAAATGATAAGGGGAAAAAAACGAATGGGGAAACTTCCCCTGTTGCGGATGTTGGAGGCTCGAGGTCTTGATAGGAATTTTCAGGTATAGAGTATCGAAACAAGAGATGATTAGAGTCCTAGATGGCCAAAAAATAACTAATGAGAAAAGGAACCCGGTGAAGGCAATTCAGTAAAACATGCTAGATTAGCAAAATTTAAACGAAAAACTAACCGAGTCTGTAGGGGCGAGATTCAATATAACATTGAGAAAAGCGACACATCGTCGGGAGGTCTGCTGAGATACTCCACGTCGCAGTAGTTGGCCAAGCTGAAAAACATTTAAAAAGGAACGAAATAATAAGAAATAAAAATACTATTAACTAAGAAGCACAGGATAAAGTGTGCTGAGTGCTATAATAGGAATCAACACTATCTGAGCAAAGTACCTGATAAAAAGCGAGCCAAACGAAACGGAAACGCCGTCAACAAAAAGGCTCTCCAAAAGAGGAGAAATGTCCTCGGGCGGATAGGTGAAAATATTCGTAGCCGGAAGGTCCGAAGAACACACTGACGTGTTCCAGAGCCGTTTAAATAGGCCAGTGACCAGGAGCCTAGCGCGCAACCAAGATGGCCGCGTAGGTGCGAAGCTCCCGAGGACCTCCGCGACCTCCTGAATTAATCCTGATTATATCCTGTCTTTGATGAGGGGACTGTGTCTGTGTACCCGAGCTGAGGCGGCACCCGTTTTCCGTTTTCGAATCGGACCCCGGACACTGGTGGGAGCACCGATCGAAGATTGCGGCCTTCTCCGCGCCGGCCCCCCGGATTGGAGTTGTGGGGCGATCCGGGGACAAAGCGAACAACAGCGGCGGGCAGGGCTGGGCGACTCGCGTACCCCGCGCTTTCACTTTCGCTTTTGCGCCCTCCTTGCCCTCAAGCGAGGTAGGGTTGCGGAGCGGGGTGCGGTGGTGTGGCCTTGTCCCTGTGCCCGGCTGACCCGCCGGCTGTGAGTTGTCCTGCGGTCCAGTGGTCACCCCCCCCCCCGGAACCCGTGAACTGGTTTATCGGCCCTTTTGAGGAGATTGGCACGACTTTGGGAGTGCGACATGTCCACAAAGCAAGATGGCGACCGGGCCAAGGTGAAATCGACCCGCCGCGGCCCGGCACATCAGTCAAACAGTATGGACCGCTACACCCTCCAGAAGGGATCCCCAGAGGCACAGCGTACATCCCCCGCGGGCCCGGCTGAGGCGTCTGCTCAACCCGCGGATCTGACCCTCCGGGACGTCATGGGCGCCATTGCCGAGATGAAGGCCTCGGTGGACCAGCGCTTTGATACTCTGGCGCAGAAGATAGACTCGGCCCTGGTGGAGGTGGGCCTGGTGAGAGCCGACTTGTCTAAAACAAATGACCGGGTCGATTCCCTGGCCCACACCACCTCGAGTCTCACTACAGACGTGGCGGCCCTTCAAAAGGAGGTGCACCGGCTTGGCCAGGCGAGCGCCATGATGGACCGTCGATTGGAGGACGCCGAGGGTCGGGCCCGGAGGAATAACGTTCGTATTGTCGGGGTGCCGGAGGGACGGGAGGAGGAGGCGGCAGATTTGTTTGTGGAAGACCTGATCCTCACCCATCTCCAGCCCCGGGGGCTGAGTAGACTTTTTGCGGTGGAACGTGCTCACAGGGTCCCCGGAGGAAGACCTAAGGTCGGAGCCCCGCCGCGGCCTCTCATTGCCCGGATTTTTAACTTTCGGGACAGAGACGCTATCTTGCAGACTTCCAGGCTACAGGGACCGGTCAAGCTCGATAATATGGACGTGAATTTCTACCCTGACTTTACTCCGACGGTCCAAAAGCAGAGACTGAGTTTTCTCGGAGTTAAACGTCGCCTACGGGACATGAACCTTAAGTACTCAATGCTTTTTCCAGCTAAGCTGAGGGTGGAGGTGGATGGTCGCACGCACTTTTTTGACCGTCCCGAAGCGGCTGGGGACTGGTTGGATACTCTGCCTGGGGATCGGGGCCGGGGGGGTGGGGGGGGGTGCGGTTGGCGGGGAGGGCTCGCCGGATCAGAACTGAGGGGTGAATAGTAGGCCTTGCTCTGGACAACATTTTGGTTACCATTCACTGATCGTGTATGTTCCCCTCCTATGGAGGTCGTACGGGGTCCATTGGGGGCTTTCCCTCCTCCTCTGGGGGACTAGTTAGTTTTTCATCTATGGGGCGACAGGCACACTGCACTTTGGGGGGGCTGTCTGGGCTCATGCAGGGGTGCAGGGAGGGGGGAGTTCTGTTGGGATGGGTGGGTGGGGGTGGAGTGTTGTTTGTTTGCACCGCAAGGCGAACCCTTTACTGTATTGTTGTTTTTGAGATGCTCTTTGGGGGACGATTGATGGCTTCCATGTATGATGGGGGGTAGGGATCTGACTGTGTTATCATGGAACGTTAACGGACTGGGGGATAGGATTAAGCGTGGTGTGGTCCTGCAGTATCTGAAACGAATTTCACCAGATGTGATCTTCCTGCAGGAGTCACACCTTATAGGCAATTCCTTTCATGCCATGAATCGGAGAGGCTATCGCTTGGTGGCCCATTCGGGCTTCACCTCGGGCTCGCGGGGGGTGGGCATCATGATTAAGAACTCGCTCCCATTGGAGATTGATGAGGTGCGCCATGATGAGAGGGGACGTAACACTGTCTTGGTGGGTAGAATGGAGGGCAGAGTGGTCGTTTTTGTATCAGTGTACGTTCCGCCGGGGTTGCAATCTACCACGTTTGCGGACCTGGGGCGCCTCCTCCTTGACCTCCCGGATGGGCTTCTGGTAGTTGGGGGGGACTTCAATGCGGTGGCTTCTGGGTCTATGGATCGTCATCCCCCCAGGGACCTCCCCCGGGCACAGGCGTGGCTGTCCGGCCTCTTAGATACACTAGGATTGGTGGATTGCTGGCGACTAAAGCATCCCGCGCAGCTGCAATACACCTTCCACTCGGGTGCCCATGGTAGCCTCTCGCGGCTTGATTATATCCTTGTTCCTGCGGCCTATGCTGGGAGGGTGGGAGAGGTGCGCCATTTGGCGCGGGGTATTTCAGATCACTCCCCACTACTGCTGCATCTTGATGTCTTCCCGAGGGGAGAGGGCAGGGTAGCCCCAATCAATGCCTGGTACCTGCGCGACCCCACTATTCGAGCCGAATTGATCAAATCCTTGCAGCGGTACTTTGAGGAGAATGTGGGGTCGGTCCCTTCTGCCATCTCCCTTTGGGAGGCTTTTAAGGTAGTTCTTAGGGGGGAGGCCCTCTCCTTTATCTCCCATGCCCGGAGGCGCGAGCGGGAGGAGGTAACCCGGGTGGAGGCCGAAATTACTGAACTAGAGGGTGATCTGGGGAGCGGGGTGACGGATGCCACATTGCATGTTCTCCACCTCAAGCAGGCGGCCTATAGGGCCCTCGTCATGGAGGCGGCCAGGGGCCTCAGTAGAGAGCAACAGGGGCGACTGTATGATGTGGGTGATAAGGCTGGTAAATTGATAGCGTGGTTGGATAAAAAGGAGAGAGCGAGTCGTGTGGTTCCGTTGATCGAGAGGATGGATGGTGTATGTGTCACCGAGCCGGACGCCATTGTCTCCTGCTTCGCGGATTATTTCCGCGAGGTGTATTCCCCGGTTTCTCCCTGCTCGGAGGAGGATTCCCATGCCCTGCTTCGGGACATCGCGCTGCCCTCCCTTTCGGTGGAGGACAGGGATTCGCTGGACGCTCCTCCCACCTCGGACGAAATTGCCCTTGCTATCCGCTCGGTCGCATCTGGCAAGGCCATGGGCCCCAATGGCATTCCTATCGAGCTGTACAAGCTGCGACCGGATGTGCTGGCGCCCCACCTGCGCGCGATGTTCCTGGCGGCCTGCTCGCGGGGTTCCCTTCCACCTGACCAGCGTCTGGCCACGATCGTGGTGATCCACAAGGAGGGGAGACCCCGTGAGCGGGTCACATCCTATAGGCCTATCTCGCTCTTGAACGCGGAGCCCAAAATCCTCGCCAAGGTGCTGGCCAACCGGCTGGTCGGCGTGGTGGGCGACTTGGTCCACCAAGACCAGTCCGGCTTCATACCCCATCGTAACACGGCCCTTAATCTGCGACGCTTGCACGGGGTGCTCGCGCGTGTCCCGTTCGTGCGGGAACCGGCCATCTTGGCGTCCTTGGACGCCACCATGGCGTTTGATACGCTTGAGTGGCCATACATTTGGGCGATGCTGGCGAAGTTTGGCTTCGGACCGGGCTTCATCAGCTGGGTCAAGTTGTTGTATTCCGGCCCATTGGCGCAGGTGGTGGTGAATGGACGAGTTTCGGCCCCATTCGCACTGGGACGGGGCACGCGACAGGGTTGCCCCCTGTCGCCTCTCCTGTTTGCACTGGCCCTGGAGCCCCTGGCGGAGTGGCTGCGGTGGCACCCTTCCATCCGTGGTCTCCGTTGGACCCCCGAGCATGAGGACCGTGTGTCCCTATACGCTGATGATATCCTTCTATATCTCGCCTCCCCGCGTAAATCACTGATCGTCCTAGTTGATGTCTTGCGCTCATTCGGTCGCAACTCAGGCCTCGTCATCAACTGGGCGAAATCCTGTGTATATGTGCTTGCCGGGGAGGCTCCGGTCCTACCACGGGACTGTCCGATCCAGATTGCCTCCTAGGGGTTTCGGTACCTGGGTATATATATTACTCTGGACCCGGAGGCCCGCTACGAGCGGAATTTGCTGCCCCCCCTCCAGCGCTTGAAGGAGGACGTGGTGCGTTGGCGGCGTCTGCCGCTTTCGCCGCTTGGCCGAGCGGCCTTGTTTAAGATGATGTCGTTGCCGCGCTTTCTGTACGCTCTCCAGAACACTATGGATTTGGTTCCGGCGCGCTACTTCCGAGAGGTGGAGAGTTTGCAGCGTCGCCTGTTCTGGGACGGGAGGCCACGTATCGCCTTGGCTAAATTGACGCTCCCGTGGTACGATGGGGGGGTTGCCCTCCCGGATATTAAACGGTATTACTGGGCCTCCCAGCTAGCTGCGATTAATCATGGCCTTTACGGGCCCGCCCTGAACCCGGCATTTGAAATGGACAAGATGCTCCTGCCCGGTGGCGACTACAATCGGGCGCTCTACTCTGGCGCGCCGGACCCTCGCCTGACGGGACCGACGCGTGTCATGGTGCGTGTATGGCACGCGGCTAACGCAGCTATGGGGTGGAAGGACCGTTTGACCCGGGCGTCACCGCTATATGCGTCGGCGAGGTTGGGCTCCTTGTGGACCTCGAAGGGCTTCGAGAAGTGGGACACGATCGGCATCAGCACAGTGGGAGATCTCTGGACGAGGGGGGGATTCAAAACTTTCGAGATGCTGCAGACGGAGTTTCAGTTGCAAGGCAGTGAGTACTTCCGGTACTTACAAGTCCACCACGCGCTGGGCTCCGTCTTCCCGGATGTCGCGTCCATTCCGGAGTCTTCCCCCCTGGAGGACAGAGTGCTGGATGGCCATGTCCCAGACAGCACGATCTCCCTTATATATAAAAAACTGATCAACGACCGATCGGGCCTGCTGACTGGCCTCCGCGAGGCCTGGGTTGCCGATGGGCTGGAGTTGGACGACGAGGACTGGATGTCCGCGGTGGCCTCTCCGAAGGAGGTGGCCATCCCGGCTCGCCTTCGCTTCATCCAGCTTAAGATCCTCCACCGGGTTTACGTGACGGGGCCAAGGCTTCTACGTATGGGCTTTGCTGAGGATGGACTGTGTAAGCGTGGCTGTGGTGCTTTGGCAACTTTCTTGCATATTCTGTGGGAATGCCCAAAGGTGGAGCGATTCTGGCGTGGTGTGCACGAGGTCCTTCGAGTGGTTACGCGTGTCGTGCTGTTGCCTGAAGCGAGGAGATGCTTGCTGAATGTGTGGGAGCCAACTGACTACTCGGTTCCGCAGACGCGGTGGGTGACTCTGGGATACATGATAGCTAAGCGTGACATTGCTCAATTGTGGGGATCCCAGAGGCCTCCGGCGGTGTCGGCCTGGAAAGAACACATGGATTGGTGTATGTTTCGTGAAAAGGTGGTGTATGTTGCGAGGGGTAAGCCTGGGGCGTGGGTGAAAATCTGGGGCCCCTGGAACGCCTATCGCGGGGGTATTTGCGAGCCGCCGCTGCTGCCGGCTGCCTCACCAGCTCCGTCCCCCTAGCCGACCCCCTTCCCTAACCATGGGCACGTGGTTCCCCAGTCCCTGATCTGTTCTCATTCCCCTCTTCAGAGTTTGGCGATTGGTTGGGGTCCCCCACTTAAGGAGCGCGTGCTGTCACTTGGGATTGCGGGTTGCCTTGCGGGTGTGGTTGTTTTTGTGTTGTTGTGTTTTGATAAAAGGAAACCGTATTGTTGGTTTGGAGTTATGTGGCCGGCACTACTGATATCTCCTGATTTACCCTTTTTGCACCGCCAAGAGATTTTTCTGTATGTATGTCATATGCTACTGCCACTCTAGCGGCCGGCCAGACGGTTGTAGGCCCGTACTTGTAACTATTTGAGATTGCAATAAACGGTTTCAAAAAAAAAAAAAAATAGGCCAGTGACCGATCAGGTCACGAAGCGGAGAGGCGTGTCTAGGCTTAAAGGCCCAGCGAGTCGAATCTGTCTGTGGCTACTAAAAGGAAGGAGTTCTGAAGGTCTCGTTGTCAAAGTAATGGCAAAAACGTATCCAATCAAGAATATTACCATCGGGAAGGCCAGATCTAATATAAATGCAGTGTACTAAGAAGCAAGGCTGCAACTTTGTATCCATTTGTAAAAACACGAAGAAAAAACAAATCCGATGCAAAAAAACAACGTTATAGAAAGGAAGTCCGCAGTGGGCATTAGGTCTGCTGGGGGCATTCAACATATCGACTATTTGAGATCTTCAAGTGCCAAGTCTTACTAGACAGCGAGAAGAGAAAGTAACAAAAGTAATCGTCATATTACTAAAAATATGAGGTGGGAAAAAGACATACGGCAAATAACGGGCAACCAGAGGAAACGTTCCAGTGCTCAGATCGTAACAGGTAATCAAGAGGAACTAGAAAAATGGCAAACTTACAAATATGGAGGTAAGATTTAAAGGAGTTTATAGCTATAAGGGTCGCAAAGACACAAAAAGCTGGGAGTACAAAGCTGATCAAGTCACAAAGGACTTATAAATACAGGGATTAGAGAATGGCGTTTTCCCATGGAAGGGATTCATTAAGTCCCTTGTCTTTGGATCTAAGAACAAAAATCCAGTATACTTACCGCTTTTTGCGTATGTTGTTACTATCGGATCCTCTTTGTTGGCGAATCTTCTCTAAGATCGTCCAACGAAGGTCAGATTCCGAATGTCCCATTTCAATCTAATGATCTACTAAGGGGGCTCCATGTTTAGAGCGTCTGATATTTGACTTATGCTCACCTATTCGTATCCTTACTTCTCTGGCGGTTTCGCCTAAATAAGGAAGGAGACAGGGGCATTGGATGGCATAGATACAGTTGGATGTCCTGCAGTTGGTCATGTCTTTCATGTTGATGTTATAATCATTGATGCAAATATTGTTACTGACTATGGCATTGGCGCATGCGTGGCACGTGCCACACTTGTGATTGCCAGTAATGGGGGCAGTTCCTTCAATTGACATTTGCATCCATCCTTTGGGTTCAGATTGTCTAGCTCTGACTTTCCAGTTTCTCAGATTTTTATTTCTGCGGAATGCAAACATAGGTTTAGGAATGTGTGCAGTTTCCGACTCTAGATTTAAAAGATGCCATTGTGAGTTAACAATCTGCCTGATTTTGTTGTTCATCACAGAATGTTTAGTGACACAGACTAGCTTATCTGGCTGATTGTGTGTTTTTGGTAGAAACATAGAGTCGCGATTGTAGAAACGGGCTCTCTTGAGAGCATTCCTTACCATTCTGCGGGGTATCCTCTTTGTATGAATTTTTCCTTCATGGTTTGTGCATGAAGGAGATAATCATTGATAGTCGTGCAATTTCTGCGCAAGCGAAGAATTTGGCTGAAAGGTATTCCATCCTTCTCACTCCTCGGGTGGAAACTATCAAAGTGGAGGAGTGTGTTTCTGGCTGTGGGTTTGGTGTAGAGGGAAAAACAAAGTTTGGATTCCTGGTGTTCGACCCACACATCAAGGAATTCTAGTTTGATAGTGCTCATGTGAGCAGTGAATCTAAGATTAACGTCAGCTGCATTGATCCATTCGATGTATTCATCGAGGGATACTTGGTCACCGGTCCAAATGAAAAAGATATCGTCTATGTACCGTGACCAAAGACGTATATTCTCAAAAAATGGGGCAATTTCGTTGTAGATGTTACATAGCTCGAAATGCCCCATGTAAAGGCAGGCAACACTCGGGGCACAGGCTGCCCCCATGCAAACTCCTTGTACTTGTTGGTAATAGTTACCGTCGTATTCGAAGAAATTTTCTTACAAAACTATTTCCAAACACCGTGCTAGATACCTGCCATTGAGTAGGGTCTGATCTCTTCCAATAATGTTGGTCACAACCCTGCAGGCTTCTGTTTGGGGAATATTTGAATACAGAAATTCAACATCTAACGTCACTAGAATTTCCTGTTGAGGGTTGTATTGCAGACCTTCTAACTTGGAGATGAAATGTCCTGTATCCTTCACATAGGAATGTAAGGATTCCACCATGGGTTGTAAAAATGTATCGATATATTTCGATAATGGTTCCGTAGCGGAGCCGATGGTGGAGACAATGGGTCTCAAAGGAGGATTGGCCTGGTCTTTGTGTGTTTTAGGAATCCCATAAATTATGGGGATACGAGTGTGTGTAGGGGTAAGAAATTGTGCTTCTTGGATGCAAATTTCCTCTCTATCCATTGCTTGTTCTACCTCAGACAGGATCCTACGTTTAACTCTAGGTTCTGGATTGGACATGATTTTACGATAGTGCCTAGGGGACCCAAGAAGATTCAACATTTTCTCTTTGTAATTTTTGCTGTCAAAAATAACAATGCCCCCCCCCCTTGTCACATGGTTTGACTGTAAGATCCTTGTTGGTTCTGAGGGATTTGAAGGCAACATTTTCATCTTTAGAGATATTATATGAAGAAAAAGGGACAAATTTGGTCGCTTTCTGTACCTTATTCAGGACAGCTTTTTCAAAAAGGCTCACCTCGCTACCAACCATATCAAGTCCTGGGGTAAAGGTAGAGGGTGGTTTAAAGCCTGATTGATTATTAGTATCTGTATCGGGATTCCTATTTGCAAAGTATTTTCTCAACCTGACTTTACGGAAAAAAGTATGTAAATCCCTAAACAGTTTGAATTTATTCATTCCAACAGATGGTACAAAGGATAAACCCTTAGAAAGCAGGGACACAGTGGAACAGTCCATAGATTGAGATGATAGATTGAAGACAGGGATTTTATTTATGTCCTCCAGTACTGTCGTTGGCGCGTCTGGATATATCTTTGAGGAGGAACTTGCTCCTGGTATTGACCTCTGTATTGTGGGTTCAAGACCGGACCCTGATATTGTCCCCTTGGTTGGTTCTGGAAACGATTCTGGTATCTGGGGCGAAAGTTGCCCCGGCGGTTGCCTAAAAAACGGTTTTCTGATGTCGATCTATCTGTTGGCTGTCTGTATTGTGGATTACCATATGATGGGCCTTCACTGTCTGAATCTGTGGTTTCAGAAAAAGTAATGACTCTCTTGTGGCCCCAAGAACAATACGCGTTGTTTGCGGTGTTATCTGCGTTGTTGGTGTAAAAATTCTCGGTTAAGAACGGATAAACGCGCTCTTGAGAGAAATTTCTGATGTCCTTTCTCAGCTTTTCAGTTTTTCTCTTGAGGAGATATTCATTGAAGGAGTCAAGTTCAATCTGGATTTCTTCCAGCTTCTTCTTGCTTTCTTCTACACTGTGTGTCTGTCTAAGTTTCTCCTCAAGTTCACAGATTTCCTTATTCAGTATTTCAATAACCTCCCTGGCTGTTTCAATTATTAAAATCATCCAGTCCCTGGAACACCTGTTGGAAATGAGGGACCACTTTTCCAGGAACTGTCTGATTTCAACAAACAAGCCAGGGATGTTTCTCACCCTTAGGCCAATTGGGATAGCGCCAGCCTTTAGATATTCGAGCATGAACTTGGCATGCGACTCTGTGCGCTTAGTCTTTTTCTTTAAGTTGAAGAGTTTGGTCCATTCTTTATTGGGGCCCCTAGACAAGGTAAAAGGTCGGTCCCCTTCAGTAGTCTGTCCCAGAAGGCGGGCGAAATCCTCGTCCATAAAGCCAAATGACTTAATACTGTCCATGGAAAAGGATCAGTATAAAATACGTGATAGAGGGAAGACCAGGGAGTGGACGACAGTGAAGGAGACAGATATCCAAGCGTATCCTGGAATTTCTTTCAGAGCTATTTAGATGGATCACTAGGGGGGCCTAGGGTATAACCTCTAAAAAAGAATAGAAAAAGAATAAAAACCAATACAAGAGAAAGATAAGGAATAATCAAAACCAATAATAAAGGGAAAATCCAATAATAAAGGAAAAATAAACTAAAAAATACAAGGACAAATTAATAAATGAATAAACAGGAAGGGGAAATGAAGACACAATATTCTAGTGTAAACATAGGCGAATAAAATTCTCAGATCACGAGAAAAACCCCACGGCAAACTAGGGCCGGGAAAAAGCAACCAATACAACAAGGGGAACCCCTGCGAAGAAGTTGTAGGTAGAGACTCAGGGGAAAGATACAGAATTAGAATGAAGGAAAAGTGCTCTACCTGTTTATTCCAAAAATGTACAGTGTATCATTTAATAAATATGCTGACACTTAAACTAAGCCTAAACATGAAAATTGAAATGCTTTCAATGCATAGCCAAAGGTCAATTCATAAATGTTTTTTATTTTTCTCTATAGTCAATTTTTAGAAAGATATATTCAATACATAGGCTTATTCATAATTTTGTGAGAGAAACATCAAATAACAAAGACCCAAAAATTCATGGGGTCCCAGACGAAATCAGCTGCACACAAACTCACAAACTCATACCGGTATCATAACGCACCAAAAAACCAAACTTCATACATACACAAATAACAAAGTCATAGTGTCCAAAAATAGGGGGCCCAACCAACCACGGTAATCAGTATATAAATGAGGTCATGAGAGACATTCAGTACAGTGCTGGATAATCCATGTTCAAATTTAAGGAATTGGGGCTTGGGTGGACCTCATCGAAGCGCCGACGCGCGTTTCGGTGAACGCACCGAAATGTGGGTGCCACCTTCCCCAGGGCGAACAGAGAGATTTTTTAAGTATTTTGCTGGGACCTAACAAAAAAAAAGGATCACAAATCAAATCACAATCTAAATATAAATCGATAACAGCATCACATGGTTTGTCTAAATAAGTATGTCATGAGAAGGTCATTAGTTATAAGTGTCAGAGTCAGACACAATAAATGTAATATATCAAAAAGAACTTTTTTTTGTTAAAATACGAAAACACTAGAACATCCTGTTTAACTACTAAAATGAAGCCAGAAACGAAAAATAATAAAGGCTGGAGAGACAGATCTAAACATATGACCTTAATAATAGATAGGTTCCTCTCACAAAGTGAGATGGAATGGGGAAAAGGAAAAAAGGAGAAAATGAGGGAAAGAAAAGGGGGGAAAAGAAGGAGAAAAAGAGAAAGAAAGAGGGAAAAAGAAAAGAGGGAGGGAAGGGGGAAAAAAGGAGAAATGGGGGGGGTTTGTGGAGAAAAAGAAAAAGAAAAAGAAAAGGGAGAAAGGAAACATACGCAGCGCCTAGAGGGTCTTCTAAAGTCGCTAGGTAGGTATGTAATAAAAATGTGTTCCCGGTCACCTGTGACGGCTATATGTATAACAATCGAGTCAAAAAATGACGAAAACGGCAGGATCGTTTCGGTCTCGAACTGAAGGTTGGAGTATTAGTTAACTAGAATCTTCTGAGTAAAACAAAACTCCCAAGTCTAAAAATAACAATTCAAAAATTAAGGTTAGAGGGGTGACACCATGGTATCAACGCTGACAGAATTAACGCAAACGGTGGAAGGAAAGGCGATTGAGAAATAAAGGATCAGTGTCTCCAAGGGAAGGGCTGACTAATAAATACAAACAAGAGAAAATAGGAGTCATAATCCAAGGGAATTTAAGAAAAACACACGTCAGATATTAAAGCTTGTTTCATATCATATGGCGCTAACAGAGCGCTATAACTAATGTTGCCTTCAAATCCCTCAGAACCAACAAGGATCTTACAGGCAAACCCTGTGACAAGGGGGGGGGGGGGCATTGTTATTTTTGACAGCAAAAATTACAAAGAGAAAATGTTGGATCTTCTTGGATCCCCTAGGCACTATCGTAAAATCATGTCCAATCCAGAACCTAGACTTAGACGTAGGATCCTGTCTGAGGTAGAACAAGCAATGGATAGAGAGGAAATTTGCATCCAAGAAGCACAATTTCTTACCCCTACACACACTCGTAACTGTAGGAAGGTGGATATCTGACTATGGTTACCCCCAACTTTTTGCCAAGTGTCTAGCTGGTTTTTCGACTTAGTTGGCCTGAGATCCTGCCATTCAGGGTCTCAGGCTGTCTGCTCTTCCTTTAAAATGGACTCCATGTACCCTAGGTACATACCCAATTGGTAAGGATCACCTTATTGGACCCTGTACAGTGTACCCTAGGTACCCAGGGCATAGGTGTACCCTATGCCTCCCAGGGGCTGCAGCATGAATTATGCCACCCCTGGTCTGGCCTTCCAATCAGACCAGACACAACTGGCTGATCACTCAGCTGGGGCAAGGTCGTGTAATCACCCCTTGTTTAGGTATAGTATACCTATGTCTACCCTTAAAATAGACACATGTGTACCTATCAGCCACTCCTATGGCAGGCCTTAACAATCCTGGAGGCAGAGTGCTTGGTAACATGTGAGATGGTGCTCTAGCATGAGCTGAGCCTGTCTGCAGCTTTCGGAACCATGTCCTTATAGCTGTTCTATGATATAGCTTACCATATACTCTTAAAGTGCCTTATAATCTTAAACGGTTATGGTAACTATGGTTTGGCTTTATCAAAACATGTCGTGTAAGGTGTCTAACACTTTGGAAAAATACCCCCATACCATTTCTGGTTATGAGGATATTATTCCCCCCTTCTAGAGGGAGAGACATGTTAAAATCCTACTTTGCTGTTTAACTCTGACCAAAGCCTCAGCATCACAAAATGGATGCTGCTGCCACAGACACGAGTCTGACCTCCTGCAGCTGGGAGCCCTCCCAGCCAGGGAGGCCTGGACAATAGGTTTCCTGCTTGGGGGGGTGCTAGCACCTCCCCAGACAGACTTTAGTGTATTGGGGCAGGGAGAGCTGAAAGGAACGAGACATGCCTGGGGCACACAAGGTGCTCCATGCATAGTCCAGTTCAAACCGGTGCTGGGGCACTCCAGCCCCAGCTCTGGCGCGAAACTGGACAAAGGAAAGGGGGTGTAGCCACTCCCCTTCCTGGTCCCACCCATAGGGGGGACCTTGCAGGTAGCCCAGCCCACTAGCCCAGTATATCAGTAGGTAGCTGAGCCCTGCAGAAATTAGATTAACCTGAATCTGCAACTTGTACAGAAACTCTGGACCTTCGAGATTCGACCTCAGGAAGAAGACTGAAGAAATCTCCCTTGTGGCCAAGGAGTGACCACCCTGGGCAACCAGGCACCATCCAGCGACCGCTGCTTTGCTTTGCGACTGATCCTACGAGGGACGACTGCAGAGACTGACCAGCGCCGAGACTTCCAGACACCTCTGACCTAGATCCACATCTACAGCAAAGCTGAGACCCGTGGAGGCGACGAGGGACGTGGGACCGGCGACTTGGGAAAAGTGGCTAGTACCTGACTAGCACGACTTCCGAGGCTCCCTCGAGGCTGTGCTTGGGGAATTGAGAAGCCCCCATCCCGAGCACCATCTGCAAAGAAGACCAGCTCCCCACACTTCACGTGTTCTGCGTGGGGCCCTTCTGCACCTGAGTTGCTCGACGTGTTGTCCGGTTGCTGGCCCGTTGGCTAGTGACCTCTGCGACGACGAACCTTTGTTTTCATCTTGCTGGTCCGGCTCCTCCAGACTGGCACCCGCTCCTCTGTGAAAGAGAAGCACCCCAGACCTTCCTGGTCTGCACCAGAAGCAAGTCCTCCATCCTGCGTGGGTTCCGCTTGCCAAGGCTTGTTGGGTCCTGACTCGACTTCGATGCCGCCGACAGCAAGAGCCTTCATGGGACAGCTCACCTCCTGGTCGTCCTCGACGCCTCCTGGTACCCGTGACTGCTGCGACAAGCTTCACCTCTTCACCTGCATCTTCACGACATCGCCTGGTTTCTTCCTGGTTCCTTCCCGGCTCCTGGCTGGTGACCTAGACTCTGTCCCTTCTGCTTGCAGGTATCCTTCCTTCTTGATCCCATCCTTGGGATCCACCGGACAGTCTTCACTGACTGCCTGTCAGCAACTTTCCTTCAGGCATCCATAGGAGTCAACGACGAAACCCGACGCAAGTTCACACCTATGCACCCGCAGCCCGTGGGCTAGGTAACTTGAGTACTTCGGTGCTCACAAGGGTATTGACTATCCAAGGGTCTAGTTTCCGAGTCTCGACTTCCTAGCTATACCAGAAGTGTCCTAAAACTGTTAATTTCTAATAACTTCCATTTCTATCGACTATTACACATTACGCGTGAGTGTTCTCACTCTGCACCTGAATCCCGTGGGCCTCCCACTTCCTAACCTTTGGTTGTACAGTGTAGCCCCAGCGATTCCCTAGGCCTAGGCCTATCCTGTGTTCATGACAGTGGTCCTTATACCACTTACTTAGTATATGGTTTGCGTGGCCCCTAGGGCCTAACTGTATTACTTACCTGTGTGACTTAATGTATGCTTAAATAAGACTGTGTTGTACTTACCTCGAATGTCATAAAGAGTGCTGAGGGTTTGACTAGAATAAATACATTCTATTTTCATATATATCTGTTGTGGTGTCCTTTCATTTGGTATTCAAGGGATTACATATGGTATAACAGCTGGCTTCACATGCCATACAGAGTTTAGCCTAAGACTGCTCTTGTCCATGCTACCACTAGGATAGCTGGTCTATAAGGTTGACTTTACAACCAATCACCATAAGGGTTGTTTGGACTGATACAAGGTGTACACTAGAATTAGTGACATCATATATCAGGCCAACTTCTCACATTGGTGAGCAGAGGTTGGGATCTGAGCTTGCTGTTGTAATACCATTGTAATCTTGAGATACTAAATTGAAAGATCACATAAGATATTGTTAGGTACAGATAACATAGATTATAAATACTTAAGTCCTACTGGACTTAGTTGTTGTAGGTTGAAGGGCCTAGCACACCCTGACTACAACTACTAGAGAGGTTTAGTAGATACAACTAGTGTAGGTAGGTGCACACACCACACCCTCACTCGATCATGTCTCTGAGAGGAGATCAGTTTGATTCTCTCTCAGGAGGGGTAGATCCTAGAAAGATCCCCTCTAGATATGATACCCTAACTTTTCAGGAGATGAGACAATTGTGTACCTCCAGAAAGTTAAAACAGGGTTCAAACCCTACCCTCATTCAACTAGTGGAGATCTTAGAGGAGTATAATGCTCAGAGAGCTTCCCAGGTTAGTACCCTAGGTACAGGTGAGGGTCTACCCACTACAGATGAGTCAGATGAGACTTCAGAAGATGAGGTAGACAGCCAGGTCCAAGTTGGGAGACTTAGCCAGGCTAACTTAAGCCTACATGGGAGTCTGACTGGGGTCCCCCCATTCAGACCCTCAAGTAGACTTAACCAGAGAAGCAGGAGAGGAAGATCCCCTTCAAGGGAATCTATCCACTCCCATGTCTCTAATAGCTCCAATGCCTCTTCTCACAGGGGAATGACTTCTCCAGAGAGAAAAGAGCATCAGGCCAGAATGAGGGAAGCCAATCTGAGGATTGAAAGGGAAGAACTTGCCCTTGCCAAGGAGAAGCTTGCTCTGGCCAGAGAGCAAAAGTTAAGTGGGCTAGGACCCACTGGTGGCAGCAACATTCCTGAAGATAGGGATAGGTCTTATGACCATAGAAACCTAAGCAAGATAGTCCCCCCATATCAGAATGGGGATGACATCCACAAGTGGATGACTGCTTTGGAGAGGGCCTGCAAACTACAGCAGGTACCCCAGAGTCAGTGGGCAGCTATCTTGTGGCTCTCCTTTTCTGACAAAGGTAGAGACAAGCTCCTCACAGTTAGTGATGAGGATGCTGACAATTACAAAGTCCTGAAGAGTGCTCTGATAGATGGGTTTGGCTTAACCACTGAGCAATATAGGTTGTTGTTCAGAGACACCCAGAAGACACAGACACAGGACTGGTCTGATTTTGTGGATTGTGCCACTAAGGCTTTGGAAGGTTGGTTAACTGGCAGCAAGGTGCAGGACTATACAGGATTGTACAACTTGATTATGAGGGAGCAGATCCTTAATAATTGTCAAAACCAGCTTCTCCATCAACACCTGGTAGACTCAGATTTGACCTCTCCCCAAGAATTGGGAAAGAGGGCAGATAAATGGCTCAGGACCAGGATTAGGCCTAAAAATCAGGGTGGTGACCAAAAGAAAGATACCACCAAGCCTCAAGAGAAGGGTGGGGATAAAACAAAAGAGAAATCTTCCTCTGGGCCCCAAAACTCCACACAGGGTGGTGGGTCCCAAGCTCCCTTCTCTACCACAGTTAAAAAGCCTTACTGCCATGAATGTAAAATTCCTGGGCATTGGAAAACTGACAGCAGTTGCCCAAAGGCTAAAAACAAAACTGTTCCTCCAATTACTCCTGTAACACCACCTATTACTGTCAGCAGTAATCCCCCAGGTGGTGGGGGTGCCCCCAAAAATTTGGTTGGGTTTTCTTGGGGAACACAGGTGGACCCTGGCTTAGCCAAGTCCCCTACAGCAGCTACTCTTGTCTGTGATGGTGGCATGGGGTTTGCCAACTTCACTGCCTGTCCCAACACTTTGGGTAGGTACAGACAGGAACCCTACATCAATGGTAGAAAAGCTGAGGCCTACAGAGACACTGGAGCTAGCATCACTATGGTGACTCACAGACTAGTTCCTTCTGAGCAGCTTTTGCCTGGTTTCTCATACCAGGTAACTAACATTGATGGCAAACAGAACAGTCATCCCATGGCAGAGGTATGTCTCAGCTGGGGAGGTGTCACTGGCCCTAAGAGGGTGGCAGTGTCCCCAACCTTGCCTGTAGACTGCTTGCTGGGGAATGACTTAGAGCTCTCAGCTTGGGCTGGAGTTGAACAAGACACCCATTCTAAAATGGTAGGCCTTTCACAAAAGGGTAGTGGGGTTGTGCCAGCCACAACCCCTGTCCAAGTAGATTTCCTCCCTGAAAAGGTTGGAAGGGCAGTGGTAGCCACAGCCCAGGCAAAGACAGACTTCCCTGTAGAGATTGGCAGAGCTGTGACAGTCACAGCTCAAACCCAAACGGAGTGCCTCCCTGGGAAGGTTGGCAAGGCTGTAATGGTCTCAGCCCATACTCAGACTGACATAGGTGTAGTGAAGCCTGAAACTATGGATCACTCCACACAAACAGAGAGTAGTGGAGAGGAAGAAAAGTCTCCCTCTCCCCAGACATTAGGATAAGGTCAGCCTCCTCAGGGATCTGACCTCATCCCTTGTGAAGGAACTGCCCCAGAGGTAGCCAGGCCTGGCCTGGCAGAGCCTCTGATGTCAGTGGCCCCTTCCAAGGTGGGACCCAGTCTGGTGCAGGTAGCCTGCCTCTCTCTACCCTGCCTCAGTCAGCCCAGGGCTGCAGAGGTCAGGGAGGCCAGTGGACCCCAAGAGGGCCCCTGTCCACAAGAACCCCCCCATCAAAAGAATGAGGATTGCCTGGCTAGTAGCCCTAGCCAGGTGATGGTTAAAAACATTCCTGAGGGATCTCCTTTACAGGTAGTTAGGGACTTCCCCAGAGGGATTCTGTTGGGCACAGGCAAACATGGGACCTTAGGGCCCCAAACCTGACCTGTCCCTCCAGTAAGCCCACCAAAGGGACCCAGCCTCCAGCTTTAGGTAGCCAAAGGCTGACTCTGAGAGCACAGTGCAACTCAGTTAAAGAAAGAAAGGCATCCATGGTGGAGGATGATTGGAGGAAGCTGAGGCCTCACTTTGAGGTCACTCACTTCAGTACTCCATCTCAACACCAGCCTTTTACTTTGCAAAGACACACCAAAGGTAGAGATTCCCTATGGTGGAGACCCTATGATACCTTTAGGGTGAGGGATTGCTTAGTGGACCATGAGACAGGGGGTAACCATGCCAGTGCTGGTTCTTCCTTATATGGCCACTTAGGCAGTATAGGCTTACCTGGTCAAGGACAGCCTTATCTCCTTTCGTTTGGGGGGGGGGGGGGTTGTGTAGGAAGGTGGATATCTGACTATGGTTACCCCCAACTTTTTGCCTAGTGTCTAGCTGGTTTTTTGACTTAGTTGGCCTGAGATCCTGCCATTCAGGGTCTCAGGCTGTCTGCTCTCCCTTTAAAATGGACTCCATGTACCCTAGGTACATACCCAATTGGTAAGGATCACCTTATTGGACCCTGTACAGTGTACCCTAGGTACGCAAGGCATAGGTGTACCCTAGGCCTCCCAGGGGCTGCAGCATGTATTATGCCACCCCTGGTCTGGCCTTCCAATCAGACACAACTGGCTGATCACTCAGCTGGGGCAAGGTCGTGTAATCACCCCTTGCTTAGATATAGTATACCTATATCTACCCTTAAAATAGACACATGTGTACCTATCAGCCACTCCTATGGCAGGCCTTAACAATCCTGGAGGCAGAGTGCTTGGCAACATGTGAGAGGGTGCTCTAGCATGAGCTAAGCCTGTCTGCAGCTTTCGGAACCATGTCCTTATAGCTGTTCTATGATATAGCCTACCATATACTCTTAAAGTGCCTTATAATCTTAAACGGTTATGGTAACTATGGTTTGGCTTTATCAAAACATGTCGTGTAAGGTGTCTAACACTTTGGAATAATACCCCCATACCATTTCTGGTGATGAGGATATTATTCCCCCCTTCTAGAGGGAGAGACATGTTAAAATCCTACTTTGCTGTTTAACTCTGACCAAAGCCTCAGCATCACAAAATGGATGCTGCTGCCACAGACACGAGTCTGACCTCCTGCAGCTGGGAGCCCTCCCAGCCAGGGAGGCCTGGACAATAGGTTTCCTGCTTGGGGAGGTGCTAGCACCTCCCCAGACAGACTTTAGTGTATTGGGGCAGGGAGGGCTGAAAGGAATGAGACATGCCTGGGGCACACAAGGTGCTCCATGCATAGTCCAGTTCAAACCGGTGCTGGGGCACTCCAGCCCCAGCTCTGGCGCGAAACTGGACAAAGGAAAGGGGGTGTAGCCACTCCCCTTCCTGGTCCCACCCATAGGAGGGACCTTGCAGGTAGCCCAGCCCACTAGCCCAGTATATCAGTAGGTAGCTGAGCCCTGCAGAAATTAGATTAACCTGAATCTGCAACTTGTACAGAAACTCTGGACCTTCGACATTCGACCTCAGGAAGAAGACTGAAGAAATCTCCCTTGTGGCCAAGGAGTGACCACCCTGGGCAACCAAGCACCATCCAGCGACCGCTGCTTTGCTTTGCGACTGATCCTACGAGGGACGACTGCAGAGACTGACCAGCGCTGAGACTTCCAGTCACCACTGACCCAGATCCACATCTACAGCGAAGCTGAGACCCGTGGAGGCGACGAGGGACGTGGAAACGGCGACTTGGGAAAAGTGGCTAGTACCTGACTACCGCAACTTCCGAGGCTCCCTCGAGGCTGTGCTTGGGAAATTGAGAAGCCCCCATCCCGAGCACCATCTGCAAAGAAGACCAGCTCCCCACACTTCACGTGTTCTGCGTGGGGCCCTTCTGCACCTGAGATGCTCGACGTGTTGTCCGGTTGCTGGCCCGTTGACTAGTGACCTCTGCGACGACGAACCTTTGTTTTCATCTTGCTGGTCCGGCTCCTCCAGACTGGCACCCGCTCCTCTGTGAAAGAGAAGCACCCCAGACCTTCCTGGTCTGCACCAGAAGCAAGTCCTCCATCCTGTGTGGGTTCCGCTTGCCAAGGCTTGTTGGGTCCTGACTCGACTTCGACGCCGCCGACAGCAAGAGCCTTTGTGGGACAGCTCACCTACTGGTCCTGGTCATCCTCGACGCCTTCTGGTACCCGTGACTGCTGCGACATGCTTCACCTCTTCACCTGCATCTTCACGGCATCGTCTGGTTCCTTCCTGGTTCCTTCCCGGCTCCTGGCTGGTGACCTAGACTCTGTCCCTTCTGCTTGCAGGTATCCTTCCTTCTTGATCCCATCCTTGGGATCCACCGGACACTCTTCACTGACTGCCTGTTAGCAACTTTCCTTCAGGCATCCATAGGAGTCAACGACGAAACCCGACGCAAGTTCACACCTATGCACCCGCAGCCCGTGGGCTAGGTAACTCGAGTACTTCGGTGCTCACAAGGGTATTGACTATCCAAGGGTCTAGTTTCCGAGTCTCGACTTCCTAGCTATACCAGAAGTGTCCTAAAACTGTTAATTTCTAATAACTTCCATTTCTATCGACTTTTACGCATTACGCCTGAGTGTTCCCACTCTGCACCTGAATCCCGTGGGCCTCCCACTTCCTAACATTTGGTAGTATAGTGTAGCCCCAGCGATTCCCTAGGCCTAGGCCTATCCTGTGTTCATGACAGTGGTCCTTATACCACTTACTTAGTATATGGTTTGCGTGGCCCATAGGGCCTAACTGTATTACTTACCTGTGTGACTTAATATATGCTTAAATAAGACTGTGTTATACTTACCTCGAATCTCATAAAGAGTGCTGAGGGTTTGACTAGAATAAATACATTCTATTTTTATATATATCTGTTGTGGTGTCCTTTCATTTGGTATTCAAGGGATTACATATGGTATAACAGCTGGCTTCGCATGCCATACAGAGTTTAGCCTAAGACTGCTCTTGTCCATGCTACCACTAGGATAGCTGGTCTATAAGGTTGACTTTACAACCAATCACCATAAGGGTTGTTTGGACTGATACAAGGTGTACACTAGAATTAGTGACATCATATATCAGGCCAACTTCTCACAGTATCCCCATAATTTATGGGATTCCTAAAACACACAAAGACCAGGCCAATCCTCCTTTGAGACCCATTGTCTCCACCATCGGCTCAGCTACGGAACGATTATCGAAATATATCGATACATTTTTACAACCCATGGTGGAATCCTTACATTCCTATGTGAAGGATACAGGACATTTCATCTCCAAGTTAGAAGGTCTGCAATACAACCCTCAACAGGAAATTCTAGTGACGTTAGATGTTGAATCTCTGTATTCAAATATTCCCCAAACAGAAGCCTGCAGGGTTGTGACCAACATTATTGAAAGAGATCAGACCCTACTCAATGGCAGGTTTCTAGTACGGTGTTTGGAAATAGTTTTGGAAGAAAATTTCTTCGAATACGACGGTAACTATTACCAACAAGTACAAGGAGTTAGCATGGGGGCAGCCTGTGCCCCGAGTGTTGCCTGCCTTTACATGGGGCATTTCGAGCAATGTAACATCTACAACGAAATTGCCCCATTTTTTGAGAATATACGTCTTTGGTCACGGTACATAGACGATATCTTTTTCATTTGGACCGGTGACCAAGTATCCCTCGATGAATACATCGAATGGATCAATGCAGCTGACGTTAATCTTAGATTCACTGCTCACATGAGCACTATCAAACTAGAATTCCTTGATGTGTGGGTCGAACACCAGGAATCCAAACTTTGTTTTTCCCTCTACACCAAACCCACAGCCAGAAACACACTCCTCCACTTTGATAGTTTCCACCCGAGGAGTCAGAAGGATGGAATACCTTTCAGCCAATTTCATCACTTGCGCAGAAATTGCACGACTATCAATGATTATCTCTGTTCATGCAGAAACCATGAAGGAAAAATTCATACAAAGAGGATACCCCCGCAGAATGGTAAGGAATGCTCTCAAGAGAGCCCGTTTCTACAATTGCGACTTTCTACCAAAAACACACAATCAGCCAGATAAGCTAGTCTGTGTCACTAAACATTCTGTGATGAACAACAAAATCAGGCAGATTGTTAACTCACAATGGCATCTTTTAAATCTATAGTCGGAAACTGCACACATTCCTAAACCTATGTTTGCATTCCGCAGAAATAAAAATCTGAGAAACTGGATAGTCAGAGCTAGACAATCTGAACCCAAAGGATGGATGCAAAAGTCAATTGAAGGAACTGCCCCCATTACTGGCAATCACAAGTGTGGCACGTGCCACGCATGCGCCAATGCCATAGTCAGTAACAATATTTGCATCAATGATTATAACATCAACATGAAAGACATGACCAACTGAAGGACATCCAACTGTATCTATGCCATCCAATGCCCCTGTCTCCTTCCTTATGTAGGCGAAACCGCCAGAGAAGTAAGGATACGAATAGGTGAGCATAAGTCAAATATCAGACGCTCTAAACATGGAGCCCCCTTAGTAGATCATTGGATTGAAATGGGACATTCGGAATCTGACCTTCGTTGGACGATCTTAGAGAAGATTCGCCAACAAAGAGGATCCGATAGTAACAACATACGCAAAAAGCGGGAAGTATACTGGATTTTTGTTCTTAGATCCAAAGACAAGGGACTTAATGAATCCCTTCCATGGGAAAACGCCATTCTCTAATCCCTGTATTTATAAGTCCTTTGTGACTTGATCAGCTTTGTACTCACAGCTTTTTGAGTCTTTGCGACCCTTATAGCTATGAACTCCTTTAAATCTTACCTCCATATTTGTAAGTTTGCCATTTTTATAGTTCCTCTTAATTACCTGTTACGATCTGAGCACTGGAACCTTTCCTCTGGTTGCCCGTTATTTGCCGTATGTCTTTTTCCCCCCTCATATTTTTAGTAATATGACGATTACTTTTGTTACTTTCTCTTCTCGCTGTCTAGTAAGACTTGGCACTTGAAGATCTCAAATAGTCGATATGTTGAATGTCCCCTACAGACCTAATGCCCACTGCGGATTTCCTTTCTATAACGTTGTTTTTTTGCATCGGATTTGGTTTTTCCTTCGTGTTTTTACAAATGGATACAAAGTTGCAGCCTTGCTTCTTAGTACACTGCATTTATATTAGATCTGGCCTTCCCGATGGTAATATTCTTGATTGGATAAGTTTTTGCCATTACTATGACAACGACACCTTCAGAACTCCTTCTTTTTAGTAGCCACGGACAGATTCGACTCGCTGGCCCTTTAAGCCTAGACACGCCTCTCCGCTTCATGACCTGATCGGTCACTGGCCTATTTAAACGGCTCTGGAACACGTCAGTGTGTTCTGCGGACCTTCCGGCTACGAATATTTTCACCTATCCGCCCGAGGACATTTCTCCTCTTGTGGAGAGCCTTTTTGTTGACGGCGTTTCCGTTTCGTTTGGCTCGCTTTTTATCAGGTACTTTGCTCAGATAGTGTTGATTCCTATTATAGCACTCAGCACACCTTATCCTGTGCTTCTTAGTTAATAGTATTTTTATTTCTTATTATATCGTTCCTTTTTAAATGTTTTTCAGCTTGGCCAACTACCGCGACGTGGAGTATCTCAGCGGACCTCCCGACGATGTGTCGCTTTTCTCAATGTTATATTGAATCTCGCCCCTACAGACTCGGTTAGTTTTTCGTTTAAATTTTGCTAATCTAGCATGTTTTACTGAATTGCCTTCACCGGGTTCCTTTTCTCATTAGTTATTTTTGGCTATCTAGGACTCTAATCATCTCTTGTTTCGATACTCTATACCGGAAAATTCCTATCAAGACCTCGAGCCTCCAACATCCGCAAAAGGTGAAGTTTCCCCATTCGTTTTTTTTCCCCTTATCATTTCTTAAGCGCTGCATTTTATGAAATGAGCCGTTTGCCATAGAGCCCTCGTGTGCCCCTATATTGCTTTTAGTTATAGCGCTCTGTTATCGCCATATGATATGAAACAAGCTTTAATATCTGACGTGTGTTTTTCTTAAATTCCCTTGGATTATGACTCCTATTTTCTCTTGTTTGTATTTATTAGTCAGCCCTTCCCTTGGAGACACTGATCCTTTATTTCTCAAGCGCCTTTCCTTCCACCGTTTGCGTTAATTCTGTCAGCGTTGATACCATGGTGTCACGGTTCTAACCTTAATTTTTGAATTGTTATTTTTAGACCTGGGAGTTTTGTTTTACTCAGAAGATTCTAGTTAACTAATACTCCAACCTTCAGTTCGAGACCGAAACGATCCTGCCGTTTTCATCATTTTTTGACTCGATTGTTATACATATAGCCGTCACAGGTGAGCGGGAACACATTATTATTACATACCTACCTAGTGACTTTAGAAGACCCTCTAGGCGCTGCGTATGTTTCCTTTCTCCCTTTTCTTTTTCTTTTTCTCCACAAACCCCCCCCATTTCTCCTTTTTTCCCCCTTCCCTCCCTCTTTTCTTTTTCCCTCTTTCTTTCTCTTTTTCTCCTTCTTTTCCCCCCTTTTCTTTCCCCCCTTTTCTCCTTTTTTCCTTTTCCCCATTCCATCTCACTTTGTGAGAGGAACCTATCTATTGTTAAGGTCATATGTTTAGATCTGTCTCTCCAGCCTTTATTATTTTTCGTTTCTGGCTTCATTTTAGTAGTTAAACAGGATGTTCTAGTGTTTTCGTATTTTAACAAAAAAAAGTTATTTTTGATATATTACCTTTATTGTGTCTGACTCTGACACTTATAACTAAGGACCTTCTCATGACACACTTATTTAGACAAACCATGTGATGCTGTTATCGATTTATATTTAGATTGTGATTTGATTTGTGATCCTTTTTTTTGTTAGGTCCCAGCAAAATACTTAAAAAATCTCTCTGTTCGCCCTGAGGAAGGTGGCACCCACATTTCGGTGCGTTCACCGAAAAGCACGTCGGCGCTTCGATGAGGTCCATCCAAGCCCCAATTCCTTAAATTTGAACATGGATTATCCAGCACTGTACTGAATGTATCTCATGACCTCATTTATATACTGATTACCGTGGCTGGTTGGGCCCCCTATTTTTGGACAACTATGACTTTGTTATTTATGTATGTATGAAGTTTGTTTTTTTGGTGCGTTATGATACCGGTATGAGTTTGTGAGTTTGTGTGCAGCTGATTTCGCCTGGGACCCCTTGAATTTTTGGGTCTTTGTTATTTGATGTTTCTCTCACAAAATTATGAATAAGCCTATGTATTGAATATATCTTTGTAAAAATTGACTATAGAGAAAAATAAAAAACATTTATGAATTGACCTTTGGCTATGCATTGAAAGCGTTTCAATTTTCATGTTTAGGCTTAGTTTAAGTGTCAGCATATTTATTAAATGATACACTGTACATTTTTGGAATAAACAGGTAGAGCACTTTTCCTTCATAACTAAGCAATGCCTTTACCCATTTCTTTGCCTAAAGGGTATAATGCTTCAGTAGACATAATCATAGTGTTTCGCTGTGCAGTGAGATTAAAGTACTTTCTTTTTATCTAATAATAAGCATTGGCCAAAAGTAAGGTATTGGGTCTGTTGTTTGACTGTTGAGTTCTGAGCTCGTGCCCTTGACAATATGTCCCTGATAAGTACTTGATTGCTCACCATCTCTACCCTAAGAGTGAAGTGCAGAAGGGATGGAGCTGGCCAAATGTGCGGGTCCATAGTAGGAGACCTCAGTACACCAATGGCAAATGATCGCAACACCATTGGTGTTGTTGTCCAGTAGCTCAGTCTGCCCTGAGGCACCCTGAACAGGGTCTGAAAGACAAAAAACCCATGCCCAAAATTTTAGCGGCAAAGAACATACTTTTTCAACATTATTATAGAATGTGTAAACAAAGCTGTGCATTAGCCTGGCAAGGGTACCATGGATCCTTATGCAACCAAGAAGGGTGTTGCTGGTACCTCACAAGCCTGGGCCATGGTGCCACACGCTAAAGACACAAATTTAGAGACACGTCTCTGACTGAAAGTCATGTAAGTAGATTTGTCCTGACCACACTGGCTTTTCAAGGTTCTCAAATATCTTTAAGCCTTGCATTCATAGGTGGTAGAAGTAGGTGTGTGAGGGTGCTGCAGCATCCCCAAAAATAACCATGCAGGAGTTGAAAAGGTGAATGAACAATAAAGATGCCTTTAAATTTTGTGTTTATGGTGTCACATTTACTGTGAGTTCATATACACAAATTTCAAAATATATCAGCAATTAGGAAAGAACAAATTAAGCAATTTAAAAAAAATTCTGAAGTGTGATCGAAACAAATATTTTTTTAGGATCAAAACATTCAAGACACTTCACTTGATGATGCACAAATGATAAATATTTGCTGAAACAATTTCAATACATTATTATACGTGCGTATTTAGTTTTTATCAGTAAAACTGAATGTCTGTGCAATTTTAGTGCCAATTTCAATTGAAAATGTGCTGTCTATAAACAAGAGTGCGCTACCACCCCCTACCACTCTCCTGTTGAATGGACGTGGACATATGCTACACTTATTGTTTTGTGTGATGCTTCAATTTTTTGCAATTTCTACGACTTCCATGATATAACAATAACGGCAGCACCTCCACTCTGAAAATGGTTCAGCTGAAGGGGTTCTACTAGCCCAGTTTTCAGAGCCTTAGCATATGGTCTGGTACTTACCCATGTCCCCAACTCTAACTACAGATCCTGAGGTTATGGATGGCATTTCCCTCCCCTTCAGCATAACACTTTGGAGACCACACAGATAGTTTTAATTTTTTGGATTAGGGGGGAGTAACCCCCCCCGGCCGTATTTATTAACATTAACAAACAAATTAAAACATTATATACACAAACTTTACGCAGAAAGTACAGATACATTTTGATAGTCAGATATTCCACGGCTAACCTTAACACAGCCTAATACACAAGACACTCCTACTGTAAATCTATCAATGCATGTATTTACTTTCTGCGTGTCCCATCTAGAGCCTACGGCAAAGTCAATGACTGGCAGCTCCCCCGGTCCCCGTGTACTAATAAGGTTGCGCAGGGGGTTACAGCTTATCGGATGGATACTTTCCCCCGGGCCCCCCGTACGCCCTGTGCCTTATACTCCATTACGGGGGGGGCTGCAGACTTCTGCATATTGGCGCCTTAATGCGCATGCGTGTGCGGGGGTGGCCCCAGGCCCACTGGGAAGGATGACTCCCCCGGCCCCCGCACCCCGACAGCCTACCTACCGGCTGTCACTACCCCCTTGAGTTATATGGTGCTGACCATTGAGGACCGAAGACTATGCTTACCAATCATGACCTTACCGCCTGCCCAGAGACACTCTAAATACGACAATATCTAACTGAAAGAGAAATTCGAAGTTGTGCTTTTATTTATACATTACTACAGAATCGCTGTGCATACAATCGCTTTGTTCTCTGCCAATAATTTGGAAAAAAGGGGACAAAAATAATTAGTCACAATACACAAACCGGAATACCAAACCTTCCAACAATACTTGCCTTAGGGGATGGTGGGTGGGCAAAAGAAAGAAGACGTTACGGGCCCGGTGACCCTATCTGTGGGGAGCAAGAACAAGAGACTGTTCTGCTCCCCACCACCTCTTTTTAAAGATGGCACCCAGGCCTACCGGCTGAGACCGGTCAGCCTGGGCGCAAGCTGGACATTTCTGCGCCAGAAGCACTGGAGTGCTTCTGGCGCACAACAACCACTTCACTCATTGGTTGCTGCGGGGGGGGGGGGAAGTCCTCGCTGACGCGGCCTCCCTCCCCCTTCTGGTGGCCGGGGACTGGTGCGACCGCCATAGTGGCGGCACGGCCTAGTCAGCCCTCGCCTTTTCCTGGATGCACCCAGGACATCAAAGGCAAAAAATAATCGCTGCTTGCCCCGTAGTCTGACATGGGCAAACCAACAACTGCAGACCCACATTATAAGAAATAAGAGGCCAGGTAATTGGAAGATTCAGCAACAGCAATTTTTGCTCCACAATTAATGTTGAGCTAGTCTCTAGGCGCTGCTCTTTTCAACAGGTTAAAAACAGCAGAATACGGGGCATTAAAAAATGTGAATCTAAAACAACCCTGTTTTAAGATCTTTTTTAGAATGTCTAAAATGAGTGCTTATACGTAAGTATTGTGGAACCTGATTCCAGTGCAAAGGTGCCAAATATGTAAAGAATCTGCCCCCATATCTGGCAGTAAGGATGCGTCGAGGATGTAGCAAACATTTCCCACTGGACCTAAGGCTCCTAGTGGGGGCATACCATTTCACTTTTTTTCTGTAGATATTGAGGTCCATTACCATACAGAGATTTATGCACCAAACTATGCACTACTATGCTACTATGCTAAGTACCTGAATTGGAAGGTCTTGAATGACCATCATCGGTTACACATGTTCTAGGATGAAGTCAAACCCAATCATCTTTGCAGCAGGTTCAGTGGCACTCGGCATGTGGGGGCCATTGCACCCCAATAATGACTGCCTTTAATACAAAAACAATGAATGGAGACAGCCCCATGTAGACACTCAGGCCCATTGTCCTTGCTTGCTTTAGAGTTGATAGTACCCTTGCAACGCCACTGCACACACTTGTGTTCCAACAGCACATCCTGGTAACTGAAGGTGCAAGTATGTGCATTTTGGAGCAGCAAGGGTTGTCCGCTCAATTAAGTTGCATTTTATAGCGAACAAGAGAGCTTGGTGTCTTCAGTCCAGTCATGTGCATCAAGGGTCTTTAGAGAGTGCATAGAGATGTTACCTAATCAGATGTATTTGCAACGCTTAATTTGTAAAATAAAAATGAGTCCCCTAAAATGAGAGTCTATTGCCACCCCTTGCAACCACAACCATAAATTACACAGTGTACAACTTTTAATGAACACATATATAACCATTAACAGAACAAAGTTTTGCATCTTAAAAAAAAAATTTAATTTACCCCTTTGAGTCTCACCACAAATTGGTGCTACAGCCCGTCACACCTGATTTTACTATTTAAATTCAATAATTTAAAGTGTGATGGTGCAGTGCAACAAATAATAAGCAAGCAATCTACCAAAAATTAAAATATGTCGAAGTGAAAGTTTGCATAAGAGAATTCTCATTTTCAAAAAAACAAGAAGGCTGCCAGCAGCAACAAAAAACGAAAGAAGACGCCAGAATCAAAAATAGCGCCTGAGTACAAAGGAAAGTATTTGTTGCTACTGGAACCTGATAACTGTCAAAACCTCACTTTGAATAAAGCACTGATGAATACGAGAATTTCAAGGCAGGAACAACCGGTAAGCCCTGGTCGATAATTACACCTGTGCTGGTGTCTGCCTGTTGTGCTACCCTTATTGGGCGCATTCGCCACCCCAAGGGGGGAGCCACAGAGTCGACTGGTAAAGTTGTTTGGCCCTAAGAGAAAGCGAGTTCTGTAATTAATGGGCGAGGCAGGTTTGTGGCTTACGTTGACACTTGAGCATGCATGTCGCAGGCACGTACAGGGAGGGGAGAAGAGGTCCAGGAAAACTGATGTAATACCGGAAGTGTATCTCGAGCAATTTTGTTTCAGGTGTAATGCTGCCTGCCTGGCAAGTGTTACTTCGACCGGGCAAGGGCTCCTGCAGGTAATCTGGGATAGGCCACAGAGCAGAGATGAACGCTGAGGACGAAGGAAGCATCCACCTAAAGTAGAGACTTGCATTTGTGGCCAGTGTAGACTCTTCTCCTAATTGCAAGGATTTCTGGAATAAAGCGAATTACATTGTGACTTCTCTTCTGGCAGAACATAAGGAGAGGGGAGCTTCACAAGAGGTCATGACTGGGATAGAGTGAGCATGCAGTCTGATGTCCTTTGAATATTAAAGATGATGAAAATGCAACATTACATTTTTGAAATGAGAGAATACCTACACACAGGAGTGATTGACGAAACTGAAAGTGCAACTTACTGATACATCATTACTTAGGGCCGGATTTAGAGTCTGGCCGTCTTGGCCGGCCAAACTTGTGGTGGAGCAGTGGTGGCGGTCCTGCGTCCGCCTCTTTACGAGGTATCTTTTCGGACCGGCCACTGCTGCGCTGGCTGCGACAGGGGACCGCAGTTCCCTGGCAGTGGCACAGTGCAGAGGGCCTATATGATATGTAAGTCTGGACCGCTACGGTCCGCCAAGCATACTATGAGTTTCTCCTCCGTGAGCCTTTTCATGGCAGGATCATTGCCATGAAAAGGCTGGTGGAGGAGAAACAAAATGGGCTCTACAGGACCCTCATGCCCCCATCACCATGGGGATGCATTCTGGGGGCACTACATGTGCCCCCCGTCTGCTTGCACCCCCCATTCCAGCACAGCATGGACTTCACAGTCCATGCCATGCTGGAACATATTTGCCATTCCCAATGCAGTGCCTATTTTCAGGGCATCCCTGTGGGCAGAGCTTAATTTGAGCCGGAGCTTTCCGGTGCTGAGCACCGGCACTTAATTGGTTTCTGGTGCTCGGCACAGGCACCTAATTGTCAACACCACACTTAGGGCAGTCTGCCACAAGGTGGCGCTGCTCATGTAATTTAGAGTTGAGCAGTAGAATAGTTGTTTGGGAAACAATATACATTAAAAAATGACTAATACCTGCCTCCCCAGCCATTCCTTTAACTTTGGGGACCTGGAATAATCTGAACTGTCACATTTACATACAAGAGAGATGGTTGGTAGTAGTTTTGGCAGAGATGACAGGGGGGATGGGTGGTGCAAGCTGCAGTGGCCTCCTGGTCAGAGCCCTGGCACTTAATATTTTACAAATTAAGCACTGCCTGTGGGAACGGCAAAAACACTGTCCACCTGCACGAGTTCAACTCATAATCAGGTGGGCATTCTTTGCGCATCTTTGGCGCTGGAAAGCCAGTATCAGCCCCTAAATTTCTTGCATGATTTAACATTTTACCAGTCCTCCCCACGGTACACCTCATCAAAATGCAACCCTTACAGTGAAGATTCCATCCAGGGAACCTCCCAGTTCTGCTTGCACCCCCCCAGCCCCCAAATTCCCTGCCTTGTACGGTCCTTGCACGTTCACCAATCTGTTGCTCTCTCTCTTTGTTCAAACTATATAAATCCCCCTAAAAATATAAATACAGTAGAAGTGACACAGTTGAGCGTCATTTTAATGTCTAAAATATAACAGCAAATCTGTTATTAATTGTAATACTAAACATTGACAGAAATTAGCATAAACCGAAAATGTAATTGTTGTTTTTCGATTTTGTAATACACTGAAAATGTTTAAAAGGGTTCAAGTTCAAAGAAAATGTAATATGTAAGGGGTGTGGAAGCAAATAAGAAATCAATCTTGATTGATAACGCAAAAATTAAGTTCAAAGGAAGTTTATTTTCCTTCATCAAATGTCTGCTTGGAAGGAAATTCTCATGACGCCAATATTTGGGTAAACGAAACGTTCAAACACCAAATTGCAGTTTCTTTAGTTTTAACTAAAGAAGGTTTTGGTAGAAATATATTTTCTTCTCTTCACCTTGCTGTTGATTTAGGGCCCGATTCACAGAACTAATTTAAAACAAAATGCTAAACTCACTACCATTTTGGTATTCACAGAAGGCACTTACTCATTAATGAGTAAGTGCCTTCTGTGAATACCAAAATGTGTAAGTGCCTTCTGTGAATACCAAAATGGTAGTGAGTTTAGGATTTTGTCTTAAATTAGTTCTGTGAATCGGGCCCATAGATTTTGATCTTGCAGTTATGGATGTCAATTCATCAAACTGCCAGGGGTAGTGGAACTGATATAACATGTTTGACTCTGCCCATCTGATGACATCACATAAAGCACCTTTGACATCATTGAAAACACAGGACGTGACATTCTGCAACCCATTACAACGAAGGAAGGGGATAAATATATTCCATGTTTAGTGTAAAATTTAAGCAACCAACAGCCAGATGTACAAAGCATTTTTAAAGTTGCAAACAATCTGATTCGTAGATTTTGACTACAAATATGCTTTATTTAATGTACTTGTAAGAAGGTGGGGAAGGTTGTGGGTCCTTCACAAGTAATAGGATCGCAACCTTCCATCTGTTCGGAACTAAGTACCCCATCCTAGTACTTGACTCTCTCATGGTTGCAAGGCTGAGAAGTCCAAGTCCTTCCCAGAGGAGGTGGCGTTGATAAATATCCCAGTCCACAAGCACCCAATAAAGAAATCAACTTGCTTACCTATCAAAAGGAGAAGTGATTTATTACACACACGCTACACAATACTATGTATTAATTTAAAAATATATATGCATTGTCAGATGGAAATACCTATGGTGACACCTGCCTCACAGTACACTCCTCTGGTGAGCCCTTACACTATAAACACAATACTCGCACATATAAATTCTAAAATATACTATGCACATATACTAGTCACAATACAATGGGGTTCAGGTAACAAATAGCAGGCCTACTGGCTGTGTCAGGGTGCTACCACATTAATAAAAGCAGAAGCATGTCATAATAAACCAATGCAACATCCTTAAAACGTCCAAGGATGGCTCGATCTTGCAATAACACGCCTTAGGGCTTGTACACATTCACTGCTAACTTTGTGCTTGTCAATAAAGCATTTCAAAACAATAACAATCCAGTCACCTACATTAATACATGTAATTATTCATTGTTAAGTTCATCATTATCAATAAAGCATATCAATAATTTTTGTTACACTATGTAATAATTCACATTTAACGTTATTATTGCTCATAAAGAATAGGCATGAGTCTACTTTTAATAAGCTGTAGTGCACCTGTGGGTCCCGTCAACAGGAGACAGCAAACTCCAGAGCCTATGGGCAAAAGGCCAAGCTCCAGGAGTGCTTGAAAAGTGGAGGAAAATCTCCCCAGATCAACATTCTATGAACCTGGGAGACTTAGGGTTGAGCCTGCGATCATTACAGATGAGTCTTCTGCATTCAAGTGGTCCAAATTATTGTCCAAGAATGCCCTTAACACCCTCCAAGTAGCGCAGAAACGCCTGTACCCTTTGGGGCACAGTGCTACATGTTTGTTGATTGCTGCCACTAGGCGCTATAGGGTGTGACATTGCCATCCAGAGGTTTTCGTTTCCTTTCTCCATTTTTTGAATGGAGGCCTCGCACCACAACATTTATTTTAAGGCACCCAGGTGCTCCTGTTTATCTGTGAAGCAACTAGGTCCTCTCAGGCCGTGGGACACATAGTAGCCCAAGCAGTGTGGCCAGGCCAGCTCCCTCCACACCTCTGTGCCACAGTGGGGACCAGCATTTACTCATTCTTGCCCCCTTCTACGTGAGCAGGGTGGTGCTGGTGTGCTCTCCACTTACCACATGCATGGTCACAGGAAGTGGGGGAGGCACACATTGGAGCTCCTGGGGCCTAGCCTTCCTATTTCTTCTGTCCGCAGGAAGATAGAAGCTTCTGGGGACATAATTCTGCAGACCAAGAAGGTGCTTTCAGAGGCTCCCTTTATTCTTATTGGTCTCCAGAGCAGTGGGGCTGTCTAGAGAAATACCAGATGAAAATGTGACTCCCCAAGCAGGCTGTCCTCCAGTTGGCAATTTACCCATTTCCTTGAGGCATTAGCATCCCCAGGAAGCTTTCACAAACGGTGCCACAGACAGCCGTGCACGTCTTGGCCAACACGATCCCAGAGGGATTGTACTTGTTTTCTGAATTTCTTAAGCCCGCTGGACTGATTTGTGTGATTCAGGTGTCCTTTTGCTCCTGGTGGAAAGCTCCAACAACTAGGACCATTGGGTTTTAGCTTGAGGTCCTCTAAATTGTAAAATTTCTATAGGGCTTGCTTTTGCTGGGCCCCCCTCCTTGTACAGGACATGTCCACAGTGCCACTGGATTCAAGCTAACCTGGCTGATGAGGGATGATACTCTGAAACTGGTCCCAGGATGCATTTTCGGCACAGGGAGGACCTGGCCTGGCAGTTTGGGCTGGACTGTTCCCATGGGGAGCAGGGTAAAGGCAGACTGCATATGACTGGGTCCAAACTGGGGTGGCGTAGGGAGATGAAAACGAAGGTTTAAACCCAGATCTGTGACTGGGGTGAATGTTTGATATGTACAGCATTCCATCCATCATTTGTTCTTTTTACTGTCTGGGAAGCCTGGCATTTTTCCTGGGCCAATGGCCTTCCTCAGCTGAATGCCCAGGGCCCCAAGGCAGAGTGCTCTTACCTGCCTGCACTCTCCAAGTCCTACACCTCCTGGTTGGACACTTGAAGAACAGCTGGGGCAGCTGTAGTCACAGTCCTCCTCTTTTGAAGGTCAGAACTAGTCCACAGAAGATCAGGTAAACCGTCCAGGGTCCCAACAGCAGGTCTATCCCTCTAATTTATTTATTTATTTAGAAAGTTTTATATAGCGCGAACATGACTACCAATGGTATCAGAGCGCTTTACAGTTTATGCAACAAGAAGGGTACAAGCAAACAAAACAGAATCAACAAAACGACAAATACACAAACTTAAAATGTCCCTAGAGGGTGTATGGGGCCAGTGCCACTGGCCTGTGAGAAATTAATCTCAGTCTCTGTGCGCCAACTGAAGTCTGAAGCCCTTGAATACATCCTTGTAGTTGGGGTAATGTGTCTTCTCTCTTCCAGCTAAGCATTCCTCTAGTGCCAATAACCCCAGGTCTTCCCAAAAGTCTCTCCCTTGTGCATTGGTTTTTGGGCACCTCTGCTCAATCCTCGGGTGAAACATTCTCACTCCACCTCTCACCCGACCCTCCTGCACACCATTTTTCGAATTTACTAGATGACACCGCCAAGTGGTCTATAGAGAACCCTTCTCTGTGAACCTTAGCCCTGGCCTAACTGCTTCAGCTAGCTTGTCACTGTGCTCCAAAACTTCAAAGGCAGCTTCTCCAGTGACTGGTTGCAGGCGTCTGACTACCCTCTTTTATGTGGGGTTGAGCCCTCCCAGGCCAGGTGCAGTGTGAAAAGTAATTAGCATTTGCAGATTCTTTCCACTCCTCCTCGCTAGCAGCTCGCCTAATTACTACCTAATGGCCCTGTTGTGTGGGGAACCTTTGATATTGGAAATTGGTAATTAATTGGGGTGCTTTGAACAGTTTAGCTCATGCAATGCACTAAAAATCATTTATATTTTTTTAATTATTGTTCTTATCAGCTCTGAAGAAGCGTGCCACTACTGTGAAATGCATGTTTCTGCACCGTGTGAGAGACAATTATACATTGGAAGGACTAGAAGCTTGGAATATTGAGTAAAGAATACAAAATATCCTTTCAATTGTTAAATGACCAAAATGGTGTTAATGTGTTACGGCTCTATAGTGAAATCATTAGAGGAAAGTTTTATGAGTGTATGTTACATGATAAGTGTTTATGTACTTACAATTTGTTTTTCAAATGATTCAGTAAAACGTATGAATATATATAATAAGCTAGTGCCAAGGAATTGTTTTATATGCCCCAAGGCCATCTGTTGTACATCAGTGAATTTGTAAGCCAGAAGGGTTACTGGCCTTCACTGGGTGAGCAGCGCAGGCTGTTACAGTTCATAAACCCTATACATTGAAAGGTCATAGCATCATGTTAAGTCGTACTCAGACTGTAGATACAAATGTGCACCAACACAAACGTCCAGCTCTTTGTTTTTTATTTAATTTATTTGGTGCGCATTCTAAAATTTTATTTTTATAAGTCTGGTCCAGCTTAAGTCTGTCCCAAAGGTAAATTTCATGCTATTGTTTATTGAAAATGAAGTTAGACGATTAACATTTTAGGGGGCATTTTACTGACTGGAGGCTTCCTAACTGTATTTCTTGCACTGTGTGATCTTTTGTGGTGTAAGGGAAATGGCTTCTGACAAATATCTTCAAACGAGTTCCGAATGTAGATGTACTAAGTCATTCTCTGAGGTAAAACACACAAGATGATGGACGGAATGTTGCACATTGGCAAAACATTCACCCCTAGTCACAGATCTGGGTTTAATCCATCGTAATTTTGCTCACCACGCTACCCCAGTTCAGACATGGCCATATGCAAATCAGTCTTGACCCTGTGCCTCATGGGAAAAGTCCAGCCCGAACTGCCAAGCCATGTATTCCCTGGACCGGAATCAAGCATCCTAGGACCGGTTTCAGGGTTTCACCCCTCTTCAGCCAGCATAGCTTGACTCCAGTGGCATAGTGAGCACGGGACCCACGTCTGGGCATACCCTTCCCACATAGGGCGAACAGCAAAACACACACGATGATGGACGGAATGTTGCACATTGGCAAAACATTCACCCCCAGTCAAAGATCTGGGTTTAATCCATCGTTATTTTGCTCCCCACGCCGCCCCAGTTCAGACATGGCCATATGCAAATCTATCTTGACCTGTGCCTCATGGGAACAGTCCAGCCCGAACTGCCAAGCCATGTATTCCCTGGACCGGAATCAAGCATCCTAGGACCGGTTTCAGGGTTTCACCCCTCTTCAGCCAGGATAGCTTGACTCCAGTGGTGTAGTGATCACGGGACCCATGTCTGGGCATATCCTTCCCACATAGGGCGAACAGCAAAACACACAAGATGATGGACAGAATGTTACACATTGGCAAAACATTCACCCCTAGTCACAGATCTGGGTTTAATCCATTGTTATTTTGCTCACCACGCCACCCCAGTTCAGGCATGGCCATATGCAAATCAGTCTTGACCCTGTGCCTCATGGGAAAAGTCCAGCCCGAACTGCCAAGCCATGTATTCCCTGGACCGGAATCAAGCATCCTAGGACCACGCCACCCCAGTTCAGACATGGCCATGTATGACATTGTTCTGCATTCTGTCCATCAACAGTTGTTTTTGCATTTGTCACCCCGAGTGGGACGGGTATGCTCAGATGTGAGTCCCGTGCTCTCCATGCCATTGGAATCAATCTATCCTGGCTGAAGAGGGGTGAAACCCCGAAACCGGTCCTAGGATGCTTGGTTCCGGTCCAGGGCGGACCTGGCTTGGCAGTTCGGGCTGGACTGTTCCCATGAGACACAGGGTCAAGACTAATTTGCATATGGCTGGGTTCAAACTGGAATGGCATGGTGAGCAAAAAATCGATGGATTTAGGCCCAGATCTCTGTACTGGGGTGGATGTATGACAATGTTCTGCATTCTGTCCATCAACTGTTGTTTTTGCATTTGTCACCCCGAGTGGGACGGGTTTGCTCAGAAGTGAGTCCCGTGCTCTCCATGCCACTGGAATCAAGCTATCCTGGCTGAAGAGGGGTGAAACCCCGAAACCGGTCCTAGGATGCTTGGTTCCGGTCCAGGGAGGACCTGGCTTGCCAGTTCGGGCTGGACTGTTCCCATGAGGCACAGGGTCAAGACTGATTTGTATATGGCTGGGTTCAAACAGCAATGGCATGGTGAGCAAGAAAACGATGGATTTAGGCCCAGATCTCTGTACTGGGTTGAATGTATGACATTCTTCTGCATTCTGTTGTTTTTGCAATTCTCTGAGGCAACACAGCACACAGGCTACATTCCTCTTTCTCTTTCTGAACATCAACTCACCTTCAATCAATCAATCAAACAACATTTGTAGAGCGCACTACATACTCGTGAGGGTCTCAAGGAGCTGGGGGGGAGCAAGGCGCTGGGGGGGGTGGGGCCCGCTACTGATCGAACAGCCAGGTCTTGAGTAGCCTCCTGAAGGTCAGCAGGTCTTGGGTCTGTTGTAGGTTCAGTGGGAGGGTGTTCCAGGTCTTGGCGGCGAGGGGGGAGAAGGACCTCCCGCCGGTGGTTGTTCTTCGCATGCGCGGGATGGTAGTGAGTGCGAGGTCGGTGGAACGGAGCTGGCGGTTGGGGGTGTAGAAGGAAAGTCGTTAGTTGAGGTAGGCTGGGCCGGTCTTGTGGAGTGCCTTTTGTGTGTGGGTGAGGAGCTTGAAGGTGATCCTCTTGCTGATGGGCAGCCAGTGCAGGTTTCTCAGGTGAGGGTGATGTGGCCGTGGCATGGTACATCGAGGATCAGTCGTGCCGAGGCGTTTTGGATGCGTTGCAGTCGTTTGATGAGCTTGGTCGGGGCTCCCGCGTAGAGGGCGTTTCCGCAGTCGAGTCTGCTGCTGACGAGGGCCTGGGTGACTGTTCTTCGTGTATCTGTCGGGATCCACCTATAGATCTTGCGGAGCATGCAGAGGGTGTTGAAGCAGGAGGAGGAGATGGCGCTGACTTGCTTGGTCATGGAGAACGTTGAGTCGAGGATGACTGCCAGGTTGCGTGCGTGGTCGGTGGGTGTCAGGGCTGTCCCAGGCTGAAGGGTTGGAGCCGAGGATGAGGACCTCCGTTTTGTCCGAGTTCAGTTTTAGTCGGCTGGTCTTCATCCAGTCGGAGACAGAAGGCAAAAACCGGGCACAATCAAGGGCAGCGAGGGGGAGACAGAAGGAAAAGCGAGCACAAGGATACAAACCTAGAGCCTACCACTGGCCACCAGGGATGAGGCGCAGGTGGAAGCCGGCGGGTGGAGGACCTTTCAGCACTGTCTGGTTTTCTATCTCCAGGGGCTGCCCAGGTGCACCTTAAGGAAGAAAATGCAAGCGCGCCTCTGCTTTAAGCACTGACATCTAATGAATGACTCACATACTCTTTCACCCAGTCGCATCACACCCCATGACAACTCCACATCAATGCTGACTAGTGCAGTGTGGTGCATGAATTCCTTCAAGTAGAGAATTTATGCCTTTTCTTTGGTTGCTAAGTGCTAATTGGAGAGACTCGATTGACATTTCTTAGACTGACTACTCCCTTTATCATTCTTTTTATTAAGAAGATCTCCGAGATTCAGTTAATCTTTTTGAGAAGAATGCAGTCTAACCTGTGCCACTTTCAATGCTTTTTACATGTCTTTAGTGCTGCATGCAGTACAGGCCTCATTGCATTTAAATCTTGATTAGTTAACATTGTCTATTGCGTTTAGATGTTTTTTTTGTGCATTTAGGGAACAGGCCGACCTGTTCTTTATATTTTTTTACAGCTAATAAATGTGTGCTCATGTTGTCATGTTTTTTTCTAACTCATGCTAGCAAAACTGACAAGGAACCTTTTCCATTCTTTGATGCATGTATTGCTTGTAATGGTGTCATCTGAAGAGATAGGTTCATGGGAGATAACTCTGTGTGTTCCATCCTGTAGGAAGAAGGAAGGAAAGTAGCATTAAGCTTCCGCATATAACTCTGAACAAAATGTAATGTTCGTACAACTCTAACCAAAATGTATTGTTCAATTATGCTGTGTACAGTGGCCAAGCATCAGCGGACCCCTATTTGCTCCATTGAAAACCATGCCTAAAAAAGACATATAAGGGCAGGTTGGACACACAGGTTGGTTGCTGGAGAAGGAGCTGAGCCATTAATGGCTGACTTCAAGCCTGAAGGCACCTTGTGCAGAAAGGCATTGCATGTCTTTGCTTATTAGCAAATAACACATTACTAACAAAAAGCTTCATTAACCATTGCCATTAGACGTGTGATGGGACGTGTGATGAAATATAATTGGGACATACTTGAACTTTGCCCTAACATGTATAATTATTACTGAGGCGTTTATGGTATTTACAATCATTTTAATGCACATGAGCTATAGACAAATAGTCAATTACAAATGATAACATATTGCAATGCCAATTATTGAGTGTGCATACTGATTTTGGGGTGGCGGGATGGGACTCTATATAATTAGATATTGCCTGACAGGTTTGACTCTAAACACTCCCTTCAATTTGAGTTTAACTCATTGAGGACAGAGTGAGAAGCACTTGTCAGTCCTCTTTTTATCCAAAAGGCTGTATCTGCTTATTAAATGTTTGGGCATATACCAGGTGGGACCCCAAACAATTTGGGGTAACATGATAATGTTTACTGTTCTGCACGTAAACAGCTTCCACAATAGAAGATGAAAAACAATACTTTGGTCTAGTGCCAGGAAGAATCTGCATTACTTCAAATTAAATCAATCAAGCTTTATTCGGTATATTGAAATATAACCATAAAAGTATTCTACAATAAAAACATTTCATCATAAATTTTAAAAATACATTTTCGTATTGTAAATTTTCACAAAAAGCACATTTCCTCACAAGCGTAAGTGAAGCATATCGTTAACTGTTTGCAAGACTTTACAGTATGCTCTAAAAATCGACAGAGAAGTCATACATTGATCCGTACAAAATAATAAAAAACCTCAAATAGCAGCTTATTAGCATTAAAAAACTTTGTGTCAGAATGTGTACTGTTAAAGTGTATATGTTAAGATGCAATCTATTCGATTTCATGATTCAGCATTTCCAAATATGTAAGATCCTTTCTCCGTTTAATGGCCATCTGAGTAAAAAGGATAACCGCATTACATATCGATGCATTTTCCGGATTACAAACATGATAAAGGGCAGATTTATAAGAATACATCTTATTAGTAATAAAAAGTAGTCGTAAAATTAGTTTTCTAATGTCCCTATAAAAATTACAAAAAAGTATGAAATGCAAAGTACTCTGGGCGGTTTGATCATCACACGGGCACCTGGGTAAGTTAGAGCTCCACTTACCCATCTCAGGGAAAGCTACTTGAAAGTGGAGCGTACTCAACCAAAATCTTGTCAGATAAAATCTATGTTGTACAAGATAAATCTATGTTGTACATTACTTGTTTTCATAACTTATGGAAAATCGTCTTTAGTTGTTTTCATCAGTTATCAAAGAATTGTCTTTGCATGTTTTCATTAGGTATGAAATAATCATCTTGTTTTTGTAACTTATGAGAGCTACATAGAAGCCAGAATAGCCAGTGGGATTTATGGAGCCTCAGAGGGAGTGGAGAGTGGAAATAAGGATAAAACTGAAGGGGGAATAAGTGGACACCTAGAACTTAAACCACACTTCGAGGATCCAAACATGAAACTCATGAATGAAAGATAATGCAGTTATAGAGGTCTTTAACTTGCTAAGTGATAGTTATAGACTATTCTGCACTTACACATAACTTAAAATGACTTTACTGAAGTCCTGGATGTCACTCTTCGTTGTAGTAGTGGATTATTTTTGTTCCTCCGGATACATCTGTAGGTGCCTGGTGGCTTCTTGGATGATGTTTCTAGGGTAAAGGAGGTTTGAGTTTGGCTTGGAGATGGTTTGGTCTCAGATCATAGTTTTCGCTGCAGCAGTGTAGTGAAGATCTACTTCAGGGAATCTGGGACTCTTCCCTTGTGTAGTGATGTTTTGATGATTTCTATTATATCTGGGACAAGTATGTGTACATAATAGGTTCTACTGAAAGTCTTGGATCAATTCTCGATCTACATCTTGGAAATGTTGATCTTATTTGCTGACTTTTTCTAATTCCTTGAATATGAACACAGGGAAAAGAGTTTCAGGGGAAGACTGTTGATATGAGCCTCTGGTGTGTGATGTGATTGTTGTAATGGACTCGCCAATCTTTGTTTTTTATTTAAAGTATATCAATAGGTCCTTGCATTGGTGTGGGGTTCCACATAGGAACACTTGGACAGCTCACGAAATCAATCATGACCATAACACTTTATTCATTTCACTTTGGAGAGGATGTGGCGTTACAGCCAGAGCTGCCAACTCTGGAACTGGGAAACTTAGTGAGAGTCTCGGCATCGGCTCAACATCCTGTGATTGAGTGCAAATCACTTAACCTCCCTGTGCCTAAACAAAAATAAATGTAACCTTGTGTAAGGTACATATAACACACTCCAACATGTTCGGGTCATGTTTGGTCTATTTAACACTGAAAATAAAATGAATTGGCTGCGCCAGAAATCTGCTTGATGTAGTATTATTTTTTTGTCCTTTGCGAGCTCCTGTCTATCCTCACTGTGCATTTGGTAATCTGTCCTCTTTGTTACTTATTTAACACCATTGAAGTTTTTCAGGTTTTTCCCTTGACTTTTGAGGTTGACAAATGCTGTGTTTTACAATTTGTTGGATCATCTCAGTCCTTCGTTTGTTTTTCATTATGCTTGGGGAATGGGTGTAATTGTGTCAAACATCGAGTTGTATAATAATGGATAGCTGCAAACTAGCCGCCTGGGCCAGTAGGTTCTGATAGCTTTGTATTCAATGTATATGTGTTCTGGAAGACAGATATATTTATTTTGTTGTATTTTCCAAATAGGTGAGGGCTATATCTATTGTCGGAGTGTGCACTACGTGTGAGGGAGCTCAGGTATGCTGCAAAGGTCGTCCCTTTAACATTATGCATGAAGAATAGGTCCATTGTGTGATATAATAGGTTCATTCTGCGACTTTGATTGAGTCATTACATAGAAATCTCCACTGCATCACTGGTATGCTTTTAATGTATTAACATATTTTTTAAAATACAGTTAAAGTTATAGACCCAGATATAGGACCGTTTTTTGCGGTCGCAAATGGGAAATCAACCTGTTTGCGACAGGACAAAATGGTGGTGGTATGTACAAATGCTATTTTGCGAGTCACTGACTCGCAAAATAGTGTTTGCGACTCGCAATTAGGAAGGGGCGTGCCACGGGGCATCCCTTCCTAATAGCGACTCCAAGACCAATGTACTATTGTTTTGTGACCGCATTTGCGGTCGCAAAACACTCACAGTTTACCAACTACTTCAAGTAGGTGGTAAACCATTCACAAATGGGAAGGGGTCCCCAGGAGACCCCTTCCACTTTGTGAATGGCTGCGAAAATATTTTTTAAGAGCAAGCAGTGGTCCCATGGACCACTGCGTGCCCTTAAAAAATGAAACTGAAAAGTTTAATTTGTCTTTTTTAAATGCATCCTGTTTTCCTTTAAAGAAAACGGCTGCATTTAAAAAAAATAAAAAACAGTTTTATTGAAAGAGCAGTCACAGACATGGTGGTCTGCTGACCCCAGCAGGCAACCATCCCCGTGAGTGCTAGCCATTCCCAATGGGGTCGCAAATTCCGCTTGCCTCATGCATATTGTTGAGGCATGCAATTTGCGACCCCATTGGGAATCGAAAACAGTGTCTGAGACACTGTTGTACATTCAGTTTAGCGAGTCACAAATTGCGAGTCGCAATTCTGCGCAATTTGTGACCCGCTAAACTGAAAGGTCATACATCTAGCCCATAGTTACAAACCAAAAATCCAGTGAAATTAGTATGGCAACTTGAGCCAACCATAACTTGCATCCCAATTTTATTGCCCATGACCTCATCATTATGTGACAGATTACATCACAAATGACATTGATGACATCAGTTGTGACACCACATTTCACCTTAACACTGCCATTATAAATAACAGCACTATAGATACAATGTCAGCATCTTTGTTTGGGAACATGATGCTATTGATTGGTGGGAGTGGGAGTTATGGTTTGCTCAGCTAACCATAATTGGCCAATTTCATGGGAGTTTTCAGATTTTGTTTTTAGTAACCATAACTTTGCTTTCACTTTGCTTTTTTCAGAGCATTTATAAAAATGTGTTTCTTTCATCAATGTCCTATGAGCAGAATAAACCATAACTACATTTAAAAATGACGAACACCACTGGAGATGCAGTTATGAGTGCTGGGCTAAGACTATATTTTTTTTAAAATCGCGGTTGAGTTACCTTCACAAATGAAGGATGGCATGATGTGCCTACTACGCCAATGAAATCAGTGGGGTGAAAAACACTCCCAGAGAAGTACTTAGAACCAACAAAAAAAATTCGAATCCCGAAATAGGTTAATCCTTACATGCCCCCTATTAGCAGTGTGTTAATAAAAAAAAGCCCAAATTAGAATAGCTGGCCATTACAGGACTTCTTTGTCTTCCTTCCCTACCTATTATGGTGGATAGCCACAAAATCCTAGTATCCAAGAGACACAAGGGACAGTGTCGTGCCTCAAGAAAGACAGTATACATGCCATATACAACATCTCTGTATGGACATCAAGGCATTAAAGTACTGGAGGAGAGGTGAGACATGTAGCTCCCAGGAGGGAGGCTGCTGGTGGTGCGGAGGCAGTGAGCCAGCTAGAGATAATACCAGTAGTCTGTAGTCCTCAGCTCGAATTCTGTCCTGAGGGAGGGACACAACTTAACCCTACCACCATCAAAGACATAGTAGACCACACTCATTCAAGAATACCCAGTTTAACATCCGCCCACCCATGTGGAAGACAACAATGCAACATAGTGGGACCTTATCGTGCAGAAAGAGGGATACACCTGAAAGTGTATGGGCCTCCCGCCAGACCACTGCAGTTCCCATTAAAATTGGGTTAGAAGCAACCCATGAGTCGGCAGCTGAGAGGTGCGTGGCAGTGTCAACTCCATAGAGGAAAAACTACGGCATTCCAGAAACACCCACAGTGGGACCTCGTGCCCTGACTGCATGTGGGCAGCAAGTTGAGACATGTGGAAGGCCATAATGTAGGAGGGCATATGAGGAAGCCGTAGGACTCCCACTGATGTGTCTGGCCACAGTTGGGATGCTTGAATCCTGGGTTTGCGTCCACTCCAGATCAAGGAGCAAATGTCTGCATCAATGTGTGCTAAGAGAGTCTAAGGTTTCTGAAAACATACCGGAAGCTTGGTGCTGTGGTCATCTTAACCCTTTGCACTTTCCCCCACAGTGATAAGTTGAGATGTGACTATTTCAGGAAATCCCATTTGGAATGTTCAATTAGGGGGAAAAGGCTATCCTCCGCCATGTGGGAGAATCCCTTGGTTATATGAATTCCCTATTGGGCACTAGAAAAACAACGTAATTAAAAATAAAACAAACATCAAACAATATTACATTTTATATATGCAACAAGGAAGCAGGGAACTCTAGGTAGATCCCAAGTTTAGGTGGAGAGCATCTCTTTTCTGTGGAGCACCGTACAACAACACCGACCCTCTGAATCTACTCACCTCAAATGTCTGTCTCTCTAGCAGAGTTTTTGAGCAGAGGATTAGCACAATGCCATCCATGCCCAGCTAGAAATTGACAAAGTCTTCTGACATTTTTACAGCAAAGGCCTCAAGCATAGGATTAGCAAGTGTCATTCTTGCCGAGCTGTAAAATGATATAAGCCTTTTACCAATCCAGGCACAGTGCCACAGCTTCGAATTTGTAAAATACCAAAAAGCCAACCTCAAATGAATAAAAGCAACTGCTGACACATTCGGTTCGCTCTAGTTAGAACTTGTCAGAGAGGTTCAGCTTTGTCCAGACACAAGGAAGCACCCAGTATAAAACAAGACAGTACCCTTTCAGGCTTAGGAAGCCATAAAATTGTGCAAAAAAGGAAGTATTGAACTCTAGATAACTCCTAGGATTGGAAGGAGAGCAGCTCATTTCAATGGAGCACCCTACAAAACATCTGACACTCTTGATCTACTCCCCTCAAATGTCTATTTTTCTAGTAGCATCTTGAGCATAGGATTAGCACAGTGCCATCCATGCCAAGCTAGAGAGTGACAAACCCTTAGTGATATGTATTTAGCAAAGTATTTAAGCATATGATTAGTATGTGCCGAGCTGTAAAATGACAAATGCCTTTTACCACTCCAGGCACAGTACTACCAATAGCGGATGGCACGGCATGCGGGTGGTGGCAGGCACAGGAAGCACAGCCATGCTCCGCTGACCAATCACAATGCTGCTATACAGCGTTGTGATTGGTAAGCACCCAGGCTCCCCTGATGGTTTTATTTTTTACAGATAATAAATGTGTAGTAATATTGTCATGCTTTTTCTAACTTATGCTAGCTAGCGAGACTGAAAGGGAAACATTCCATTCTCTGGCACTTGCATTTTTGTGAGCATGGGGGCTGAAGAGATAGGTTCGATGGAGATGACCTTGGGGCATATGTACAAGGAAATGACGAAGCGCAGAGCTGCGGCAAATTTTGCAGTGCCACAATCCGCTATTTCCATAAAGCAGAGATGCACTGTATTTACAAACTATACGGTGCACCCCTGAGCAATCTGATTCAGATTCGCATGGAGCCAGGCCCCACAGAGTCTTCAGGCCGGCCACAGTGCTGAGATTCCCTCGAGAGGCATCACCCGCCCCAGGCTGATTCACCTGGCAGTATTCCAGCAGACACTCCTTATGTCAATCACCTCCACTGTCCAGCCTCCTTGCTTCACCTCACCAACTGCAGGATAGTCGTGGGAAGCCCTGCGCAAGCCAGTCATTACAGTGGCGGTACCAAAGCTCTCGATCAGTGCCCATCTCAACTCAACCGCCATACACGTCGAGCTCCAGCACACAGGGGAAATCTCACGAGGCAATGCAGGTCCCTGGCCGCCACCCCCCACCAGAGTTCCACCGGCGCGTCTGACAGGCTTCACTGCGTCTTGCAGATGTGCAGTGGCCACACTATGGTTCAGCACAGAAGTGTAGTCCAAGCATTCGTGTGCACACAACAGATTTGGAAGTATTTAAGGATAATAATGACAAATGTTGTATTTCGATGTTGTCTGCCCCCCTGAGGTGGGTGACCCAGTTCATCCAGCCTTTGTATGAGGTCTTACTTGTGTCCTTCCAGTTGGCAAGAACCATTTTTACCGCTGACGTTAGTAGTAGGTCGAGTAGGGCTCTGTCAGAGTCGGATCTTATTTCTGCGCTCAAAAAGGCCATGGTTAAAGTGGAGAATTCTTTGACCAGGGAGAAATTAAATATACCGTTTAGAAAGGCAAAAACTTTTTCCCAGAATGGCTCAACCAGTGAACATTGAAAGATTAAATGGGCTAAATCCCCTGTTTCTTGCTTACAGTTCCAACCCGTGGCAGCCTTCAACGAGGACATTATGGAACTCTCTGGACACCTACCTTGACCACTACAAACCTCCTTAAACTATATTATATGTGGCACGCATAAATCCTGTGTTCTTAATGAGGCACCGCGTGAATTTCTGTATCGAATTGTTATTGTTTTTAAACCTGTTATATGTCAGGCCTCGAAATTCGGACAGCTCTAGTGCCAACACGGGTACTGTAACTGTGTAAAAACAAGAGACCGCTAGACTAGCCCTCGCTCTCCCCTGTCCTCTTCTCTTTCATCTTTCCTCTTTCTTCTTTCCACCTCTCCTCTTTTCTGTTTTATTGTTTACTGGGGTTAGGCCCTTTATACTCAGATGACCGTAATAACCTCACCTCACGTTTTGGTATACGTTATGATTGCCTCACAAATATCTTATGATAACCCTGGTACAGTATTACTCTATGTCTGTTTCTTTTGAAAAACAATAAAAATATTTTGAAAAAAGGACAAATGTTGGATTCGGCAATGCCTGCCTCCTCTCCCTCAAGTTCACCTTTCCTTGCTCCAATAAACTTTATGCCTAAGATAAACGTACAAGGGGCAGTATCAGACACACAGACTGGTTGCTGGTGGAGGCCCTAAAACATGGAGGTCTGACTTGAAGCCTGAAGGCACCATAGTGTATGTTTGGAGTTTAGTGACTAAAACATTACTAAAAAACTCACCTAACCGTACCTCTAGAAGACTGGTTACAATCAATTTGGATAAAACTAGTGTGATGTGTGATGAAGTATGATTGGAGAATACTTGACTGTTGCCCTAATATAGACAATTATTGTTGAGCTGTTTATAGTACCTACATTCATTTTAATCCATTTGACTGTTAAGTGATAGCATAGTAAAATGCCAACCATTGTGTGTGCATGCTGATTTTGGGGTTGCGGTACGGGGCTCCATATGAACAACCTGTGAATAACAGGTTCACTGGCACGTTTGTCTGACTCTAAACACTCACTTCTACTCGAGCATAACTCAGTGGCGGCAGAGTGAGAGACACCAGCCAGTTCTCATTTTCTCCAAAAAGGCTGTACCTGCCTGTCGGGAATTGCGGGATCTACCAGGTGCGACCCCCAAAAATTGAGAGTAACACAACAATGCTTAACTTTCTGAGAATGAACCGCTTCTACATGAAAAGTCAATACTTCAGTCTGGTGCTCGGAAGAAACTTTTTACTTGTTTTCATCTGTTATGAGAGCTAAACAGAAGCCACAATAGCCAGTGGTATTTTAGGGTCACCAATATTGGCAGAGGTAGTGGAGAGTCGAACTATAGAAAAAACTTAAGGGGGCATTAGTGTAAATCTGAAATTTTAACTAAACTTCTGAGGAGCCATATTTGGACTTTATTATTTAAAGATAATGCAATCATTGGAAATCTTTCATTTTCTAGATGATAGTTATAGATTGTTATACACTTAAAACATTTTTAAAATAACTTTTCTGAAGACCTTGGTGTTATACATTATTGTGGTGTTTGCTGTTAATAAATTGAGGGTAATCAAATTCCAAATGAAGTCGAAAATGGGGTCCTTTCGGAAATTAGTTTTGCAATTTCCATGCATTTGATGGGTCGGAAGTCTCATTTGTGTTACTGATTTAAATTTTGCTTATCTACATACATTTGTAGGCGCCTTGTTGCTTTTGGGTGATGCTTCTAGGTTAAAGGAGGTTTGCGTTTGGCTTGTAGTAGGCCTGGTCTCCGATCATAATTTCTTCAGGAGCAGCGTAGTGACTGCATACTTTAGGGGATCTTGAATCTTACCTCTTGTAGGGATGTCCTCACCCTATTCTTGGAAATGTTGATCTTCTTTGCTGACTCCTTCCATTTCCTTGAGTTTGGACACAGGAAATGGAGTTTTGGAATAGCCGTGCTTCAATTAAGTCCATGTTGTATGATGCAATTGTTTGTAATGGACTCCCCATCTTCATTATTTTCAGTTTAAAGAATGCCAATGGGTTCTTGCATTGTTGTGGGGTTCCAAACAGGTTGTATTTGATGCCCCTTGGTCAGCTCATGAGCAATGTTGACCATTACCGTTAATTCATTAGCTGCCACATATATGCTTGATGTAGTAGTCATTTGTTTGCTGTTTGGGAGCTCTAGCTTATCCTCACCTGTGCATTTGGTGTTCTGTCCGCTTTGCTACTGGATTAACACCATGAGGGTTTTTCAAGTTCTTTCTTCACTTTTGGGGTTGGCAAATGCTGTTGTTTAACCATTTGTTGGATCACCTGAGCCCTTTGTTTGTTTTTTATTTTTATGGAGAATGGAGGAAATTCTGTCAAACGTCTAGCTGTAGCGAGTGGCTTCAAGCCAGGCCTCTGAATCAGTAGCTTCTGCTGGCTTCCTATTCATATTTATATGTGTTCTGGGTGACAGATGTTTTATTTTAATTTGTTGTATGACCGAAATAGGTGAGGGGTGTGAGAGTCGTCAGGGTACGCACTACATATGGGGGAGCTTGGGTATGCTGCAATATTATGTATTATATATTCAGAATCCGTCCATTGTGTGAACTAATGTGCTAGAAAGGTTGGCAGATACTTAGGGGTTACATCGTTTTATGCAATTTGGCAGCAGCAGTGTCCACAATTAAACTAAAATGTCCTTATCCCTCCATTCACTCTCTGCATAGGACTTTATCCTGTTTGGAGACCTTATAGCTCATAGCTTAGAGTACAATACTTAACTTCATCCTCACTCTCAATTAGATACCTAGATGAGAACCTAATATTCTGATCGAAATATGTACTTATGTGCATATGGCTTTGAGTAAGCAAATATGTGAAGATAAGATTCTTGCTGTACTGTGACTATTTCAAGGGTCAAATTGTTTCTGTATGTTTGATTTTCAAAATGAATGCTACATTTTTCTTCTTTAATATCTATACATATTCTAACTGTGACTTTTCTCCATAGACTCATCATCTACTTCAAAGCAAAGTAAAGTGCCCTGATGTTAACATGAATACAACCTGTGTCCTGTAACCCCCTCCAAGTAGAACCATGCCCCCCATGTCCCTCAGTCCCTTTGCACCCCTTAGGTAACCTGATATGCCCCTTTCATCTATGCCCCATTATGCACAGTCACTGTGCTCCAATTTCCATATATACCACACTGACATCCAATGCACCATAGCCTTAGCATCCACACTCGCTCATTCCAAGTGCAACAGCCCCATTTCGCTCTCAGAGTTTGTGTCCCCAGCCCCAGTTGCCCCGCTAAGCATCCCCTGATATGATGGTCAAATTACCTTCGTTAAGTGTTTCCAGGAACCCCTTTCCTTTTGTTGCCTTATATAAATCCTCCTTTCTCTGCCATCAGACACTGTGTTTTATGCTCAGAAATACACTCTTTCCCCATGTGTGCACTAGATACCCCCTTTTTGTGCTCCTCACTCCAGTATCTCTGTTTTGAGTGTGTTTTGGGTTGAAAGTCCCTTACATTTTTTCCATATGACAACATGCTCCTCATTTTACCATTCCGGCAGACACAATGTTTTTTTATGCTGGATTCCCACATCACACGTATCTTGGCAAGTTGTCTATGTAATTTTTGCCTCTTCTACACAAACAGACTGCTGTGGAGCGATCGTGGTTGTCTGAAAATTGTACTCCTTGTGATGTGGTGAGCTATTGTCTGCGTGAACAAATTTTGGGATAGCTGATTACAATAATGGTGCACAGGTCTTTTTACCTGCCCCCCCTCTTCCTGGCAAAACTGTGTTTTATATCATGCTTGAAGTTCTCATTCCCACTGAATGTGTGTGAAGTATGCATGAGAGTTCATGGGTGCATGAGAGGTGGAGTAAATATACTTGGGTCTCCCCTGACTTATGTAGTCTTTAAGGCATTTTGTGCTCTCTAGGGTTCAATGGTAAGAAGTGCTTATGCCTCACATTCTCCCTCCATGCATCCCTCTAGTGTTCCTCAAATCCTCAAATTCATACTCCCTCTGGAATTCTTTGAAAGCAAAGTACAGTTGTCTGACTTGAATCATCTTCCTAGTTTCAGAGGAAAAGGTTTTTTGTTGCATTAGAAATGGACCAAGCAAACTCCAGCAGGTTGAACCATGACCTGACCAGAGCAACACATGAACAAAGGTAAGGGTAAGCCTGCATCCTTTTATCAGAGATGTTAAATTACCTGTCCAGTCCCCCATCCTGTACACGGTGTTGCTCGGGAGAAATAGTTTAGAAGCAATACATGAAGGCTCTGATTAAGGGCGTAAAGATTGTTTTTCCGAATCGCCATTTGTAAGCTAAACTATAGTGTGTCACCTCCCCTTTGTCTCTGGGATTCGTAGCAAGAGCTTCTCTCAGGCATCTATTAGCCAAAGAACATGTGGTATTCAGTGGCAGCCGGCATAGCTCGCGGGTGGCAGGGCGGATGCGGGGGGAGGGGAGGGAACGCGGTGTGTGTGTGGGCAATGTAAACAAATAAAAATACTTACCTTGCCGTCTGGTTCCACGTTTCCACTCCTGCTCTCCTCATTTTGACTCGAGGAACAGCAGGCACAGCCAGGCTCCCCTGACCAATCACAACGCTGCTTTGCAGCATTGTGATTGGTCTGAGCAGGCTGGTTTGACACTCAGCCAGGGAATGGGGGCCTGTGGAGAATGGGGAAAGTGCGCATTTCTGGTTTGGGCAGCACTGCTTAAAAGTAGTAGGGCAACGCTCCTCCGCCATAGCGGAGGAGCTGCCATTGGGCCAGTATTAAACTATCTGGGGTTCTGAGCATACAATGCGGAATAGGTTTCAGAAGCAACGTTTTGGCTGAGACGTACAATATTAAGAACCTTTCTGGACCTAAACTAATCGGTAGCTGAGCAGAAAGGCATATGAAAACAGCATCAATGTTACCTTTAATCAAATGCTCAAGAAACACACTAGGGTTCGAAAACACCCACACCAAGCGCATGCCCCTGTTCTTGGTTCTAAAGTTTAACTCTATAGAAAGGCCCACTGGCAGACTGCACTGAAGGGAGCCTCTCAAATTAGAGCACTTAGTCGATAAGAAAAATGCTAACGTTCATGCGGCCAAGATTGCATGTCAGCACGGGTATGGTAGCATTGAAGACCCCACAGACAATCATATTACCACCATTAACCAGGGGCGTATAAACAGTTGAAAAAAATGTCAAAGGATTCAAACAGTCGCAGGAAATTGTTTTTCTTAGCATAAAATAATTTATTATTATAACATTTAAAAAGTAACAAAGTTGAAATGATTGCAGTAAATAATAACAAGCAAGTGGACAGCATAAAAATTTACATCAATGGGGATAACCTTGTAATTTAGTGATAACCTAAGCCAGATAGAGAAAATCCACTTGCCTCGGCCAGTGCTGGCTGCGCAGTGAAGGACTAGCATCAGTGGCCATCATGAAAGAGATCTGAAGCTTCCCAAGTCTCCTATAATAGGATGATATCATAAAATTTTAAAAGAGGTATACCCATTCTTCAGATCTTTCTTTTAAGCGAGCCCTGCTACACTCCAGGTGATCAAATCCACTTTTCCTAGTAGTCTGCATTAGGGCCCCCAAATGTTTATTTTCCCTCTTTCAAGAGCACTTTAGTTACAGCAGGGAAAGTAATGTAATGTGATGTACTGTAGGCAGTAATGCTCCTTTGTCGATCCATGTCTAGGCGAGACAATAGTGGAAGAAAGTACTCTCTGGCCACCAGCTACTAAAGGTTCCAAAGGTACAAGATTAACCGATGGAGGTAGATGATGCACCGAGCGACTTGTAATAGTAACTGAGTGGTAAACCCAGAATACTACTAGGCTGAATATTGGGTAACCAGGGAAAAGAAAGTAAAGAGCTAACCCATGCCGGAGTTTCGAAATTTATCACAATGGTATCCCCGGCATATAGCTTGGCAGCAGACCCAATCAGGATACCCTTCTTGTCATTAGAACTGGTAGGAAATCATATGGCCAGATATTTATCATCCCCGCCTGAAACATATTTCCATCTTGGATAAGGTCGTAACAGGTTTCAGACCGAGAAGAAGCGCTGAAACATTGCCGGCTTCACAATAATCTCCATCTCGCAGCTGAAGACAGCAGTGCCAGTGCCCTGATCCTTTTAGATCCCTCTGCAGCATTTGACACTGGTGACCTTGACTTGCTGCTCTCCAGGCTTGCACAGATTCACCTCCTCACCACTGTCCTGGGATGAATCAGGTTTTTTCTTCATCGTCGTTCTCAGAGGGTTTATCTATTTCCTTTTTCATCTAAGGCTATGAAGATTGTTTGTGGGTTGCCCCAGGTCTCCACATTATACCCTTTTTTATGTGGTTCCTCTAGCTGCCCTCACAAGGCTCCATGACCTCCAACTGTACATATATGTTGATGATTCTCATAATCTCTTAAGTATCCCTGCAATGGGCTCAAAGGCATCATTTCAATCTGTTATGTTGCAGGTGAGGGATTGGGTGTGGGTAGCTGAGCTCAGAAAAGACCGAGTCTGTGATGAAGAGTGGCTGTGCTGAACTCCGGGCCATCTCCTTTTAGATGAAAGAGGTTGAAGTTTGACCTACAGTACAGGCCACCATGCCTGTAACCGCCACCAATCAGCGTCGCACTTTGCGACTTCCCTAATTAATATTCAAGAGGTAGGTTGGATCATGACCCACTTTGAATTGGATCTCTGTGAGCCGACTTATTCTGTACTGATCACAAAAATACGGGCCACAAATTGAGACCAGTGTCTCGTACATCTGGCTCATGATTGTTTGTCAATTCTTTCTTGTGTGGATGCATTTAATATGTTAGTATGGGAGAGTCCTTCTACCGAGTGACTAGTTACCCCACTGATAGAATTAGTACTCTATAAAAATTGTATTACATAACTTGACATAACAAGACATGACTTAACTTTAAGTTCAGAAAAGACCATCCATTGCAAATCAATTTTAAATTCAAACACTTGCTGTGGTGTCTGAAAATTCGGGCACTCTAGCCAAATGGGAGTGAAAATGACAATAAGGGCAACAGAGAGCGTCAGAAATATATCTTAAGTTCAGGAAATATACTCAAAATAACCGCCAGCGATTCACAGACATATTAAGCAGCCTCTGTTTATCTTTAAGTGACATTCAGTTGCAGGGTGGAACTTGAGTACTAGTGCAGATTAGTTTCTCCTTTCCTTTGTGTATGTTTTCAGCCAGCAGCAGCTTCGTGAGTCACTCTGCAGCTTCACCTTGATTACGGTAAGTTTTCACGGTTGTCATGGATACAGCAGGAAGTAAAAGCACATGTGGTCGCAGGGATGTTTCTGCTATTTAGAAAACTATATCAACCGCAGATAACTTTACAGTAAATTGTGGTAACAGCACACGATGCACAGCACTTTCTGGAGAAGAGCCACCTAGGCAACTCATTCGCGTGCCACAAAACAGATACACCAAACAGAGGACTTTCTAAGAAACGATCTACAAGGTGTGGAAATGTGGATTTTCCTGATCAGTTATGTCCCCTATCTTGGACCCCAACGGTTCTATATGCATGTTACAAGTACATGTATGTTCCCTCCAGTTCCAGTTTCTAAGACGCAAACATATGTGTGTCTACCGTCGACATGTTCTCTGTCAGATCCGCCATCAATGGGCTGGATATTCGATTCCTAAGTATGAAAGACCACCGACTTTATATGGCTAAGTTATTCCATTTTTACCGTTCAGGCAAGTAGGCCCGATTCTTTCCTCAAAGCCTTTTCCTGCTCTCTGTCTCTGACAGTTTCAGCTTGAGCTCGCATCTGTATCCATGAACTTTGTCCTACTCCCTGTGCAGCTAACGGTGCCTGCCTCGGCCAGTTTTCGCCTGCCTGCCAAGAAGCTGTATTTTACCTTCGAATTATCTATTTTGCTCTTCAGCCGATGCATTCCTGTCTAGTGATTTAGGTAAACATTTCCTTTTGCTCACAAGCAAAGGACTCGGCCTTTCCGTCCTCCTACAAGTGATTCATAGCCCTGTTGCCATGGAAAGTTTTCTGCCCCTCGCATCTCATATAGACACTTAGACGCTTGTACACGCACACACAGTCAGTATAGAATAGATTCTGTCCGAGAGTCCTTCCTTGTGGATAACATAGTTCTCTAAACATAGGATGTTAGATATGATTTGGGATTAGGTTGACTTGACCCCCCAGACTTCTCGTCTCCACATGTAGAGCTAAATGTCAAGTCCCCTTCACCCCCTAGTTACACGTCAATCACACGTCATGCTGCTGCACGCGCATCCATGTTAAGTATTATCTTATAGATCCACCTATGTAAGATAATCAGAGCCAATCATGTTTCTTTTTGCTCCTTATTACGCCTAGTTTCGATTACGTATTACCATGTCATCTCTCTTATCAATTGTTACGCCTTTTGCATTCGTTTCATTGTAATGTATGACCTATAAAAGTTACTTCTTGTCAATAAAGTATTGTACTTCACTTCCTGAACCCTCGTGGTGACGGAACCTGAAGGCCGCGACTCGAGTCGGCCATTTTGGAATAAAGCCCATTTAGAAAACCTCTTATACCACGGATTCTGCCTCTTGTTATTCTGAGCTATTTTACTTTATTTTAAGATTCCGTATGAAATTCAGTTTAGGTGAAAAGAATATTTACCACATAATGGCGCCCGAACAGGGACACTTTCTCATCTCACGCGCCGGCGGTGCGTTGCAGGCCCGGTCTCCTGCCACAGCTGGACGGACCATAAACGCGTACCAGCAGGATTTCCTGTAAGCTCCCTCCGGTCAAGCGGGGGCGACTGAGGCTGCGATCAACCCAGACGAGGCGGTGAGAAGTGCGAAGTATCCCGACCAGAGCCTAGCTGAGAGAGCAAGATCCGAGGTATACAGAGGCCCACCAGGTTTTTGAAATCCCGATGTCCAGAGGGTCCGCTGTCCACAGTCATCGAGTCCCGTCCATTCTCTGAGGCCTTCCGTTTCAAGGAGCTACTCGGTGAGTACCATCGCCGGGGAGGCGTGTTGACACGCACATAGGTTGTGCCGGTCAAGACGGATTTGGGTACACAAATCCGGTCTGCACTGTTTAGCAGTGTATATGTACTGTTTAGCAGTATATCAAGTATTCCGAAGTATTCAGTTATTGTCAAGAATTCAGCTTGGTGATTAGTTAGGCAGACTGTCATCATTGTCGGTCATTGTTAAAAATGTTTAATGTTTAATGTTTAAAGTGTTCAAATGTCTTGCATATTGTGGTATGAATGATTGTTCATTGTTCACTGTTCATTATTGTGTTTTTCGTATTAAGTGAATTCAAGAGTAAGTATCAGATCAGTTGTCAAGATGCCGCTCTTTTCGAAGTTAAGACAGATTACTACCAGAAAAGGGGTGCTTGAAGAAGCAGTTCCTATTCCTCCTAGGGACACTCCAGGGCATTTTATGTATCACAAGCATGGCTTAGATGCCATATTGTTTCTTGATCTATGGGTAGATTATACCAAGGGATTGCCGGAAAGTCAAAGGTGGCCCGCAGCGGGAACCTGGGATGCAGAGTGCATCATGAAAGTGGAGGAAGAGTTATGGAAAAGAAAAGTCAGACAGTCACAGAAAGACGCTGTTGAGTTATGGCGTAAAGAATCTCATAGACGTACAGAAAAAGCACGTAGACAAGAAGAGAGGAGTAAAGAAAGTTCAAAGGAAGTTCAAGAAAATCTATTAATTGAGGAAGGTATCCGAGTGAAATCAGAACAAGTAAATAGACAAAGAAATGCCCTTATGAATGGTATGTATCCCCTTCTAGCCGAAGGACTACCTAAGGCTGTTCCAGAGATGCCAAAAGACTTGCCACCCCCATTATTTCCAATTAAGGTACATCCAAAGGGGCATCCCAGAACCGCAGAAGATGTTTTTCTTTCCTCATATCTAGACGACGCAGCTCCCGAGTATGCTAACGCCACACCACATAGACCGTCTGGCGGAGGGGTTCAACGTCAGGAGCCGGTATCCGTCCCCGTGCAACAGCAAGTCCCGATACAAGCTTCGGCAAGCACATCTGTTTCCGCATCTGTCCCCGCAGTCGATTCTACAGTGGTATCGACACCCATAGTTGCTGTGTCACGTTCAACGAACCCATTCACACCCGACGCCCCAGATGGGGCCACGGGAGGTGCTAGCAATACCTTTACACCACCTAGAATAAATAAACTTGTCTTTCAAGAGTCAGCGCACTCACGTACACCCAAATTCGTAAGCGAACGTACGCTTAAGGAACTCCTTGTAAATTGTAGGTATGACCCGGTGATTGGTAAAGAGGACGAAATGGTCCTGGCATCATTACGTATCAGACGAGCCGCAGAGTATTTAGCAAGGTTACCAGGAATGACTACGCATCTAGATAACATATATCATTTTGTTCAAACAGGACGAGATCCAGAATGTATTAACAGAGCTATGGAATTCCAGAAAGTAGAGATACAGGGGGAACTGTTACGTTTCCTCATAAACTGTGTGATCAGAAATCAAGACCGTCCGGGGGTAGACCCGAATGCAATGCTTATTCTTACAAGATGGAGCCAGAATATATCAGAAGGGAGACACGATAAGCAAAACTGTATAATAGCCATGTGCCGAAAAATACGTAGAGAAATAGAACGTATTCACGAAGAAAGATTGGAAACAGACGAGTTCGAGCAAGATGAAGTATCCGAATCAGGGAATTCCGCAAGACAGTCAGAGACCATAGCCTATGTAGGCAGAGGAAGATCCTGTGATAATACTAGATGTTTTTCTGATCCCATACACTCTGTATGCCCAAATAATAGCAGAACGTACCCGACGCCTGTAATAAATCTGAAGTCTCCTGAACATTTGTTTCAAGCCGCAGATAAAATACTACGAGAACGAAGGGGTTACCACCTCCTCGATTCCATGGATGAGCAAGAATTAGCCAGATCAGCCGTTCACTGGATTGACAGTCCTGAAAAATACGGTGAGGAGACCGTAGCACACACGTTTTTTTAATCTCAGTACAGATGAACAACGTTTAGCTGGAATCTATATGATTCAGCAACTCCTTATATTATATAAGAGCCAACATGCTGACCCTGGTCCTTTACCTGATATATTAACGGAACTACTCACGAACAGATGGAGGGGCTCTAGTAACAAGTTAATTAAAGAGATATTAGTGTCACGTAAACAGTATGTCCTTTTTGTAAGACCGGATTCTCTCTCGCTGCCCCGCAGAGAAAGAACGCCGTACTATATGGATAGACAAAATCCCTTACGAGAAGTACACCCAATAAAGGGCGAAGACAATCAGTTTCACCGTGTATTTGTATACACACCCATATCAAAAATTGAATTGTTAGAAATGAAGAAAGTAGTACCAAGTCATGACAAAGACCCAGCGGGTTTCCACCGAGAAATTAAGGACATGTTACTGATGGGAGAGTATACCTATCCTGATATTATGACGATATTAAAGGTGCTCTTACCTGCTGGCATTTATGAAAAACTGAAAGAAAAAGAGTGGGAAGTGGGTGACCAAAAGATAGATTGGACAGCATTAGAAACAGAGGAAAAGACCCGAACTGCAGGTTCAGGACTCGGGGATAAAGTCAAAGCATTACCAGGTTTACTAGTACAAGTACTGCCACGTTTATTAACTACGAAAAAGGAAGATTGGGGTGCAATCACGGCCTGTAAACAAAAGCATGATGAAGACACAAGTGATTATTATGCCCGATTTGAAAAATGTTTTGGAATAAATAGTGGTATAAAAACAAGTAGTGAATCGTATCCACACTTATTTGTGACAAAATTAGTAGAAAATGCATTACCTCCAGTAAAGAATAGAATATTGAAATTCGAGAGTACCTGGCAAAGTAACACTCCGTCACAAATGCTACAAATGTTACAGTATCATCACAATAGAATTAGAGATGAACAAGAACACGAACAAAGACGTATGAAAGATACAAAAATGAAAATGCTAGTGTCTCAGACAGTACCGGCTGAAGGACATAAAAAGGGTATGACACAGTCCGATTCAGCAGGACCGGTAAAAGGAACATGCAATTATTGCAAAAAGCCAGGTCATTACGTACATGATTGTCCAGTTTTAAAACATAATATCGCCATAGGTAAAACACAAGAAAGATCACGGCCACTCAGACAAGATCAGAATGAACAAGGAGCTATGCCGCATCCCCAGGCCATGCCAGCCGCACAACAGCCAATACAGTTTGTGCCAGCTGCACCACCGTTGCCTGCTACTGCCACACAAACCACAACACGACAAATGTATCAGACTGCACAGTATGAATATCCTGAGTATCAGCGTTACGCATGAACAAGCCTAGAGAGGGAAGTCGACTTACCGCTTATCGAGATTCCTGTAGATCAAGAAGGACCTTATGTACATAGTGAATTATTAGGTCAAGATAGAAAATTCCTACTCGATACAGGGGCAAGTCGAACAACTATAAAACGTAGTGAAGTTCCAGGGGCACCCCTCTCAGGCTCACAAAATGTTTCCCTTGGTTTTTCAGGAAAACCTATTGTTAATGAAGTATCACAGCCTCTCCCACTTACGATAGGACCTCTGACACGAACTACAGATTTATTGCTTACTAAATCATGTCCAGAAAATCTGTTAGGAATTAAAACTCTGAAAGCACTAGGAGCCATAATATGTTGTTCTCCGGAAGGAGTAAGGTTGTTTTTACGTGATTTTAAAGGTCACTATGTGTCTAGAGACATGGATCCCCGACTACAGACTTTACCAGTACATCTATGGGCACAAGGCCCTACGGATGTCGGCTGCATGAACATTACACCATACCGAGTCACATTGAAAGCAGGAGTGGTACTACCACGAATGCGACAATACAAGTTACCGCAAGATGCTGTAGTGGTTTTGTTGAAAATCATTGATGAGCTAATTGCCCAGGGAGTAGTTGTAGAAACAGACTCCAATGTATGTAATTCACCGATAATTCCGATTCTTAAACGAACTGATCCTACTGCCCCACCAGTATACCGATTGGTTATTGATTTGCGTGAACTAAACAAGTGCATTGTACCACAATTTCCTGTGGTCCCTGATATATCATCATTATTGACAGCAATTGATTCCGAAGCAACATTCTTTACAGTAATTGATCTCAAGAATGCCTTTTTCAGCGTCCCAATAGATCCGGAAAGCCAATACTTGTTCGGATTCAGTTTAAATGGGCGCAGCTTTAAATTCTCACGCGCTCCCCAAGGATTCACAGAAAGCCCCAGCATCTACAGCCAAGCACTGAAACGAGAACTTGACAGTATCCACATGCCAGTCAATACTGCACTGCTTCAATATGTCGATGATCTGCTGATCACTGCGAGAAGCGAACCTGAATGTGAAAAGGCTTCTCTGACAGTTTTACATTTTCTAGCCGACAAGGGGCACAAGGTGTCTCCTTCTAAGCTGCAATTCTGTGTCCAGCGAGTTATTTATCTTGGTCACTCGCTGTCCAAGGAGGGAAGGCAGCTTACACCAGATCGCATCCAGTTAATTGCTAACATGTCAATACCCCAGACACAAAAGGAGGTGCGGGCTTTCATAGGCCTCACTTCATATTGTAGGCAGTGGATCCCTCAGTACGCATTTCTAGCAAAACCACTCATTCAGTTAACCACACAGGAGGCAGCCACATCGACTGTTCTCCCTTGGACTCAGGAACATACACAAGCTTTTGAAAGCCTAAAGGAAGCCTTATGTCAAGCACCTGTTTTAGCAACACCATGTTATAGCAAACATTTTACACTCTTTGTTACAGAACGTGAAGGTACTGCCTTGTCAGTACTCACTCAGGATCAAGCAGGATCACGCAAGCCATGTGCTTATTTTTCCAGTACATTAGATCCCGTAGCTCAGGCTTTGCCTGCATGCCTGAAATCAGTGGCAGCGACAGCTTTAGCAATCAGACAAAGCGATGCCATAGTGTTAGGACATCCATTGACAGTACAAGTACCGCATGCAGTAGAGGTTCTTGTGAACCGAACACAAACACAACACTTGACCATAGCAAGACTTACCGGTTATGAACTGACATTGTTTCAGCCACACATAGAGATCCGACGGTGTAATACATTGAATCCTGCTACACTATTACCTGTAAGTGGAACAGACCCACTAGCTCATGATTGTGTTGAAATCATTGAAATAAAGACGAAACCTAGACAAGACTTGACAGACGTTCCATTGTTAGATCCAGACCTGACGTTGTATGTAGACGGATCGTGCATGAGAACAAGTACAGGAGATTTAGTGGCCGCGTATGCAGTCACAACAGACACTGAAGTTATTGAGACAAATTGTATAGATACTTTGTCAGCCCAAGCAGCAGAACTTATTGCTCTAACACAAGCCTGTATTCAAGCCACAAATAAGAAAGTTAATGTATACACTGACTCACGTTATGCATTCGGAGTTGTACACGACTTCGGCGTGCTGTGGCGAGAGAGAGGTTATTTAACCTCCCATGGTGCCCACATTCAGCACGGACCCCTCATTCATGCCTTGTTAGACGCAATACATCGACCCACTGCTATATCGATTATGAAATGTAAAGCACACACGAAGGTTACTGATATCATTTCTCAAGGCAATGATTTAGCTGACAGAACAGCTAAACAGACTGCTCAGAATCGCACATTAGACATGACAAAGCCAATAGTTCAGACACCAACACAGTGTATGACAATTAAGGATCCCGCACTTGACGTAATCGACATACAGACACATGCTACTGCAGAAGAATTAAAGAAATGGACTGAACTAGGAGGGATCCAGACAGATCAGGGATGGATGACGAAGGAGAAATCTGTATGGTTTCTTCCTGACTCTATGGTCCAAGCCATTATAGCTACAATTCACAGCCCGGCGCATTTAGGAGAAAAAGCTATGTTAGATAGCATTCAACACATTTGGTTCAATAAACATTTACGAGCAGCAGCTAAACAAAAGGTCCGTACCTGTATGATATGTTGTCAGTTCAACCCAGGAAAAAGTGTTCCCGTAGAACAGGGTGGATTCCAGACTCCTGATCATCCTTTTGAAGTGCTCCAAATGGATTATATCCAGATGGAACGATGTCGAGGATTCAAATATGTTCTTGTAGTTGTCTGCGCTCTCTCCCGATGGACTGAGGCGTACCCAGTATCAGATTACACGGCCCCGACTACTGCCAAACAGTTAGTTCGAGAATTCTTCCCACGGTACGGTTTACCACGTGTTGTATATTCAGATAACGGCCAGCCTTTCTCATCCGAATTAATGAAACATGTCTCACTTTTGTTGGGATATCAGTGGAAATTCCACTGTGTCCGACACCCCGAGGCAGCAGGCCTCGTGGAACGACATAATCAAATTTTGAAAATCAGATTGTCTAAAATATGTAAGGAGAAAGGTGTTGACTGGATAGTAGCCTTACCAGTTGCACTATTTTACATAAGGATGGTAGCACACTCTCGAACAGGGCTATCCCCGTATGAGGTGATCTTCGGAAGGCCACCAAATATGTGGGGGACGCCTATACCACGTAAAATAACTGATGTTAATTGTAATATGCTGACAGATTACTTGGCTTCCTTGATGTCTGCACTACAATCTTGTCGTTCACAGGTAGCTGCAGCTTTTCCTGACAACACTGAGGTGAAACCCCATGACGTTGCTCCGGGTGATCTGGTATTTGTGAGGAATTTCGATCGGAAAACCCAGTTGGAGCCCAGGTGGAAAGAACCGAAGCTAGTCCTGCTGACCACAAGAACAGCCGTGAAAGTTGAGGGCCGCAAGGGCTGGATACATTCCAGCCACATTAAGAAATTTCATGGACTATCCTCGGATATAGACACTGTGCCCTGCACTCCCTCACAGACTGATTCAAAACTTCCTTTTGTCGAAAAGAATGACTCTCAGTTCTATAAATTAAAACTTAGGCCCAAACAGTCGAGCAATTTGATTGTTTAAGTCCTCTCCAAGGTGAAGCGGTTGAATTGTCTCTGACATGTATCCCTTGGACCTGAGTAGAGAGAATACCAGAGAAATGTTGAAACGACAGGCGTATTGTAAATCACTGCGTAGCTACTGTGTGAGGACATTATTATTTCTGTTTTTATTGAGTGTTTTAATAATTATTACGAGTGTGATTTTGCATATATATCATCCTATTTCTAGACATGTTTATAATGTTGCTGCTGAACATTCTTTTAGTGACCTACCGCCACATGAATTATCTTATAGACTTGCGCTGCGCAATAACACCTTCATTAGTATGTTACATCATTCCCATCAGACTAGTAATGCCACCAATTGTTGGGTGTGTGGCCGACTCCCTCCCTATCAGAATAACAAAGGAGTTCTGCCTTTCTTTCCACATCCGTTCACACACAATGGCTCCTGTGGAGCATGGTTTAGTTTACTAAATTCCATAGACCCAGACACAGCAGTTTATCAACAACATTGGATATGGGGAAATCTGAATCTAGTTTTATTCAAAGTCTGTCACCCTAATAAGGAGGGTCACCCCAGTAGAACAGGAACTGATTTAGAAAACGAAGTGTATAAATTAGGTAATTTTACGCCTAATCTTATGATTCTGAATGTCAAATCCGAAGTTGAACTAATTCTGCCCACTATGTCAGTATTTCCAGTTAAGGGTGAATTATGTGTAAGAAAAGTTGGTTCCATACATATGGGCCATAGCCAATGCGTTACTACAATAGAATATAGTGATCAAGGTAAATCTTCATTTAGAGCTTCTCGCCATTCTTACTTTATATGTGGTCAGACGGCATATATGCGTCTACCTCTAGATTGGGATGGTACCTGTTACATAGCATTCCTTTTGCCACCTGTCTTCCTAGCCCCCCCTGATTATTATCGAAATGTTCACTTAGTACACAAAAGAGAGCGAAGAGATCTCCCAGTTGTCGATTATACTGAAACGGCATGGGACAAGTATGTAGATTTCAATAAAGGTATCTTTCCCTATATAGGTACAATATCAAATAGTAAGCTGATACGCAGACTAACCAAGACTCTTGAAGCTGTAGTAAACGAGACTATAGCCGCCCTAGGCAATCTGACAGAGGAACAATCAGTGATGAGAATTGTTGTTCTCCAGAATCGTCTTGTCCTTGACGTCATCCTGGCCGATAGGGGCGGAGCTTGCAGGGTCATCGGATCCAGCTGCTGCATATTCATACCAGAAAATTCGCCATCTGTATATAAAGCTATAACACGCCTTCATAAGATTGTAAGCCAGATACACGAGAATCCAGGCACTTGGACGTGGTCCGGGTGGTTTTGGAGTGTGATATCAGCCTGGGGATGGAGAGTTCTATCCTTCCTAGGTATTGGCCTTCTTATGCTCTTCAGTTGTTGTTTATGCCTGCAATGAGGACCAGCGATTTGTGGTCTGTGTGCCACATCATGCATTCCATATCAAAGTTCTCGTTCAAAATGCCGGAAAAGGAAGGAAGAAGAAATGATGCTTCATGAGCAAATCGATGGAATGATGAAGATTGATATCTCTTGAAGGGCAAGTAGGGGACAAGGAGGGAATGTGGAAATGTGGATTTTCCTGATCAGTTATGTCCCCTATCTTGGACCCCAACGGTTCTATATGCATGTTACAAGTACATGTATGTTCCCTCCAGTTCCAGTTTCTAAGACGCAAACATATGTGTGTCTACCGTCGACATGTTCTCTGTCAGATCCGCCATCAATGGGCTGGATATTCGATTCCTAAGTATGAAAGACCACCGACTTTATATGGCTAAGTTATTCCATTTTTACCGTTCAGGCAAGTAGGCCCGATTCTTTCCTCAAAGCCTTTTCCTGCTCTCTGTCTCTGACAGTTTCAGCTTGAGCTCGCATCTGTATCCATGAACTTTGTCCTACTCCCTGTGCAGCTAACGGTGCCTGCCTCGGCCAGTTTTCGCCTGCCTGCCAAGAAGCTGTATTTTACCTTCGAATTATCTATTTTGCTCTTCAGCCGATGCATTCCTGTCTAGTGATTTAGGTAAACATTTCCTTTTGCTCACAAGCAAAGGACTCGGCCTTTCCGTCCTCCTACAAGTGATTCATAGCCCTGTTGCCATGGAAAGTTTTCTGCCCCTCGCATCTCATATAGACACTTAGACGCTTGTACACGCACACACAGTCAGTATAGAATAGATTCTGTCCGAGAGTCCTTCCTTGTGGATAACATAGTTCTCTAAACATAGGATGTTAGATATGATTTGGGATTAGGTTGACTTGACCCCCCAGACTTCTCGTCTCCACATGTAGAGCTAAATGTCAAGTCCCCTTCACCCCCTAGTTACACGTCAATCACACGTCATGCTGCTGCGCGCGCATCCATGTTAAGTATTATCTTATAGATCCACCTATGTAAGATAATCAGAGCCAATCATGTTTCTTTTTGCTCCTTATTACGCCTAGTTTCGATTACGTATTACCATGTCATCTCTCTTATCAATTGTTACGCCTTTTGCATTCGTTTCATTGTAATGTATGACCTATAAAAGTTACTTCTTGTCAATAAAGTATTGTACTTCACTTCCTGAACCCTCGTGGTGACGGAACCTGAAGGCCGCGACTCGAGTCGGCCATTTTGGAATAAAGCCCATTTAGAAAACCTCTTATACCACGGATTCTGCCTCTTGTTATTCTGAGCTATTTTACTTTATTTTAAGATTCCGTATGAAATTCAGTTTAGGTGAAAAGAATATTTACCTCAAAATAACCGCCAGCGATTCACAGACATATTAAGCAGCCTCTGTTTATCTTTAAGTGACATTCAGTTGCAGGGTGGAACTTGAGTACTAGTGCAGATTAGTTTCTCCTTTCCTTTGTGTATGTTTTCAGCCAGCAGCAGCTTCGTGAGTCACTCTGCAGCTTCACCTTGATTACGGTAAGTTTTCACGGTTGTCATGGATACAGCAGGAAGTAAAAGCACATGTGGTCGCAGGGATGTTTCTGCTATTTAGAAAACTATATCAACCGCAGATAACTTTACAGTAAATTGTGGTAACAGCACACGATGCACAGCACTTTCTGGAGAAGAGCCACCTAGGCAACTCATTCGCGTGCCACAAAACAGATACACCAAACAGAGGACTTTCTAAGAAACGATCTACAAGGAACCAGTTCAGCGAGAGTCCCAAACAGGTTAGAGGGCTTCGAGGAGTTTGATTCAAGGAAGCTTTGTCATTTTGTTTTTAACTCTCGTAAACTGGCAACATAATATTCGGTTTTACATGAAATTGTTTTAATTTATATTTTTGATTCGTTGTCTACCTTGCTATTCATAACTCTGTATGTATTGAGTACCTGTACCTTAATTATCAATTAGCAATATACCAGATGGCTGGACTCATTTAAATAGTTTAAAATTGTGTTTCTGAACACAGCGCCAGAGGCGTAGCTTAGTCAGTGAGAAGTGTGAATATCAAATTTCCCAACTAACAAATCAGTGGGCTGCAGGGCGGAGGGAGGGGGGCGGGGGGAACAGCCAAGTGTTAGAAATGGGACTCCGGGTTGGCTGAGGCATACACAAACTGACCAGGCATGAGCCACCACTCTAGTCAAGGTAAACTAGCTACACAATAAAATAATCTGTGCTCCCCCTCTGGTAGCTTGCACAGAGCAGTCAGGCTTCTCTACAAAGGCAATGTGTAAAGGATTTGTGCAACAAACACATACTCAATAACACAATGAATACACCACAAAAAAACTCCACACAGGTTCAGGAAAATAGACAATAATTATGTGTGCACAAATAGGCCAAAACTGCAAAAATCTAATCAGTGGAAGTTAAGATTTGAATTTTTAAAGATTAAATCTAAAATAGTGCTTAGAAGTCATTAGCAGTCAAAAGGGTGCTTGAGGCTGTGAGGGAGCAGTACAAATCCAAAGTTCAGGTCGACTGTGATTGATGGCAGGCCGGCTACAGGACCCAGACAGGTCCCGCTGAAGAAATAGCTCGGAAGGAGCTTTGTTCAACGTCAAGAGTCTACTGCGTCATCGTCAAGCTATGCATGGGGGTCCTGCGTCATTAACGAGCTCCATTAAAGTGAATGCAATGCATTGTTGTTGAGCTGAGCAGAGCATTGTCGTTAAGCAACGCAGGCTGTGTAATCGCTGTTGTCAGGCAGCCTCTTTATCGGTGTTGAAGGGTGATGTGGTGGAAATTCTTACACAGTCGATGCAATGCGTCTTTTTTTATGAAAACAGATGCAGAGCTCACTTCTGGGGCCCAAAGCTTGGAGTGGGCACCTCAGGCAAAGTTTGACTGACATAAGGCAGAACATAGTAGCACAAGCAGAATTGTAGGAAGTCTTGTGTGTCCCTGAGACTTCAGAAAAAGAGGAGGCAAGCCTTGGACATCGCTTGGAGGGAAGGCAGAGTCTTTCCAGCAGAGTCAGGGAGCAGCAGGCAGCAGGGCAACAGGCACAAAAGCACTCCTTCCAGAAAAGCATTCTGGTTGGGTCCTTTAAGCAGCACAGCAGTCCTTCTGACAGAGGTTCAGTTCAAGATCCAGAAGTGTCTGATTTTAGGGGGTCAAAGACCCAGTACTTGTACCCAAAAGTGCCTTTCATGTAGGATGTGACTCCAAAGGAACTCTCTGACGTGCACAAAAATCCCTTTCAACCCATTCCTGTCTGCCAGGCTACCAGTGGGGGTAAATCAGTGCTTTGTGTGTGGACAGGACACTACCTATTGAGAATGCAGATGAATGCATATGAGTGCTCAGATTGAATGCAGATGAGCTTCACCTTCCTGTGGTTTTGGCTGTCTAGAGGGAGTGCACAAAGTGTGGCTTCCACCCACACCAGACATGTATTGGAGACAGGCTGTCAGGCATGAAGGGCAGTAATTACTTTCTAAAAGTGACATTTCTAAAACAGTAATGTTAAATCCAACTTCACCAGTAAGGAAGATTTATCATTACCATTCCAAACACATGAAACATGAAAAAGTAACTCCTCTCTGATTAGGAATTACAGCTCAAAATTGTTTAAGGCATTCCTAATGCTGGGCAATGAGAGGGCTAGGCCTCACAATAGTGAACAATGAAATATGCTGTTTGTCACTACCAAGACATGCAAAGCATACAAGTACATGTCCTACCTTGTAATTAAATGGCACCCTGTCCTTAGGGTTACTGAGGGCCTCCCTTAGGGGAGTTTAAGAGTTGGCAAGGAGTTTTAAATGCCAAGTTGAAGTGGCAGTAAACTGCACACACAGGAACTGTGGAGGCAGGCTTAAGAAGGTTTGAAAGGCTACTTCTGTAGGTAGCACAATCATTGCTGCAGCCTATTAGTAGCATTTGAATTACAGGCCCTGGGTATATGGTATACCACTTTACAAGGCACTTAATAGTACAACAAATATGAGAATCAGGTATACACCAATGTCACCATGTTTAGGGCAGAAGGACATGCACTATAGCACTGGTTAGCCCTGGTTAGCAGTGGTAACGTGCTCAGAGTTCTAAGGCCAACAAAAAGAATCAGCAAAATGTGGAGGCAAAAGGTCAAGGGGAAGACCACCCTAAGGATGACAGATCTAACACCGTGGTTGAGGATGGATTGTTTCCATGAGGAACAGGGTCAGTACTGCTTTGCATTAGGTGAGCCTCTGCCTAGAGTGGCACAGTGGGTGAAAAATGATGTGTTGCACTGCTACTACGAGTGATTGATACTGGCTAGACCATTCGCAAGCACTCCTCCCATCACCTTTTGGGTATTTGATTGCCAATAATATGCCTGGAAACCTGATATTCGTGTCCCTACCCAACTAACTGCTGTCAATGTTTGTGAATTACAAATAGTAGAAGGTTTGCACCCATTCAAGGAGTACTTCTATCGGTGCAGAATTAGTACTTCATTGATAAACCAGTCACTACTTATATTAAGTTCTAAAAACTGAACAATTTGAAAGCTCTTACTTAAATGAGAACAACGAGAAAAACTGGCAAAGCAGTAGGCCCAACTCCCCCAGACCAAATCATCAAGTCAAGAATGCATTTGGGGGGAGTCCCACATGGCCCTAGTAGTTCTTCCTGGAAATGCTTGACTATCATCACATTCAACACAACAGCCTCAAGTCTCTGGATTGGGATCTCTTATTTTAAATGCATTTTCACAGCACACACTCTTTTCTGTCTCTGCTATGAGAAGCCTCGATGGTAGAGTTGGCAAATCTGTGCATGTAGGCAGGGCTGATGTGATAATAAAGAACAATTATTGGTAAATGCAATAGGTTTCACCTATGTGATTAATAAAAAGCTGCTTATTGTTGTAAGTTGTAGTTTGGTGACCAGTTGTGCAATATAAGTTACTGAAAGTCCGTTAAAGTGTTTATTTTTTTCAAATGTCTTTATTATTTTCAAAAGCATAGTCAGTATCCATATACAGGCTTTTATCAAACATGTACCACTGTAATTTGAATATCTTAGTGCAAATAGTTTCTATCATATATTACCGCTCCCAGACTTCAATATTTGGCCTCAATATATTAAATGACAACTTATCAACCCTCCCAACTCCTCCCCACCCCCTTTACCGGTTTCTTCTAGATCGATATCCTGAGTCTATGCCTAAGTTTTGTTTTGAGATGTACCTTCCTCCTGCTTCCTGACTATGAGTGTTAATCATTTCTTGGTGTTCCCCTTCCTGTGACTCATGCTGAGAGGGCGGGGTAGGCTCTCCTGTACCATCATCCCCTATGTCAGCAATAGCTCCAGGAGCTTATCATCTTTTCTAGGTTTCCTCATATGTTCCTCTTCAGTCAGTGCCCATTCCTTGAAGTCTTCCTTCCACTTGTCTAAATTTGGGCCCTGTGGGGTTAACCAGTGGATTGCTTTTCTCCTCTTAGCAATCTTAAGCTCCAGAATCAGGAATCGTCTGCTCGTTTTACGTTTGGGATTCCTAGGAATCAGACCCAGGAGACCGGTCCTTACCTCCAGGGCTATCTTCCAACCTGTCACTCTATTAAGTTGCTCCAGAATGTCAGCCCAGTAAGTTTGTATTATTTGGCTTTGCCATACCATATGTACAAAGTCGGCCTGTGCATGCTGACATCGGGGCCATCTCAGGTCTCTAGTTGCATTTATGGCATTTAGCCGCCTAGGTGAGAGGTATATCAACTCCGTTTAAGTGTTATGAATTGTTTATTGAGAAAGGCAATATAATGTGCTGTTACTGGTGGTACCATAAAGCGGGCAGATTGGGTAAAGGGTTGAGGACAAAGAGAAAAAAAAGCATGCACCTGACAAGTTTACTTGAAAACCGTGCAGCTATGGGAAGAGTAGGGAAAGGGCGGTGGAAAAACCAAAGATGCACAGCACTTATGCTGTGCTTCTTTGGTTTTTCCACCGCCCTTAAAGCCAGGGCAAATAATCAGGAAGGTACCATTTGGGTTTATAATAGAACAGCTGGTTACACTGGAAGTGAGATCTACTGGGCCAAGTACCTCAGGAGTCGGCGTCCACGCAAACTTCCTTGTACCACTCCCTGGAGGCGCTATGAGGCAGCTACACATTGTACAGTTCCATTTAGTAAGACGAAACAAATTAGTTCCCAATATCTTTGAGAATCTGTGTTTTTTAAAGATGACACTTCCTTCACTAAACTAGCCCCTGCATGGCATACAGTAGGAAGCATCTAATAATGGTGCTTTGCTTGTAATGTTGGCGGGAGAATTGTTGGCCTGAATATCGCCATGTGCAAGTGATCACTCCTCTCGAAAGGGATATGACACTTGACAAATCAGCACATTGTATCCTTAGCGTTATTTCTGCAAAAGAAATGATAATCGGTGTAAGATATGAGTAGCTGAGAGGATACTACTGTAATTCTAATCGCGGCCAGCAGATGGCAACAAGGACTGCTCGAAGCATATACGTACATACACGTGCAAACATTATCCCTCAAAAGAGCAAAATACTACAACCTTTTTGCTCACTTGTAATCAACCTTTTGAGTGTCTTTACTTTTCACAGAACACTACTACACATGAAAGGGAGAACATGAATGAGATGGGCAATTCACGGGGAACATGTAAACACTATTAACTACGGGCCAGATGTACAACGGTTTTTAGGTCTCGCCTGAGCCAGCGCTTTAGCGCTGCTCTGGCGAGAGCTATAGAAAGCGAGATTTGGAAGTGCAAACAGGCCACCAACTACAGTGCATGTGCGCCGGGCGCGCGCACCATTTGTCTGCCTGCTGATCACTTTCGCGGCGGCTTTGATGTTCTCAGTGAGCCGCGCGGCCACTGAGAACATCAAAACTGCCGCGAAAGTGATCACCATTTGCCACCCCCTCCCTTATCCCACTTCCTGCTTGTGCTTCTGAGAGTTGAAGAAACTGCAGTAAGTGGAAGCTACAGAGAGTATTCAGGCACTGAGATCCGGGTTATTTATGTTTTCGCTGCTGCCTTCATGACTCCTGAGAGAGGGGGTTGAGAGGACAGTGCATAGTGCAAGGGGTAGTAGAGGCAAGCCATGGATCACAGACGTTGCCACTGGTTAACAGTCGTCAAAGTCAAGCGTTTTCAGCTGAATGAGTGTTTTAGTCTTACCAGTAAGTTTCATTACTTTAAGCATGTCTTCCTCTGTCCTGTCCTCCGTCTAGTTTCAGCCTTGGAAGCTGGGTGTCTCTGGGAATGGTTAAGTTCATTCTGGCTTTAAAAATTTGGCTGGACTGTGCCCAGGGTCCAACTTGGTGGTGATGTGATTATCACGCCGGACGTCGAATGCCTTTTGTTTATAGCCTCCCTCCTCCACTCCCCAGGGTGTGAGCTTCCCAGCGTGTGGTGTCTTTGCACTGGCATGTGAAGTTGCCTCCCTCTGAAGAGTGCCTAGATGACGTCAGCCTCACGAGGGAGGGTACAGAGAAGACTACAAAGGGCACCTTCACTTATGGTGCTGGTATGGCATTTTCTAATATTTAACCACGTGTGAGGAAGGGTACAGCTGTCTTTGTTTAATGGAACACCCAATGTAAATATTACCTTGGACTTACGGTCCCGAGAAGAACCTGCACACACTAATATTGGTGTTATCTAGGACTGGTGCTATGAAATGGATCGTCTTACTCCACAAAGTTCACCAGTGGCCTCTGAAAATAACAGCGCACAGGCCCAGAAGGCCGCAGAAAGGTTGCATCTTCACCCTGGGCCTCCTCGGTGTGGAGTGTCATAGTTCACAGCTCCTTACTATTCTGTGTGGAAGTTGCATGTGCTGGTTAATAGTTTCGTCTGAAGCTGAGTTTTCATATTTTATCCAATAAACGGTCCGCACATGCAAGTACATTCAGGTGGCCCTAGATTAGTGCTCACTAGAACAGGCTGCTATTTTTTCATAGTTTTTTTTTCTTTGTAAGTACTTAAAAAGCGTTCCCTTATGCCAGGTAAACTTTCATATTTTCAGGAAAAAGCCAAAATGAAAATTTCGCAGATGCTAAAACGTAGGCTTGCCTCAAGGAGTAAAAGAATACGCATGATGGCTGAGTCACTGGGGACAATAGCAAACTGAGTTCTGCAACTTATAGTGGGATGCTTTTGCCATGCCTTCCATGCCTCCCAGCATCCAAGGAAATTAATTCTCCTGCAGTCCATGTCTACCTCTACACCTCTCTCTCTACACACCTCTCTCTCTCTCTCTACACACCTGTCTCTCTCTCTACACACCTGTCTCTCTCTCTCTCTCTCTCTCTCTCTCTCTCTCTATACACCTCTCTCTCTCTCTACACACCTCTCTCTCTCTCTCTCTCTCTCTCTCTCTACACACCTCTCTCTCTCTCTCTACACACCTCTCTCTCTCTCTCTCTCTCCCTCTCTCTCTCTCTCTCTCTCTCTACACACCCCTCTCTCTCTCTCTACACACCCCTCTCTCTCTACACACCCCTCTCTCTCTACACCCCCCTCTCTCTCTACACCCCTCTCTCTCTCTACGCCCCTCTCTCTCTCTACACCCCTCTCTCTCTACACCTCTCTCTCTCTCTACACCTCTCTCTCTCCACACCTCTCTCCACACCCCTCTCTCTCTCTCTCTCTCTCCACACCTCTCTCCACACCCCTCTCTCTCTCTCTCTCTCCACCTCTCTCTCTCTCTCTCTCTACACACCCCTCTCTCTCTACACACCTCTCTCTCTCTCCCTCTACACACCCCTCTCTCGCTCTACACACCCCTCTCTCTCTACACCCCTCTCTCTCCACCCCTCTCTCTCTCTACACCTCTCTCTCTCTCCACACCTCTCTCCACACCTCTCTCTCTCCACACCTCTCTCTCTCTCTCTCCACACCTCTCTCTCTCTCTCTCCACACCTCTCTCTCTCTCTCCACACCCCTCTCTCTCTCTCTCTCTCTCTCCACACCCCTCTCTCTCTCTCTCTCCACACCCCTCTCTCTCTCTCTTCACACCCCTCTCTCTCTCTCTCCACACCTCTCTCTCTCTCCACACCTCTCTCTCTCTCTCTCTCTTTCCACCTCTCTCTCTCTCTCCACACCTCTCTCTGTCTACCTCTAAGTGGCAGCCGGAGCCTGATCGCACTGCTTGTCCTTTACAAATAAATAAAAAGGATTAGCATAGACAATAGGTCTCGCCTTTGGTGCCTTATAAGTGTTTAACCATGCAACAGTTAATGTTGTTGCACAAAGGATATTGTGCTGCCTATCTAAATACTTATAAGGTCCCAAAAGCGAGACCTATTGGCTATGCCAATGCTTGTTGGATGTGCAAACGGGTTTGCAAACCCGTTTGCGCATTCAAAAACCAATAGGGGTATGTACCATTCCAAAATAGCGAGTCGCAATTTAGTTGCAACTCGCTATTTTGGAATTGCGAATCGCTATTAGGAAGAGGTGCTCCCTTCCTAATAGCGAGCGCAACCCCATGTACAAATGTTTTGCGACCGCAATTGGGGTTGCAAAACACTCACAAATTACCATCCTCTTCAAGAGGGTGGTAATGGAGTTGCAAAAGGGAAGGGGTCCAGAGGGGACCCCTTACCCTTTGCAAATGCAGGAGAAAATATTTTTTAAGGGCAGACGGTGGTCCCAGGGATCACGGCCTGCGCTTAAAAAATGAAACAAAAGCGTTTAATTTTTTATTTTTTTTAAATTCATGCCGTTTTCCTTTAAGGAAAATGGGCAGCATTTTAAACATAAAAGCTGCTTTATTACAAAGCAGTCCCAGACATGGTGTTCTCCTGAGCCCAGCAGGCCACCATCCCTGGGAGTCTGGCATTCCCAATGGGCTCGCAAATTGCGAGAGGCTCATTAATATTAATGAGTGTCGCAATTTGTGACCCCATTGGGAATCGCAAACCAGTGTATTAACACTGTTGTACATTTCATTTAGCACCTCGCAATTTGCATTGAGTCACAAATTGCGAGGCGCTAAATGAAAGGGTCATACACCTGGCCCTACGAGCAGATAGGGGCTACTCCGAATTGTGCCAGTTAAAAACCTGGTGTTATTTCTGTACTAATTATGATACATCTCTGCTGCCTCAGTCAGATGCTGTCGTCTGAGCTGCAGGAAAACATTTCTAAACAGAGGCATAGCGATACAGCGCTGCGTGGATAAAGGTCAGAGGTCAAGTCGATACGGGAGAGTGGGAGGACGGTCTGTGCTGAAACTAAACATCCATGCAACATTTTTTATCATTATCACATTTTGTACCAAATGACTCATTGTAGCTTTTCTGTGGGAGAGGGTGTTCCAGGTGTGTTTTTTCAACCTATTCTAAGTTATGATTGCTCCTGCATTACAAGAGTTTGAGAAAGAGAAATAGATCTTAAGCTGCAAGGTGTGACCCAGGAGGAGGCTATAAGACCATGGGGTGGAGAGAGACGGCCTGCAGATGAACTCGTAAGGAGTGCGCATTAGGGGATACAAACAAGCAAGACGAAGAGGATGTGTAGAGTATGCCACAGAATGAAACCATTTAGTAAATTGGTATCTGGTATATTCTCTTAACTAATGTTATTTCTATTCACAGCTTCCTGATAATTTGGTTGTCAATTTAGTATGCCTTTTTCTTGTGTTCCTTCTCCCTTTCTCATCCCTCCCCTCCTTTCCCTTATTGGTACTGCCCTTCTGTTGGCCGTGAGGCTGCCTTAGAATGTTGAGAGAAGAGACTTTGCGGGGCGAGCGAGATATCGCAGTGCTTGTCTTACCTGAAGCTGTATGTTGATGGAACTGTGGAGGCCATAAATAAATACTGTTATTTACCTGCATCTGGAGAAACCTTCTTCATACCACTGGTGATAATTGGTGTACGGAAGGGAGCAATACAGACCTCCTTCTCATTTGGCTGCATCCCCCACTCCAGCTTTGTACTCTTTTCATCCATTCACCTTGTGGCCCACAAGGTTAAGGTACTCTCTCTCTTTTTACACCACTTGGGGATTCTCACATACTCAGTCCGCCTGAGTTCTTCAATTTGTTGCTGAAATCTCCTGTATTGTAACTGGTCAAGAGGATGACCACTCTCTGCAACTGCCCCGCAGGCTTTGACGAGACAATTTCCCACAGGCTTCCCCTCTACCTCTTTGGTTGACTTCCCGGGGAGGACTCTTCGTTTTTCATACAAGTACAGGGAGCTCCCTGGGCTTGGTCGGAGCTCCACCTTGGGCACTCCTTTTGTTTTCCTCACCAAAGCCATTGCACTCCGCACACCCCAGTACGGTTGTCCTGCATTCAATCTGCGTTGGCCTTCCTCTTTCGGGGGCTAGGTGCTCTTAATCGACTTCCCCTGGTCAGTAGGTGGTGCCTTCATCCCTCGTCATCTGGGTTGGACAATCTGAGGCGTTCCAAATAGCTTGCTCTCCTCTCAGGCGTAGCCTTTATTCCTCGTCATTGGTGTCGGACGAGCTGAGGCATTCCACATAGCCTGCCGCCGCGGCCACCCAGCCTGCTCGGAGCCCTCTCCTCAAGTGGCGCAAGGAATCTGCTCTCCTCTTGCTTTTCAGTGCATGGGGACGACATAGTGCGCTCGCCTCTACATGTGTAGCAAATGTCTACAGTGACACGCACACTATCTAAACCCTTCACTCCTTTTGTGGGATCTTGGCATTGCCATTTTAACATGGTAACACGCACACCTGTACGCATGTCACAATTGTCCTCAGTGATGCTCACACTTTCAGTACACCTTTATTCTTTGATATGGATCCTGGCATTACAATTTTAACACGGTGAAACGCACACCTTTACGCGTGTCACAACTGGCTTCAGGTACTCTCTCACTTCAACCCTGTCATCCTGGTCCCGAGCCTGCAATTTTTGTACGGTGATATGCACACCATTATGTGTATCACGAGTACTTGCAGTGATACGCACACTTCAGCTCTGTCATTTTGGCCCCTGTGTGGCAAATGTTACTGGTGATACCCCTCTTCTTCGCGCGTCGCAAGTACTTTCAGTGATATGCACAATTTGAGTACTATTCTCTTATCTATATTTACCACTTTCTATATTTTTCCTCCCTTTTTTTCCCCTTCTTCTGCTTGCCTTTATTTCCTACTATCAACATGGCTGCTAGTATGGCTCAACCGCCACGGTTCCTGAATGAATTTGGGGAGCCTAACAACCCCTGGAAGGAGTGGGTGCAAATCTTTGAATCCTATTTAACAGCAATTGGGGGGTGGGGAGAAATGTATCCCTGTAAGGAAACAACATATTTTGCTATACAACCTTGGACCCATGGCAGGAAGATCTTGAACACAATGAAACAATAACTTCCGAGGCAATGATCATATATATAACATTTCTTAGTTTTATGTGTCAAAACAATGTAACAACAAAGTAGTTAAGAAATACAAAATTATTTTTATTTTTCACATCTCAAATATCACAAAGTGTAAAAACCATATTGTTCAATGCAAACATACAATAATTTGGTCATTTGTTACAGAAATCTCATTAAAAATTTTTTTTGTAAAAATAAAAAAGAAGGGGACAATCCTGTGGCAAAATCTTAATCTTCGACGCGCGTTTCGGTGTAAAGTACGCCTTCGTCAGGAAAAGCCACAAATCTTTATATCTTATGGCCAAGAATGAAGAATGTGGCGTCAGAAAGAAAAGTTTAGCCATACACATTAGAACTTTAGTAGAAAATTTTTCTTTTTATATTCACAATGGAAGAGTTTATAAGAAGTGGACACAAACTCACATTACATATTATACAAAATAACAATGTTTGTACATATTTCAAAAAGTGTCCCAGTGAAAAATTAACCTAAAGAAAATAGAGTGACATAAAGTGCAACATACAAAAGGTTTCAATATTTAATTACAAAGGCAATCATAAAAAATTAATAAATACAATTATCAACACTTAATCCTTATAAGTGTCAAAGAATGATTTGCCTTTCTCGTCAACGGCGTTTCGACCCTATGACAAATAGAGGGTCTCGTCAGGACAATCTAATATAGGGACACCTAAAAGAAAATAATAATAAAGAAAAAATCTTGTCAGGATAAAATGCTCCTTTTTTCAGAGATCTGCAATCAATTCCCTGAGGTATTCACGCCTAAATTAGGCCTTCTAAAACACCACCAGCACAGGATAAAACTGCTAAAACGAGAGTTAGCCAGATTACAAAACCTAGGCATCATCCAACCCATTGAGTGCTCTGAATGGGTTGTCAAGAAGAGATTAGGCTGTTCCTTATAGGTCGGAAATTAAAGAGTCACAAGAGACAAGGATCCCATGATTCCACAATACTGGCCCCACACCCGCACTTCACCATACGGCATTTGGATAAAAAGATCTCCGCCAAAGAGCCCCTAATTTTAGGGAGCCCATCGGGTATTGCACCGCCGACCCGACGAGGAGCAGCCCAGATGATGAAGCATGACACCTGCAAAGGTGTGTGAGGGCATTATTATCCAAAATTTTGGATTCCCAATATTTTTACATAATATTGGAATCATGGGATCCTTGTCTCTTGTGACTCTTTAATTTCCAACCTATAAGGAACAGCCTAATCTCTTCTTGACAAACGTTTGTGCGGGCATTCTTTTGTGCTGGACCTCCTGCTCTTGATTGAGCAGCAAAAGCCCCTTTTGTCCCCCTCTCTATTGTTTTCAGTTCTCTGAATGGGTTGCCCTTGTTGTTTTGCCAAGAAAGCTCAGGGAGAAGATATTAGACTTTGGATTGATCTTAGAGATCTAATGATAATATCCTCATTGAGAGACACCCATTGCCTCGTATCCCCAAAATCCTGAGCACCATGGGGGAGGCTTGTGTTTCAGTGTACTGGACCTTTTGATGGCATACCACCAAGTGGAATTACACCCTGATTCCAGGGAGCTTACCGCCTTCACTACTACCCTGGGATCATTCATGTTCCCAAAATGCCTTTCGGGTTAGCATCAGCAGCTGCCGTATTTCAAAAGATTATGCAGCACATTTTGGATGGCATACCCAAGTCTTATGCTTCCAGGATGATGTTTTAATATAAGGTGCCACCTCCGAGGAGCATGGTGACTCACTAAAACAGGTTCTCTCTAAATTCAAAGAGGCAGGTTTGACACTCAAAGATGAAAAATGCCAATTTGGGTGGGAGCAGTGGATTATCTTGGGCACACCATAGATAAAGATGAGCCTGCTTGACGCGGTAGAGAAGCTCCTGCGCCTACCTCTAAACAAGAACTCCTATCATTCTTAGGCCCTGCAGAGTACATGGCAAAGTATATCAAGAACTTTGCCAACTTAACTAACAACCTCAGAGACCTTACAAAAACCACACACCATACAATTAGCAAGATGACCACCAATTGTCTTTTGAGAAAGTCAAGTGTACCATTCTCTCCTCGCCTTATTTATGCAATTTCGATCCATGCAGAAAAATTATCCTCACTACGGACACAAGCAACAAGGATCTTGGTGAGATTTTGTCTCAAGTCATCGGTGGTAAAGAACACATCAAGGCCTTTGCCTCACGCACCCGTAGCAACTCTAAAAACAATTACTCTGTGATGGAGATAGAGGCACTTTCATGCTTGTGGGAGATCAAGCACTTTGAGTACTATCTATGGGGGATCAAATTCACTGGGCGTACCGACCACAAGCCCCTCGTTTTTGTGTTCAATCCTAAGGGTACGCTCAATACCCAGGGTAGCCAGATGGGTCTTGGGGTTAAAAGGTTTCTTTTTAAACTAGAGTATGTCGCAGGTAATCTAAATTCTGCTGCAGACTTCCTTTCCAGAGCACCCTTAGATATTGAGGAACATTACGAAACCACTGAATATCCCATTTTAGAAATCCACTAGTGTACCATTAGCTCTACAGAATGGTCTGAAAGCCTGAGCCAAGATATTATCCTGACCCAACTCAAAAAATACACTTTACAAGGTTGGCAAAATCAACCTACACCAGAACCGCATTTGAAGGAACAACAAAATAATACCTCCCACAGGGTTGAGAATAAATTCATCGATTTTGTTCATGAGGGTCACGTAGGAAGAAGTTTAATCAAATCCAGACTCAGGGAACATTATTGATTTCCAAACATGGATTCCTTAATGGAAGCCAAAGTGAAGAACTGCTATGTGTGCGCCAATAGCGACAGATCAAATCTAACCCAAAAAGCTCCTTTATCCCCTGTTTCTGTTCCTGACAAACCATGGGATAAGCTAGCCTTAGACATTATTTGACCAATCAACAAAAAGGGTGTCACAAAATGGTCTGCTTTTGTACTAACCGATTATCTCTCTCATTGGGTGGTCATTAGGATGGTGATCCGAACCACTACTGAGATACTTATTAATTTACTGCGGGACACGTTCACCTCAGAAGGCATTCCTTCAAGCATTGTTACCGACAACGGTGTGCAGTTCATTCCACAGCTATGACAAACTTCTTATTTAACTTAGCCATTACACATCTCAAAACTGCCCTTTACTGTCCTCATGCCATTGGACTGGTTAAAAGAGTCAACAGGATGATTAAAGAGAACATTCCACTTGCTTGCATCACCCACATATTAGTGAAACGGGTTCTACAAGACATTTTGTGGACATACCATACTACTCCCAATCAAGTCACGGGTATCTCCCCATTCTCATCCCTCAAAGAGAGAAAACCCAGCACCAAATTCTTTCCTAACTGGATTGGTGGGGCTGGGGGGGGGGGGGGGGGGGGGGAATTAGTGGACCAAGATGCCAGAGCGGCAAGAACCAAGGTTACTGCACATCAAGCCAAGAACAAACGTTACTATGATTGCAAACCAGGGGCCAAACCTCCGAAGTGGACAGTAGGAGACTGGATATGCATGAAAAGACCCACACACAGGGGGAAAATGAAACGAAGTTCTATGATCCCAAGAAAATCATAAAAATCAAACAATAGAATGGTCAAAACTGAAGTAAGGATAGACTAGTGAGAGCTCCTGCTCCGGACGATGACCCATCTGGAAGCTCCTCCTCTACGAGTCTTCCACGAGCTTGTCCGCTCTACCGCCAAGGGACAACAAAGAGACTAAGTGTAACACCTAAATGGCACAAAGACTTTGTTATGAAACAAACCTAGTACATTTACTTCCTCAATTTTATGGGCGGAAGATGTGTTATATTCTCTTATCTAATGTTATTTTTATTCACTGCTTCCTAATAGGTTGGTTGTCAATTTAGTATGCCTTTTCCTTGTGTTCCTTCTCCCTTTCTCATCCCCCCCCTCCTCTCCCTCATTGCTATTTCCCTTCTGTTGGCTGCGAGGCTGCAGTAGAATGTTGAGAGACGAGACTCTGAGGAGCGAGAGAGATGACGCGGAGGTTGTCATACCTGAAGCTGTAAGTTGATGGAACTGTGGAGGCCATAAATAAATACTGTTACTTACCTGCATCTGGAGACTCCTTCTTCATAACAGTATCACGTTGTAAAAAGGCAAAGGTATTCTTGGTAATAGCTCACACACAAACACCCACACAACAATCACACTTCAATCACCGGCACAGAGACATACACACAAGCACACGTTTTCAAATATCATCACAAACACGCATTCATGCACTTACTTACTGTCACTCACATTTTCAAATACAAACATAAACACATGCACACACAATGGAAAAATTATACAACCACTGGCACACACTGACACACACACAGAAATAAGTACACTTATACGAAAACTGTCACACACCGAACACATAGGCACACACCGAAATAAGTACACTTATACAAACACCTGCACACACTGAAAACACAGAAATCAATGCACTTAATCAAGAACCATCACACACCGAATACACAGAGACACACAGAAATAATGACATTTATATGAACACTGGCACACACATAAACACACACGCATAGGCACACACACAGATTCTTTGAGTGGCAAACAAATTTTAAAAGCAGGAATACTGCAAGCATTCGAGTTGACGCACAATACATCCCTTATCCCCTACTGTGGGCAAGGGGGCATTTTTGGAATGGAGGGCACATGAAGTGAGCTACAAGGTGCTTGAAGCACTTATTTGGGATTCTGAAAGTGGCTATTCACTTTTAAAATGTGGAATGGCATATTACAATAGTGATGCAAGGGAAACAAGTCAGCAGGCAAGCAGTTAAATAATACCGAACAGCATATTACAAGATCGATGTGAATGAAACAAGTCAGCAGTCAAGCAGGAATAGTTATGAGCAATAAAGGAAAGTCCTCACAGATTTATGGGTGATTATGCCCTCATTTTAACACAAGAATATATTCTATAGAGTGAAATATAGTACATTGTAATACATCTGTATAACATGGAAGGAGATAAGAACATATATCATTGCCTGAGTTGTCACGTATGCATGAATTCCACAACACTGCATATGAACTTATAATGTCATCAAGGAAAAGGTGGCACTCAAGCGTACATGCACATAACTACTTCAGTATGCTGATTATCGTGACCAGAGTAGCGTCTTTGTTCAACAAGTATAGCACAAGTGATGTGTGAAGCCCTGGTTGAGGCATTCAAGGAAGCTAGAGTGAGCATTGGCTGTTGGTGTGCGGAATTCTGTGAAAGGCATGCACACAGGAAGAGCCGACGCTTGGCTCAGAGTCGCCTGAATTCTACAACACTGCATACAAGCATAAACATTAAAAACGTTTAATGAAACTGCAGTACGCTCATTATTGTGGCCAGAGTAACTTCTTTGTTTAACAAGCACAGCACAGGCAAAAGCTTAAAAAAAGGCACCACAAAGCGTATGAAAACAGTATTTGGGCTATGGGAGACTGATATGAGAAACACACAGAGTAACATTAGAAAATAGTATGCTAAAGCCAGTAGAAATGGAGGAAAAGTAAGTGGGAAGCACAGGAATCAATGAAAAGCAAGGGTGGGATGTAAGCCTCTTTTAATATTATATTAAATACAATAGATTTCACAAGCACAGCGTAACAGCCGTGCAGGCGATACCTAAAAAGGAAACTCTATGCGATAAAATGTTTGCCTAGTGTCACACAATATGGACAAGCTATCCATACAGCAGTATTGATTCCATATTATCTGTGTTTACATTTTGGAAATTCAGCTACCAGGTGTATATCTGTGTCGTTTTCTCTCTCACCTGTTTTACAGCAAAGGTCACTATTTTGTGTTTTATTCTTGGCACATGACTAGAAAAATGAACACACATTGCATACCCGACTCAGGACCCCTAGACCCAACTACCAAGCACTGGTGTAACGAAATGTGAGGGGGCCCCCCTGCAAAGTACATGGAGGGGGCCCCCACGCTCCTGACCCTGTCAGGAGCTCTTAGGCCAGAGACCCACCGCTCATGCACAGTGCCGGATGGGCCTCTTTGGGGCTCGGGCTGCCCCCTGCACCACTGGAGCTGCGGGTGCTGTTGTTACACCACTGCTGCCAAGCCAATAATTCATTTATTTGGGGAATGTCACTCCTCATACACTCCTCTCTGAATTAAGATACACCCTTCCACAGTAAAACTATCACCATTAAACAGTCCTAATAGGCCTGCACATGTCATTTTGAGGAGATTTGTGATCTTAATGTGAACTTGAAATTTGTGGAGATATGCATATCTTTGTAAAGCAAATGATCAGAAACCCTCTCTGGAGATTCGAAAAAAATAGGTAAGATTTCCTCAGCAAATAAAAGTCCTATTTGAAGTGTATAATTTTAGAATTGCTGAAGTGGTGTTCTAGAAATAAAACAAAATTGTAAAACCATGCTTCAAAAGAAGGAAACTGGCTAAGGGGAAGGTCTGGGGGAGAATTAATGGTGTGTGGCATCAGAAGTGGGCTTCAGGGTCGGACTGGGACAGAAAGCAGGCCCGGGCACCAAAATAAAAACCATAGCCCACATTTGCAAATCAGGGCAGTGTTGAACTTGTAAAGAGACTCTGTATGGGTAGTAAACAATATATGGCAGATTGCATGCCATTGTGCTCTATCTAGGTTTGTAGTAATATCAAGGAAATCAATAGTAAAAAACATCCTGCCACACCATGAAACAGGCACACAAACAGCCAAAACAACCCCACAACTGACCTGTCGTACCAGCTCTTCTGGCAAAGGTTAGTCCGACCCAGCCTGGTTTTAAGACTACAATGACAGCTCCTTTCTGGTAAACATTTTCAGAATTGATAATGGGTGATCCCTTGAGTACGCGGTTAGCCTGGAATATATACAGAACAATTTTGACTTCAACTATTCCTGCCCTACTTCCCAAAGTAAGCACAAAAAATATACATATCAATATTTAAATGCTCTACAGAGGTAAGCAGATCCCCGTAGAGCTGTGGATACCCTTATCCGTGCCCTAAATTTCCATTGGGCTTACACGCTGCATCACATGCTGGAAAATATATTGGGAAGTCTATATTCTGTTTTGTATAGCTTCTCAGATTTAACAGGTCTATGATCTGAATTGCAGAGGGTACTCCTTCTCTTATGTCAGTGAAGCCACAGACATACCAGGTAGTTTCATGCTTTTATCTCAATTCTTGAAATCACCAGAAGCAACTTAGGAATATCAAAGAGGAGAAAGCTAGTATTCCACACCAAAAGTACACTCAGCTGGCCTACCATCTCTACTTAACTCTCAAAGATAGCTTAGTCAAGCAGTGAGGGCTTAGCTCATTGGAGGTGGTGTGACGGCCGAGACTAGATATGAGAAAACACAGTTGTTACAGTTATAAAAATGATGACATGTCTCATGTTATTTTGTAAAAATACATCATAAAAATTCAATACAACACCAAAACATTACACATGAGCACAATGAGCAGCAATTGCCACCAAGGTTGCACTCAAAGTATAGGGTTTGCGATCACTAGCTTTTCTCTTTCCTGTTCGTAATGTTATTAATGGACAGTGAGACCAGTGATCATCCCACCTATAACTGCATGCCCTACTGTGCTGTTCGTGATCACTAGTTGATTGTGATCTTTTATGGAGTTTAAAATGACACAGAAGGCAACCTGTGAGGATTCCAAGAGGACTTTCACATGTTAAATTAAAGTTCCTGTGTGTGTGTGGCTAGAAGAGAAACCTGCTTTGTTCTCTCAATTTTGAGTTTGGGTCCCACAGTTCCTTTAATACTGGATGTCTTGCAACCAACATATGCTAGTTTTACTGGATTAACGGTTCAACTTCCAAAATGGGTACATCTTGGTGCTAAAAAAGGCAAACAGGAGTTTGACCCACAGGGCAAAATATATGTGATCCTATGGACAGAAAGGGCATACACAGGAGCAACAACAAAAGACCTTCTTTCAACTTTGAGATTTGGCTAGTAAGTAAACAAGCTGGATGCTGGACCTCTGCACAGCAGGTCAGAGGACAGGCCTGAGAGACAGGCCATGGAGGGTGCTTGAGGACCTGTGCTTAGAACCACCAGATGTAAAGCTGTAGGAAAGGGAAAGGGGATCTCAAATTGTAGATTGATCAAATATAGACCAATGGCAGGAGAGTGCTTTTCAAGCTGAAAACACTTTGCTTTCCTATATTTGTAGAAAGATCTTAGGCAGCCTTAAATGGAACTAGTGAGTGTGAAGGGAGCTTCTGGGAGTTTTCGGTCAGTGTCAAGCTGAGTAAGAGTCTTGAGGAAACAGCCAGCGCACACCTTCATATTTATGAAGCACAGCTGCTCTGTATCGATGTAGCTCTTCATACTGCTGGAGCGGGCCTGAAAATATATATTCAAAGTCCTCTCTTCTATCCAAGCAGATACCAAGGTTTTTTTAAAAAAATAATTCACATATCCAATCAGTCAGCTTAAAGTAGATTTTTCCTTCTGAGATAAAAAAACAGGATGCCTGTCTTCAGGAACATAATAGATAGCCTCTTTCTTATGTTGCACTGTTGCACTAGACATAACATAAGTACCCCACTGCAGTGCAGAAAATAGACCTTCCATTATGTTTTCTGGCAAATATAGTGTTTGGTCATGTTGTGTTGGAGTGTGGCATGTGCTTGCTTGTGTGCGAAGTCTATGCACTGTCCAGCATCAGACCAAGCCACTTCCTAACTTGGTCCCTGTGATTTTGATCTCCTCACTGTTGTTTTGATTGTTATGCTGTCATTTTGATTATGTGCTTCGGTTGCTGTCTTTGATAATTTTTTAATTCCTGTGGAATTTACTCACTTAAGTGTTTGGTGGTGAATAGCGGATTCATGATTTGCGATTTACTTTTCTGAATCATTTTTCTTTATTGTTGCTATTACAGTTCATATTTAGGTATTGGGAAGTGTAAAATGAGCTGTTCACTTGTCCATCCTTATTTGGATTTGATTTACCGTACCCTATTGTTTTCTGCTTTTACCACTCCTCAATGGGCTAGTCAGATCAGCTGAAAAACTGTGTGGGCTTGCTGTGCCAGGAAGGCACCTTGAGTTTGCCATTTTCAGATCTCCTATTTGCAATTCTAGTTTTCCTCTCCTGCCACAAATTTTCAGGCAGTTGGCCTGCACAGAAAGATGTCTCTTGCATGAATGCGTGGAAGCGCTGACATGCCTAAACCTCTCTGTAGGTGTCCACACTACACCAGGATGCCTCCAGCTGCAAGCAATGCTATCTAAATTGCCCTTAGGAACTACACTAGAAAATATTCTAACATCAGCATGCCATTTTTAACAGCATTCTATATGAAACATCCTTCAAATTCTTTCCATCAGAATGGAAACATACAGCATAGTACTGAATTGGTCTAAGTATTTCCTGAAGTCTAGATCACAGTTTGTGAAAATAGACATCAGATTGAATCCCCATCCTCTGTTATATAGCATACCTCAAGGACCTATTCCCTACTACCTTCTGTGTACATTTTACATGGAGCACCTTAGATAATTGCAATACACAGAAAGGATAACAATCCACCAACTTACAGTCTAATTTTAGAAATGAAATCCATGCATCAAAAATCACCACACTTTAAATATTTTTTTCTAAATCTCTCAAATGGATAAATGATTTCTCCTCAACCGCAACTCTAGCAAAATGTAATTCCTCTTCCTCCACCCAAGCTCCACAACTCTCTGAGCTTGGGAATACCCTTACCTTAGCCAACTAACAAAACAGTCACCATTAAGGTCCACCTGCTCAAAAATATTATATTCTCAATTACTAACATGGATGCAGGTATGACACTATATTAAGAAAAACAAAATCGTTATACTCAAATATCAGCCACTGAACATAGATAAACTAAAAATAATGACTCAAACAAAACAAAAAGAAAGAAATAACAAACATAATAAAAAAAATTAAAAACTAAGCAAAACAACAACAATCATAAGAACCAAAATACAGAGCACTGTAAAATTGACCTACTCAAATTAAACATGAAGCAGTTAGGAAATAGAAACACTTTTCCAATTAAAAAATGGTTCCTGAAAAACAATTACAACAGAAGGCATCACTCTACCAGACTGCAATTCTACAAAAGAACATTTTAACACTTTGACCACAAATAATTGCTAACCAAAATAATAAAAGGTAAAAGCTACTTTAAAAAAATACTTTTTACATATTTATTCCTCCACCATACAAGGGTCTCTACTATATTAGGGAAAAAATGTGAAAACAAAAAACACGGACACCGAAACAGCTGAAATACTTAAAAGACCAGTGAGAAAGTAAATATTGTAACTGAATCAGGAAACTAATATTTTTTGTAAAAAATAATGGTTAAACATAAGTAAGAAATGTAAACTAAAACTAACAAACTTTTAACTACAAATTAGGGTCAGAAGAAACAAAAACAGTTTTCCTGCGCCAGCCAGCAATACCCTTGCGCCACCAAGGGCGCGTCGTATTCACAATACAGCGCACCATGGCCCAAGAATGGACAGAGGCTTCAGGAATTCTGCTGCATCTGTTGGCACAAAAGTCACGCATTGCTGGAGTCGTGTTGCAACTCCAGCAATGCATGGGGAGGCCTATACTTATTGCACTGCGTCACTCCTTATGCCTGCTTCAAGCTGGCGTAAGGTTTTGACGCAGTGGCGTCCTAGAAGTGGAGCAGTGAAATCTTGTAGATTTCACTACAAGGCTTTCCTGCGTGGGAATGTCCACCCTGCATACATTATACCTGACGCAGATATAATGTGATGCAGGGCTTTACAACGTGACACATCTCCTTAGATGCATTACGTTGTAAATGGGCCGCAATGTGGTGCTTTGTTTATGCCACCACTGCATCACAAAAAGTGACACCACGGCGGCGCAAAAGTGTCGCAAGGGGTTTGCAAATCAGCCCCTAAATTAAAAAAAAAGAAATTACTTAGCTCTTCCTCTCCACAGACTGAAACAATTGAATACTGTACCAAAAACAACACCAAACAGGCCTGAAAAACAAAAATCTATAAAGAAAACAAAGTAAGGAAAACATCAAAAACATACCTAATAATGTGCATCTGCAATGAATTAAAAAAATATATATATATAACAAACTATATTTTTTAGTAATTAACATATTTTTATACTCTAAAATTCACAGATACAATGTCAGAAATCACAAAATGTATCAAATCCCAAACAATGAAGCGGTTATTAAGTTTTAGAGGATATTTTTAAGGTAAGGAGCGGATCCCCAGTGAAAAGCAGTCTGGAAAAGCCCAAATTATTAACCTAATGCATGCTAGGGCAGGGCCACCACTAAACATAAAACAGTAGAAAGCGTTAGTAAACACCCCTCTAATATTACAGAAACAGAAGTGCGTTGTCATGAAAAGGCAGTACGAGCACACAAAAGCCAACAGGAAAATAGCTAAAATACTTAAAAATATTATACTATATGTATTTATATATAAATTTATATAATTCCCGTGGTCACCCTACTTTTTGCTGGATTTTGCTTTTAGGTTTTGGACTCTGCCACTGGAACACTACTGTCCAGTGTATGTGCTCTGACCACTAAAATCATGTCAAATTGGTATACATATCGGATACATATAGAATATATATTCACTGAAAATACTAAGGTTAAAGTAACATTATAGTTAGATGAGAATGTAGGCCCTAATTAGGATGTCAGTTAGAAAGCCTCCGACCGACATCCTTGATTTGAATTCTGATTGCATTATTATGATTACGGTGGTCGAAATTCAAACTGGCTGGTCATTTCAGCTGGCTTCCAATGGGCTCAAGGAGCCTTTCTGCCAGTCGGAACCGCCACGATAATCCCATGCGGAAGGCGTTTCTGCCATCAGGATTATGATGTCAGTTTCTGACAGGCTTTCCCACATGGAAAGCCTGTCGGAAAGTAACTTTGGGGGGCCCTAATAGGGCCCCCCCTTCCTCAGCCGCATCCGGTTGGGGGCCAAGGGTGCACCTACCATGCGCCCCTGTAAATCCCTACACCACAGCTTTCCAATCTTTTCATGTTGGTGACACACTGTTTGGAGATGCATCATTTTAGGACACAGTAAGGCAGTGTAGCAAGCGAGCGTAGCAAGCGAGCCCAAGCCACTTAAGGGGAGCTCGAGGGGGGTTCTCCCCCCTGAAGAAAATTTTGAAATAAAAGTGGGCAAATGGTGCATTTTCAAGCAAATGTGAAACCATGAGGTTGAACACAGGCCCCTGCAGCGGATGCCTTCGTCCACTGAGCCACCAGACCCAGCATACACACATCTCTCTCTCTCTCTCTCTCTCTCTCTCTCTCTCTCTCTCTCTCTCTCTCTCTGTCTCCCTCCCTCCCTCTCTCTCTCTCTCTCTGTCTCCCTCTGTCTGTCTACCTCCCTCTGTCTCCCTCTATCTGTCTCACTCCCTCTGTCGCCCTCCTCCCTCTGTCTGTCTCCCTCCCTCTGTCTGTCTCCCTCTGTTTCCGTCCCTCTGTCTCCCTCTGTTTCCGTCCCTCTGTCTCCCTCCCTCTGTTCTGTCCTTCTGTCTCCCTCCCTCTGTCTCCCTCCCTCTCCCTCCCTCTGTCTCCCTCTCGTTCTTTCTCCCTCTGTCTGTCTCCCTCTGTCTCTCTCCCTCTCCCTCCCTCTGTCTCCCGCCCTCTGTCTCCCTCTCTCTCTGTCTCCCTCTCTCTGTCTCCCTCTCTCTCTGTCTCCCTGTCTGTCTCCCTCTCCCTTTGTCTCCCTCTCCCTCTGTCTCCCTCCCTCTGTCTCCCTCCCTCTGCCTCCCTCTCTCTCTGTCTCCCTCTCTCTCTGTCTCCCTCTCTCTCCTTCTCCCTCTGTCTCCCTCTCTGTCTCGCTCTATCTGTCTCCCTCTCTCTGTCTCCCTCTCTCTGTCTCCCTCTCCCTCCCTCTTTCTACCCCGGACTCCCTCCCTCTGTATCTCTCTGTCTCCCTCTCTCTCTGTCTCCCACGGTTTCCCCCTCCCTCTGTCTGTCTCCGTCTGTCTCCCTCCCTCTGTCTCCCTCCCTCTGTCTCCCTCTTGCTCTTTCTCCATCTGTCTGTCTCCCTCTGTCTGTCTCCCTCTGTCTCCTCCCTCTGTCTCCCTCCCTCTGTCTCCCTCCCTCTGTCTCCCTCCCTCTGTCTCCCTCTCTCTCTGTCTCCCTCTCTCTGTCTCCCTCTCTCTCTGTCTCCCTCTCGGTCTCCCACTCTCTTAGTCTCCCTCTCTCTGTCTCCCTCTCTGTCTCCCTCTCTCTGTCTCCCTCTCTCTGTCTCCCTCCCTCTCTCTCCCTCTGTCTCCCTCCCTCACTCTCCCTCTGTCTCCCTCCCTCCCTCCCTCTGTCTCCCTCTGTCTCCCTCCATCTGTCTCCCTCTATCTGTCTCCCTCCCTCTGTCTCGCTCCCTCTGTCGCCCTCCTCCCTCTGTTTGTCTCCCTCTGTCTGTCTCCCTCCCTCTGTCTGTCTCCCTCTGTCTGTCACCCTCTGTCTCCCTCTCTCTGTCTCCGTCCCTCTGTCTCCTTCCCTCTGTCTCCGTCCCTCTGTCTCCCTCCCTCTGTCTCCCTCTCTCTCTCTCTCCCTCTGTCTGTCTCCCTCCCTCTGTCTCCCTCTATCTGTCTCCCTCTCTCTGTCTCCCTCTCCCTCCCTCTGTCTACCCCGGACTCCCTCCCTGTGTCTCACTCTGTCTCCCTCTCTTTCTGTCTCCCACGTTTTCCCTCTCTCTCTGTCTCCCTCCCTCTGTCTCCCTCCCTCTGTCTGTCTCCCTCCCTCAGTCTCCCTCTAGCTGTCTCCCTCCCTCCCTCTGTCTGTCTCCCTCTGTCTCCCTTTCTGTCTCCCTCTCTGTCTCCCTCTGTCTCTGTCCCTCTGTCTCTGTCCCTCTGTCTCCCTCCCTCTGCCTCTCTCCCTCCCTCTGTCTCCCTGTCTCTCTGTCTTCCTCTCTCTCTGTCTCCCTCCCTCTGTCTCCCTATGTCTCCCTCCCTCTGTCTTCCTCCCTCTATCTCCCTCTGTCTGTCTCCCTCTGTCTGTCACCCTCTGTCACCTCACCCTGGCTTCCCGGGCACACACACAGGCGCACCCGAGTACTTCGCAGGTCTATAAAAGACCATTTATTGGGATACGTTATGCAATAGATGAGGCATAGTGAGAACAAAGCTTTCAAAGGAATGCCTCTTAAATAGCAGCATTTATTTGCTAAGTGCTCGTTATTGCCAGTGTCATCCCGCGACACACCCACCATTTGCAGGCGACACAGTACTGTGTCGGGACACACAGTTTGGAAAGCTCTGCCCTACACAATGAGGTGCCTGCCACACAGTGCAGGGATTTATAGTGACTGCCATTTCTATATGGGAGGCTGTGCTGCAGCCGGTTTCCGACCGCCTCACAAATTCCCATAGAGAAATGAGAGTCTGTGACCGCACCATGTGCAGTTGCATTGTAATTGCGGTTTGGGACCTCCAACCCGAGGTTGGTCGGTTTCGAAACCGCAGGGATGTCGGTCCGAGGAAACTTTCACAGACATCCTAATTAGGCTCGCAGTGTTTAAACATACAAAACCACTGAAATTTATCATTTATGGTTATCTCTGGTAACTATAACTCTAGCCTTAAGGCAACTATTACACGTGCCCGAATATATGACGTTACTCCGCTAACAATCACTCCGCATACCATCACCACAAAATGTTTACCACGCAAATTCAATCACCCCGCAATTTATGACAACGCAAACTTTTACCACAACTATACTTTCACCACGCAAGCCATTACAACGCAAAGGCATGCGTGGTAAGGGTATACTCCTAGTAAAAGTTTTAAAGGTAAGTGAGAGTACCCTGCAAAAAACACTAACCTACAATACACAAACACTACCCTACACTTCAACAACACCACAACACTACCCTAAACCCTAAAACACTACCCTACACTACACTAAAACTACCCTAAACCCTAAAACACTACCCTACACTACACAAACACTACCCTACACTACACCAACACCACAACACTACCCTAAAACACTACCCTACACTACACAAACATTACCCTACACTACACAAACACTACCCTAAACCCTAACACACTACCCTACACTACACAAACACTAGCCTACACTACACAAACACTACCCTACACTACACAAACACTACCCTAAAACACTACTCTACACTACACAAACACTACCTTCCACTACACCAACACCACAACACTATCCTAAACCCTAAAACACTACCCTACACTACACATACACTACCCTACACTACACAAACACTACCCTACACTACACTAACACTACCCTAAACCCTAAAACACTACCCTACACTACACAAACACTACCCTACACTAACACTACCCTAAACCCTAAAACACTACCCTACACTACACAAACACTACCCTACACTACACAAACATTACCCTAATCCCTTAAAAATGAACGCCCACCCCAGGCCCATTCCACCTTACCTCTCTCTCCTCGTGGTTTCTCTCTCCTTCTGCTTCCTGCATCACGTTGTCTTTCTGTGAGGGGCGGTGCACGTCGATGTGAGGAAACGGAAAATCCTGTTTCCTCACAACGACGTGGATTGCCCAAATTCTTTTTTTTTACGACGTATGTGCATTTACCATACATACCTTTACAATGATTTTCGTTGTAAAGGCATGCGTGAGAAATGCACATGCAGTGTAAAAAAATGCAGAGGAATGGCATGCGGGGTAGGTGCACTATGCGGAGAAAAGGTATGTGGGGTCAAAGTCCGCGTTGTAAAAAATTTGTTGTAAACGATATTTACCAAACTGAATATATGACGTTACTCCGCTAACAATCACTCCGCATACCATCACCACGAAATTTTTACCACACAAATTCAATCACCCCGCAATTCATGACAACGCAAACTTTTACCACGACTATACTTTTACCACGCATGCCATTACAACGCAAAGGCATGCGTGGTAAAGTTATAATCCTAGTAAAAGTTTTAAAGGTAAGTGAGAGTACCCTGCAAAAAACACTAACCTACACTACACAACACTACCCTACACTACACCAACACCACAACACTACCCTAAAGCAGTACCCTACACTACACAAACACTACCCTACACTACACCAACACCACAACACTACCCTAAAACACTACCCTACACTACACAAACACTACCCTAAACCCTAAAACACTACCCTACACTACACAAACACTAGCCTACACTACACAAACACTACCCTAAAACACTACCCTATAACACTACCCCACACTACACAAACACTACCCTAAACCCTAAAACACTACTCTACACTACACAAACACTACCCTGCACTACACCAACACCACAACACTACCCTAAACCCTAAAACACTACCCTACACTAAACATACACTACCCTACACTAACACTACCCTAAACCCTAAAACACTACCTTACACTACACAAACCCTACCCTACACTACACAAACACTACCCTAATCCCTTAAAAATTAACACCCAACCCAGGCCCATTCCCCCTTACCTCTCTCTCCTCGTGGTTTCTCTCTCCTTCTGCTTCCTGCTTCACATCGTCTTTCTGGGAGGGGTGGTGCACGTCGATGTGAGGAAACGGAAAAGCCTGTTTCCTCACAAAGACGTGGGTTGCCCAAATTCATTTTTTTTTTACAACGTATGTGCATTTACCATACATACCTTTACAACGATTTTCGTTGTAAAGGCATGTGTGATAAATGCACATGCGGTGTAAACAAATGCGGAGTAATGGTATGCAGGGTGAGGTTCTGGACTTTTAAGAGTCCAGAGGTGTCAGGGAAATGACACCCAAAGACCCCTAAGTTCCTCCTGTCTCGGTGCACAAATAAACAGAGACACGGGCTTCTCGATGGTGGCGTCAAAGACCAAGGTTTATTTACTGCAGGGACACAGAAGTCATAGGAACCACACAGAGGCAGAATCTACGAGACTGTTCGAATTGTATTAAGTGGGTTGTTCCTTAAATACACGGAAAATGTCTTTAGGCAACATTACATGAATATTTCTCATGCCCAACCCGGTATCCCAAATAAACAGTAAATAGACATCAAACAATAATTAGTCGTAGGTTTTCGGTATTCGATCAGGCCCCCTTGTCAGTTTTCCATTCTTTACCCGATCCTCCCCATCATAAAAATCGTAACCTCCCCATTGTAAAAGCCCAGAAGGAGAGGAGCAGAGCCAGATGCAAAGGATTGAAAAGTAGGATAAGAAGTGTTTATGGATCATAAACGGGCATGGCTTTCAGTCAGGACAACGGACACGAGAACCAGTATAGCAGGACTGGCCTCAGGCAAGGGAGGCAGCTTGATTCTGCCTAGTCATACAGCGTCAGCCTTTCTCGGGGCTCGAGCTTACGTGTCCTTAACAAGGTGACTCTGTCGGGGTCATTGCCCGTTCATTGACTATGTGAGGGCAAGAAACAAAATGGATGCCGTAACTAAAATGGATGCCATGACTTTACAACAGAATGCCCTATTTCTCAGTGAATTCATGCTAGTTGCGCAGCGAAAACACTGTCATGTATGTAATGGATCATTTGCGGTTCATTGGTACCAAAATCGTGTCAGTACTACGATACCGATTTCACGGGTTCGGATCGCTACAGAACCTCAGACCGTCCTTTTGCCCTTACATAGGCAATAACTTACTCTATGTCAGAGTCCATTTCTATGTTCATCAGGTCACTGATATGTTGTTGAAGCATTACTCTATCCCGTGGCGTATCTCTAAAAACAGGTGGTCTTCTTACGCATGTTGAAATGCAGAGATTACATAAGGCAGGACCACACTGAACAATGAGACAGCACGAAAATAAAAATACCAACGCAACACCAGTGACTATCAGAACCTTCCATCCCCACGCAGACAACAGGCTCCAGAACCATCCCATTAATGACCAGTCACCTTCCTCTACATGAATAGAGTCAGAGATTTTGTGTAACTTAGAGATGGCCTTGTATACTGTTGGCGCACTATCTGGGATAAAAACACAGCAACTCGATTGGATCATCTTACACACTCCACCTCGATCTGCAAGTAACACATCAAGAACCATACGGTTCTGTAACGTCATGAGGCGATCCGCTTGAAGCTCAGTTGTCAGGTTACTAAGGGCACCCGCAGTTTCGGTGATAGTGGATTCAACTACCCGTGTTAGTTGACGTAAGTTTCTACTGTTGGCCATAGGCCCCCAGAACGGAAGGAAACCTTTGAAGAAGTCTCCTGCTTCTTGGCCAGCAGTATCTTCTTTACTGAAAACACCTCTCACAACTCTAGTTTTGTGATAGTCCGGTGCAGCAGTGTATGTCGGAGGTAGCAGTTGAGCGATATAACATGAGCCTGAGAAGTCAGCAGGCAGCCATGTGTATGCTCTGTCTTGGCAAACAAAATAGGTACCCTTAGCAGCTAAGAATGCAGGGGAAGACTGTGACGGGAAAACATATGTTTCGATACAGTCACTCTTCCCTAGTCGAGCTTTCGGATTCCTCCCATTTCCTTGCAAACAGACCTGACCTTGGTGGGGTACGACCCAGATCGGAGTTGAGCTTTTACGTTTGTTCTCGCCCAGAGTAATGCCATATTCCGTAACATTCCAACCCATGTAAACTCGCAATTCATCCTTGGGAATGAACGGAGTGTTATTGACATCTCTAACCATGTCAGTGATTCCTTTTACCAAGGCTCTATTAGCAGAGTTATACCGAGTGGAACGCGGAGGTCGTGGAGGATAGGTCTCTAGGGCATAAGCGAACATGGTCTGAAATGCCCAGAATGATCCATTATAACTAAAGGGCAGAACCAGATAAGGGATGCCCTTGTCCATGGTATGTGGTATCAAGCCACACACCCAGCAGTTTGTTGTGTTAACTACTAGTTGATGTTGGTGCAAGAGCTGAATGAAAGTGTTATTTATAAACTCAGAGCGTCGAGCTTGCTCGTGGGCAGGAAAAGGATGGAAAGAATGAAGAGAAACAACAGTCGGAGAAACAGGAACATGGGGAGATACTGTAGATGTAACAGGTGTAAAGATCAACTGAATACCAAAAATAATTCCGCCTACCAAAGTTATCAAAACAATTAGAAGTGTCAGAGTACATTGCATTAGAAAACATTTGCTATATAATATGTCATATAGCTTTGTCTTGTGCACATTTATGACATTAACCCGTCGCAGTTCAGGAAGCTCCATCTTCTACAACCGTTCGCAACGGATGGTTTGTACCTGTTAAAAACTTGCCTCTGTTTACCCTGGGAGTTCCCAAGATAGACAGAAGAAACCGACCTTATGTCTGATTCCCTGCAAATTAAAACAAGGCACACGTTACGACCCTACGGTAACCCAGACGGCAAGGTGAGAGAAACAATAAAAACAAAAAGATAAAAATTTTGAGCAAACTTCCTGACTGAATGGAATGCAGTAAGATCAAAACAGTTTTCAAACAGAAAGGTAATTATGCAATGTCATTAGTTCATAACATGAGAACGTAGATTATATCTGTACTTTCCGGGTCTTGTCTGATCTTGAAATAGCTGGTCTACAGGTGCGGAAATGTTCGACTCCACAGGTGACAAATGTTCACTTTGTACAATACTCGGTTCAAGATTCAAAGGAGCGGTTCCTGCTGAGGTGTCAAAGTTCTGTGATTCAGTTTGTGGGTGGTCCGTTATATACTCTGCATCACTGAAAGGGATGTGCCTAGGAACAGGTTCTGTCTCGGATACGCCAAATCCCTGTCTAACCCAGTTATCATAGGGGAGTGGGAGAGGGACACGCTTCGTATGGCTAGCGTGCACCCAATTCTTCCTTCCAGCTAGGCGTACAGCAGTTCTTGTTGTGAGGAGTACCTGGAACGGACCCACGAATCTTGGCTGGAGGTTCCGAGTTCGTTCAAAGTTCCGTACTACAACTTGGTCGCCTGGTTTCAACGTGTGGCCTGGACTCTCTGGCAGTTTAGGCAAGGATTCAAATACCTGTTGATGAATAAGGCTTAATTTAGCAGTCAAGTCATAAAGATAATCAATCAACATTGGGTATTCAATCTGTTTGAATTCCTTTGGCCTAGGGACTCCCCAAACATTAGCAGGACGACCGAACACAATTTCATATGGGCTAAGCCCTACTCGAGAGTGTACAGTCGCTCTGGTGGACAATAGAGCTAAAGGCAGTGCATCTGGCCAAGATAGACCAGTGGAAGCTTGAATTTTAGCAAGTTTTAGTTTCAGAGTGCCATTGTACCCTTCAACCAAACCCGCTGACTGCGGGTGATTCGCACTGTGAAATTTTTGGGTAATACCTAAACCCGTACACACACTCTTCATAACTTTTCCTACAAACTCACTTCCATTGTCCGACCAAACAATCCGTGGCATACCATACCTGGGGAAGTACTCTTTAAGGAGGATTTTGGCAGTGGACATAGCAGTGTTGTCCTTTAACGGATATGCCTCAATCCATCTTGAAAAGGCACAGACTACCACTAGGACATATTTAAGATTGTTACACCTATCCATGTGGATGAAATCCAACTGAATCACTTCAAAGGGACAAGAAGGGGGAGCACAATGACCAGTTGGGGTTGGGGTTCCCTTGCCAGGATTATGCATCAGGCATATCATGCAGTTTTTCACCACTCTTTCCGCACACTTAGTAATTCCATCGTTCTTCCATACTGGAGCTAACATTTTACAGATCCCTTTCGAACTGATGTGCGCCGCTCCATGCGCCATCGTGACTACTGCGAGCACATACGCATCAGGTAACATCCAACGCTGCTGCTCAGACAAATCAACCCAACATCCACTTGAATCCATTTTACCCGTTTTCTCCTTCCATTCATTCTTCTCGTTTTCAGTTGCTTCATTCTGGATTGCTTTCACACTTTCAATCGTATTCTCACACATTCCTGATTCAGCAATCCATCTTGCAGACGTTGCAACGTACATTCGGCTCGTCATGTTCTTGGCCGTTTCTTTAGCGACCTCATCAGCAAACGCATTCCCACGGCCAACATCATCCGTAATCTTTCGATGTGCACTGCACTTCACAATCGCAACTTCATTCGGTAGGGTCAGGGATTCCAATAGATTGCTGACTAACTGTCCATGTTGGATCTTAGTTCCATGGGACGTGAGAAAACCTCTTTCTTTCCAGAGACGTCCAAAGCTATGTGCTACGCCGAAGGCGTATTGGCTATCAGTAAACACATTCACTCTCTTTCCCTCAGCTAAAACACACGCTCTTGTTAATGCAATTAATTCTGCAGCTTGGGCAGAATTTTGACTTACTCTTGCAGTCTCAACAATCGTACTCAAAGTCGTAACTGCATACGCGGCCGTCACATCACCATTCTGTAGTTTAAAACACGACCCATCGACATATAAGGTGCCGTCTGGATCTAGTAACGGAGTATCTTTCAAATCAATCCGACCTTTTGTCTCTTCCTCAGTTCTAAAACAGCAATCATGGGGCTCTGAATCACTCGACTCCTGAGTAGTCGGCAACAGCGTTGCTGGATTCAATATGTTGCATCGCTTAATCTGAATGTGGTTTGCCAAAAGCGTCAGCTCGTAGCCTGATAGTCTAGCACTGGTGAGGTGCTGAGTTTTTGTTCGATTCATGAGTGTATCCACAGCATGTGGAACCATGACTACTAACATGTTGTTCATGACTAGTCCAGCAGACTGTCGAATAGACACTGCAGCTGCTGCTGTAGCTCTCAAACAACTTGGCAATGCTCTGGCTACCGGATCTAATGTGGATGAGAAATATGCGCAAGGTCGCTGTTTGTCACCAAATTGTTGCGTTAATACACTCAACGCACAACCTTCTCTTTCATGGACATATAGTGTAAATGGCTTACTGTAGTCAGGAGTACCCAACACAGGAGCTGAACACAGCGCATCACGTAAGTCAGAGAAGCTCTGTTGACATTCGTCAGACCATGGCAAAGGGCTCGGAACACCTTTTCCAGTCAGGGCTACCAATGGTTTTGCCATGAGAGAAAAATTTGGGATCCATTGCCTACAGTATGACGTAATACCCCAAAACGCACGCACTTCTCCCTGTGTGCTTGGTACAGTCATCTGCGAAATTGCTTTGATTCTCTCTGGGGTCAACCTTCTTCCCTCCTTTGACAAAAGATGACCTAAGTAGGTCACTTCTTGGCAACAATATTGCAGTTTAGAAGGTGACACCTTGTGATGTAAGTCTGACAAATGACGTAATAGAGAAATTGTAGCTGCTTTGCAAGTTTCCTTGTCATCAGCAGCCAGTAAAAGATCGTCTACATATTGGATCAGAGCAACACCAGGAGGAAGTACAAGAGCATCTAATTGACTCTTCAATGCTTGGCTGTAAATTGAAGGGCTCTCACAATAACCTTGTGGAGCGCGTTTGAATCTGAAACTGCGACCTCCTAAGGAGAAACCAAAAATGTCTCTACTTTCCTCGGCTATCGGAATGCTGAAAAAGGCATTTTTCAAGTCGATAACTGTAAACCATGAGGCTGAGGCAGGAATCAACGTTAATAATGCAGTGATATCTGGTACCACAGGAAACTGTGGAATCACTATTTTGTTAACTTCTCTGAGGTCAATCACAAACCGGTAGATTGGAGGTTTGGAAGGGTCAGTACGTTTCAAAATCGGTAGAACAGGACTATTGCAGATATTTCCTCTAGTTTCCTCAATCACATCTTTCTGTATCAAGTCTTTCACAATCAGCAAGAGTGCACGTTCCCCTTCATTCGAAATCCGATACTGTGGGATTCGTGGGAATTTAACATTCGCTTTCAGACTTACCACATAAGGGGGAATTTCCAAGAGGCCTACATTGTTAGGACCAGTTGCCCAAAGAGTATCAGGGAGAGAACGCAGCTCCGGTGGGAGCTTATCCATCGACATATACATTGGAGAGATTACTCTTTTGCCTAATGTGAGCTGTACTCCCGAAGGAGAACAGTACAGTGTCGCATGTAGGCGTTTCAACAGATCTAAACCAAGCAGATTCTCATTACAACCGGTTGTTAGAATAAGGGGTGCTTCTAGTTCGCATGGCCCAACAGAAATTGATAAAGGACTAGAAACAGGATTGTGAACAGGGGCGCCTGAGAAACCTACTGAAGGGTTCGTTAAGCCAGACAAAGGTGCGCCAGGGAGTTTCGCATGCATAATTGAACTTTTTGCCGCACCAGTATCCAACAGAAACGGTTCGACCACGCCTGATGTAACTACTGCGACATAAGGTCCACTCTGATCAACTGGAACTGATACTACTCCCTCTCTTTGCCTGTGGCTGTCCTAGTACTCGCCTCTCTGAATCTCTTCATTATGATCATAATAATCTTCAACATGATACTGTGGAGATCTACCTGCTTGCGCAGATTGTGCATTTCGCTGATCGAAATAATTCGATTGGCGATCAGCCTGTGGTGTCATTGTACCACGTCCTCTACCCCTAGGAGTTTGCATAAACCCAACATTACCTCTCTGAGCCGGGACACCACTAGTCTGTGCGTGCAGTACCGGACACTCATTCTTATAATGGCCCTCCTTTTTACAATAGGCACACTAATTCCATGCTAACTGTTGTCGGGAAAAACCATAATTACATCTTTGGGACGTCCCTTGCTGGAATTGTGGCTGTTGCTGAAACTGGGGTCGCTGCTGTGAATCTGACTGATTCGAGCGAGGCGGATACGCCTGTTGCAAAAGAACTTTAGTCTTTAAATCTTTTGTTTTCTTTTCTGACTTTTCCTTCTCTCTATTCTCGTAATACTGAGCAAGTATCTGTGCTGTCGTCGACACTGCCCATGCACTTTCAGAATCCTTTAACTTGTTACTAAGTTCGGGTAATAAATTAAACACGAACTTGCCGACAAACAATCTCTGGCCTCCCTCAGTACTCATATCTTGTCCACTGTGGTCCACGAAGGTCTCTTCAAATCTAGTGAAAAAGTCAGAGACGCTTTCGTCCTTCTTTTGCTTGCATGCCGATAGTTTATCCCAATTAACTCGTAACGCTGGCATCAGCGTTTTCATCAGATTAATTATTCTGCCAGGTAGGGCAGCAATCAGAGGTTCAGGTTTAGCACCGCCAACTTGTTGCGCATCTGCTGCTACAATAGCTGGCCAATCACCTCCTAAGGCGACTGGGTGGTTCTCTTGCCGAATCTTGGCCCATATAGGCTGTGGCACTACATTACCAAATAACATTTCAATGTCTGCCAAATTCATGACACACGCTTGAACTGTCTGCGTTAACTCTTTGTAATAACCAGCAGGATTTTTATGTGGGTCTGGCAACGCTTGTTTTACTGCTAATACTTCAGCCCGTTTCCAAGGGATGTGTATCCACACTCTCTGGAATTGTGCCGGGGCAGCTGCAATACCATTAGCCGCATCAGCTTGAACTGCATCACGCCATATCGGTGGAACTTCCCTCATCGGATATTGACCTCGTTTTTTCCTAGTAGTAATCGGTGAACCATCAGGGTCCCTTGTCGCTCGAAGAGGGGAATCATCCCTATAAGCTAAAATCAGTTCTATCGCTCCCCTTACTCCTGAACCTATCACCATTCCTGCGGCGAACTTCTGTTGAATATTTATCAGATCTGAGGGGACAGAATCTAAGTCATCATCTTCCCATTCTTCACGCACAAGAGAACACATCACGTCAAAAACATAACGTTGAGTTGGTTCATTCCATTGCATAAAAGTATCTAACACTCTTTGTGCATCATACTTCACAGCTTTCGACATCCACCTAAGAGCTGTCGAATCTAACATGTCTCGTTCCTGAGGACCAGGAAGCTGGCTACGTCTCTGTATAGAGTCAGAAACGGGGGTCCCAATTAAAGACCTGTAGAGAGGAGTTAAGATATTAGTTACAGAGTCGGTTATTTTCCGACGAACGGAAAGCGGAGTCAGAATGTTCATAGGGTTCGGGGATAGGGCAGCTGGAGCAGATGAAATAGTAAGGGTGGGAGTAGCAGGTAAAGCAGTTTGCGTAACGACAGGCAAAGGCAGAACAGGCGACCCAGGAAGAGGGGGTGCCGAAGGAACATTAACCATGGGAAGGACAGGAGCTGGAATCAAAGGAAGTGGAGCAACTACTCCAGGTTGACCAGCAGCTGGCTGTACAACAGGTAGTAACTGTGGTACTGTAATACCCTGTGCATACGGTGGAGGTGAATTCAACAGGTAAGACAACAGAGGATCCTTTTCATGATCCTCCATCGGCTTAGTAGGACAAGATGGCAGTACAGGGTAACATTTATCAATTGCCAAATTATATTTTCTATTCGCCATCTCCATTGCTTTCTCAGTCTCGTTGACATGCAGCTGCCTAGCAGACTCCATTAAAGTCAACCCTTTCTCTTTCTGTTCTTTCTTCGCCTTCCTAATTTCTCTCTGTTTGGCTTCTTTGCGCCATACGCGAAAAGAATCAAACATTGCCGGCCGGGCTTTTCTCTTAAACAACTTCATTTCTAGATTGTCTAGAATTTCAGTTTCGAAGCTACCATGCGGTGGCCAACTAAGGACACCATATTTTCTGGTATAACGGACCCATACTTCATTATACGTAATAGGACCCACACCATGTTTACAATAGAGCTCCTATGTAGGAGTTCCAATCGGAGGAACCGAACACGAATCCTCCAACCGGGAATCCCCGTTGCAACGTAACCAGGACAGGAAACAATTACTACTGGTAGTCATGACAAACAAAGACAAATTCCAACCAAAATGCGCAAAGAACTTAGGCCTACCAAAATGAACTATTACCAAAACAAAGATTATCTAAACAAGAGCAACCAATGATAATCTACGAATTAAACCAGAGCAACAAAGAACCTTAACCCACTTAATACTTAACTGAAATGTGGAAGACGTCACCAAGGAGAACCCGTCTACGTCTCGCCGTACTAAGGTCTGCACCTCGGGTCCAAGACAGGGCGACAGTCAGGGCAGCGGTCCTCTGTAGCCGTCTGGGAACGGGAACCCTCGTGGAAGAGATCGTCGGGCCACTTTTACGACATGCAGGGATCGATGAAGCGGGGTACCTCCCTCCGGAATCTTCACACGAAACTTCTCGAACTTTTCAGGCTTTGGACCGGTACCGGATGACGTCGCCCTACGTTGGGCGCCAATTGAGGTTCTGGACTTTTAAGAGTCCAGAGGTGTCAGGGAAACGACACCCAAAGACCCCTGAGTTCCTCCTGTCTCGGTGCACAAATAAACAGAGACACGGGCTTCTCGATGGTGGCGTCAAAGACCAAGGTTTATTTACTGCAGGGACACAGAAGTCATAGGAACCACACAGAGGCAGAATCTACGAGACTGTTCGAATTGTATTAAGTGGGTTGTTCCTTAAATACACGGAAAATGTCTTTAGGCAACATTACATGAATATTTCTCATGCCCAACCCGGTATCCCAAATAAACAGTAAAGAGACATCAAACAATAATTAGTCGTAGGTTTTCGGTATTCGATCAGGCCCCCTTGTCAGTTTTCCATTCTTTACCCGATCCTCCCCATCATAAAAATCGTAACCTCCCCATTGTAAAAGCCCAGAAGGAGAGGAGCAGAGCCAGATGCAAAGGATTGAAAAGTAGGATAAGAGGTGTTTATGGATCATAAACGGGCATGGCTACCGTCTTCGGCCTTTCAGTCAGGACAACGGACACGAGAACCAGTATAGCAGGACTGGCCTCAGGCAAGGGAGGCAGCTTGATTCTGCCTAGTCATACTGCGTCAGCCTTTCTCGGGGCTCGAGCTTACGTGTCCTTAACAAGGTGACTCTGTCGGGGTCATTGCCCGTTCATTGACTATGTGAGGGCAAGAAACAAAATGGATGCCGTAACTAAAATGGATGCCATGACTTTACAACAGAATGCCCTATTTCTCAGTGAATTCATGCTAGTTGCGCAGCGAAAACACTGTCATGTATGTAATGGATCATTTGCGGTTCATTGGTACCAAAATCGTGTCAGTACTACGATACCGATTTCACGGGTTCGGATCGCTACAGAACCTCAAGGGTAGGTGCACTATGCGGAGAAAAGGTATGCAGGGTCAAAGTCCGCGTTGTAAAATATTCGTTGTAAACGATATTTACCGTGCTGATATTACTAGGGTACTGTGATTACTTATCAGATGCTTGTAGGGCCTCTGCATCTCACATACACTAAATTTGGAAATCCAGGTTTTCTTCAGGTCTTAGTGATGAGTCGTTTATGTTTGGAAATGAGTTGAGTCACACACCATTCACTAGCTCTATGACACCAGCCTCTCCAAAATGTATGTATCCTGATGAAAGACTAGGGGGCATATGTATAAAAAAAGACTTTTGCGATTTTCAAAGTGCGATTTTAGACAATCGCAATTAGAGAATCGCAAAATGCAATGTATGTAGGATTTGCTAATAATTTTGCAAATCCTACATATTCCTTATTTGCGAATCGCAAATTGAGATTCGCAAATAAGGAATACCTTCCCATTTATTTCTATGAGCTAGGAGGCCCATAGGAATGAATGGGAAGACATTCTCGATTTGCGATTACCAATTAGAGAATCGCAAATTGAGAATGCAATTTCAAGGTTGCAAGGGTCCCAAAGGGACACCCTGTTGCACCACTGAAATATGTATATGTGCACATGTGGCGCACATATATGCCCAAAGGGCATGTATGTGCACCACATGGCACTTTGAAAAATGCACTTTAAGAAAGCGCAAATTACCACCAACTTGAAGTTAGTGGTAATTTGCTATTCCTTAAGGCCAAATCACAGGTTTTATGTGCTTCCTACATTGCATTTAAGGAAGCGCAATTTGCGATTCCTTAAATGAATTCGCAAAATAGGGAATCGCAAATTTTGTGAATCCTTATTTTGCAAGTGTTTTTATCCATACATTGCAAACAGCTAAATTGCGATCACAGACACTAAAATTATGCGAATTTCAGCACTTGCGATCACAATTTAGCTTGATACATATGCCCTTGGATTACTAATCATAGAGAAAAGAAAGGAGGGACTAGTTAACTGATCACGGAGAAGCTCTAAATTAAAAAGGGTCCTCGTGCATTCTTTCTTGGGGTAATATAATACCCTTACAACCAAACAAGGCACTAGAACACAGGTGTCCAACTTAAATCTAGAAGGGTCAACAACCCATGACATATTGTGAGAAACCCACCTTCAGATAATATTTACTTACAATGAATTTTGTGGATCTAAATTGGACCGCCCTCCATTAGCCTGTATGAAGAATCTGGGGAGCAAGCTTCGCAGGAAAATCTCTCAGATATCTGGGAGCAACATCTGGTTTTGAATAGCAAAATCTTGCTTTCAAACAAAAAAGAATTTATATAAATTATGGTATAAATAGTACTATGGAGCGGGCATGTCATATATGTTCGCAATTCTTCCCCATAACAATGAAAGAGGCAGGATGCACATGTAGAGGAAATTTCAAGTAATTAGCATGTTATGATAAAAAGGTACATATGGCCATGTCTGAACTGGGGTGGCAGAGTGGGCTAAAGAACGGTGATGGATCAAACCCAGATCTGTTGACTGGGTGTGAGTGTTTGATTGGTTCTGATGCTCCGTCCATCACTGTTAGAACCGGCGGTCTCTAGTTGGCAGAGGTATACACTTCTGACAAATAGGGACCAACCAACTCTAGTCAGGGAAAGGGGATTACACACTCAGATAACCCCTGCTACCCCCTTGGTAGCTTGGCAGAGCAGACAGGCTTATCTCAGAGGCAGTGTGTTAAGCATTTATGACCACATACAGTAATAAAGTGAATACACTACGGATGGACACGACACAGAAGTTATTATAAAAATAGTATTTTTATATAAGGCTTAGCACAAGACCAAATAACGACAAAAATATACCACAGTCTTAATAAATACTCTTTGGAAGGAAAAATAATAGTTCAAGTAAGGTTTCTTCTTGGCAAATAGTTCTTTAGCAAAGTATTCTTCTGAGCACAGTTCTTTGGCAACAATGTAACCCCCACAGGAGTCACACGACGTCGAGTCTACAAGATTCCCAAGGTTCGGCGTTGACCGCGAGGAGCGCTACGTCGAGCCTGGAGTCGCAACAGACCCCACAAGTACAGTACCTTGAGAAACGGAGAAAACGAGGATCCACGGCGTCGAGATGTCGGCGTCGAGGTCGGCGTCGATCGTGCCTCGGAGTCGGGTCAATCCGCAGCGGTGTCGAGGGATGTCGGGCCGGAGCAGCGCTCACGGCGTCGAGTAGGGCGTCGAGTCGATGCGATCAGCAGCGGCGTCGGGACGGGGTCGCTTGGAGGTAGAGCCGATACTCACTCCTCACTGGCGTCGATACCGGCGTCGAGACGGGGTCACTTGGAGCCGGGGCCGATACCCACTGCTCACTGGCGTTGCTGCTGGCGTCGAGACTGCAGATTTTCCCTTGTGTACTGGAAACAACACTTTCCAGCAATTCAGCAATTCAGTAGATGGTGAAGTCCTTTGGCCCTGTGACTTCAACAGGAGACTGGCACTCTTCCAGTCCTTGGAGATTTCCTAGCAAGTGTTCAGAGAGTACACACCAAGTTCCTCTCTCCTTGTTCCTTGGCAAAAATAAAGAAGCAGCTTTCAGGTTCCTCCACAGCAGAACAGCACTCGGGCAGAAAGGGGAGGCAAGTCCTTAGATCAGCAGGCTTCTTGTCCTTGGTACAGGTTTCCTTGTCAGAAGTGATCTGAGTTCTTGGTTCAGGGGTCCTTCTCTTATACCCCTTTTCTCCTTTGTTCCCTTTGTCCAAGCAGGGAAATTCCCACCATCCCAGGTTTGTTGTGGGTGTTGCCAGGCAGAGGCACCTGGCCTATTCACTGAGCAGGGCAGAGTCCTCAGCCGCCCAGCAGGAGGCGGAGCCAGTATTGTCACTGGCAGGAGCAGGGCTATCAGTCGCCCAGCAGGAGGCGGAGCCAGTATTGTGTCAGGCAGGGCAGGCTACTCTTCCCTCACTCTACGTGTAAACGCCCCATTCACCCCACACTGACTCACTCAGACCTCTGGAGCCACCCAGCCCCTGACACACACACCAAACCAGCAGAGACCGGTAGATAGTTGGACAAGAAAATAGCCACTTTCTAAAAGTGCTATTTTCAAACATAGAATTTAAAAACCATCCATCCTAAAGGGTGTGTTATTAAATTCTGAGTTCAGGGATACTAAACTCGACTTGCTACCATGCTCCCTGAGTCAGATAGATTATAATGGAGTTAATAATCAGTCTGCCCAGTCTGGCCTATTGGAGGCAGGTAGCCCTTCAATAGTGAAAAACGAAAATGGCTGTAATTCACTATTAGGTCATGCCACACACATCAGGGCATGACCTACCTTTTACCAACAATGCACCCTGCCCTAGGGCTTACCATAGAGGTGTCTGAAATGTGGCAAAGGGAAGGTTTAGAGACTGGTAAGTAGGTTTCCTTACCAAGTCGACATGGCAGTCAGGGACTGCACGCAGGCGCTGCGGTGGCAGGCCTGAGACACATTTTACACGCTGCTTCTGTGGGTGGCACAACCAGTGCTGCAAGCCCACCAGCAGCAGTTAACTTACACGCCCTTGGCACACGCAGTGCACTAGACTAGGGTCTGAACAGTAAGTCAACCAAGCCAATCATGGTAACACCAATCAATGTAACAATTTAACATAGGGAGCACTTGCACTGTGGCACTGATCAGCAGTGGCACAGTGCCCAAAGCAATAATCCAGCAAAAACATCGTAAACAGAGGAGGCAAACAGGAAAAAAATGGAGGAGAGACTCATGCCAATGATGCCAGGTCTAACACGTGTCCCCTCCAGCTGAAATGTAGGGAGAACTACCCTTCACCCAGGGAGTCCTCATCACTAAGGCGGAAAAATCTGGACAGACCATCAGCATTGGCGTGATCTGTACCAGGGCGGTGTTCCACCGTAAAGTCCATCCCCTGTAGGGAAATGGACCACCTCAACAGCTTTGGGTTCTCACCCCTCATCTGCATTAACCATCTGAGGGGCCTGTGGTCTGTCTGAACCCGGAAGTGAGTCCCAAACAGGTAGGGTCTTAGCTTCTTCAGCGCCCAGACCACAGCAAATGCCTCACGCTCTATCGCACTCCACCTTTGTTCCCTGGGAAGTAACCTCCGGCTGATGAAGGCTACAGGTAAGTCTCGGCCCTCCTCATTCATCTGTGCTAGAACAGCCCCCACACCATGCTCTGAAGCGTCTGTCTGGACAATGAATTCTTTTGAAAAGTCGGGTGCCTGGAGGACCGGTGCTGTACACATTGCAGTTTTCAGGGTGTCAAAGGCGTTCTGACAGGCGTCAGTCCAGATCACAAGTCTCGGCTGCTTCCTGGAAGTCAGCGAGGTCAAGGGGTGCACAATGTTGCCATACCCCTTGACAAACCTCCTGTAGTAACCCGTGAGACCCAAGAAGGCTCTCACCTGAGTCTGGGTTTTGGGCGGTTCCCAAGCCAGGATGGTATCTATCTTGGGTTGCAGGGGGGCCACCTTGCCGCTCCCTACTTGGTGCCCCAAGTACACCACTGAACCCTGCCCAATCTGGCACTTACTAGCCTTGATTGTGAGGCCTGCTCGGCGCAGGGCCAACAACACTTCCTGGAGGTGGCGCAAGTGTTCCTCCCAGCTGGCGCTGAACACTGCTATATCGTCCAGGTAGGCGGCGCTGAAATCTTCCAGCCCGGCCAATACCTGGTTAACCAACCTCTGGAATGTGGCAGGGGCATTCTTCATCCCAAAGGGCATCACCCGGAACTGGTAGTGCCCATCTGGTGTGGAGAATGCAGACCTCTCTTTTGCCCCATCAGTCAAGGCGATCTGCCAGTACCCAGACGTTAGATCAAACGTACTAAGGTACCGGGCAGCCCCCAACCGATCGATGAGCTCATCAGCTCTGGGGATGGGGTGCGCGTCAGTCTTGGTGACCGAATTGAGTCCTCGGTAATCCACACAGAACCGAAGTTCTGGTGAAGCACCAGGCGCTGCAGCCTTTGGGACCAAGACCACTGGGCTGGCCCAAGGACTGCTAGAGGACTCAACCACCCCTAAGGCAAACATCTTGGAGACCTCCTCCTTGATGTATGCTCTGACCTTGTCAGTCACCCTGTAGGCCTTGTGCCTCACAGGAGTGCTGTCCCCAGTGTCCACATCATGGACACACCACTGAGTGACACCAGGGATTAAGGAGAACAGATCAGGGAATTGTACCAACAGATGGCGACAATCTTGCTGCTGCTCAGGGGTCAGTGTGTCAGAGAGGACAACACCATCCACTGACCCATCTTTTTCTTTTGCACACAGGAGGTCAGGAAGAGGCTCACTCTCCTCCTCCATCCCAGCATCTGTGGCAAGGAGCATGCCCACTTCGGACCTTTCTAAGTGGGGCTTTAACCGGTTGACATGCAGGACCCTTAAGGGGTTCCTGGGAGATTTCAAGTCCACCAAGTAGGTGACATCGCTCTTCTTCTCCACAACCTCAAACGGTCCAGTCCACCTGTCCTTGAGCGCACAAGGTTCCACAGGGGCCATGACCCAAACTTTCTGACCAGGTTGAAGCTCAACCAGAGTGGCATTCTGATCGTACCACCGCTTCATCTCTTCCTGGCTGGCCTCCAGATTTGCCTGAGCAAGATCTCTGAAGCGCCGAGTCTGGTTCCTAAAGGCCAGCATGTAACTATATACATCCTGGGGAGGTTTCCTGGGAGATTGCTCCCAGCCTTCTTTGACCAGACTCAAAGGTCCTCTTACCGGGTGACCATACAAAAGCTCAAAGGGGCTGAACCCTAGAGACTTCTGTGGCACCTCACGGTAAGCAAACAGCAGGCATGGCAAGAGGACGTCCCATTTACGCCTCATTGGTTCTTCAAGACCCATGATCATGCCTTTTAGGGTCCGGTTGAATCTCTCAACCAGCCCATTACCTTGAGGGTGGTAAGGAGTGGTAAACTTGTAGGTTACCCCACACTCCTTCCACAGAGACTTCATATAATTCGAAATGAAGTTGGTGCCCCGGTCTGACACCACCTCTCTGGGGAACCCCATGCGGGAGAAAACACCCATCAGTGCCCGTCCCACCACGGGGGCCGTCACTGTTCGGAGAGGGATGGCTTCCGGGTACCGGGTGGCATGGTCCACCAAGACCAGGATAAACCTGTTGCCCATGGCTGTCTTGGGGTCCAGTGGCCCCACAATGTCAATTCCCACTCGCTCAAAGGGGGTACTGACGACGGGAAAAGGTTGGAGGGGAGCCTTCTGCTTCCGCCCACTTTTCCCACTTGCCTGGCAAGTTTGACATGTCCTACAATGGATATCTGAATCCCTTCTCATCTGAGGCCAATAAAAATGGGTGACAAGCCTGTCATAGGTCTTGTCCTGCCCCAGATGTCCAGCTAACGGAACGTCATGAGCCAACCCCAGTAGGAAGGCTCTGAAGCGCTGGGGTACCACCAGCACACGGGCTGACCCAGGTTCAGCAGCCTTAGGCTCGCTATACAGGAGGTCGTTCTCCCAGTAGACCCAATGTGATCCTGACTGATCACCTGTCGTTTGGGCTGAGGCCTGCTGCCTCATACCCACAAGAGAAGGGCACACTTTCTGTTCAGCACAAAATTCCTCCCTGGAGGGACCACCATCCTGCTGCCAATGGGTCAGCTCGGGCAGGTCTCCCAGTTCGGCCACTTGTTCTCCTGTCGGTTCCAGGGCATCCCCCTCAGGGTCTGCTCCCTCCTGGACCGCGGGAACGATGGGGGACGGTTTCCCGCGCCCCCTGCCTCTTCTCTTCACGGTTGGGACCTGGGCCATACTTTCAGGCTCCAGGGCCCCATCAACACCCTTACTGACTGACATGGACCGGGTGGTCGCACACACCCACTCAGGCAGACCCAACATTTCCAGATGCGCTTTTCTCTCCACCTTAGCCCAAGGGGAGTCCTCCAAATCATTGCCCAAGAGACAATCAACAGGCATGGCGGGCCTCACAGCAACCTGAAGAGTACCTGAGACCCCCCCCACTCAAAAGGAACTTGAGCTACCTCACACTTACTCTGTGAGTTGTCAGCAGCTACAACGGGGTAGAATGCATGAGGGACCACCTGCTCTCTGGACACCAAGTGACACTTGACAGCTGTCACACTCGCTCCGGTGTCTCTGAGAGCTTCCACCCTATGGCCATTAATGGTCACCCACTGCCTATATTTCTTAGTGTTACTAGGCAGAGGGGTTGGAGGGACCATTTCCACGTCTCCTAAAGAGACCAGGGACATTTCTGCGGGACCCCACCCACCGGGGGCACCCATCTCCTCCCCTCCCAGGGCTACACTCGCTACCTGACGAGGGGGTGCACGCGGCGGTGCATTCGAATCCTTCATGGGACACTGGGGATCATAATAACGGTGTCCCACCTGCTTACAGGCATAGCAGGTCATGGGGCCCCTGTGAACAGGTTTACCTGTCGGGGCCTCTGGCTTCTTTACAGGGGGAGGCTGGGAACCCTTCCCTTGGTTCCCTTGGGGACTACTTTGGGGCCCTTTCTGAAACTCCCTCTGTTTACCCCTGTCCCCCCCACTCTTCTGCTGGGGACCCTGCCCACCTTTGGCTGAGTCTCCCACTGGACCCTTGTGGACCCTGGTACTGACCCAGCGGTCCGCCTCCTCAGCAAGTTTTCTAGGGTTAGATAGCTTGCTATCAACAAGGTGCTGGCGTAGCTCTGGAAAACAGTTATTAGACAAGTGCTCCCAAGCAAACAAATCATAAAGAGCATCATAACTATCAACCTTGCTACCCTTTATCCAACCATCCATGGTTCTGCAGAAAAAAGACACATATTCAACCCACGTAGTACCAGGCAACTTCTTACATTCTCTAAAGGTTTGTCTGTACTTTTCTGGAGTTAAGCCATATCTCAGCATTAAAGCATCTTTCATATGAGTATAAGACATCCTATCCTCAGCAGGAAGGCTCAACAAGGTATCTCTCCCCTCGTTTGTAAAGCGGCTCCACAACCCCGTTCCCCAATCCTTCTCAGGGACCCGGTGGGCCAACAATGCTAACTCATACGCTTTAAACCATTGGCTAATATCTTCATTCTTACTGTAATCTTTGATCACATCCTTAGGAAAATAAAACCTACTTTCTGCAGGCACGGATGGAGTGCTGCCACCAGAGGGATTCAACTCTAAACTCTTACTTTTAAGCTCCATCTCCCTCACCATCTTCTCACGTTCAAACGCTAATTTCTCTCTCTCAAAATCTAATCTTTTGCTCTCCATTTCAGCTTCTCTCTTGCTTCTCGCATTCTCTAATTCCAACTGCCCTCCTAATTTAAGTTTCGCCATTTCTAACTTGTACCCCCTCTCCTTCTCCCTGTCTTCTAATTCTTCGGGGGAAAGGCTCCTAGAGGACGCACTACTGCCTGGAGATGACACTGGCCCACCTGTGGGCTCTTCCTCTTCCTCTTCTTCTTCCTCTTCCGGTACCACCACCGGATCAGAGGGATTTCTGGCCTCTAACCAGGCCTTCAGCGCTTTGAGGAAGCCCTCTTTCTTTGAGACACCTGTGGTAGGAACTTTAAACTGCTTGCAAAAACCTTTTAGATCTTTTAGCGTGTAGGAATCTATCTTCTCCTTATCGAATTCCCCCACAACATTCTCCACAGGTGTAGCAGCTCCGGCATTCTCCATGGTCAAAACTGGCAGTGTTTAAGACAATAAGCTCCAGGAAAGCGGAGAACAAAAATAGGCAATCCTACCAAACAGACTGTGGCTGCGTTATGGTCTGCTTTCACTATGTAGCGTACACTAATCACTGCACATGAGTCATAAATGCAAAGTTCAAATCCTCACCGCTGACCACCAATGTTAGAACCGGCGGTCTCTAGTTGGCAGAGGTATACACTTCTGACAAATAGGGACCAACCAACTCTAGTCAGGGAAAGGGGATTACACACTCAGATAACCCCTGCTACCCCCTTGGTAGCTTGGCAGAGCAGACAGGCTTATCTCAGAGGCAGTGTGTTAAGCATTTATGACCACATACAGTAATAAAGTGAATACACTACGGATGGACACGACACAGAAGTTATTATAAAAATAGTATTTTTATATAAGGCTTAGCACAAGACCAAATAACGACAAAAATATACCACAGTCTTAATAAATACTCTTTGGAAGGAAAAATAATAGTTCAAGTAAGGTTTCTTCTTGGCAAATAGTTCTTTAGCAAAGTATTCTTCTGAGCACAGTTCTTTGGCAACAATGTAACCCCCACAGGAGTCACACGACGTCGAGTCTACAAGATTCCCAAGGTTCGGCGTTGACCGCGAGGAGCGCTACGTCGAGCCTGGAGTCGCAACAGACCCCACAAGTACAGTACCTTGAGAAACGGAGAAAACGAGGATCCACGGCGTCGAGATGTCGGCGTCGAGGTCGGCGTCGATCGTGCCTCGGAGTCGGGTCAATCCGCAGCGGTGTCGAGGGATGTCGGGCCGGAGCAGCGCTCACGGCGTCGAGTAGGGTGTCGAGTCGATGCGATCAGCAGCGGCGTCGGGACGGGGTCGCTTGGAGGTAGAGCCGATACTCACTCCTCACTGGCGTCGATACCGGCGTCGAGACGGGGTCACTTGGAGCCGGGGCCGATACCCACTGCTCACTGGCGTTGCTGCTGGCGTCGAGACTGCAGATTTTCCCTTGTGTACTGGAAACAACACTTTCCAGCAATTCAGCAATTCAGTAGATGGTGAAGTCCTTTGGCCCTGTGACTTCAACAGGAGACTGGCACTCTTCCAGTCCTTGGAGATTTCCTAGCAAGTGTTCAGAGAGTACACACCAAGTTCCTCTCTCCTTGTTCCTTGGCAAAAATAAAGAAGCAGCTTTCAGGTTCCTCCACAGCAGAACAGCACTCTGGCAGAAAGGGGAGGCAAGTCCTTAGATCAGCAGGCTTCTTGTCCTTGGTACAGGTTTCCTTGTCAGAAGTGATCTGAGTTCTTGGTTCAGGGGTCCTTCTCTTATACCCCTTTTCTCCTTTGTTCCCTTTGTCCAAGCAGGGAAATTCCCACCATCCCAGGTTTGTTGTGGGTGTTGCCAGGCAGAGGCACCTGGCCTATTCACTGAGCAGGGCAGAGTCCTCAGCCGCCCAGCAGGAGGCGGAGCCAGTATTGTCACTGGCAGGAGCAGGGCTATCAGTCGCCCAGCAGGAGGCGGAGCCAGTATTGTGTCAGGCAGGGCAGGCTACTCTTCCCTCACTCTACGTGTAAACGCCCCATTCACCCCACACTGACTCACTCAGACCTCTGGAGCCACCCAGCCCCTGACACACACACCAAACCAGCAGAGACCGGTAGATAGTTGGACAAGAAAATAGCCACTTTCTAAAAGTGCTATTTTCAAACATAGAATTTAAAAACCATCCATCCTAAAGGGTGTGTTATTAAATTCTGAGTTCAGGGATACTAAACTCGACTTGCTACCATGCTCCCTGAGTCAGATAGATTATAATGGAGTTAATAATCAGTCTGCCCAGTCTGGCCTATTGGAGGCAGGTAGCCCTTCAATAGTGAAAAACGAAAATGGCTGTAATTCACTATTAGGTCATGCCACACACATCAGGGCATGACCTACCTTTTACCAACAATGCACCCTGCCCTAGGGCTTACCATAGAGGTGTCTGAAATGTGGCAAAGGGAAGGTTTAGAGACTGGTAAGTAGGTTTCCTTACCAAGTCGACATGGCAGTCAGGGACTGCACGCAGGCGCTGCGGTGGCAGGCCTGAGACACATTTTACACGCTGCTTCTGTGGGTGGCACAACCAGTGCTGCAAGCCCACCAGCAGCAGTTAACTTACACGCCCTTGGCACACGCAGTGCACTAGACTAGGGTCTGAACAGTAAGTCAACCAAGCCAATCATGGTAACACCAATCAATGTAACAATTTAACATAGGGAGCACTTGCACTGTGGCACTGATCAGCAGTGGCACAGTGCCCAAAGCAATAATCCAGCAAAAACATCGTAAACAGAGGAGGCAAACAGGAAAAAAATGGAGGAGAGACTCATGCCAATGATGCCAGGTCTAACAATCACCACCCCCCTTTTGTACCGCTTTGTTCGCCATAAGTTGGCAGGGTATGCTCAGATGTGAGTCCCTTGCTCACTTTGCCACTGGATTCAAGCAAGCCTGGCTGAAGACGGCTGAAATGCCAGAAACCTGTCCTAGGAAGCTTGTTTCCGGTCCAGGGAAGGCATGGCTTGGCAGTTCGGGCTGGACTGTTCCCATGAGGCACAGGGTCAGACGGATTTGCATATGGCCATGTCTGAACTCGGGTGGCAGAGTGGGCTAAAGTACGGTGATGGATCAAACCCAGATCTGTTGACTGGGTGTGAGTGTTTGATTGGTTCTGATGCTCCGTCCATCACTACCCCCCTTTTGTACCGCTTTGTTCGCCATAAGTTGGCAGGGTATGCTCAGACGTGAGTCCCTTGCTCACTTTGCCACTGGATTCAAGCAAGCCTGGCTGAAGACGGCTGTAAGGCCAGAAACCGGTCCTAGGAAGCTTGTTTCCGGTCCAGGGAAGGCATGGCTTGGCAGTTCGGGCTGGACTGTTCCCATGAGGCACAGGGTCAGACTGATTTGCATATGGCCATGTCTGAACTCGGGTGGCAGAGTGGGCTAAAGAACGGTGATGGATCAAACCCAGATCTGTTGACTGGGTGTGAGTGTTTGATTGGTTCTGATGCTCCGTCCATCACCACCCCCCTTTTGTACCGCTTTGATCGCCATAGTTGGCAGGGTATGCTCAGACGTGAGTCCCTTGCTCACTTTGCCACTGGATTCAAGCAAGCCTGGCTGAAGACGGCTGAAATGCCAGAAACCGGTCCTAGGAAGCTTGTTTCCGGTCCAGGGAAGGCATGGCTTGGCAGTTCGGGCTGGACTGGGGGGCGGGCGGTCGGAGTGACATCAGATAGAGTGAAGCTTGGGTTGTTTATGATGTTGCTCAGAACCCAGGTGTGAAAAACATTCCTGTTATTCACTCTTGATCCATTTACAATTTTATAGTACATAGCCTCTCCCACAATCCTACTCCTGCAAGGATGGAGGAGTAATGGAGAGCTATACATGACAGGGCATCCTCCCAACCATTTCTTAAAGAATATCAAGATTCCCGTCACCCACCCCACTATCCCTACATTTACTCCCTGCCAGCAAAATTTATAAACAAAGTAGTGTCCTTCCACTCACCCACACCATCAGCTCTTAAGCCCTGGGCTCCCCAACAAAATATAAAGGGAAGCGTAGACATGAATGCAATGGATCGTTCTTTTCCAGGCGCAAACTAACGTTTGTGCAGAGGGTGAGGTCTGAGTTGGGTGATATTTCATGCCCTACGCAATCACTGGGTGTGTTAGCTACTTCACCTTTGCTTAAATTTCGACAGGTTAAGCTGACAAAATTTAACAGGGGAAAGGTGTATGGCATTTACCGTACCATGTGGATTTTGATCCATTAAGTACAGAAATCTCGGAATAGACGTTATTAATTGCACCCAATAAATAGGTACCATGAGGTTGCTGCACTACATTTCATGACAGGGACGGAGCAAGATAGCGCCTACCATATCTACAGAGATATGGCACTGTCCTGCTCTCTCCCTAGCACTGGGGCACAATCAGGTTGCCGAGCCGGACGCACACACCTTTGCACCATAGTGCACAGGTATCTGCATGAATCTATCATAGGTTTTGACTGGAAAGGAACAATTCCAGAAAAAAGTACTATGCTTGGAATAACTTTAAAAATGTCCCCACTTCACATGTGTGCTGTACAATGCAGCACACATGCAAAATGGGAAAAGTTAGGGACAATTAAGGCATTTCTTCTTGTTAACACCTGCTTTAAAGTGATGTTTAATTTTGGTACAAAACCCTGTTTACTATTGTTAGTAGAAAAGGCTTTGCTCCAAAAACCACGAGGGGGTGCATGGGAATGCCCACATAACACCCATGGAGCATCCCCTTAACCCCTTAACTGCGGCGTAAATTCCACCGCAGTGGGGGAGTTTTATTGCGCGGGCGGAGCCGCATCAGCCAACGGACGTGCGCAGCACTACGGAGGTAGTGCTCGCGACGGCCTTTGGCTGACGCGCGCACGAGAGGGGTTAGGGCACTCATTGCACAACAGGGCGTTCCACTGCTTTGCATTAACTTCAAGACAATTTGCAATGCAAAACAAATGTTGTGCTGGAAAGTAAATCCTATAAAAAACAGTTTGCACAGGTTTGCCTCACTTTTGTGACTTAAACACAGTGAAAAAGAATTGTAAATCTTGCCCTCGGAATCAAGGCCTTAATTGTTTTACAACCCTAATGGAGTAGGAGTGCCAGAACACTGCCAGGGGTCTGGGTGCCTGCGAGTGCAATGCTGCAAGATTTTTCTTTCACACATTATACAGTTCTGGCCACATCTTCAAAGTGCTCACATTTACGAAGTTATTCCTGACTTCCAGTAGTGAGCCAAAACACAATTCTTATCAGTTATATTAGTGTTTTCCTACCAGGGGCCGTATTACAGATGGTGCCCCGGGGGAGCAACGAGCGTTTGCACCTGCTTTGCGCGCACCCAGGGCACTTTGGTATTATAGAAGGGGACGTAGACACTTGTGCGTCCCCTTCTATAATACTGATAGCGCTGGCGCACATTAACGCCAGCGCTATCAACAGAGGTTGTTCCCTCATTTGCATAGGGCATGAGGGAATTCCTTTGACTCTGCACCCACGCCATATTACAGATGCGGGCGCAGAGTCAAAGAAGCGGTCAGGAGTCATACTGACACTGTGCCATTTAAAAGGTGGCGCACTGTCAGTGCGCCTCCTGACAGCCGGGGGTATAGGCGGTCACATGGACCCCCCAGACACCCCTTTGCAGGCGGGTGCAGTCACTGACTGCACCCGCCTGCAAGGGGATCTCTAAACCCCTTTGAAAGTGTAGCCTGCACTGTGAAAACACAGAGCGGCTGCTCCGTGTTTTCTAGGAATGCGCTGCCCCAGGGAAACGCGAGTTAGAGCCTGCGCTGGGGGCAGCGCTTACACCATAATGGGGCGCATTATCACTGTTTGTGCCCCGCACACCTTATGAAAGGTGCGCCGGGCGCAAACAGCGACAATGTGTAATACGACCCCAGAAGAAATGTTCAACGCATTCAGCTGAATTTTTTATTCAAGATGCAGTTTTTATTGCCACATACATGTGAAGAAATAATGCTTCTAGGCACTTACTGTGTCAGAAGCTAAGCTATTGCAATATTTCACGAGTCTTATTCAGAATTGTCTGTAAAACAATGACGTCTGAGCAATGCATTGGTTTAAGATGCACCCTGGTGGGTTCTGAATAACCCCCATTCTTCCCTGAGTATTCGGCTTGAAACCCGCTAAAGAGTCAAGTGGTGTTGAACAGGCCTGTGGGCCAGGAGAAAGAACGTTTACCACGCAACCAACACAATGCACTACTTTACAACGCAGTCATTACAATGACCGCGTTGTTACCACGCATGTCATTACAACACAACTTGTTTCAACGACTTGCTCTAGGGGGCGTGCAACACCAGGGAAGGTATTGGATTTTAAATCCAACACCTTCCCTGCTGATGCGCAAACTGGAGTCGGAATAGAAATTAATACTATTCCTAAATCCAGCGTGCCCCCTAAAGCAAGTCGTTGAAACGACTTGCGATGTAATGACACACATGGTAACAACGTAGTCATTGTAAACAACCGCGTTGTAAACTACCGCATTGTAACTTGCTATATTCGTGGGCCAGTGTTGCACTACCTGGCGGACCATATTGAAAGGGCCAATGTTTGGGCTCTGTTTATTTTTGGTCTCGCGTGATTGGGCCCCCCCCCAAAAAAATGGCCCATACTGGAGCCCTTTTAGGGTATCCCATCTGGCCGTGCCAGACTACCCGAAAGGCCTGTCCAGCTCTGGAGTACGTTAGACTGTGTAAACGTTCCACGTTAGATAGCCTAAGACGGTTAGTTTTATGACTAGAATGAGGGGCAAAATAACGATTTTTTGAGAGAATACATAATCGAGACATTTTACAGGCAAGTTTATGTTATTGGACTTTAAAGTTTAGACTTTCTGGATTGAAGGATAATATTAGCAAAGATGGGGTGAAACAGCCAGTTCTGACCGCTGCCAGGTTGTTTTAATCTCAGTAAACCTTGAAAAAAACTATTTGAGCAAACATTGTGTGACAGCTTTTTGTAGAAGAGTTTTTTGTGACTCCGAAACTTCCTATTATATAAATATCTAAGTAAATCAAAAGCATCCTAAACAGCAAACTTTTTCACACTGCAGCAACCATTATTTGCGAAATTAAAATCAAACGTGATAGCTATTTATTTATCGTACAATACCACCATCTGCTGGCAGTTTTATAAATAGCACAACTGTTACAGAATTAAAATGGTGACTGGATAGATAGATATTGTTATGATATTTTCCAGGTCAGCTGAAAGAAGTTCAATTTTTAATCATTATTTTTGCATGTGTGATTGTTTTTGTGCAAGAAGGGGCACTTTCCTGCATAAAAACAGTCCTCTGAGGCATATTCCTCTTTCTACATGTGCAGATTTCTATCACTCACTCATCATCCATGGAATGCCTCCCTGGAGCAGAGTAACGCAAAGCAGCCATTTACGCTGCATTGTGTTACTACCAATTTATCAAGCCACTCTAGGAATTGCATCACGCATGTGCCACGTTGCGTGGTGCAAACGTGACACAAACCCTTGATAAATATGCGGCGATATGTAAAGGCCTTCGAAGAATGAAAGTAGGTACTTGTGTGGTTTGAGTAGGTGGACAGGCGGAAAGGTGGTCTTCAGGTTGAGAACAAATAAACAGTAACCACAACTCACTGAGTTAACCTATTTCACTAGTTTAATGCATGTCAGGAGAAGCGGTAAACATGCTGAGGAGAATTAATGGAAATGAAGAAAGAAAGCATAGAAGGAGGGAATGATGGATGGATGGATGACTGAATAAAAGCAAAGCAGAAAGGAAGGAAAGAAGCAAAATTGAAGCTATGGTAGAGCAAATCCTGTAGCCTATCGAAATTCCCATGAAGCAGTTTCAACAGACCATAAGGCCATCTTTTCAGCTTGCTAAAATCACAGAAGACAGAAGATTAAGCTCCCTGAATAAACCCTGCAAATTGCCTCCTGGAATTTTAATAGCCTGACATATTTTAGAAAATGTAAGAAGGTATTGTCCTATCTGGTGTCTACACGAGTTGATGTGGGCCTCTTCCAGGAAACTCACCTCTCTCATGCAGAGTCTGAAAACTTGTGTTGTGATTGGGTGGGGCAAGTCATCCACAGCAGTTGCCCAGTTGCATCGGCAGATGTCCTTGGGCAAGTTAGGAAGTGTGGGCTCGCGATTCATTTACGCAGATTTCTCACTTTCAGTATCCTTAAGACATGGACGTCCAGCTGGCCGCTATGCCTTTGCTAAACTTTGGCTTGGCTGGCATCCTACAGGATCCAAGCACCAATTTTTTCTCCAGGTCAACTGTCTACTCGCAGGAATCAGGGCCTCCAACTATCTCATAGAAGGGTATTGGAACCTGGCATGGGACACGATACTTGACAGCACCGGCCCACTGGATGTAGGTGATAATGCGATCGGGCCCTCCTAGGAGATGCTACTTTTGACCATGGGCTGGTGGATCTCTGGCAAATCTCGCACCCAGAGGACTTTTTTATCCCCAGTGCATGGCACCCAATCCTGCCTCAACTACTTCTTGGCAGGGCCGGACTGGCCGTAGCGGGCACTGGGCAATCCCCCGGTGTGCTGCACGGGTGGGGGCTGGTTTTGGGTCGATGGGGGCCGTTTTTGTTACAGGGCCGTTTTTGCAGCATAGCTGCAAAATCGGCCCTGTAACAAAATCGGCCGAAAACCCGGCCCTGGCCAAGAGCTCGGTGGCACCCCCAAGCCCCAGGGTGGGGGGGGGGGGGGCAGCCGAGCACTTTGCCATGGCCGGTTTTGGTTCCCAGTCCGGCCCTGCTTCTTGGTCTCCCAGCCAGTGGTTGCCCTCTCAAGGGACTCCCAGATCCTGAAGGGCACGTTTTTCAACCATTCCACAATCCTGCTCTCCCTGGACCTGGGACTTTCCTCCCTGACCTTAAGCTGTGGCATTTAAATATCTCACACTGCAATACTCCCCAGGGCAATTCTCAGCTCTGAAACCATGTTTCCACTTAAGTGGAACATAAAAGGGGATCTCACTTCCCTCCGGGTCATATGGGTGGCCGCTAAAGCAACTATTTGCGGCCAGCTCATGAGAGATGCGGCCCTGGACAACATCCAGAGGGCAACCCAGCAGAGGGCCTTGGAGGACAAGGTTGCGCCCATCACACACCTCCACACTGACAATCCTTCATTCCCTTTTCACCGGTGTTTGGAGAAAGCCTGCATGGACCTCAATGCACTGTTCACTTCTTAAGCCGAGTATGTGCTTCAACGATTTAAAGGTCATCTCTATGGGAAAGACAATTAGGTGGTGTGGCTGTTGGCAGTGCAGCTGCGCCTACAGGAGGCAGCGCTTGCCATCCCAGCCATTAAATCAACAGATGGCACTATCCTCACTCACCCACAAGACATTGCCAATGAGTTTGGGGAATTCAACTGGGCTCTGTACACCCAAGAGTTGGCAGATAATCCCACCCATCTGGAGGCTTTTTTTGATAGTGTGCACCTCCCCAGCCTCACTGAGTCCAGCAGGGACCAACAAGAGAAGGAAATTAATTAGATAGAGATTGTGCAGGCCATTTCTATACTGCCCTATCACAAGCCCTTAAAGAAGAAGGCTTCCCTGCAGAGCTTTATAAGTGGGTGGATGAGGATGAGGTGGATTCCCTCTACGAGACCTTTCTTGAGGCCGATCAAACAGGTTGCCTCGGCTCCAATCTCCAATAGGATGGTAATAGCAGTCCTTCCTAAGTCAGGAAAAGACCCCCTACTCTGTGAGAGCTACAGGCCCTTCTCCCTGCTTAACAAGGACATCAAGATACTCACTGGGGTGCTGGTGGCGCGCCTCTGAGCAGTGAGCCATCCTTGATCCATCATACACAGTTGGGGTTCATCCCCAGCCACTCCTCTAGAAAGCAACTGCGTACACTTGCTCATGCCTTGTTGTCGGACAAGGACCTACAGGATGATGCCCTTGCCCTCTCACTGTATGCAGAGAAGGCATTCAATCAGATTGAATGGGAATACCTCTTTGAGACCCTCCGGCGGTTTGGTCTGGGGGAGGACTTTATAGCCAAAGTTCGATGTCTCTATGATTCACCTACTGCCCAAGTTGAGTGTGGGGGCTTTCTCTCAGACATGTTCCCAGTCCGGTGAGGCACCCGGCAGGGCTGCATGCTGTCACCCTTGCTGTTCCTTCTTGCCCTGGAACTCCTCGCAGCATCACTTCGCTAATCCGCGCACCTCACGAATATTACCATACCCGGTGGGACGTCCACCATTTATCTTTACAACAATGACATATTTCTAACCCTTTCAGACCTCCCGCGTTTCCTCCTGGAATCCTCTCTGGCTTTTTTTAGTGCTCTCGGGATATCGGGTTAACTTGGACAAAAGCGAGGCACTACCCATGTCACAGGTGACCATCAGTGCAGCAGTATCCGCTTATCTCTTCCAATGGAAGTCCTAATGCCTTAGGTACCTGGGGGGTTCACAAAAACCGAGGACTGGACCACATAGTGGCAGATAACCTCAATCCCCATCTGGCACGTATGAAGTCGGACTTTAAGAAGTGGGCCCACCTCGGACTCTAATTATAGGGAAGGGTGCAGGCAGTTGAGATGGTGACACTGCCACAATACACCTACGTCCTCTGCATACTGCCCCTACTGGTCTCTCTTTTGTAACTGTGTTGCGTGGAGCAGAGCATACAGTCTTTTATCTTCGGGACCTACCATACCAAGTTAGCTAGTAGCAAATTGTTGGCTCACCGATTTTGTGGAGGCCTGGGCCTCCCTTCGGATGAGCACTACACTCTGGCCCTGCACGTGACACAGCTCAATTGCATGCTTCCCGGCACTCACATCCACCTCAATGGGTGCTGGGGGACCATGCACCGTTATGGGGCGACTCTGACATCTGTATAGGTGGCGAGATGTTGACTAGGTAAGCATGACATTCTGTGGCCATCTACAGCTTCCATCAAGTCCTTTAACAGGGTGCCCTTAAATCCTTTGCCGTGGTCCGTGAAGAATTCGGACTCCCTTACCATCAGTCTTGGTGATATTTGCAGCTCTAAAATTGCCTCATTCGTCTGCTGGATGTATGGCCCTGGGTCCTCCAGCTCTCTCCTGTAGTCTCCTACCATACAACAGGGGTCTGCTTCTGCGGTGTGATGTCTGGCTGTATACCTAATCACCTGTTCTCACATCTCGTGAGCAGAATCATACCTGTAGCATCCTCCCCTGCCCGTGTACATGCAAATGATCATGCCACACATGGAGCTTGGTATTACATGTTTTTATTCCTCAGCGTGTAACCATTTACCGAACATTCTACATCATGAACTCTATCGCCCACACCAATGCAATTAAGTACATCACTGTTCTATGGAGTCCGTCAGGAACCAAAAGGTTCCCATCATCTCTAACTCACAAGACACTACATCTTCCCATTTGTGAAATTAAAAGTACAAATAATACCTATATAAACATAACAACTCTTCAAAAAGGTATTTTTGTGCTCAAATTAGTCACCCAGATCTGGTCATGTGAGGTTATAGAGATACATGAGAAATGTCCTTGACTGGCAATAGTGATAAAGACATTGATACAATCATTGAACTCGGGCCTGATTCACCGAACTAACTTAAGACAAAATCCTAAACTTACTACCATTTTGGTATTCACAGAAGGCACTTACTCATTTTGGTATTCACAGAAGGCACTTACTCATTTCGGTATCCACAGAAGTTAGGAGTCCTAACTTTAGGACTCCTAAATGCCTTCTGTGAATACTGAAAGTCTTAAAATTAGGATTTTTCTCAGTTTAGTAGTAGTATAGTTAGGACTCCTAACTTTAGGACTCCTAAATGCCTTCTGTGAATACCGAAAGTCTTAAAATTAGGATTTTTCTCAATTTAGTAGTAGTAAAGTTAGGACTCCTAACTTTAGGACTCCTAAATGCCTTCTGTGAATACCGAAAGCCTTAAAATTAGAATTTTTCTCAGTTTAGTAGTAGTATAGTTAGGACTCCTAACTTTAGGACTCCTAAATGCCTTCTGTGAATACCGAAAGCCTTAAAATTAGGATTTTTCTCAATTTAGTAGTAGTAAAGTTAGGACTCCTAACTTTAGGACTCCTAAATGCCTTCTATGAATACCAAAAGCCTTAAAATTAGGATTTTTCTCAGTTTAGTAGTAGTAAAGTTAGGAGTCCTAACTTTAGGACTTCTAAACTGAGAAAAATCCTAATTTTAAGACTTTCGGTATTCACAGAAGGCATTTAGGAGTCCTAAAGTTAGGACTACTAACTTCTGTGAATACCGAAGTGAGTAAGTGCCTTCTGTGGATACGAAAATGGTAGTAAGTTTAGGATTTTGTCTTAAATTAGTTCTGTGAATCGGGCCCTATGACTTACTTCTGACATCTTGAGCTATCAAAGTTTTAGGCAGGTACTTGAAATGTAAAGAATCTCATGTAATGGACTTTTCAGGATGGCAAGCAACCACCATGTATCCTTTACTAATCACAACCCTCAGTGAGTCAGCATCAAAAGGAGTATCAGATTTGCTTTCCCATTTCTGCCTACCAATAACTTAGTCTCGTCTTTTGAACATAGTGCTCTAAGCATGGTTGCGTCTATCTGCATAGGTCTTCACTTTACGTTGGTGAGATAAATCAGTAGTGCAAAGTCTATCAATGTCATTAGATCTCTCAGTGGTCCATTGTAGTAATTTGGTGCCTTTGGCTCTCCCATACATTAAGGTGGCACGGCTTTCACTCATGAGAGAATGAGGAGTTGATCTGTATGCATGAAGCGTAGTAATCATTTGAGGTCAAGTTTTTCCAGCGCAGCGCGCTGAACGGTCTTCTTGAGGGTGCTCCTAAATCCCTTGACCACAACATTCGCCTGTGGCCACAGAGGAGTGCTTTTCTGATGCTTCTCATTTAGATGAGAGGGAAAATCTTTAAATATTCAACTATTGAAAGGTAGGCCATTGTCAGATTTCAAAATCGAAGGAACATCCCATTTTGGAAAACTACTTTCTAGTCTCTCAATGAATCTGTCATAAGTTGTTGACGACAAATCTTTCACAAAGAGAAAATGGAAAAATTCCTCAACAATTACTAATAGATAATGTCCATTGTCAAGGGGTCCAAAGAAATCAATTACAATTTTCTCCAATGCATGCTTTGGAAGATCAGACATGTTTAACGGATGCAGGTTTGTCTTTGATGATAAGCAGTTGCACAAATGAAATGCCTTTAACTCTTTTTCAACTCTTTCATCAAGATGAGAGAACCACACTCGGTCTGTAGAGCTCATTTAGTAGCAACAACTCCACAATGTCCCTCATGGGCCAGGTCAATAACTAGTTGTCTCAGACTCTTGGTATATTTCTGGACCCTAATAAGATGATGCCTTCTGGGGTAACTGAAAGCTCATCATGAAGAGTTCGGGTATATTTTCGTCACAATTGATGTGCAATAATGTCTTTGAATATCAGCAAATCTCTGTCAGTGCTCATGGCAGCAATGACTTGTTCCACCGATATTGCTTCGGGGGCACTGGATTTTATAATGAAGTTAACATACGCATCAGAAACTTTTGAAGTAGTGCCATGACATTGTATGGGTACACGTGAGAAGTAGTCAGCAGGGTTTTGATATTTTCCTGGACGATGCACCATCGTAGAATCATATTCCTGCAATTGCAATCCTTACCTCCCAATGCGAGGGGGCATTTCTGCTTTCGTATTGGCGAAAATGGTGAGGAATGCTTGGTGATCAGTGATAACTGTGAAATGCTCTCCATACAAAAACATATAAAAATGCTCACAAGCCCACACCATACCTAGGCTTTCTTTATTAGGTAGTGAATAACAAACAAAGACAAACTTTGTCTGGCATAAGCCACAATGTGCCTTGGAATAAACAACAGATGTGCTAGTACTGCTACTGTTTTACCCTCAGATCAATTTGTGAGGACACATTTTGAAAAACAACAAAATGCGTGGAAGAATTTCTTTTTCCGATTTAATCGATCAATTTCATAATATCAAAAAAACTTTATCGTCCTTCCATAAGGCGAATCACGACAAAGGATTACAAATCACATAAATGAAACATCATACGTGAAATAGACTACAAACCATTCAAATGCACATTTCAGACATTCTAAATAACACACTCTTATTTATGCCAAACATACTGGTACCGATAAAACATTCACACAACTCAATCAATCTGGTGAAGAAACAAAAGCAACAACGCTTAATTTTCTATTTTAACAGACCACAGATAGTATCAGTGAAAAAATTCACTCTCAACATTGTTTGATTTGAGACAAATTTCTAATTCTTGTGGTCATACGACAAGGTCTACGCGTTTCGAGAACCCTTGGTTTTGGGGGTCTCTCATCAGGACCTAGGAATTAAAATAAAAAAACCATAGTGATTGATACAGGGGCAAGCAATTTCCTCTCAGTGTAAACTGCAAAAATCAGTGCTACCACGATTACCTCTGACAAGTACAAAGAAGATCAGCCGATCTAATTGAATGAAGACTCTAGAAAAAGAGAGAATGGGGCACTAAGTAATGGGAGTGGAGTACTGGTTTTGATAGTACAAACAAAAAAGTGTTAAAAACATCTAATAAATCAGCACATGCTTACATGGATGTAGCGCGTCAATGCAGTCTCGGTGTGCAAGATGAAGTATTCGGATATTAGGTAGCTGCGGTGTTGGACGAGTCAATCTGGACTGTGGAATAAAATGAAATGAATTGAGTGCCTTGGGGCATTGGGATTTCAGTGTGCTGGGCAAGGATGTCACCCTATTCTACTGGGCTTCCATCAACAAGAACCTTAGGGGCATATCAACAACAACCGGCGATAATTATCTCTAAGCGCACTTAGCGCTCGGATAATTATCGCCGGCCAGCGTGAATTTTTATCGCTGAGATAGCGTGCTATTAGCAACGCTTATCTCATTAGCGATAAAAATCCTCACGCTAACAGGCTAACGTGAGATTATAGCTGGAAAGCCAGCGATAATCTCACGTTACCTTGTTGATAGGGACAGGCAAACTTAGCCATGATATCCTCCTTCCATAGGATATCATGGCTAAGTCAGAAAAATACCAGACGTAAAAAAGCAGCGTTAACCGCGGTTAGCGCTGCTTTTTTTGTCTCTAACAGTGTCAGCGACATTCTTGATAATAGGAGAAATGTCGCTTAGCGACATTTCTCCTATTATTTTACTCTGGAACGCCCCCTTTGCATCTCATTAGAGATGCACGGGGAAGCGTAGAGTAAAAGGGTGCTAACATGCAAATTTGCATGTTAGCACCCTGTTGTTGATAGGGCGCTAGTTTTATCTCTCCTTTTTTGGCTTTTAAAGCCAAAAAAGCAGAGATAAAGCCCTTGTTGATATGCCCCTTGGTCTGTAGCTTCAGATCACAGTATGGCATTTCAGTGGCATTCTCAATTGCATGCTTGATTTTCTTGAAGCTTTGTTCACATTCTATTGACCATCAAAATGGGACATTTTGTTTCATTAACTCTCTTAATGGGGTTTGTACAGTGGCAAAGTCATGTATATACCTTGAACAGTAACTGCCTTTACCAAGGAAGGATCGCAGCATAGTTACATCTTGGTGGGTAGAAGTGGATGACAAGGATTGTACTTTTCTTGAATCTTGAGTAATTCCCCCATTAGAAAAAATATGACCAAAGAACTTGAGATTGGTTTTGTGAAACTCACACTTTGCAAGTTTCTAGCACACTTGTGTAAGAGCTTTATCATGTTCCTTTCAGGCAGCCCCAAAAACTAGTATGTTATCACTGTAATTGAAAGCATTTGCAACTGGCTGTACTAGGAGACGAATGACATCTTAAAAAAGGTTCTGTAGCTGTGGACACTGAAACGTAGCCTATTATATCTAAATAAACCAACATGAGTCAAAAAGATAGTAATGTACCTGCAATTCTCTTCCAGTTCGAGCTGGTGATACCCTTTTTTCAAATCAAGGTGGGGAAAGACCTTAGATCCATTCACCTATGTGATCATGTCAGCAATGTCTGGACCTGGATGTTGTTCTCTTTGCACATCTCAACGCAGATGGACATGGCTCCTCCACTGTCCTTTTTCGGCACTACCACTATGGGTGATACCCATGGCGTCGAACCAGTGAATCACTCAATTATGTCGTGCTTTAATAGTGTCTCACATTCTTTCTCATCAGCTTCTTGTAAATTAAATGCAATTCAACAATGTTGTTGAGCAACAGAGCGGATGTCTGCATTTATGTGAAGTTGCACTTTTATTGTCTCAAGTCTTTCTAGTCCATGAAACAAGGATGGAAACTTATTCACTATCTCATAATAGGCATTGCCATTGTAGTTTACAGAAATCAGCCCCATGTTAGCAGCAGTGCTGAAACTGAGTATATGTGCACTCAATGAGGTGCCTGACAAGACATGAATTGTTGCTTGCACTTTCATCTTCACAGTTACTATTAATGAACCTTGACTTTGCAGTGGCTTTGAAGCATCCCACATTATATACTTTACTTTTCTATAGGGTTAAACGGGGCACTGGAGACAGTTCACTCTATTTTTCCGCTGGCATAATATTTATTGACATGCCACTGTCTATGATAAAAGGTATGGAACACCCATTCACTTTTAGTGTGATCTTGGGACAGTGTCCAAATGCATTTCGCACTTTCACTTGTCGACCTAGCTTCAACCGGCATTCTTCCTTGCAAGAAGCTAATCCTACATGTGCACATCATCCAGAAGTCAAAGTTTACATCGCACCCCCCTGGCTATAGTGGTGCTCTGACTAACACAAATGCCAACTGTTGATTTTCACACTCTACTGAGGCCCATGTGGCACGCACAGTGCCGGACTGGCCGTTGCCTTGGTCCTTCGGGTTGCAGAGTTTATTTATTCCGCTATCTCATCACCAGTTGTAGTGTCCTCTCCAGCCCGGGCATATGCAAATGATCATGCCACACACAGAGCTTGGTATTACATGTCTTTGTTTCTCAGTGTGTAACCATTTACTGAACATTCTACATCATGAATTCTATCACCCTCACCCACACCCTTTTTTCACTGTTCAACAGAGTCTGTCAGGAACGAAAAGGGTCCAGTCACCTCTAACTCAGACGACACTACAGTACAGTGCTCCAAAACCCTCATTTGATGCAAGTGCAGACACATAGCAGGTCTACCTTGGAAACAAAAAAATCATGCCACAAACTATGGACACCAAATATGTCATTTCCTTATACACACTGTTTTGTTTACCCTTGTCTGGGTTCTGATATAGGCAAGCACTAGTCTTTACAGTATAGGATGAGATCCCTAATATGGCCCCTCCATTTCCAGGCTGACCTTTCTAGCTTTCTGAGGTGTTTGACAAGATCACTTATTTCCACTTCTAAGAGCTTACCCTGATAAGAGTCCTCCAGTTACACGTCCTCATGTTTCACTCCGATGTTGACAACCCCTCAATTTTAGGAAAAAACAAAGACTCCCTCCACACCACTAATAGCCTGAAAGCAATTGAGGCTGGGGTGGAATACAGTGGCCTCTAACTCAACTGTGCCAATAAAATCCCCAAGCCCCTATGGAAGCCCTAGGGCCTGTGCTTCCTTCGGACCCATGCTAGTTTGTCCACCTGCTTAAAAACGCCCTTCATTGTCAAAGGTCATGTCAAGAACCTAGGCCTTCACCTGGACAGTGGCTTGATTCTCAATGTGATGGCAAACTAATAGTCACACTTCAAAATTACCAGCTGTCTTTGTTGAAAGGAGGCCAAGGGGCTCCAGGCTACAAAGATTATTTATCTCCACATGCCCGATGGGCAACCGGGATTTGGAATCTAAACGCAGAAGTGATAGTCACTGAGGCATTGCTATCAGTGGTGTTGCCAGTGCAGAAGTACTGGGTCTGGAGAAGGGGGCGGGACCAACCTTCCCTTACTTGCTGAAGTTTTCCTAACAGATCATGAATTCAGATTTTTTTCCAAGAGTCAGGGGCCTGGTTTTGTGTTTACTGTAAGTAGTTTAAGATGGTGGGGAAGAGGAGCAGAGAGAGACTGAGCAGAAAAGAAAGACAGAGGGGAGAGCAACTGACAGAGGAGAGAGGTACAGGTAGTATTGGAAAGAGGAAGGGAACCCAAACATATTTAAAATAAAATTATAAAGTAAACCCACCCTTGACACCTCAAAATCCTTTATTATCCCTATTCACTATTGTTAGAAATGGGGTCTCTGATTGGCAGAGGTATGCACCTTTGACCAAGCAGGGCCCACCACTATATTCAGGGTGAGGCCCAGACCACCCTCGGGGGCCCTGTACCCTCCCTCTAGGTAGCTTGACGGAGAGCAGAGAGGCTTATCCCAAAAGACAATGTTTAAAGTAGCAGTGTACCACACCCCCTCAGCAACACAGTGAAAACGCCGCAATAAAAGGCTCTAAAAAGGTTCAGAAAAATATATCGCCTTTATATGGGGAGAGTCTGATTAAAAACGATACAGATTCAATCAATAGCTTAACTTGTGATAATATGTATAAGTAGTTTTAGCCAAAGCACTATTAAGTTAGATGAGACGGTGATGAGTCCAATAAGTCCTTCAGGAGATATTCGTGCATGACAGAGGCTGGCAATGTCCCGAATCTAGGGGGTCTGCTTTAGGGCCTTTACAGTATTATCGCATCATGTAGGAAAAGTACCACCGCCGGTCTGTTCGGGGATGGCTCTAACAAGGGTGCAGGTCTTTTACCTGCTGGGAGCGTAGTGAACAGCTGCTGGGATCACTCGGGTCCGGTTCAGATGGCGCAGAGGATGTAGGTACCCTACTCTCCAGAAGGGTGGCTGGGATACCTCAGACCGCAAGGGGTGCATTAAGACTCACCAAGACCACTGAAACTCTCTTGTGAGTTGGTCCGCTTGAGTTGAATGGTTTATGGTCTTGCAAGGGAAAGTCTGATGGTGTGGTGCCGGTGCAGAGCTACGGCTCGTGATGATGCAGGGCGGTACGCCAACTCAAACGTGACTTGTGAGGTGCAATTCCATCTTCTGACTGCGAAGCACGGCAATGGGTCACTTCAGAGTATATTATCATACACTGGGGCACAGTTTAACTTACAGTTGTAAAGTGCTCAGCTCACATTGGTCGCAAAACGCGCGGCTGTTTATGATGACTTCTGGTCCCCGCACACTGTTGGCTGTTGGGAGGGATCTTGCAGTGAGAGAGGTCTTTGGTGTTCCTGGGACCTCAGGGAAGAACGGAGGCAAGTCAGCAAACCCCTGGGTCAATATTGGGAAGTTTTTCAGTCCTACCTGGCAGGCCGGCAAAGCAGGGCAGCAGTTCCTGAGAAAAGTCAGATTCAGAAAAGTGGCAATACACCTGGTGCAGCAGTCCTTACTCGAGCAGAGTTTCTTCTTGGTCCAGTAGTGGAACAAAGATGTAGGGCCAGGGCCCTATTTTTTATACCCTGGTGCCCTGCTACTAGAAGGGGGCAGAAGCTTCTGGAGACGTCTTTGAAAATCTGGGGGATCCCCTGTCTCACCTGACCTGGCTCCTGGCTTTCTGCACTGACAAAGCAAGGTTGGTAAGCCTATTGTGGGGTGGCAGGGTTCAGCCTATTCAGATGTAAGTGCGAATCACCACTCCCTCCACTCAGCCCAAGAAGGCCATCAGTATGTAGATGTGGCAGCCCTTCCTGTGTTTGGGGGAGTCTAGGGAGCATGCAAGTTTGGGGCTGCTACTCTGGGCCAGACGTGGATTGAGGCCGGCTGCAGGTACACAGAGTTGAGTGAAGAACAGAAAATAGTCCACTTTCTAAAGGTGGCATTTCTGAAATATTAATGGTAGAACCCAATACACCAATAGAGAGGATTTCTCACTACCATTCCATCCATACCAAACATGACATATCTACTCCTTCCTATTTAGGAGTTATCAGGTAAAGGGATATAAGGGAATTCCTAATGCTGGAAGGGACAGGCCTCACTGCAATGGCAGAGGCCTGAGGCAGGTTTGTCAATGTCACCAGGTGTTAGGGGACAGCACCCGCACCTTAGCACAAATTAGCAGCAGTAAGGTGCCCAACGTCCTAAGTCCAACAAAATGGTATTGTCCAGAGCGGGAGGTGAAAGGGCAAAAGTTAGGGGGAGACTACCCTAAGGCTGACAGGTCTAACAACTATCTACTAAAAGCTCTAGGGGTGGGCGAAATATTCCATTCCACAGGCGGAATAGATGGAATTTTTGCTACTCCACATTACTCTTGTAATGTGGCGTTCCGGCCAAATTCCTCCAATCAATGTGTGGTGGGATTTTTTTCTCTCACACATGTCAAAACAGTAAGTTGGTGAGCACATGCACTATTTGGCGCCGCCTATCTTGATTTTCGGTTGCTAAGAGGTCAACCAGTGAGATTTTTCTGACGCTGGTGGTCGCGGGCAGTCAAGTCTGTTTGCAGTCAGAAGGCTGCAGCTCGAAAAGAAAATCAATTAGAGCAGCAACAAAATCAACTCAAGTAACTGCACCCTTAGGTACACTGCATGGTGCTGTTCGCAATGATTTTTCAGTGCAGAGCGCACTGTTGGTGCCGAATCACAGCCTGAGCAGCGCAGCATGCCTATTTCTGCGTGTTGCCAGAACTCCATGGAATCTCACAGAGTTTTTTGTAACTCTGCGGTATTCCATGGGGATCAAATTCCACGCCTTCTGCCCATCCCTGAAAAATTCCTTATTAACCCATACACTACCGACTCCTAAACCCTAAAAAAACACAAAGTACCTTTTAAATCTGGCCTTCTATAAACCCTAAAAATCCCTTACTACCCATAAACACTACACATCTCTGACCCCTGAAAGTACTTAATTGCCACTGAAAACTACAAACCCCTGATCCCGAAAACACCTACTGCCCCTATACACTACACACCCCTGAATCATAAAAACCGCTTACCACCCCTTTTTTTAAGTGACAGAACCCTAAAATAACTAAAATAAAACACAATAAATATTTATAATGTAGCAAAAAAAAAAATATAGCTATGTCACTTAAAAATATAAAAAGAAATACCTGTGTAGTAAAAGACACCTACAGAGCAGCTTCTTTATCTCCTCTGCGGTAATAGACAGTCTGCCAAAGATTAAAAGGCAGAAAATTCCTCTTCTCAGCTGCCATTTACAGGAAAAAGCGCAGTCACCTAAGGTTTGGGGTAAACTTTAAGAACAGAAAGAATTTGTTCTGTGATCTGAGTACTGTGAAGACTGGTACAAACAAAGTCGAGAACACAGGATAGAGTGAGATGAAAATGAACTGTTTTATGTGTTAAACACATAGATTTAAATAACATACGCTCCCAGGAGGTTAATTGAGAACAGCAGCTCTTTATTACCGTATTGACTTGATCCCCCAAAGACAAAGGGGAGGTCATACTGGCGCCCACGTTTTTAAGCAGGTGAACAATGCTGGCCCGGTCCAAGAGATGATGGCTAAAAAGGGAGTAACCAAAAAGAAAGAACGGGCCGCATAAAGAATCTGGCCACACGAGGTGGGCTCAGTTGATTTGGCTTTTGTGCCTTTTACACTCAACATATGTCACAGCCCTGTATTGTTATTGAGCAAAAAAGTTTCGTAAAATTATACTGAGCGAAATACTTGGACTTACAGTGAAAGCGACTTGGCAGATTCACAAACATACATTGCTTTCATTTTCATTGCAAATGTAAATGTCGCAGTGCACAACTGTTTCAGAACATTATAGCAGTGAGCTGTTCTTTTAGGTGCCCCCTACCCCAGTCACTTTGTGGGAGTCCAAGGGGGAGCAGAGGTTAACATGATAGTGACACACTCTTACCTGCTGCCATGTGCCCTTCATTGTTGTCGACTCTCCTAACAGGAAATGAGGTAGCTAAGGGGGCAGAAGACTGAGTCAGTGGTGTGTACACTCCTGTTGCGACTCAGTCTTCTCTGTAATGGTTTGATTGCAACATTCATTACCTCAAATCATACTTTTTCCAATCAAAATTGAAACATCTGAAGCTCGGTAAGTCTTTTAGTGGGGCTATGGAGACGAAACGGTACATGTTGTATATTGATTCTTCTTGTAATATGGCTGACAGTGGTCATTAGCCCTTCCTTACTGTTCTTACCTCCTTAGCCTCCCAGAATACCTGTGAGTGTTCTAACTTGTACCAGAGTGTTCTACTCTTGTCAGTTGATGGTCTGGTCAGCTGGCCAGGTGTGTTGCTCTGCTGCAACCTAATAAACCTAACTTGTAACTACTAAGAAGTGTCCTGCTGCCTACCTAACCATCCACAACAGTACACAAGGTGAAAATGAGAGTTGGCAAAACAGGCAGGGGCAGCTCTTCCACTGGAGCATTGGTTCCACTTAAATTATCCCTAGAAATGGTAAAAAGTGGTATTTCGTTACCATTTTATATTCCACCCCTCATCCCGAATAGAGCAACAGGACGGAGCCGGGCCTGCTGAGTGACATCAGCAGGGAGGGGGGCTGTGAATGCACTGTTTAAAGTGCGCATGTCTTTTTGGCCGGCCATCTTACGATAGCCTGCCACACATGTGCACTTTAAACAGCTCTAACCCAGCAGCTGGGTTAGAGCAAGTGCAGGCCTCCAGTGCGGTGTGGAGTGCCGAGTAAGGCTGCTGCCTCCAATCAGGGTGTTGCTCTCATGCTGCATGAGAGTAGTGACAGGATTGTTCAAGGGAGTTTCCTATTGGCCAGGCTGGAGGAAAGAAGACATCGGGTGCAGAGGAAATCGTGTTCGTCTTCAGATACGTTTTTTTATTTATATATATATTATTTATGTGCCCCCAAATACGCCCCCAACCCCGTAGATACCAGCCACCACTGAGAACAGGATGTGTTTTCACTACATTGGGAGCTGAAAGGGAGGTGGAAGAAGATGGGAAGACTGAACATTATACTTCCTCGTGGAGGAAATATAATGGAGGCTGAAAACGTGGTGAGAAAACAAGATGAGTTAGGGAGATGGAAGATGCCATTGCGGTAGTTGGGGGTAGAAAGGAAACAAAAATACAAGATGCATCAGTTCCTTATCACCTGTCGGTGGCTGCACCATGGTCTACAGGGACCGTTAACGAGAAGGTGAGGAATATCGAGAGGCATTCACAACGCCTTGGCAGAGTCCATCTGAGAGGTTTGAGACAAATTGGGCTTTATTACCGAAAGTGCCCTAGTAGTACAGAAAAGGTCACAGATACTTCCATTGCTCCTTTTGTAGTACAGATAGCGCTGGAGCAATCCTAAAGGCGCATTCCCTCATTTGCATTGGGGCGTGACCATTCAAGCAGGAAACTTGCTTTTCAGGTCCTCCCAGCAGTGGTCTCTATGAAAAAGTGTTCGCCTTGGAGTTGACCAAACTACTGCTGCAAAGTTAGTGGTGGTTCACGCATTCTCATCAGCCATTAATGAGTGCATGTGGGTGGCTTCTTGCAAGGAACTTTGGGAGTGTTGGTGTTGGGACTGTCCCGCTCAGACTGATTCAATTCTATGTCAGGACCGGCGGCAAGGATTATGCATCTCTTTCTTCATTTTATTAAGCTAGCAGTTGTTTCCAAGTTCACTCCTTTAATGTTTCCTAAACTATAGGGCATATTTACAATAGAAGTGGCGGAGCGCAGCGTTAGCCTCCTTGACTTAACACTGCTGTCCGCCACATCTGTACCACCGGGCTGCACCATATTTACAACAATATGGTGCAGCCCTGCATTCCCCCCTGCGCTGGCGCTAAATTTAGCTGCCTAGCGCCAACGCAGGCACCCTTGCACAAAAGTGCAAGGGTGTCTGCGTGTTAGGGGAAGATTGTTTATGTGCAGGAAGGTGACTCTTCCTGCAAATAAACAATCTTTAAATGGCACACATTGAAGTTGCAAAACATCATTTTTTTAATGATTGTTTATGTGCGGGAAGGTACACCTTTCTGTACATAAACAATCAATGGCGTTTTGCTGTTTCCTTGTGTGTTGCACAACACATCACACATTGAAACAGCAAAAATGAGGAGAAATTAAAAATTTCTCCACGTGCCAAGGTACGACCAGGTTTTCCCTAGTCTTAATTTTGGAGTTGGCCCATATGTACCGCACCCTTGTAAATATCGGGCAGCGTCAAAATCAGTAGGTGTTGCTGTGGAACGCCCACTGCAACACCCATTGCCCTCCCCTTTCATGCTAAGTAAACTGTGAAAGGGTGCCTTTAGCCCCTATCGCCACCACAACGTCGTGAAAAGTGGCGTCGTGGTGGCGATAGGGGCTTGTAAATATGCCCCTCTATTCCTTAATACAAGCAAGGAATTCAAGTAACAAAATAACCACCAGTGCCTCAATCATGTAATCCTGTCCCAAACATGACAGTAAGATGATAAGTTTGAAATCCCTCCCTTTTCCTCTTTCTTCAATGCTCAATTAAGTGAACTTTGAATTTAGTTTTTACTCAAATGGTTATTGCATTGTGGTGATTTATTCTGCTGGATTTCTTTTTTTCTCCCAACTAGGTGACCACCTCCAAGGCTTCACACTCCAACGCATTCGACCAGAAAACATGTTGCTCCACAGCAAGGTGCAAGGAAACAGGAAACATGTTCTGGAGCACAACACAACCTCCCAGGACCCTGGAAACAATCCACCACACCCCGCCACGGTCAGCAACCCCGTGAGTGTGCAGACACACCTCTGCTGGTGCTGTGAATAGGCGGGCCAGTATCCAGTGCCCACATAGAACAAGAGACAAGATTGCCACCAAACTAGTGTATCTTCTGCGCCACTGCACACACATCAGGATGACGAAGAGGTATGTTTAGTTGCAAAAATGCAGACAGGGTCAGTGCAAAGCGTCATATGGGCCCCTCCTGCCTGCCTCCACATCTCAACCATCCCCTGCATTCGTCATCACATTCTGCCCCGCTCCCATTCGAATCCCTCACCTCACACTGCACATTCCTTGTTCACTATTGCACATTTACCATTCTACACGCTCCCTTCTCATACACACCAGAAATCGTAAAGAAGAAGGGTCTAATCGCTTCACCCAGCTGTCAAACACGAGCATGAACTAATGGTGCGAGCACCAAGGCCTGCTCAGACCTGCAGCTCACGCCAAAAGGCAGGTTATATATTTATATATGTCAGTGCTTTATATAACGCCTTTCAATCACTTCTGAACACTGTGCTAATGGAAAACCTATCAATGGAGTACAAAGAGCTAAAAACGAGTAGTGTGGGTGCTCAGGAATCACTCAGACATAGGTCTTCCGCTCCTATATTCCAGCCTCTGTCTTTCTGTTTTCCACTTTTTAATTTAGACTGGTCTACCCTCAGATGATAAAAAGTTCAAATTAGCATTATCGCTCTTTCGCCTCGGGCTCCCTCGGGATATGCCCTTGCCTGCGGCTCGGGTCTTTAAGAACCATTATAGTCCTCGGCAGAGGGGAATAATGCTTAATTGTTCCATGTTGAGCTTAATTTGGTGCATGACGTAGTTTGTTTCAACAGCACGCTGTGGTGTTCCACAACAGTCACGGAGTATGCTTACCGCCAACATGATGGTCTGCCCAGCGAATTTATAAGCAGGTGGACCACAGTTTGCCCATTGCACGGACTACTTTGTCTCCGTCATGGCCAAACTCCTCTGACGGCCCAACAGTTTCAGGGTCGCCCGCCCAATTAGGAGCAGCGGACATTTAGACGTTTGCTACTGCTGTCACCGCCAGGCAAACCATAGTGAAGGGCACATTATTTTTTATTTTCAAGCACAAAATCCCACTTTAGGTTTCTGTATTTGTAAATAATAAATCTTTGGAAACTTTACCGAACAGCTTCATCATGTTTGCATGGCAGCAGTTCCTGTGAATGCTAGAAATGTCCATCCGCCCGAATGTCGTTTCTAAACTTTGCAGTCGGAATCTCCACCAGGTCAGCAGAGTATTTAACGCCATTGCCCTGGCGGAAATCGGCTTGACCGCCAAGAATTAAATTGGGCCCTTAGTGTTCACTCTTCTGATGGTGACCATCAAAAAGGAACTGCAGCATTACTGGAACGTGTCCATTTTGCCTCCTACCGGTGTGAGACTCTTTAGAAGGCTGTTCTGACTGAGGGCCCTGACTGCTTCATAGCAGTCGAAGAGCTCAGTGCTGCCTCCTTCATCTAGTCCAATCCGGAGATACCTTTGCATTTAAAAGAGGTGCTGATATGCCTCTATTAGACCTAAATTCGCGCTGCTTATCATTCATTTCGTGGTCAGCATCAAAATGGATTCTCCCGGACCAGTGGTCGATGAATGACTCCGCGAACTACTGATCATTACAATTAAAATCATTCAAACAAGAACAGGCAGCTTTATTGGGTATATTCTACATTACTTAGGAATATTTAGGATAGATAAACCCCAACAGAATGTTTGAGCTCAACTGAGCATGTTTCTCTAGCCCTGGTGTGATGTCATCATGGAATCATGTGATGGGTTCTTCATTGTGACATACAGACGCACAGCTCATAACACGAGAGCTAGAGAACTGGAGATCAGGCAACCAGTCGGTACAGACACCTGCTGCTGTGCAAGAAACCAAACTTGGCAGGTCTAAAGGTAGGGACCTTGCGAAAGAGACAACAGAATGGCAATCCTCCTTAAGCGGGCCATGGTGTTGCAATGTGTTGTTGGACAATGAAAACGAAGTACTTTAGTCCGTGGGAAACCAATGCCTACTGTGTATCTATATCATAACATAGAAAAGGTTTGTGACAAGGCTCCCGTGGCCTTAAATTAAGAATGTCGGAAAGGGATACTTGTTGTTTTGCCTATAAAATGTGTAGCAGATGAGAGAGAGATAAGGGAGAAAAAGAGGAAAAAGAAAGAGGAAATGAAAGAGAGTAGAGAGAGAAAAAGAGCCAGAGAGATAAAAGAGAAGAAAGGTATGAGGATGGTAGCTAGATAGATATAAATAAAGAGAGAGCAGAACGAAAATGAGAGAGTGAGGAAGAAAAAGAGAGAGAGAAAAGAGTGAGAGCGAGGCAGAGAGAAAGCATGATCTAAACTAATAAGAATGCTTCCTCATTTCCTTATGCACAGTCTCCATACTGTTCCATGGAATTTGTCGAATACATAGTTTTCCTAATTTCAGACATATTTTAAATACTCGAAATGATCTCAGCCTATTATAATATGATTTGAAACAACACCTACATGCTGAAGTAGATATCTGCTCAGTACTATGGGGTTTGTTTACAAGCCCATTATGCCGCCAGTGCATCATTTTTTTTGATCTACGCGGCGGTGCAATGGGCTTGCCCATATTTACAAGGCCACGTAAAGTCACCCTGCGTGACTTTTTATGGCCTTATAACTATGAGCACCTTTCACGCATTACTCTGCATGAGAGGGGCGTTCCATGGGTGCTGCTGTGGATGTTCCTACGCAACATATATGGAACTTGATGCATTTCCAGATTACTACATCTTGTAAAACTTGGAATGTGTCAGAATCCTATGGTGCTTCGAGGAGAAATACTTTGATTTTTTCCTAGTTTTTTCCTCTTTTTATGTGTGCTGCATTCTGCACGATGCATAGAAAGAGAAAAATGCCATTAATGATTGTTTTTGTGCAGAAAGAGACACCTTCCTGCACAAAAACAATCATCCCTGCAGTGCAGGCACCCAAGCAAAATGACGCAAGGGTGCCTGCACTGGCGCATGGCAGCCAATTGTACGCCAGCGCAGGAGAAAGCACTTGGATGCGTTGTTTTGCTGTTAATACGACGCATCCCTGTGCTTTGAAAATGACGCAGCATGGGCAGCTAAATGGCTTGCAGCGCCGTGATGTATCATTTCCTTGTAGATGAGGCCCTATATTTCATTTCTTTTTGCATGCATTTGTTACCTCACTTCTCATTCTGATGGTAGGCTTTCTCTATAATGCTTCCTGTCGCTAAAGTTTAAATCTCGTTGCTTGTTATCTCTGCGGCTTTTTACTTTTCTTGCTTGGCAGTCTTCCTTTCAGCCTTGTGCATTTTCAGATGTACACTTTGCTGCACTCCTATGGTATTCTAAATATAATAAACACATAGACAAAGGAACAATGTGAAGGAGTGAGATTGGTCTCTGAACAGAGGCATTTGTGTTTAGAGACCTGCCATCTTTTCACTGAGGTTTAAGACAGGAAAGTAATTGGGAACTCAATTGGAACATCAGTCTTTCACCTGAAGCTAATGATTTAACCTATACCTATAGTTTAAGAAACAGATTTTGACACAAGACTAGGGCCAGAGCAACTCACATTTTGCACTGAGTTTGCATCACAAAAGTGACACAAACCTCCACAAGTGTTTTGGGGGGATTTACTCTCCAGTGCAAAACTTGTTTTGTTGTGTACTATTGCCTGAAAGTAAAGTAAAGAGTGCATCAATGGGGCGTTCTGAAGTTGTTCCAAGGGCAATACCATGCAACCACCCATGGTTTGGCACAATCCAACAATAGTAGACAGGTGTTTGCACCAAAAAATAAGTGTGCCCTTATAGTACAAAACCTACACTAAATTTACACAGACAGCATTGCACTCTGGCACAAAGCAGGTGTAATAGTAGAATGTGTGTTAGAATGTTCTTCATGGTGTTCTGTTACTATGGGTGCATCTCCCTGCATCCTTGTGCTTTCTTTGTATTCCTTTGAATGTTGGCTTTTGTTCCACTTTCTGAAGAGCAGTTCTTCCTCAGTTACACTGCTGCTCTTCAGGAGGTGGATTCTCCATTAAACAACTCTTCAACTTTACAAGAGACTCTGTGGATTATTAACCTACTTCAGCAGGGGCATCTTAAGGATTTTAAGGGCCCTGGGCCAAATGTATTTTGGGGGCTCTTGTTCAGAACAGCTTTGAATTTGTGATCCAGTTTCAGCACTTTCATGCCCTTTTTGGCCAGGTCACCGACAGTATACAGACACACTTGTCCATACATCAAATGTGGTTACATCTAATATTCAGGGATAATGACGTGTTTTTCCATCAACCAGGATAGCTTGTCTCCAGTGGCATGGAGAGCACGGGACCCACGTCTGGGCATACTCGTCCCACTCGTGGTGACAAATGCAAAAAGAACAATTGATGGACAGAATGCAGAACAATGGCATACATTCACCCCAGTATAGAGATCTGGGTCTAAACCCTCAGGCTACCCTTTGAAGCTCAAGAAGGGGCAGGGTGCAACATCCCTAGGCCAACCAGCTCTTGAGAGGAACACCCTTCTCCAAACCCAATGCCCTTTTGTCACTGTCTCGGGTAATAAACGTACCTTCCTACCACTGAACAATGGCAGAAAGGCACATTTGGCTTAGGGAGGAAAATGCCAACTTTCTAAAAGTAAAAGACACACAATTGATGGACTGAATGCAGAACAAATAAAAACATTCACCCCCCCAGTCAAGAGATCTGGGTTGAATCCATCATTCTTTTGCTCACCATGCCATTCCAGTTTGGACCCAGCCATACACAAATCAGTCTTGACCCTGCGCCCAATGGGAACAGTCCATCCAGAACTGCTAGGCCAGGTCCTCCCAGGACTGGAAACAAGCATCCTAGGACCGGTTTCGGGGTTTCACCCATCATCAGCCAGGTTAGATTGACTACAGTGGCATGGAGAGCACGGGACCCACGTCTGGGCATACCTGTCCCACTCGGGCGTGTCTTTTGCTTCCTTTCCCAAGTGCGCCGGGCATGCCCAGACGAGGATCCCGGGCACAATGTGCCACTGGATTCAAGCTATCTTGGCTGATGAGTAGTAAACCACAAAACTGGGCCTAGGATGCTAGTTTCCGGTCCAGGGAGGACCTGGCTTGGCACTTTGGGCTGGACTGTTCTCATGAGGCACAGGGTCAAGACTGATTTGCATAAGGCCAGGTCTAAACGGGGTGGCATGGTGAGCAAAAGAATGATGGATTTAACCCAGATCTCTTGACTGGGGGTGAATGTTTTGATTTGCTCTGCATTCAGTCCATAAATTGTGTCTTTTTCTTCCTCACCCTAAGTGCGCTGGGTATGCCCAGACATGGGTCCCGGGCTCACTGCGCCACTTGTTTCAAGCTATCCTGGCTAATGAAGGGTGAAATCCTGAAACAGGTCCTAGGATGCTTGTTTCCGGTCCAAGGAGGACCTGGCTTGGCAGTTCAGGCTGGGCTGTTCCCATGAGGCACAGAGTCAAGACTGATTTGCATATGGCCAGGTCTAAACTGGGAGGGCATGGTGAGCAAAAGAAATATGGATTTAGCCTACTCTTGTGTAGCGTAGTTCCAATAGTACCCTTTCATGCAGGACCTACGCTGTTTACGGATAACATATACCATGGGTCTGGTGGCAGACTGACTCCGTACACCCCGCCACATATGTTAGCCTATGTTTTTGCATTAACTAGCTCGCAGTGCCACTAGAATCTCTTGTTATCAGAGAGATTAGTTTTCGGCAACCTCAGAACACAATAACCTCAGACTCGTAGAAACAATATACTACTCGTGCTTGCTGATTTGCTCTCAGTGAGACACATAGAAGAAACAGTTGAGCATGTTTACAATAAGAATTTATTGTACCATTGTTCTTCTCATGTAAAATATATGTGCTGCTATAACTGTAACACAGTAGCAGAGATATAGAACCAGCAGTACAGTGAATAAAAAGGAATAGTATTGTTCTACCATTTTGCAATAGTCATGAACACATACATCAATATAAAATGCATTTATAAAATAAAGTGCGTACTCCTAAGATGCCTGTCTATATGTACCTAAGTGTTCCTAGCATTTGAGTAGGTGCTAAAGAGCTAATAATCCTAAGATCCTAATAGTCGAAGTTTAAGAGTCTAAGAGCCAAGAATCCCACTAGGATTCAGTCGAATCGCCATACCTGAATAGTGAGAGTGTGGGACTTCGTCCTGGACTTGAGCTGGACACACCGCAAAGGATAGTCAGACCACTGTCAGCTGGAGCGATGGCATGCCGTCTGGTCAGTGTGTCAGCTTTGAAGTCTCGGTTCCCTCCCGCTTACTGATAGCAAGATGTGCTGTATTTATACAGTCTATGTACGTGTGTTAGCCATTGTTCAGTATGAGGATGACGTTGGGGATTAAACCTTTGTGTGTACATAAGTGAGGTGAAATATGCCCCCTGGAGAGTGTTCTAATAAATATGTGCTAAGGATGACGTCTTAGCAATATCAACCGTCGTCATGAAACTAGGTGAAAGGTTTAGTCCTTAAAAGGCCTCAGTCCTTATAATGCGTTCAGTCCCTATAAGGAATTCTATCCTTATTTGGAGTTATGTCCTTATAAGGCTTGTTCATATGAAATGAGGGGGAGATGATGTAGGGAATGAGTACGATGTCCTCTAAACCTATGTCAGGGTACCGATATGAAATATAATACTTGACTGGGTGTGAATGTTTTGATTTGCTCTGCGTTCAGTCCATCAATTGTGTGTCTTTCGCTTCCTCGCCCTAAGTGCGATGGGTATGCCCAGACTTGGGTACCGGGCTCACCGTGCCACGGTATTCAAGCTATCCTGGCTGATGAGGGGTGAAACCCTGAAATCGGTCCTAGGATGCTTGTTTCCGGTCCAGGCGGGACCCAAAATGGCAGTTCGGGCTGGACTGTTCCCATAAGGCACAGAGTCAAGACTGATTTGCATATGGCCAGGTCTAAACTGGGATGGCATGGTGAGCAAAAGAATTATGAATATGATGTAAAGACAGGATGAAGCCGGATTTGGGTTTCCACGTATGTTTATTCCATACAAGAGAGAAACAGCTTAGACAACCACAAACGAGAAATGCCAAGCCAATGTAACCGCCCTTGACCAGTGGAACCTGGAACCCCACCTGACTCATAACATTCTAACATGAGCTAATATGAGAATACTACACACCTTTCCCCTTAAAATTAAAAAAAAAAAAAAACATTTGTGTAATCAATGAAATTTACAAATTTGACATGTAGAATTAACATCTAACAAAATCATTCATTTTAACCGGTAATTTCCTGATGCGGGAACTCCTTCTTGGAATCAATACCTCATCATTTTGTCTAGGCACACTTTCCCCAGATGCTACATTGCTTGTTGGTACATCAGCTGGAATTATAGTTGAATCTACAGTAGCCTCACAAGTTTCTTGAACATTAGAAAAAGGAGCATTAAAATCTTGTCCAGAAGAGCCCTCAAAAGCATCTAGGAAATTTTTAAAATCATCTTCATTCTCATTACCAACCATATCCCCTTGAGGCATAACACTCAATTTGCTAGAAACATTGTTAGACCTATACATAGACACTCTTCTAAAGTTCCATTTCTTCCCACCTTGTACTCTGACAGCTTTGCTAAAAACCTCCATTACTTCGAGAGGATCTGACCACTTTGACCATTTACTGTCTGGACACCCAAACTTAACACGTACTAAGTCACCCACTTTAATTTTATAATCGGAACACCGATTCTTACAGTTACCTTTTTGCATTCTGTCTTGATATTTTTGTACACGTTCTCTGACAGCTTTGAGATCCACCAAAGTATCCTTGAAATTATTGGATTTTAACCACCAAGGCCTGAGCTTCGAACTAGCTTTCCTTCCTCTCAACATTTCAAATGGAGAACACCCCGTTACAGAGTGAGGAGAAGTTCGATATGTAAGCAAAGTGGCTCTCAGAGCTTTCCTCCAGTCTATGTTACTCTTAATAGCCAGCTGTATAGATTCTTTAACTACTCTGTTAAACCGTTCAACTTGACCATTGGCCATAGGATTGTAATTTGACACTCTCTTATGGACAATACCACATTTATTTAGAAACAATTCTAGCTCTTTACTAATAAATTGTGGGCCATTGTCGGAAACAAGTTCGGAAGGCAAGCCTTCTCTACTGAAAACATTGTCTAGAAATTCTATAACTTGAAAAGATGTAATTTTGTCTACGATTTTGACTTCTGGCCATTTCGAGAAGTAATCCACCAAAACTAAAGCAAAAACATTTTTCACCGGTGTAAGACACAAAGGACCAATTATATCAATACCAAGTTTTTCCCAAGGTCCTTGTGAATATTCAATCGGAGAAACACCCACCGATAAGGGTTTAACTGTCTTGTCACTTTTAGAGCAATGGGCACAGTCTCTAACCCATTTGTCCACCATGCTGTCAATGCACGGCCACCAATACAATTCCCTTAAACGTCTCTTAGTACAGGACATACCCATATGACCTTCATGAGATAAATTGATTAGATTGTTTCTGATACCTTGCGGGGGAACTATTTTATCACCCCTCGTTACAAACCCATGTGAAAACATAAGTTCATCCTTAATTTTAAAAAACGAACTCATATCTCCATTCAACTTCCTTTTTTCTGGCCAACCAACACGCAGATAATTTATCACACTGTTTAATGTCACATCCTTGGACATTTCTTTTACCCACGATTCTTCAGAAATACTATCCGAACCCATACTGTGATTGATATCCTCCATGGTATATGCTACGTCACATTCTTCTTTGTCCCTACCTAATTCTTGAATCTCAGACAAAGGCAAAGAAAGTCGTGACATACAATCGGCATGTACATTCATTCGGCCAGGAATATACACAACATAACACTGAAATTCTTGTAGTTTAGCAGCTAGTCTTGCTAACCGCGCTGTAAGCATTCTGCCACCACCAGCTGCTAGCATGTTGATTAGGGGTTTATGGTCTGTCCTCAATTGAAACTTTGTTCCCCACAAAAATTGTCTAAAGTGTTGGGCAGCCCAAGTACAAGCAAGCAACTCCCTCTCAATTGTGGAGTAATTGAATTCCGCTCCATGCAGAGATCTAGAAGCATACGATACTACGTACTCTTCCCCAAAATTCTTTTGCATCAGCACCGCCCCTAAGCCTGTGCTACTAGCATCCACGGCTACTATGCATTCTCCACCAATCTCGAATGGTCTCAAGAAAGGAGCGGAACCGATGTCATTTTTCAGAATTCCAAAGGCTAGATTCTGTTGCTCGCCCCAGACAAACTTTGCATTTTTTAAAATAATTCACGCAAAGGGAAAACTTTTGAAGAATAGTTTCTTACAAATTTACTGTAAAATTCAGTTAATCCTAGGAAAGATAACAATTGCTCTTTTGTGGTAGGTGCCGGTGCTTTCAAGATCAGAGGCGTAGCTAGAGCTTATGGCGCCCGGGGCTATCCCTCAGATTGCCGCCCCCGGGGGGGGTGGGGGGGTGTTGCTGGGGAAAAAGACGGCGAGCACTTGAAAGAGGTCCAATTGACACGTAGGATCGCTGCCAATAGTTACCTCGATCATGCAAGTTACAGGACACGGTCCAAGGCTACACAGTTGAATACACTATATAAGGGCTACAGTATATATTAGCTTCCAGTGTAGTAGGGTAATGTTTAAAAAAAAAAAAAATCCTCTACTCAATTTGTTTGACACCAGGGTTATATTAATGTAGAGCGGGAACAATGGGGTGCTGCAGGATGTTCACTGCAAGATGATCTAAGTCAGCGGTGGCCATCAATAGGCGGCTGGGCCAGCATGGCTTGATGCATGATACAGTTTCAGATTATGTGCATGGTATACATTTACATGCCGCAAATCTAAATAGGACTCATTTACATATAAGTTCCTTTGAAAATATGGCAGGAATCTGGAGCTGCATTGGCCGCACCTGCTCTAAGCTTTAGTTCAGAAGCTGCACATCTCTGCAAATCAGAGGTCTCCTTCAGGGGCAAAACACAATCCTCTGTGGCGCAGGGTGGCCCCAAACCTTTTAGGGGGCCCCCATTCAGCCCAAAGCCTATGAATACTTATGAGATATTGGGGACTTGGGGCCCCTTATCACAATCTGGAGGGGTACCCCATCATTTTGTGTTGCGCCACTGGTGTCCTTAGGGTTCATGTTGATGTCCAATTTTTCATGGTATCGGGCAGTCACTGTAATGAAGACAGTGGTTGGTGACTGTTGTCACGTCTTCATCGCCCTAGCAAGATTCTTTTGACCAACTTTATTTAGTTATATTTCATTATTTTAAACAATGGTTATTTCAGAGCGTCCTGCTTTATAGATTGCGGTGGTAGTGTCCCCTGCGGATGTCTCACATGCCCTCCTAGGATGAGTTTACAGCATTTCTTTCTGATGGCAAATTAAGACGCTCAGCTGAAGTGCGCTGGCCAACAAGAGGCAAGGGGAGGTGATTTTTGTTTTTAGTACACTCCCTGTCCAAGGGAGTTTCAACTTAATAGTGCCCCATTTGCCATTGAAAAGGCAGACCTTAATAACCCCCCCCCCCTTCAATGAGTATTTTGGGACTGTGATGTCATGTGACGTCTCACTATGAGAGAGAGGAGAAACCTTATGCCAGAGGTGCCTCTGGAATTATTAGACTCTGCGTCCTAGAATTATTCCACAAAAATATGGATTTGCTGCACTTTCCACATAATCCGCCATCTGCTATATAAATTGCAGATCTCTACATAAAACGTTTCTAGCTCAGATGCAACATAAGTTGGTGCGAAACAGTTTCCAGCTGTAGAAGATCATTTCATTGACCGGATGCCACCAGCGCTAAAGCTGGCCCTGAGCAGCACAGTCTGTGCAGGAAGACTTTTTGTGGTGCATCATCAGCTCTGCGGTCAGGGCATAAGGCCGCCTCCTTGTTGACAGGTATGTTGAGACGGACAAATGACAGGACACGGACTGCTTTGCTAACCATCCAAGTGCCAGAGGCATCCGTTTTTAGCTTTTCCCTAACCTGCGCACATCACCATGCGCTAAACCAAAGCAATCCTGGTGTGCAGGGGTAACATCGGGCAGATCACGACCAACCCCTCCTTGAGTGTCACACACGTCCCACTACAATTAATTGCAGGACAGCTCTGATACCAGTATTCGAATGCACCCCCTCATTTGTAATTCTGTCACACTCTATTCCCATTCCAGAATAACCAACAATAAGGTGCGATGAGATGTTGCAATGCAGATACATAGCATGAGCACAGCTTAAAACCATCATGGGGAAACAGATCAATAAGTCGTCACAGGTCCTTGAACGGCCCAGTGTAGCTTCTGAGAACCTGATGAAACCAGGATTGGCAAAGAAAATAGACCAGGCCTTGAAAAGCATGAACATTTGTTTTAATGTCTTTTTTTCTAAACATTTGCAATATCCAAAAATAAATTGCCAAATGTATTAAAAAGTGAAAATGAAGCAGTGTCTCAGCAGCCTTGACATACCTCCCCTGATACTAAAGTGCCATCCTTTTCAGGCGGCTAAGCACATACGAGCAGATAAAGTGCTGTCACTCACAGTGCACATCGCCAAAGGAATCAAGTTGACTGACGCATTGAGCCCATACCACGGTGGGCGGAAGTAAATCTGACTGACAGTATGAACAGACCAATGGATGAATTGGGGGAACCGAAAGCCCTGTATTTATTTTTTCATTACGTTTGGGATAACATTAGGCGTCTCTAGGCCAGACCTAAGCACATTGACTGCAAAATTATAGGCTCAGAAACGAAGACTGACAAAATCTCGACCACATGTAAATATCTCCCCACTAAAAGTCGACTTGCTTCTAAGCACACCATCAAACAGTTACCTCACCCCCCGAACCTGATAATACTGAAGTTTAAGATTAACCCAGTCTTGCAAGAAATGGAAAGAAAGTGAGTTTTATTGCACTTTTACGTTTTATGCCTGCTAATACCGTCGCTCATTTGCAAGGTAAACTGCTCACCTTTCGGTTTCTTGCATATGAAGCTCCCCTCACATTCCACAAACAGTGCTCTTGCGGCGGAGGAAGCTTTCTGCTGGTTTTAAATGTCCCGTCTTCGCAAGCACGCCCGGCGCAGTCAACCTTGCAGAAGTTAATTCTGCGTGCGACGGGACTATTCTAGGTAGTCGTGGCGTGGCACGGCGTGCGTGCGTGCGTGCGCTGCACGCTGCAGGCATTAGTTGCAAGTAGCAGGTGCACTTCAAACGGGGCCGCGCGCGCAGCACTGATAGCCCGTTGCGGCGGCCTTTATAATTTATTTGGGGACACTTCTGTAATGACTGACAGTAGTGTCAGTCAGTGAGTGTCCCCAAATAAATTATAAAGGCTGCCGGAACGGGCCACCAGTGCTGCGCGGCCGCCGCCTCCAAAATGGTGCCGCCTGGGGCGGACCGCCCCACCGCACCCCCCTAGCTACGCCGCTGTTCAAGATGCTTTGCACATGGTCTAATTTAGGCTTAATTCCTTCGCTTGATATTTCATGGCCTAAATACTCCACGCTGTTTTCCCTGAACTTACATTTGGAGAATTTTAGTGTTCGACCTTTCTTTTGTATAGCATCTAAAACCCTTTTTAAATTAGAGTCATGTTCCTCAAAATCTCCCCCAAAGATCAAGATATCGTCTTGAAACGCAATCGCACCTGGACAATTCTCTAACACCTCCTTCATGATCCTCTGAAAAACCGAGGCCGCACTAGCCAGCCCAAAAGGCATTCTTAGAAATTGGAACATGCCCTCAGGTGTTATAAATGCTGTCAACGATTTGGACTCCTCGGGTAACAAAATTTGGTGATACGCACTAGCCAAATCCACTGTAGAAAACACACGTGCACCTGAAAGAGTTGAGATCAACTCATGTATGTTCGGAAGAGGATGTCTATCGATCCAAATTTCTTTATTAAGGCTGCGTAAATCGACACACAAACGCAGATCGCCATTGCTTTTGAGAGAAAGAACCACCGGAGAAACCCATGGGGAGGATTCTATTGGTTCAATCACATTCCTAGACACAAGATAAGCTAATATGTCTTTCAATTTGGTGCGGTAAGCTAAAGGTACATTTCGGACCTTGTGTCTTACTGGTATTGCGGAGTCTTTAAGGATAATCTTATGTTTGAAATTTATGTACTCCCCAAGTGTGTCTTGAAATACTTTGGGATACGAACTTTTTATGGTTTGAACAAATACTTCATTGTCTGCAGAAATACTATACACAGGTGGTGAGGCATTGGGATCCAATTTGATTCCCAACTCTTGTTGATGTGGCCAACCTAATATGGATACACCTTTAGTTGCAACGTACAATTTCCCTTTGCTTTCTTTTCCTTTAAATGCGAAATTTACCCAAATGAAACCTTCCAGCTCAATTTTATGCCCTGAATAACTGCCCGGTTTGATATCTGGGGGCAACAACTGTTTCCTGTCCCACAATTTTTTAAACAGATCCTTGCCAATGATGGAGTACCATGCACAAGAATCGATCATCATTAATACCTCTTTCCCATCAATTAATATCGTACCAGATGGGAAACCTTTACAATTATTCCCCGTCACACAAGAGATACAATTGAACTCATCGAACTCAGTGGAAATATCTTCCTCATCATTTGTTACATAGTTAACTTTCTGCACAGACCTACACATTTTCCCAAAATGGCCTGCTTTCTTGCATTTGACACAAATTTTACTCCAAGCAGGACATCCTTTGTAGTTGCCTACATGGTCAAAACTACCACATCTGTAACATATAACAGGCGTTCTTCTATTGTTGAACTTGTTATCCTTAAAACTAGAATCCTTTCTGTTGACATATTGTGGTCTTTTTGTTGTAGATTGGTTTTTTACAAGTGATACCTCAACTACAGTATCTTGTACTTTAGTATTGCATACTGGAGGTTGATTTCCTTAACAAATTTCTCAGATTGTTCAATGCCCTACAGCACTTAAAGACGATTCGGTACCTAGCCACAATCGTTCCTGTATTTTCTTGCTTTTAGTCTTCATCATTATTTGATCCCTTAACACTTGCCCATAATTAATGGTGTCAAAAGCACATGAGCCTGCTAACGAACGCAAGGCAGATACATAACTTTCTATTGACTCATCTTCTTTTTGTGCGCGGGAATAAAACTTAAATCTTTCCATCACAACATTGGTTTTTTTTCCCAAACCTTATACTCATTTTTTTAACTGCGACTTCGAACACATTTATTCCTTCTGTACTCTCTAAAGGTGGTAGATTATCAAACTCTTTAATGCCCTGGCCCCCCAAACAATGTCTCAAAAGGTCTAATTTTCTTTTGGGGGAACAACCATCCTCTTCTAAAACTTCCACATAGGCTATGAACATGGGGTACCATAAATCCCATTCCATTTTTGGGTCACCTGCAGAGGGTAAAAAATGTGGGGGTGCTGAAATATTTGACATAATGAAATGAAAACAATTCCCTTATAATAATTGAATTAAAAGTTGTACAGTTGTATACATACAGTAGAATCTTGAAATGGTATTTTAACCAATATAGTTGCAATATGCTTGGCAAACATGAAATATACCAAACTAAAATGAAAAACAAACAAAAAGGAAGAAAAGAAGACAGTTTTTGCGTAAATGGTGTGCGAATCACCGAAAATAGTGCTTGCCTTTCTTTTCTTTATGGAAATTCAGTTTGGCTCGCTTGAAATAGCGCAGAGATCGCAATATAGATCCAGATCCTCACTCAATATGGCCGCCAAGAGCGTGTGATGTCATCGCGCTCCCGGCATGCTCTTTGTGTACCCAGCGCGATTCGCCGTCATTCAATGCTGAGTGCGAAGTCCGAATGAGCGTGGAGTCCGAACGTTGCTGTAAAGTTCCAAATCGGTTCTGAGTAAGTTGTATATTTTTAAATTTCTTATGAACACGCACAATTCAAATGCCAATTTGTATTTCAAAACACCTCAAAGTTGTTCGTTGTGGTCAATTACACGCTAGAAATTCACATACGCGCACAAACTCCAAAGTGGTGTCCGTTTCGTGAACTTCTGCGTTAAACAGCTGACGATCTCCCTGTCAGCATCGTACAACACGTTCAGTCACTCGTTAAATATACTAGTACAGCCGCTGGTGCAATCAGGGCACAACTCATTGATACAGCCGCGGGTACGTGTGCATTCACGCATACACGCACTTGTGAAAAAAAAAATACCTTAAATCTTCTCTTCAAGTGAACGCCGTTCTCTCTTGATCCCATCCTCGTCGCCAATACGATGTAAAGACAGGATGAAGCCGGATTTGGGTTTCCACGTATGTTTATTCCATACAAGAGAGAAACAGCTTAGACAACCACAAACGAGAAGTGCCAAGCCAATGTAACAGCCCTTGACCAGTGGAACCTGGAACCCCACCTGACTCATAACATTCTAACATGAGCTAATATGAGAATACTACACAATTCAACCTAGATCTCTTGATTGGGGGTGAATGTTTTAATTTGTTCTGCATTCAGTCCATCAATTGTGTGTCTTTTACTTTTAGAAAGTTGGCATTTTCCTCCCTAAGCCAAATGTGCCTTTCTGCCAGTTTTCAGTGGCAAGAAGGTAAGTTTATTGCCCCAGACAGTGACAAAAGGGCATTGGGTTTGGAGAAGGGTGTTCCTCTCAAGAGCTGGTTTGCCTAGGGGTGTTGCACCCTGCCCCTTTCTAAGCTTCAAAGGGTAGCCTGAGGGTTGTATTCAGCCTCTTCCTGACTTCAGAATTTGCCTACCCTGTCACTGGCAAATGTAACTCACACCTGGGCCTTCCTGCCCTTTGTTTCACTAGATAGGCTGGACCAAAATTCAGGGGAAGGGGATAAAATAACCAGAAACAGTTTTAGAGTTAGACAAAGGTGTGTCCCCCCATCCACAGGCTGGCACTGGGCATTAAAGTGGCATTCCCAGAACCTGAAATCAGGACACTCCTGGACTTGAGAAGATTCAGGAGATGGTTTTCCCTGCTGTCTGAAGAAGGAAGACTGGACATGCTTGCCTGGAAGCCAGGACCCCATAAGTGACTCCAGCGGTCAGTTGGCTGACTTCCTGTTTGAGCTACTGGGAAACAAGAAGCTTCCAGAGACCTTTTCTACTTTCCAGCTGACCAGACTCAGCTGGACCTGACCTGGTCCCCTGTGCTGGCCTCTATGGAAGTGAGTCCTGACCCCCAAGTGCAGCCCTCAATGTCCTGGACCCTTGGCTGGATACAAAATATACTTCTCTCTGCGTAACTGAAGGTTTCACTGGATCTGACATAGACCAATGCAGGGCCTTGCATAGCATCACAGCACAGCTCCTCATCGGCAGCTTCACCAGATCTGAGAAGAAATGATCAGAGGCTTGCACATCAGCACCACACAGCTTCTGATCAGCGGCTTCACAATGCCCGACACAGCGGGACGCAGAACCCCACAGAGCTGCGCAGCTCCTGACTGAAAGCCTCACAGGATCCAACATATAGCAACACACAGGACGACACAGTGTCCCACAGAGTCACGCCGCATTTTCCTTGAACCAACGTCAGAAGATAAAACTTCCATCAGGCTGAGGCTGGCTCTGTTTCCGGCCTGTGCTCTGTCTTGATTGCCTTGAACTTGTGACTTTGTCACAGTCCGGGGCAACCAGATATCGTCAGTTAGTGCTTCATGCCTTTTGGGCTATTTTTACCTAAACCTTTAAAAACTCAGAAGTACAGTTCTACTAATTGGATGTTTGTCATTCAGATGTCTTTCTATTTATACATTTTTACTCTATTTTTCTAAATTGGTTTAGGATCTTTCATGTGTTGTGTTTTTTACTTCATCAATGTTTGAGTGCTGCAAACTGCAAAAATACTTTACACATTGCCTCTAAATTAAGCCAGACTGCTTTTGTGCCAAGCTACCAGATAGTTAATCACAGGTTTATTTAGTGACTTTTGTGGTTCATCCTTACAAATATTGTGATTTTTATTTGCTGTGGGTTCTCACCCCTCTCAACTTATACCCCAATATCTTACAATATCTCTTATCTAAGATGAATGTCACTGTATGCATTAGATTCCAGTTCTACTTTTTTTTCAAAAATAATTTAGTACGGTTAGCCACACTTGTACATAGTGGTCATGACTTTCTTAGTAGATTTCTTAATATAGAAAAATATACTGTAGCATAGTACAGTCGATATTTAAAATCTATGCTTTGCTAGGAACCCTGAAATTGTTTGTTTTTTCCATTCAGATTAGAATCAACACTATGGATTCCTTCAGCAGCTTTTGAAGTCTGGCACAAAAACTCAAGGACATAATGGAAGGCCGCAAAAAGAAATCCAAGTTCAATAGTGAAGAACTTGAAGTTTTCATTGAAGAAATAACACAGCGAGTGCTACAACTCAATGAGGCACAGAAACCTTCAGCTATTTTTGAAGACAAAAGTACAATCTGGGAAGCCATCTTATCCAAAGTGAATTTAGTGGCCACCACTGAAAGGACAGTGGATGACTTAAAAAAGAAATGGCATGATATAAGCCAAAGAGTAAGAGAGAAGTTAACTGAGCTCAAGGTGCATACTGCACGAACAGGAAGAGAGCCACCTACATTTCTGGAGTTAACCCCTCTCCAAGAGAAAGTGAAAAATATTCTCCTCTTAACCAACATAGAAGAAATTGACACCGGAGCAGGAGAAGGAGTAGCTTTTAGTAAGTATTATTTTATGCCATATATAGGGGTTCAATATATGGACCGTGTGCACAAAACACAATGTAAACTAGCCGAATGACATGTTCAGTGTGATTAGTGACTAAAGCTCCACATTTCATGCCTGTGCTCTCTATTCTCCATCACAGATTGTTTTCCCCTCAAAACACACCTGACAACTGTTTCAAAGTCAATATTCTCAATGTCTACCCCTTATCCATTTTCCATCTGCCTTTGTGGTGGCTCTCGCTCATTTGGCTGTGATTTCAGTGCCTTTGTCCAATCTATACTTGTGTCTCACTGTTAGTGAGCAGTAGTCTCAATGTCATATTGTTGATCATCCCTGTTCCCTCAACTTACATTGAAATGTTTGGGACTTCACTGACTGAGATTCTGCACATATATTTTGTTATTAGAGATAATATTGATCCGTTTTTGCAGATTTGTACAATGTGTCAAAGACGTTGGCTTACAACCCATCCAGTTTCCACAGGTGGAACCTGATATTTTAAGCAGAGTGCCTTAAGCGCTTTCCCAAGACATATGCAATGTGTCCCTGCAAAAAGTATGTTACCTCTAGCCATATAAATTATGTTCTATTTTGTATGGTTCGGCTTGATAGCGTAGTTGTCGCCAGACTATTATGTGAGTATCACAAGGAGAGGGGCTTTGGCTCCACCCACATTTCGGGAGTTAGGAGTACATGTTTTAAATTGGCAGAAGTTGTATGCTTCCAAAAAATAGTGCTTGCCTTCCACACAGCTATGATCATTTTCTGTTTGTTTACCCAGCTGCCTGGGCTGTCAGGGTCACACATATGCCATTGTTATGCTATTAAGGTGGTAATCTAAGCAATTGGGATATTAGCAAAAGACAGGAGGGTCCCTCCATAATTTCCTCTGACTAAGCAATTTATCCTTATCTCTCTGCCGTGACAACCTAGGACCAGTCAATCAATCATCAATCAATCAGGATTCATAAAGCGCAGATAATCACCTGATAAGTTATCCAGGCATTAATAGTCAAGACCTATTTCCATTCCTTGAAATAAGTCAGCAGACTCTGCATCCGAGAGGACACTCTCTGTTCAAGCTAACTACGAACTTGAGATCTTGACACTTGAAATTGCAATAAACATAGATATACTCCCAAAAAGGAATATGTTTCCCTCAAGAAAGGTCAAAGCTAACAAAACAGCTAGGCAAAGCGATGATTGACTGAGGCACAGATAATATTCATTCACTGCAGCCCATCAGCGGAGATGAAACTCGTAAGATCACTCCTTGCCACAAAAACAGAGTAAGAAAATGAGTGAGAATTTACCTAGAAACACAAATGCCGTCTATTCTACGCTTTAACAAAACTTATGAATACTGGTATATCTTCACAGAATGTTATAGTGCCTAACTGCCATTTTTTTATTTGAATATAATAGTGCCAACGCCAGAGAATAGCACAGTGGAGGCAGGACAGATGGGAGGAAGAGCATTGTCCACAGATGGAGTGCCAATTGGAAGCCATTTACACACAACACAGAATGAGCCACCGCAACAACCACATCATGACATTCAAGATGATAACTCAGTCCTTGTAGAGAACAAAAAACAAAACAAAGAGAGTCTGTGTTCATCATCACTGCCACAAGTACCTCAAAACCAAGCAAACCCTGGAGCAGAAACACTGAAGAACAATGTATTTGAAAACTATGCCCAACAGCTTGAGCGTTTGACTGCATACAACGAATACGTTGCTAAACACTGTAAATTATTTGCACATAAGAATGACTTGCATACTCAGTTACTGGGGGTACTAACTCAACATTTGAATGTCACCAAAGATTTAAATGAGACAATAACCAAGTTTGCTGTCGAAAACCAAAATATCTGTCGGGAATTAGTTAGGGTGCAAAATGTCCCACCACCAAATTGGCAGCGGCTGACCACTGTGCTTGAACGGCAAGCCGAGGCCGCTCATGCGAGTGACCCTAGATGCTCTGCGGCTGGCACAGAGGACACCGTACCTTCCTCGCAGAGCAGAGGGTCAGCCTCATCCAGTGACAGGAGGAGAGGGCCAAAGACGAGGAGTCAAGTCTCTGGAGATGACAGACTGACCAGTGTGGAGAAAAAGAGGAGAAAATAGTATTTTAAGTAAAAGGTTTAATCTTCCTTTGTTCATGCAGTGAAATAGATGCTAATGTAAGGTGCCTGTTTCTTAAATGAAAAGATATTTCTATTTGCTATATCTCTGCTTCTTTGTGTGGTTTCAAGTGCTGCATCAGTCTGTATCCATGGGAGTGGGACAGGGACCATCCTTAACAGTATTGCAATGTAACGTCATGCAGAATCTAAGGAATGCCCCTCAAAGGTTAGAGTTAGTTCTCTGTGACTTTCTAAGGTCTAATGTCAGCAGACCCCCAACCGTACCAGACTCATTTTCTATATGGATAACATTTCCAATGCAAAGTGAAAAACGTACAGCACGTTATATGCAAGGATCATTTTTTTATTTTTATTCTCTTATAGCAAAACTATTAATGACAAAACATAATAACCGCAGTTAGAACCAAGCACAAACACATAGTGCATTCTTTGGGGTCAGAGTGTTGAAGAGGCCTGAGGTAATCATGAACGGGGTGTTATATAAGTACAATATACTTCACATCAGGCAGTAGATTATCGCGTAAGTATAAATGATCCCTTCAGTTGTGCCTTTGTCACTGTAAGTTTAAATCAGCAGGGACCGGGGCATCAATTGCTTGCTGTCACAAGGCGAGGCTCACCTGCATCTTTTCAGTGTGTACTCGCCAGCACTGGGAGAGATTACCAGTCTCTACAATAAGAGCGTCTGCCAACTTGAACAGGATTTAAATCATCTATGTGATGCTTTCACCCATCCCTAAATGTCCACGAAGCACTATTGCAGGTGGAGCCGAGTGACATAGACAGTCAGGTAAAGTTTCAAACATACATTATATTAAACGATATAATGTTTAAAAATAAAAACGTATGCAGTCAGGCATTAGGACTTACAAACAAACCCAATGATGTATTAGTTAATATGTATAACTTAACTTTAAATCATTGAGTTCCAAAAAGTTGTTCTAGAATACTCCTTAAGTTCCTATAATATTCAATGCAAAATGCATTAAAGGAAACCCTCAGCGAATAGCAAATTAATTATCTTATTTTTCTGGTATGTATAGACTTTTAAATTAACATAGCGTCCACTACCTATCTAATCAATGCAAACTGCTGTCTGTGGTTTTTTCTTTATTATTGCGGTTCAATTGAAAATACAAATATGTTTCCTCGCAGGTTTTCTTTTGGTTTGCATGTTTGTCTGTATCTCTTTCCAAATAATACATCTTGGCTTACACAATACTATCCGTGTTAGCTTTGCCTTTAATCTGTTGAAGTGTATCCATTCGGGAAATAAACAGGGCTAGTAAAGCATTACATTTTTTTACACTTATATTTGTTCCATCTGCAATGCGATCAGGCCATATGGACATTCAAACATTTTTCGTCTGTGTGAAGAAGAAATAGACTGATTACATTCACTGTGCAGTCTTGGAAATGCCATTTGTGCTGGCGGGAAAATATTTAAGGCCTTTTGTGAAATGTTCAGAAAATAAATTAATCAAACAGCATTTTCCTTTTGTCTTACTCTGCACAATTCCCCATGTAACTGGTTATGGGCTCTGGCTTCTGACCTCTGCTCAGCTCCTGTTAACAAATCATTATTGTTGACAACTTTGGAAATGAATTTGAACTTCAGATTCTCTGTGAACCACTGTGGACCCCAGCTTTCCAGAAAGAAACAGGATTGCTGTCAGCCAATTTGAATGTCTCAATGAGGAATAGAGCTCTTTTTATGTGGGTCCATCTCACATCTGCCATACCACTTTCCTCTTCCCTATACTCCTATACTAAGAGGCACTTCCATGATAGAAGCCATCACAACACATCTCTTCTCTGTACTCCTATCCTGAGAGACACTTCCATGATAGAAGCCATCACAACACATCTCTTCCCTATACTCCTATCCTGAGAGACACTTCCATGATAGAAGCCATCACAACACACCTCTTCCCTATACTCCTATCCTGAGAGACACTTCCATGATAGAAGCCATCACAACAACCCTCTTCCCTATACTCCTATCCTGAGAGACACTTCCATGATAGAAGCCATCACAACACATCTCTTCCCTATACTCCTATCCTGAGAGACACTTCCATGATAGAAGCCATCACAACACATCTCTTCCCTATACTCCTATCCTGAGAGACACTTCCATGATAGAAGCCATCACAACTCATCTCTTCCCTATACTCCTATCCTGAGAGACACTTCCATGATAGAAGCCATCACAACACATCTCTTCCCTATACTCCTATCCTGAGAGACACTTCCATGATAGAAGCCATCACAACACACCTCTTCCCTATACTCCTATCCTGAGAGACACTTCCATGATAGAAGCCATCACAACACACCTCTTCCCTATACTCCTATCCTGAGAGACACTTCCATGATAGAAGCCATCACAACACACCTCTTCCCTATACTCCTATCCTGAGAGACACTTCCATGATAGAAGCCATCACAACACACCTCTTCCCTATACTCCTATCCTGAGAGACACTTCCATGATAGAAGCCATCACAACACATCTCTTCCCTGTACTCCTATCCTGAGAGACAATTCCATGATAGAAGCCATCACAACACATCTCTTCCCTGTACTCCTATCCTGAGAGACAATTCCATGATAGAAGCCATCACAACACATCTCTTCTCTGTACTCCTATCCTGAGAGACACTTCCATGATAGAAGCCATCACAACACATCTCTTCTCTGTACTCCTATCCTGAGAGACACTTCCATGATAGAAACCATCACAACACATCTCTTCCCTGTACTCCTATCCTGAGAGACACTTCCATGATAGAAACCATCACAACACATCTCTTCTCTGTACTCCTATTCTGAGAGACACTTCCATGATAGAAGCCATCACAACACACCTCTTCCCTATACTCCTATCCTGAGAGACACTTCCATGATAGAAGCCATCACAACACATCTCTTCCCTGTACTCCTATCCTGAGAGACAATTCCATGATAGAAGCCATCACAACACATCTCTTCCCTGTACTCCTATCCTGAGAGACAATTCCATGATAGAAGCCATCACAACACATCTCTTCTCTGTACTCCTATCCTGAGAGACACTTCCATGATAGAAGCCATCACAACACATCTCTTCTCTGTACTCCTATCCTGAGAGACACTTCCATGATAGAAGCCATCACAACACATCTCTTCTCTGTACTCCTATCCTGAGAGACACTTCCATGATAGAAACCATCACAACACATCTCTTCCCTGTACTCCTATCCTGAGAGACACTTCCATGATAGAAACCATCACAACACATCTCTTCTCTGTACTCCTATTCTGAGAGACACTTCCATGATAGAAGCCATCACAACACATCTCTTCTCTGTACTCCTATCCTGAGAGACACTTCCATGATAGAAGCCATCACAACACATCTCTCCCCTGTACTCCTATCCTGAGAGACACTTCCATGATAGAAGCCATCACAACACATCTCTTCCCTGTACTCCTATCCTGAGAGACACTTCCATGATAGAAGCCATCACAACACATCTCTTCCCTGTACTCCTATACTGAGAGACACTTCCATGATAGAAGCCATCACAACACATCTCTTCTCTGTACTCCTATCCTGAGAGACACTTCCATGATAGAAACCATCACAACACATCTCTTCCCTGTACTCCTATCCTGAGAGACACTTCCATGATAGAAACCATCACAACACATCTCTTCTCTGTACTCCTATTCTGAGAGACACTTCCATGATAGAAGCCATCACAACACATCTCTTCTCTGTACTCCTATCCTGAGAGACACTTCCATGATAGAAGCCATCACAACACATCTCTTCCCTATACTCCTATCCTGAGAGACACTTCCATGATAGAAGCCATCACAACACATCTCTTCCCTATACTCCTATCCTGAGAGACACTTCCATGATAGAAGCCATCACAACACATCTCTTCCCTATACTCCTATCCTGAGAGACACTTCCATGATAGAAGCCATCACAACACATCTCGTCCCTATACTCCTATCCTGAGAGACACTTCCATGATAGAAGCCATCACAACACATCTCTTCCCCATACTCCTATCCTGAGAGACACTTCCATGATAGAAGCCATCACAACACAACTCTTCCCCATACTCCTATCCTGAGAGACACTTCCATGATAGAAGCCATCACAACACATCTCTTCCCCATACTCCTATCCTGAGAGACACTTCCATGATAGAAGCCATCACAACACATCTCTTCCCCATACTCCTATCCTGAGAGACACCTCCATGATAGAAGCCATCACAACACATCTCTTCCCCATACTCCTATCCTGAGAGACACTTCCATGATAGAAGCCATCACAACACATCTCTTCCCTATACTCCTATCCTGAGAGACACTTCCATGATAGAAGCCATCACAACACATCTCTTCCCTATGCTCCTATCCTGAGAGACACTTCCATGATAGAAGCCATCACAACACATCTCGTCCCTATACTCCTATCTGAGAGACACTTCCATGATAGAAGCCATCACAACACAACTCTTCCCTATACTCCTATCCTGAGAGACACTTCCATGATAGAAGCCATCACAACACATCTCGTCCCTATACTCCTATCCTGAGAGACACTTCCATGATAGAAGCCATCACAACACATCTCTTCCTCATACTCCTATCCTGAGAGACACTTCCATGATAGAAGCCATCACAACACAACTCTTCCCCATACTCCTATCCTGAGAGACACTTCCATGATAGAAGCCATCACAACACATCTCTTCCCCATACTCCTATCCTGAGAGACACTTCCATGATAGAAGCCATCACAACACATCTCTTCCCCATACTCCTATCCTGAGAGACACTTCCATGATAGAAGCCATCACAACACATCTCTTCCCTATACTCCTATCCTGAGAGACACTTCCATGATAGAAGCCATCACAACACATCTCTTCCCTATACTCCTATCCTGAGAGACATTTCCATGATAGAAGCCATCACAACACATCTTGTCCCTATACTCCTATCCTGAGAGACACTTCCATGATAGAAGCCATCACAACACAACTCTTCCCTATACTCCTATCCTGAGAGACACTTCCATGATTGAAGCCATCACAACACATCTCGTCCCTATACTCCTATCCTGAGAGACACTTCCATGATAGAAGCCATCACAACACATCTCTTCCTCATACTCCTATCCTGAGAGACACTTCCATGATAGAAGCCATCACAACACCACTCTTCCCCATACTCCTATCCTGACAGACACTTCCATGATAGAAGCCATCACAACACATCTCTTCCCCATACTCCTATCCTGAGAGACACTTCCATGATAGAAGCCATCACAACACATCTCTTCCCCATACTCCTATCCTGAGAGACACCTCCATGATAGAAGCCATCACAACACATCTCTTCCCCATACTCCTATCCTGAGAGACACTTCCATGATAGAAGCCATCACAACACATCTCTTCCCTATACTCCTATCCTGAGAGACACTTCCATGATAGAAGCCATCACAACACATCTCTTCCCTATACTCCTATCCTGAGAGACACTTCCATGATAGAAGCCATCACAACACATCTCGTCCCTATACTCCTATCCTGAGAGACACTTCCATGATAGAAGCCATCACAACACAACTCTTCCCTATACTCCTATCCTGAGAGACACTTCCATGATAGAAGCCATCACAACACATCTCGTCCCTATACTCCTATCCTGAGAGACACTTCCATGATAGAAGCCATCACAACACATCTCTTCCTCATACTCCTATCCTGAGAGACACTTCCATGATAGAAGCCATCACAACACATCTCAGTTAGAACACTTGAATGAAAACTAAAGCCATGCAGCTTTTTTGAGCCTGCAAAGCCTGCAATATAGTTCCGCTCTAGTCTCATAGAAAATACATTGGATGACCAGAAGTGTGTAAATATCAATGGGAAAAAGTGCAATTCAAAAACTGTTTTGACAGAAATGGCTGAATTGCTGTGTTGTTTATTGTGATGTAAATATCTCTGTGCTAAGACCACAAGGGGGCATATTTACAAATAAATAGCGCAACACAGCGCAGGAACCATAGTTGCTGGTCTGCATTGTACTAGGGGGAAAGAGCAGCAATTTACTTTTATGCAGTTATGGCAAACTTATGCAAAGTACGCACAAATAGGAGAAATGTAAAGGTGTAATTTTGTCCTATATTTTAGGAAAAATGCGTCCATGCATCAATTTTTGACAGGAGTATACATTTAAAAAAGCTGAGCGAACAGCCAATCATGGTCTGTTGTTCCAGTGTGTTCGTAGTACATATTTCATAAATACAAGTACGTTGACTTTGACCACTGTGCACAATTCACAAAAGACAAATGTAAAAAAAATAATTCGGATTAAATTATATTTCACTCAGTAATTTATATAAAACAGTAATATCACATTACATCCGTGTTTGCTCACATGTGGATGTTTACACAATACATATTATGGGCCTCATTTATGAGGCCCGTTGCGCCATCGAAACGTCTTTTTTTGTGATGTTCCGTGGCACAGAAGCCTGCGTGATATTTATCAGGCAGCACTGAGCCACTTTATTTGGCTTAATGCTGCCTGAGAAATATCAGTTCCTTTAACGCAGTGTTCTGCGTTAAAGGGGCGTGCAATGGGTGTTGCTGGGGGCGTTCCCAGCAACACCCATGGCCTTTTGACACTGCCCCAGATTTACGAGAAAACGAAAATCTGAGGCAGCGCCAAAAGCTTCCACCTCCCCAGGGGAGGCGTAAGGGAGGCGCTACGGGGAGAAATATCTTTATTTCTCCTCGTTTTTCCTTTTTCTATGTGTGCTGCATTCTGCAGCACCCATACAAAGAGGAAAAACCTTTGTGATTATTTTTGTACAGAAAGGTTTCCCTTCCTGTACAAAAATATTCATCTCCGCAACGCAGGCACCCTTGCACCATGGTGCAGAGGTGCCTGCGTTGGCGCAGGCAGCCCATTGTGCGCCGGCGCAGGGGAAAAGGACAGGAATGCGCCGCATTTTATAGATACGGCGCATCCCTGCCCTTTTCTTTTGCCGTAGGGAAGCGCAGCGGGAAGGCCTGCTGCGCTTCCCTACGGCAAAACCTCATAAATCTGCCCCCATGTTTCTTCGCATTTATGATTTAACGTGTTTCGATGCATGCTTTCGATGTGCATACATTTCTTTCCTTCACGCCCAATGCATTTCGGGGCCAGTGAGTCTTAAGGCACAGTGAGCACGGAACCCATTTCCTATTGGAGCTGGATCAAGGGTAGGTCTAATCTGAGATGGCATTGTGGAATGAGATACCTCCCCAACTAATTATCAGTGGCTGAGAATAATTCACGCATCCCACACTTTTTTGTTTACTTCGGTGCGACGCCCTAAGTGTAACAGGTATGGCCAGATGTGGGTCCCGTGCGCACTTTGCAACAGGAACCAAGCTGCACTGACTGACGGGTCCTTAATAAGGTGAAACCGGTCTTAGGTTGGCTGTGTTCTAGTTCAGAGAGTACCTGGCTTGGCAGTTCAGGCTGGGCTGTTCTGATTGGAGAAGGAGCAAGGCTGTTTTGCATATGGCTGGATCTAATCTGAGGTGGTATTGTGGGCAAAAAACAAATGATGGACTAGGATGCGGCCGGAGTAATACCAGCAGCTGAGATTAATTCAAGCTTCCCACCCATCACTTTTTCAGATGAATGTTAAACCTTTTTATACAATAGATATGTGAACAGTGCAGCACATGTTGAATGTGGACAAACTTCAGAGAAATAAAAATAAAAAAAAATCTCCTCCTTTAAGTAGGCAGTATTTTTGATCCAAATCCCTGACTACGGTCTTGATTATGAGTTTGGTGTTAAAAACTGCCTAGATGCTGCTTCTTTGGAGTTCAGTAAATAATTTGGCGCAAAATAACACTGATTATGAGTTTTTACTGTGTCCAGCAGAATTTGTACTTAGTGCATGTGTTAAATACCGACTTTGTGCCATATAGCAGGTGTTTTAATGATCTCCCTCCATTAATAGCACAAGCACCAAACATCAGGAAGTGTCCTTTTATAAGGCATTGGAAGCTACTGGCATGAGAAACTTATTTCTTAGAGTGTAGAAACAGCCAGAGCAGTCCATAGAAAGACCTCAGGGCACCAGCAGCACACAACAATCCCCCTTCCTGTGTGGAAGTTTGCAGGTTGGCATTTTGTGTGGCAAGAGTAACTTTAAACATAACAAACAGAATCCATTGCTATCCTCTGACAACGTTCAGTCACCACAAGTAGATACCTGCCAAACTCTTCCATCATGGACCCAAGAGGGTAATAAAGTACAAGTTTACAGATCCTGAGCTTAAGGTCCTGGACAAGTGTGGTAAGATACCATGACTCTCTATTGTGCCATCTCATGCAGAAGACCTCAGTAAAAACAAGAAGATGTCAGTGGAAAGGAATAACAGACAAAATCAGCGCTCTGTTAACATATCCACATGATGTTTAGAATGTTGAAAAACAGGTTCCAAACCTTAAAATCCTAGGTACATCAAGCACAAACATGAAAGCATGGCAACTGTTGGTGGTCCTTCTCCTCATCGCTAACTCAAGCCATGGGGAAACATAACATGACCATCCTTAACAAAAGTGGAAGATATAATTGAAGGTCTCAAGGTAAGTGGAATCCAAGGTAAGAGACATGAGAATTGCAATGGAAGTGCATGTGTTTGTTAGATAGTTGACTTGGCTGAGAATCATCATTATTGCGCAGACTGACCAATGTAATTTGTGACACATATTCACACTGATCTATATATGTGCTGCCCTAGGGGCTACCAACTCTCTAATGGCAATGCTGACGGTGATTGAGATGGGACTGTCACATTGATAATACATTGTAATCTTGAGGATGATGGGTTGATTTGTCTGCTACTCACCAAGCAACCAAGCATATTGAGGGTGATGTGTCACCATAGTGTGACTAATGGTGCTCATCTGATAGATCATGGCACAGTGGTTTGATTCAGAACACCTAGAACAGCAGTTTAGTATACAAAAGATATGATCACACTGCAGTTGTACATCAATAGTGGCTACAGCTTGGGTTTCCTGCACACTTGTTCCTGTCAACGTGAGTCCACAAGGTTTAGATGAGTGCAGTCTATTGACCCTAGGATTGACCATAGGATGTAAGGAAATCCTGCTGTAACACAAAAGTCTGCTTTTGTGTGGATGTCCATGAAGAACTGTATATACTGCCCACTCGCTCTCAGCAAAGCGATCATCATTTAGCATTTTACTGAAGGTTAGCTAAGAAATGGCATTCTCCAATCCAATTGTTCATTGTGTTGCCTATTGCAAAGAACTATACCACTGCTAGAATTTTCAGGAAGGGGTAATGGCAGTAGATCCCTATGTTGGGCTCCAAGGTATCCATAATGATGAAAATATATTTTGTATAGTGCCCATATCTAGCTGGTATGTCCTTTGTATCTCAAGCTTAGGGGCTCCAGTCTTACTCTGTCAATCCTGGCTCTTGTCCTGTGTTGCTGCACCCTTTGAGGTTATTGCGTTTTGGCCTTGTTTGCATTCTCTTGCTGCATGGTTTATTGTAGCAGAAAATGGACCTGACATAAAACATTACAGTGGCCTAGCAGTTCAATTCCATAGTGGTGTTCTGTGGAGGGAAAGTGTGAGCTGCTGCAACCATCCTTTGAGTGTTTCACCTATGCATGGCTATTTATGTATGTCTGGCTTTATGTGCAAGTGTTTGTGTGATTTTATTTTTTTCAGCTCAAACTGTGCATGTACTGTGTTTAGGTGCATTGAGGTGTTGTTCTTAGTTTTTGTGTGTTTTGTGAGTGGTTTTCCAGCTTTTCATTCATTCCTACATCTTCAGGAACCTTTACCAACTGTTTTTGAGTGAAGATATGTTAAGGCGTTATTTCTAACTGGCTTCTAATGCCCTTTCCTACTTGTAAATGGATTTTAAATTTAAAATTAAAAGGTAAGGGATCTGAAGGAATGATAAACACCAAACCCCCCGAAACATAGCAAAATTGCCATCCCCTGTCACTTTCGGGCCCAAACAATAATGCCTGGCAAATGTGTGAAGTAAAGAATATTTTGTCAAATGGCATATTTTAACAATGGTCAATCCCTGACCACTCGTTAAGAAGATGCCTTTGCTCTGGCAGAATGAACTCTGATCCTTTTTGGAGGTTGCTTTTTGGCAAGGCGATAACATATTTTAATATATAGTACAATACACCAGGACAGGGTGGGCTGCTGTGTCCTACTTGTTGCATACATATCCGCCAAACAATTGGAGATTGCATTGGAAATCCTTGGTCCTGTCGGTATCGTAACTGTCCACCCACCAACAGTACAGCTTATGCAGCCTCTCCTCCTTGGTTGTACGGGATGGAAGGAAAAGTATGTGATGCTTAAAGGACTGCTCCATATAGATCGGAGTAAACACCATTTGAAGGAAAGCTTCTTTTGCTCTAAGAACCAGCTTGGTGGAAACGGAGGTCAAACATACAACATTTGCAATTGTCCATCTTTGATGGCCGTCAAGGACACTGGCTTGAATGTCAAAAGCCGCAACTGACAGCAATGCAGAGGCTCAAACTAACACCCCATTAAGAATGTTAGAATCAAGTTAATGCCACATTAAGGCATAGCTAAGGAGGAAACATGTACAGCAGTGCTATCTTATTTGTAATGGGGATTCGGACAAAGAAGGTTGGTCTGGCAAACTGATGAGTGATAAGGCTTCAACATAGCACCTAATTGTTACCACTGCACAACCTTGATGGGCCTACAAAAACACAAATAGCAACACATCAGAAAGATGGACATTAGGTTTCGCGCAAGCTAAGATGGCCGCCCCCCCAGTGAGGTCTTCACGGTGTCTGCCCATTATCAATGATTTCTGCCACTAAGGAGCCTAAATTCCTCTTATTTGTGCAGGCAGCAGCTGTTTGAAAGCAGTGCTTACCTGTGGGGTGTTTGCTGAGTTGTTCCATGCTGCAGAGGAGTTTTTTTCCGTTCCTGTTTTTTCCTCGGTCTTCTCTCTCAGGTACAGCTGAGTTTTCCAGTCCGGGGCGGAGAAACATTTTGAAAGGGCGAGGCTGTGGCCTAGTCACTCCCACAGTCTGATTTAGCTGCTGCACTGCCTTCTATTGAAAGGTCTTCCTTTATATTACTTTATCCTGCAATTTTTGTTATAATTTATTGCAGCATTCTAGTTTAGGAAGTATGTAGGGTAAAAATACTCATGTTCAACATAATAAATGGAAACAAAATATTTCTCCTTCTCCAATTAAATCAAAAATGGTGGAATCTAGTGAGCCTTTTTTGGCTTCATTACTTGATGAGATTCAGGCTCTTCGTTCTAACAAATGTTCTATTGCGTCTGAGATTAAAAATATATACATAAAGGCATGGCTAGTCTTTCAATGAACGTAGCTGACAACACAATTACAATTCAGGACAATAAAGTTAAAATGTAAAGTTTCTCACCGCTTGCAGCAAAAATATTACCTATGTCTAACCTACTTATTTACTTAGAAAATCGTACGAGACAGTATAACTTGCGTATTTTTAACTTACCAGAAGATGTGGAAGGTAATGATTGTAGGTTATAGTTGGAGAATTATTTACCTGGTCTCTTATGTCTAAAATTTTCTGAAAAATTTGGAATTGATAAGACTCATAGGTTACCCTCTCATCGCAATCCCCACCAGAATAAACTGTGACAAATGATCTTTAAAGTTCTCAATTATCATCACCTAGTGTTGAAACGGAAAGCCCTTCCTTAACGGTTAATGGCTATGACATTTTCGTACAACATGACTTTGCAAAAGAAACTGTTAAAATTCGCAAAGACTTTACTGATCTTATGATCAAGATTGAGAAGTCGGTTTCAAATATGGTTTATTTGACCCTTCGACTATGCGAATTTAGGAAGATGGTTTCTCGAATTCCTTTCAGCGCCATGAATACCTTTGGCTATTTTTGGATCAACATTCACAGCTCTCCATGGATACTCATGAGTCTGCTACCTGAAAATTGATCTCAATGTTCTTTCTTGCTACACTATTTATCCAATCTCTTATAGGGCATAAATAGTCCGGTCATGCTTGCTAAGTGTGTGTGTGTTTCAAGATTGTTATTAATGTTTAGATGTTGTCCTTTTCTATGTTTGTACGTGTACCTTTCTTTTTTCCCTATTATTAATTTCTAGAGCTACGTTTTACTCTTCTATACTTTAAATTTCAGTTCTTTATTTTTTCTGTACTTTCTTTACTCTATAATGGCTAATCTCTATAGTATTAAAATAGTATTCTTATATGTTAAAGGTATAAGACATCCTGTGATGTGCACAAAAATTCTAAATGATTTAAGAAGTTATAAAGCAGATATTTGTTTTTTCCAAGAGATACATATTGATGACACAGTTTTAGGTTTTCTGAAGAAGAAATGGGTTGGTACTGTGATATCTTCTCCTGCTATACAAAGAAAAAATGGTGTTGATATTCTCTGCGCAAAAAGATTGCATTTTCAAATATTGAGCAAATCTTCGGATGCAGAAGGTAGTGAAAATTAAAATTCAAGACTCAGTTATGTTTTTAATTAATGTGTATAGTCCGACTACTGATGACCCCAATTTTTGGTCTCTTTTTACAACGAAAGTGCCCAAGTTAGGCAATGTCCCACTTATTGGTGGAGGAGATTTTAACCTTATATGTGACCCTTTATTAGATAAATCCTCACAAACTAAATATCAAACGCCTAGAGCTTTTTCACACTAAAGTCTTTTTTTTAAAAACTAAGTTGGTTGATATTTGGAGGTTACATCACCCAACCGAGAAAATGTTTACATTTTTATCAAATCCTCATAAATCTTATTCAAGATTAGATTATTTATTAATTTCTTGCCAAGTAATTCATTCAGTTTCTACACCAAATATCTCTAATATTGATATTTCTGACCATGCTCTTATTCCTATTGTTCTACAACATTGCTCAAATGATCAGGCTCAATCTAGATGGTGTATGAATACACATATTGTCCTGTACAAAAATAATAATCCAATAATGTTGTCTGCACTCAAATATTATTTTACTTTTAACACAGAAGGCTCTACATCTATGGTGACTCAATGGGATGCCGTTAAGGCTTCGGTCAGAGGGACATCAATTCTCTCATGGATCATGAAAAAAAAGAATTGGATAAACCTATTGCACAATTTGAGAGACTTTTTATAACCTCTAATGATCTCTAATTTAAAATACAACTTAAAAAGCTTTGTTATCAGTTTAACTCAATATTAAGCAGAAGAGCTGGAATACAACTTTCTAATTCCAAATCCAAATTTTGTTTTAATTCTAATAGATCTGAAAGACTCTTGGCAAATTATTTACATATTAAAAAAGATAGTGCTCAAATAAATACAATTCATGGTTCTAATGGAAAGATTGTTTTATCCCAAAAGGATATTTTTTATGAATTCCTGTAAAACAATAAACCTCATCTGGAGGATCTTTCCCTGATTGTCCATTTTTACATAAGTGTGGATTACCTAAAGTATCACAATTAACTAAAGATAAATTAGATTAGCCAATTACTAGGGAAGAAATTGAACTGGCTATTAAATCCCTTAAGCAATGTAAATCTCCAGGTCCTGATGGAATTCCAGCAGACTTTTATAAAGCATTTGCCTAGCAGCTCATTCCTCATTTGTTTACACTTTTTACCTTTTTTGGAACTTCAGGCTTAACTTCTGGTTCATTTACTGAAGCATTGATTATAGTATCCCAAAACCTAACAAGGACCAAAACATTTTATCGAACTGTAGCTCGTTTTCCTTAATAAATCAAGATTGTAAACTCTATGCTAAAATTCTTGCAACCAGATTGATTTATGTACTAGAGTCCCTTATTCATCCCGATAAATCAGGTTTCATGAAAAATAGATACTCTGTCAACAACACTAGAGTCTTATTACATGCTATTGAACAGGGGTCTTCCTTATCTTTACCATCTGGAGTAATTGCATTGGATGCTGAAAATGCTTTTGACAAAGTTCATTGGCAATATCTATTCCATACCTTATTGGCATTTAATTTTGGTGATTCATTTATTCGTATGATATCTGCTCTCTGTTGAAGCCCTTCTGCTCGCCTATTCATTAATGGTCAACTTTCTAATCAATTTTCTCTTTTTAGCGGTACCAGGTAAGATTGTCCCTTCTCTCCCTTGTTATTTCTCCTTTTTATTGAACCCTTACTCACTACTATTAGAAACTGTGTTGCTATTACTGGTATTAATATCAAGGATGGCACCATAAAAACTTTAGCTTATGCAGATATTATACTTTTGTTTATTAGTAATCTTGAATCTTAATTTTCTCCATTATTTGATATTATCTCATTATACTCTCAGAATTCGGGTTACATGTTAAATACCAACAAAACCAAATTTTTCCTCTCAATCTTCATTGCCCACCTGATATGTTACCCATACAAGAAATAATTTGGCAAGGGATACAATTAAATACGTTGGTCTTCAGCTCTATAAAAAACAGTTATATTAAATTGTGAATCTATTCTAACCTACATTAAAGATAAATTCTCCAAATGGTATGCATTACATCTTTTATGGTGGGGGAGAATAGATTCAATAAAAATAGTAATAGCTCCTAAAATCTTCTATTCCTTAGCTATGATCCCTAGTCAATTTTGTATGAAGCTTTATAAGACTGTTGATCAACACTTTTCTAAGTTTCTTTGGAATAATAAATCTCTCTGTATAAGCTATAAAAATATTAAAATGTAATGTAGGGTTTGGTTTGTCAGATGTTTTAGATTATAAAGTGTTTCTATTAAACCAAAGCTCTCTTTGGTTTAATCATTCCCACCTCAATAATCCCCCTGCATGGCTTCTTATAGAAAAAGGTTTGATAACACTTGTTTCTTTACCTACTTTGCTAACTATGTCTAACACTTCATTGTAAATTAATAAATCTATTATTTTGAAATCTACAAAGTTAATACTTCACGATTTAGATTCACTTTTTCAATCTACTATCTCACATACATTAGATATGTCATTATTGCACAATCCTAGATTAAAACTTTCTCGATCTGTAAAGTTTTTGCACTCTTGGATTAAAGCTGGTATTTTCTATTTAAAGGATATATTCCAGTATAATACTTTCTTATCATTTTATATATTGCAACAAACATTTCACTTACCACCTTCTGATTTTTCTAAATATGAGCTTTTATATAATTCTATACTTGACTCCATTCCTGATATTATTCCCTTAAATATGAATTCAGATTTAACAATTTATATTCAGGCAGTGTCTTCATCATCTCACACTGTTTCATTAATTTATAAAAAAAATGTGAATCATTTCCGAGGTAATAATATTGATATGATTTCAACGTTTTGGAATATGAATCTCTCAATATCATTCTGACAGGATACATGGAATGGAAGAAAAAATGGTTTAATAGTATTTCAGGATGGTTACCTGTATCATTGTATTAAACAAATTCCCTTATTCTTTTTAACTGCTTATGGACTCCGTTAAAGGTATTTCAAGCTACGCTTCTTTCTACTTCGAATTGTTGGCAATGTAATTTACATCCAGGTTCATTAAAACATATACTTTTCAAATGTAATTTAATTCTTAAATTTGGGAGGGAAGTTTGGGATGTTATAGAAAATATTCAATTTCTTTGAAACTCTTTCATTTAATATCTTGATTTGCAACTCTGTTGCTCTTTTTACGAAATTGTCTGACCTGGACTGCAAACTTTTAGATTTTTTATTGTCAGCAGCTTTACTGTCTATTACTGCATTTTGGAAAGATGTGTCTTTAGTATCTTTTCATACCTGGTGGGCATGGATAATAATTTTTACTAGAAGAGGTGCTAAGTTATCCTTATCTCGCATTGTTCATAACGGTGCTTCTTATCATTCATTTTGGCAACCGATTGAAAATTATATAACTTTGCATTTATACTTTTTTATTTTATTTCATTTTTCTTCTAATTGCAATGTATTTCTTGTATTGTAACAAATGTATGTTTATTATTGAGTAGCTCTTTGAAGACTTTTTCCGAAGTGACAATAGTATGCTGTTCCCCTTCCTTTTAATTTACTATTCTTCATGTTATACTGCATCTGTTTTATATTTAAGTACTGTTATTGTTGTATTTCTTGATCGAAAGACTTTTGTTAATACGGTGCTCTTTTTTGTATTGTCTTTGTTCATTATAAAATTCAATAAAATATTTTGAACACAAAAAGACGGGCCTTAGGAGAGTGGACAACACTGTCCTTCTCACATCAGGCAATAAAACAGTTTCATCATTTGGCATAAACTGACTTTGTGGAAGGGGGGATAAAAGGATGATGCCCACCACATCCTGCAGTAAATTACATGAACTTGAATGCTTCCACTCTGTCTCCAGTCATGAAGGTGGAGGCTCTGGATTTTAGCATGTAGAAACTGCCCCTCTGACTGAGAGAGGAGGTCCACTCTGAGCAGGTGTTGAAGCAGGGCACACAGGGAGAATCTCAGAAGGTTTGTGTATTATACCATTCTCAAACAGTCCTTGGCATCCATGTTGATTTGTACCTTGTATTGGTGCAGTATCCTCAGCACTTGATGAATAAAGGGTATGGGTGGAAATGTGTGGTGTAAGTGAGAAACTATCCCATAAACGTAAACTGTAGGGAACAGAATGTGCAGCGCACATTTTCATGCATATTAAAGAGATCCAGCCAAGATCTGTTGCACAGTGCGAACATGGTCAGTACTATCTCTGGGTAGAGATGCACCCATGGTTGGCAAGATGGCTCCAACTCAGGATGTTGTCTCTCATATTCAGGAAGCCTGCCAGATGGTTGCAGGCCAGGCAGATATTATATGCTTGAGCATAGGCCCACTGTGTCAGTGCTTCTTGTCAGAGAAGGAAATACCCTCCCCCGCCATGCTTGTTCACATACTACATTATGGTTATGTTGTCCATCAGAAACTGGGCAGATTGGCAATGAAGAGAGGGCCATATGGGCCAGGCAAATCAACCACTGTTTGAGCAAGTTGATGTGTACTTATTGTTTCTTCAGAGACCAGAGGCCTTTGATTTCCACCTCCTTCTGATGGGAACTCCCACGCTACAGTGGAGGCACCTGTCCCTTCTGTGGCCACTACTGTTGGTGGACAAAAAGACTCTCTAAATAACAGGTTCTCTTCCATCAACCACCACTGACAATTTGTCGCTGTGTCCGGATGGATCCTGATAATGTCCGCCAGAGGTCCACTAAATCACACCCATGTTGTAACAATTGCATTTCGAGTCACCACTGAAGAGCCCTCATACACCAGAGTGTGTGCATTACCAGAATCATGCAGGAAGCCAGTAGACTAAGCAAGTGGAGGACTTTCCTTTCTGGAATCAGAGACCTATTCCGAAACATGAGGATAATTTCCTGAATCTTCTGGGGCTCACAGAAGGCTCTGAAAGATGCTGTGTTAAGTACTGTCCCTATGAACAGGAGGGGCTGTGAGGGTTCCAGGTGTGACTTGGGGAGAATGATGGAGAAGCCCAAGCTGAACATCAAAGACAGTGTGGCATTTAGGTGGTTTAATATTAGCCGCAGTGAGACCACCTTGAGCAGTCAGTCATCTAGGTATGGGGACACTGAGGTCCACGACCTGCACAGATGTGCCTCAACTTCTGCTATCACCTTGGTGAAGACCATGTGTGGAGATTTTAACCTAAATAGGAGTACCACAAACTGGTAGTGGATGAAGCCAATTATGTATCACAGGTACATCCATTTTGATCGCATGAAAGGTATATGGGAACACATGTTCTGAAAGTTGAGGGACTCCATCTGGTCCTTAATTCCAGCACAGAAATCACCTGATCTAGGAACAGCATCTTACATTTTTGCTTGCCAAAAAAGAAATTCAAAGGCTTGAGGTTTAGGATCAGATACATACAATACAAGGAAGTACTGTGAGTAACAACCATGCCCAACTTCCTTCTCTGGGGTCAACTCCATCTCTCCTTCTGCAGACGTGCCACGACCTCCTGTTGGAGAATGCAAATGTGTTCTTCTGATGGGGAGGAATGGGCCGGTGGCATGTGGGGAGGCTTCTGCTGAGAGAAATGGTACATCCCATTTTTCAAGACTTAGTGGCCTGTCGCAATGGAATGACAACTTTCCCCCAGCCTTATCCTGAGGTTTAGACTCTAAAGGTAAATGCAGGTGATGGTGTTGGCATCAATGCAGGGAATATTGGCTGAGCCGTGGGCACCACTGTAATTTGGGCATGACCTGATGGGGACATCTCGGGTCAACAGGCATTGGGGAAGTACCCATCAGGAGTATCCTCATTAGAGGCGCCCCTCCAGATCCATGGGATGTCCCTGAAAGCACACCAGAAAGAACCAAACCTCCATGAAACAGCACCATCATTGATGGGTAAAAGCAAGGAGCTGTGCCAGGTTGGCTCAGGGTGATGTCAGAGAGGGGGTTAGCACTGGATTTTCAGCTCAGAGGGGAAGATCTCTCTGGTGGTGGGGAGCTTTGAGGAGACTTACCTTCGGAGCGAGAACGATATCTAGGCATTGAGATGTCCTGCCTACCCCTCTTCTTGTGCTTCTTCTCTTTGACTTTATAGAATTGAAAGAGGGCGATGAATGTGAGTTTGACATAGACCTGGAATGCGATTGGTACAGAGCCCCGCAGGCATCATACATGCGCCAGATAAATAACTTTGCCTCAGACTACTTAATGGTGATACATTTTTTGCACCTTTGCAAAATATGGCCTAGCTTTTAGACATCCAAGGCTCTCTGGCCAAAGCACTGTCAGAAATCGAATTTAACAGCTTGACAGAGGGCATGTGGTGGACTATAACCCATGGATCACCTATAGATTACATGAGAATGATGTGATTTGTGCAATGATCAGTCCTGTGAGACTGCAGGATTATTTGTTATATTAGTGAGTTCTGAAACTCCTTTCACCTTTGACGGATACACACAAGAAATCCACACTTATTTTTAAAAGACTTTATGAAATTAATGTCCTAAACTATTGCAGATAATATGCAGAGATGTAACTATAAAAAAGAACACAATAATGGAAATTAAATCAATTAATAAGCTAAATATTAAAAAGGACTGTAAGATTGTGATGGTGTTTCATTAATTCATTGCATTGAATGATGGAATCAACCATTGGTAATCAAGCACTCCCTTCCAACCACTTGCTAAGCTGTCTTAGCACCTTAAAGTACCTTTAAGTTCTGAGTACAGAAGTAGATGGCCTCTAGCCATCTGACCTTTGCTGAACAACAGGCTTGTGTTTAAGATAATTTATGTACTTGAATAGGTTTTCTCTCTCTATCTCAGTTAGGGCATTTGTAGGCTGATAAGGACCTTCTGGCTTCGAGGAACCAGTGGCCTGTGCCTTGGATATTTGCAACTCAGCCCACACAATCAATCTCCCAAGAGTCTGAAGATTCTTCTCTGCCTAATGCTTACCTCTACCAGGCTTAATGAATTTTTCAAATTATTCTGAAAAGGTCAGAAACCATGATGCATAATGTAACATGCATGAAAAATGTGCATATTAATTCTTTTGCATCTCCTTTGGGTTGGAATGCTACCCCAACCAATTGGCAGTGGTTGGACAAATTGCAAGCATTTGTCCCTTCACCTAAAGTGTGTTTGTGTTTCATTTACTGCCCTAAGTGGCATGGGTATGCCCAGACGGGAGTCCCATGATCAGTGTATCACTGGAACCAAGCTGTACCAGACTGATGAGCCTATAGCTAGGACAAAACCGGCCCTGGGCTGCTTGTGTTCAGGTTCAGGGAGGACCTGGCCTGGCAGTTCAGGATGGATTGTTCCCATGAGGAACAGGGTCAAGACTGATTTACATATGGCTGGCCCCAAACTGAGGTGTCATGGTGAGCAAAAGAATGATGGGTTGGTATGCTACACCAACCGATTACCGGTGGTTAGTCATATTGTAAGCATTTCGCTCATCACCATTTGTGTGTTTCTAGTTGGCTGGTCTCCTGATCAGAGCCCCAGGGACAGAAAAGGCTCCAACCACCTTGAACCCAGCATCTGGCCTGCTGTGAATCTTTCCCCCCGATAGTGCCACCCCAGCTCTGGTCCCTTGGAAGTGGGCCTGAAGGTGCCCTACCAGCCCAGCTGTGGTCCAGTGAGCAGAACCAACGCAGCTCGGTGTATATACTCCCAGCCGCATTGGAATTGAATCACCAACGCAGGTCCTTGCATTGCAGCCTCCAGCTTCATAGGGACCGCCGCTGCATAATGCATCTTCGACACAGCCCTTTCCATTGCAAGCCCTTAATCAATGGCATGTTCAACGATGATGCAGGACTCCACATCGCAGCACCACAGCTTCCTCTGAACCGCTGCTACCGTGATCCATCCTCGACACAGGATCTTGCAAGGCTCCCTAAACTAGGAATTAATGTACTTGTTCAGCAGGCCTACTTGGTACCTGTGTCCAACCCACACTCCATTGTAGTCGGCCTGAACTTGTGACTTTGTCCCAGTCTGCCGCAACCAGGTAACCACAGTTAGCGCTTTATGCATCTAGGCAGCACTTTTATTAAATCTTTGAAAATGCATATCTCCAGTTCTACTAATTGAATTTTTGCCCTTTTGGTCTCAAATAATATTATAAATTGTACTCTATTTTCTTTTTTTTTAATTGGTGTAGGATTTTTCTTCTGTTGTGTTTTCACTGTATTACTGTTTGAAGTGCTGAATCAATACTTTACACACTGCCTCTAAGTTAAGACTGCTTTGTGCCAAGCTACCAGAGGGTTGAGCAAAGGTTAATTTGGGGTTTGCTTATGTTTCATCCTGACAGAGATTGTGCTTTCCGCTTGAGTAGGGTTTCACCCCCCTCAACTAGTAACCTAGTTTCCATCAATTTGGTATTTTAATATGAATGTTAACTTTTTCTATTACTTCTTATACTTTTGGTATAGTTTATGCTTCATGAGATATTATTCAAATACCTGTGATGTAAAGGTGGTTCTGTGAAGTCACTCAACGTTATCTGGGCATACATACATTGTTGTATCTGTGAGGATTGTTCTCTGCTGTACCTGTACGAGCACTACAGACCTCAGTGGAATTAAGCCCTGACTCTCGCCCACATATAGCTAGAAAATCAACGAGGCTTAAGTGAGACCTGAAAGGAAGTTGGTTCTACCCATAAAATCCCCCAGTATTTTCCCTTTTGGACCTCTGCTGTGGAGTAGGACAACCTAAAGTAGTTTTATTCATTGTAATTCTCTGGAGAAAATGGTTTTGAGCTACAACCCCCACTCCTCAGTTTTTTTAATAAGTTCAGCTGCTGTGGATAGTTAGGGTAAGGCGTAAAGCAGGGTGTGCATGAAACATGCGCACACGAGTGCACACACATGCTGGCAGAGTGAGGAAGACTTGTGAGACTCAGCCTGACACCTGCACAATAGTAGCCCTGTGACAGATGGGGCCCAGTCTAACTTGTTATGATTATATTGAAAACGAATATGAACTACATCATTCCTCCTTTTATCATGCAAAATGTTTTCCGTATGCCCTAAAAGTGTTATATTGTGATTAAACTGTAATTCCAGATTGCAACATCATAAAAGGGTCAGTGATGCTGCCTTGTATATAAATTATTGGTCCCACAATACAAATATGAGGTCTTCTTTATATATTTTTTGATTCCTTAACATACTTCATATTTTGGCATATTCCTCTAAGCCAGCCCTTAATAGAATTCGTTCTTTGAACTGCCTGACTGAGTAAATTAATACCTCTTCTCTACCAGCTGGTAGATCAAAGGCATCAGGACACAATAGAGCTTTTGCAGAAGGATTGAGCATTTCTTGTTGGAGGAGAAAGGCAGGTTAGAATCGCCATAGCCATCACCGGCAACTACGTGCCAATTTAGGGAGAGGCTCTCCCAAGAGTCAATAGAAGGACCCAGACTTCTGTCGCTGCTTCTTAGCAGTGGGGTACTTTGAAGGGGTGTGAGGGAAACAAGCAGGCCAGCATGGGTGGAGATTGGCTCAGAGAAAGATATGCCTCAGGTTTTTATTCAGCTATCATTTTAATCAAACCCAGAATGCAGCCCTTGGGTGAGAGGAGCAGGGAGGAGGTCCATTTTAGTGGTATCCAGGGAAGGGTGGATGTTGTAGCACCAGTAGTTTCGGTGACATATGAATCACTGGAAACTCCCATTGTAAGTCAGAAAACAGGTTCAGAATGCCAAGAAACAGCCTGTAGAGATAGTGGAAGGAAACCCTGTCTTGGTGCTGGAGGGGTGCTTCTCGACTCCACAGCAAGCTCAGTGGAAAGTGGACTTTCTGTGGAACCTCATGGAAGAAGTCCCCTGGATCTTTTTAATATTGGCCCTTGTGCAATATCTCAGGGGTCATTACTGCGGCTCTTGTTTTTTAATACATTCACACTACAAATGGTGCAAGGTTTTGGTGGTTTTGGAGGGAGGACAGGCAAGTAGCCTGCTCTGGAGTATCTTGGGACTGCTCTCAAGAACGTCCAAGGTCAGGTGGTCACCTAAGCATGATAGGAAGTGAAATCTGGGTCCCTGCACATAAGCTGCTACTAAGGAGGAGGAAACATTAGTGTCAAGTGCGGCTAAGTGTTAGACCTGGCACTTCGTGGCATGATTACCCTTGACTTTTTGCCTCTACCTCTGCTATTTTTTTGATTGACTTAGATGATTTGGACACTTTGCCACTGCTAAACAGTGTCAAATCCTAAGTGTTCCCTGTATAAAGTAATGGTAATTGGTTATCCGTGATTGGTATGTTTGCCTTACTAGTAAAGTCCCTAGTACAGTGCACTATGTGTGCCAGGGCTGGTAATGCAAATTCTACTAGTGGGCCTAAACCACTATTTGTGCCACCCACACAAGTAGCCTTAAAAAGGGAACTCAGGCCAGCAATTGCAGGGCCTGCGCGCAGTTTGTTAAACTGCCATGTTGTTCTGTCAAGTGCACTCACTTGCCAGACCTTACCCATCCCTTTCTATACACATCAGACACCCCTATGGTAGGTCTGGGGAACCCCTGGACAGGGGGTAGTGCATGTGAAAGGTAGGACATGTACTAAGGTGTGTGTCATGTCTTGACAGTGAAATAATCTCCATTTCGTTTTTCACTGTTGAAAGGCCATCTTGCCCATAGGACAGAATGGGAAGGCTGGGTAATATGTTTTCCAGCCTATCTTCCCAAAGGCTTAAGATGGAAAGGTGAAGTTTAGTATGCCTGAACTCACAATGTAATAACACATCTTTTTATGTAGGTGGTTTTTGCATTGTGTGCTCAGAAGCCACACTTTTAGAAGTGGCTGCGTGTTTGTGCTCTGACATTTCTGTGTGTCTCTGCCTGGCCGTGGATTGACTGTCTGGATTTTAAAGCGTTAGGATCTGGGGAATGTCTTGACCCAGGGGAGGAGGTGAGACAGCAACTGGATATCCTGCATCTGGAGTGTAGCGGGAGGAGAAGCACCTAGAGGTGAAGAGGCCTGGGTTGCTGCTATAAAACAATTGGCCCATCTCCTGCTAAGTGATTGAGAATCCAGACCCCCACTAATCAAAGGAACAAAGGTGTCACTGGCAGGGAGGCACACAGAACTGGTTTGAACAGGGGTCAGTTCCCCCTGAAGCACAAAGATTTAAATCCATTGAGGGGTATAACTATGAAAGCTGAAGCCCCTGAACTTTGGAGAATGGCTTGATCATGTGTGAACAAGACTGGAGCTACGTCATGGTCAAGAGGACCTTTGCCAAGGAAGAAACAACTGAAGAGACTGAAGGATAGGACTGACCCTTGCTGTGTGATCTGGGGCTGGCCTGCAGTTTGCTGTTTCCACCAAGGAAAGGCTAACAGGACTTTTCTGTGTGCTGTGTCCCCCTGCTTGAAGGACCTTTCTGTGTGCTGTGTCCTGAAGTAACTATCCCCAAGGGCCTGAGGTGAGCTGGCTCCCTGTTCGGTGACACAGGAACACAAAAGTTTCCAGGAGAGTCCCAGCGGGCTGTGTGAGCGTGCCTGTTGCAGCCTGAGACCCTCGTAAGAACTGCCTGTGATCGTAGGCACCTGGCGTCCAAATGAGTCTCAGTGGCACTGTGTGTGCGTGCTTTGTGCAGCCCGAGACCTTCAGGAGGATCGGCCTGTGATCGGGGGCACCTGAAGTCCAAGAAATGATCAGCGATGCGGTGTTGCGTGTGCTTTGTGCAGCTAGAAACCATTTGTGAGGATTGTACAGTGATCGTGTGCACCAGAATCCAAGTGAGTCTCATCACCGCTGTGTGCGGGTGCGTTGTGCACCGTGAGACCTTCGTTAGGATTTGCCTTGTTATTGTGTGCAACGGAATCCAAGTGAATCTCATCAGCGCTGTGTGCGTATGCGTTGTGCACCGTGAGACTTTCATGAGGATTTGCCTTGTTATCGTGTGCGCCAGAATCCAAGTGAGTCTCATTGCTGCTGTGTGCTGGTGCGTTGTGCACCGGGAGACCTTCATGAGGATTTGCCTTGTTATCATATGCATCGGAGTATAGTGAGTCTCAGCAAGGCTGTGCACGTGATCTTCGTGCAGCCTGAGACTTGTGTGTGGAGTGCCCAGTGATCGTGCACCCAGAATGATGGAAGACTCAGCGACGCTGTGTGCATGTGCTTTGTGGCAGCCTGAGATCTTCGTAACTAAAGCGGCCCGGACCGGCAGTCCCGGAGGAGCTGAGTTGCCGGCCCGAGCCGCCGTTGCCATTTCACAAAGCTGCATTGGAGGCCCAGCCGCTGGATGAGGAGAGGAGAGTGAGTTCGCGCCCCCCAGGTAACATGTGTCGGCTCCTGGTGCGGGGCGCAGGCTCGGAGGGATACGCTCTCGGCCTCTCATGTTGGAAGCGCAAGCCTCTGCTTCGGCTCGTGTCGCGGCCCGTATTGGCAAAGGAGTGGCGGTACAGGGGCCAGAGTGCGAAGCTGCACTTTGGGATTACATCGTACTGTGTTGGGGGCAACTGTGAGCGGCTGACTGCAAGTCAGAAGGAGAGGCGGAGAGACCGCCTAAGTCCCGGTGATCGGAGCCTGAGTGTACTACGCATTATTCCATTTCTGCAGAACAGAGTACCTGACTGTCGTATTACACATTGCATCATTTCTATATAACGGAGTACCTGATTAGAGTATTACGCATTGCATTATTCCTGCATACCGAACTACCTGATTAGTGTATGACGCATGGCATTTTTATCTGCATAACGAACTACCTGATTGTCGTATGACGTATTGCATTGTTTCTGCATAACAAATTACCTGATTAGTGTATACGCATTGCCTTATTTTTGCAGAACAACATATCTGGTGGTTGTAGTACGCATTGCATTATTTGAATTTGCAAAGTGCCTGATTGTTGCGTTACGCATTGTATTCTTTTCATTGCAGTGTCTGTTTGCTACGTTATGCATTTAAGTATTTTTACATTGCAAAAGTGCCTGATTCTAGCATTACAAACGGTATGACATGATATTAGGAGTACAGGAGAATGTTTAGAAGTGCTCATTGACATCGACAGAACAAGGGTGGCTGGCCTAACAACCGGCCAGGAGAAGTATTACACAGCCTCATATGTTGGTTTTATATCATGTGATCTTATCGTATATCTTTTTACATAAAGTTTATACTTGTTTTATAAAACTCGTGTGGAGTCTATTTGTGGTGTTATCATTGGATTATTGTGAGCGTGGTTGCAAATACTTTACACATTTGCCTTGAAGATATGCCTGGCTGCTCGTGCCAAGCTACCGAGGGGGTGAGCGGGGCTGTCTAAGAAGGTGACCTTTCTTTCCAGGACATTGAATCGCGGGTCCCTACTTGGCCTGAGGTACCTACCTCAGCCAACCAGGGATCCTGGGTCTAACACTAAGGGAAATGCTTTTAAAAATCTTGGGGTCCGAAGGCCACTGGAGAATGCACTTGTCACCAAGAGCGGAATGGCGCCAGTCTTGTGAAACATGGATTAGCGGGCTGTTAGACCTGGCATCATTGGCGTGGGTCTCCCTTCCATTTTTTGCTGTTGCCTCATATATATCTTTGCTGGTTATAGATGCTTTGGGCATTGTGCCACTGCTAATCAGTGCCACGGTGCAAGTGCTTCCTATTGTAAATTGATGTATGGATTAGTGACTCCATAATTGGATTATTTGATTTACTGGTCAGACCCTAGTACAGTGCACCATGGGTGCCCAGGGCTTGTAAATCAAATGCTGCTAGTGGGCTTGCAGCACTGGTTGTGCCACCCACCAAAGCAGACTGTAAAGTGTATCTCAGGCCTGCCATTGCAGAGCCTGCGTGCAGTCTGGTACTGCCATGTTGACTGGGCATGTGCACCCACTTGCCAGTCCCTAAACCTTCCCTTTTCTTCATATCAGACACACCTAAGTTAAGCCCCAGGGCAGGGTGCATTCGAAGTATAAGGTAAGACATGCCCTGGTGTGTGTGGCATGTCCTAATAGTGAATTACAGCCATTTTAGTTTTTCACTATTGCAAGGCTACCTGTTCCCCATAGGCCAGAATGGGCAGATTGATTATAACACATTATAATCCTAACTGACCCAGGGAACTTGGTAGAAGTTAGAGTTTAGGATGCCTGAACTCAGAATGATAAATACATATTTTAGTAAAGTTGGTTTTAAAATTCTGTGTTTGAAAATACCACTTTTAAGAAAGTAGGTATTTTCTTGACTAACTGTCCAAGCCTGCCTCTGCTAGGTTGTGTATTCCATGTCTGGTTTGTGAGTGACAGGGGCTGGGGGATTCCAGGAGACAGGGTGAGTCAGCACAAGGCTGAATAGAGCGATCTGCATGTAGAGTGGTGGGAGGAGTTGCACCTGGGACCTGAATAGGGCTGTGCCTGCCTTCCACAATGCTGGCTCCTGTGGTGCGTCTGATGTCCCTGGCCCACACTGTCAAAGGAAAGAAGGAGTCCTGAAAACAAAGTGCTCCAAGACTGACCAGAACTGGTTTGGACTAGGCAAAGGCCTCTCTGCCTTCAGAGAACAAAGAGAATATGAGTATAAATACTGGGGCCCAGACCCCAAGACATTAGATCACTTCTGGGAAACAAGAAGAACCTTTGCTGAGGAGAGGAACCAGAGAGAGAGACTGCAGGAGGAGACTATCCCTATGCAGTGTGCTGTTTGAGGATTGGCCTGCAATGGTTACCTGATTGCCAAAGAAAGGAGAAAGGACTTTGTGCTACTTTCATCAACCTGTAAGAAGATCTCCAAGGGCTTGAACTAGAGCTTGTCTCCTGCCTGAAGTCTCAGGGATACTAGACTTCACCAACCAGCTCCCCTGAGTTCCCTTGCTGAAGTGCCTGCTGTTGAGCTGGGCCTTCTGAGAGACTGCGTGTTGCTGGGAGCTGGAAACGCGGCTCAAGACGAAGAAGTGTGTCGCCACCGCAGAAAGCGTGCCACCACTGCCGCTGTCGCCATCGCATCGCCGAAGCGCCTCGCATCAGCGGAGAAGAGTGTTGCCGTCGCAGCAGATGCTGTCTCATCACCAGAGAAGCGTGTCGCAGGGCCTGTCGCGGCTCAAGAAGATTCACTGAGTCGCCGCACGGCCGTCGGGCGTGCACGCATCACCCCTTCGTTGTCGCAACATCAAGAAGACGCCATTTTTGTTTATTGCACCGGGTCGTCATCGCATTGCGGCGTTGCTAGTCGCATCGCCACAGAAGCGCAGTATGAAGCCGATGCATCAACTCTCCACACGGTGAAGAACAGACGCATCACCTCCTCTCCGGTAAGGAACCGACACATCACCCTCTCCTACGCAGCAGTAGGGAACCAACGCATCACCTCCCCCGAAGCAAGGAACCGACGCATCACCGTTCTTGCATGTAAGGAACCGACGTATCACCTTCCTCTCAAATCATTTGTTTGTATCGCGTTACACATCTAAAGGTACATTGAACGCTAAATGTCGCATTTACCATCTAAAGAGAATTAAGCTATTTCTACCATTTTTAAAGTACAGTATTTTGGATTTTCGTCATTTGTGATCTTTTGTTAAGTCTATATAAAGATACTTATTTTTATAATACAACCTGTGTGGTGTCCATCTGTAGTGTTGTCACTGTATTACTGTATCTGTTCACAAATGCTTTACACACTGCCTCTGAGATAAGCCTGTCTGCTCGTGCCAAGCTACTAAGGGGGTGAGCAGGGGTTATTTTAGGAGTGTACCCCCTTACCCTGACTAGACACAAGGGCCCCTATTTTGTCAAGGGTACCTACCTCTGCCAACTAGAGACCCCAAAATCTAACACGGGCCACCTATATCTTAAAGTTCAAGAGCCATTTGTGCCTGGCATTTTTCCATTTGCGCCAGATGCCAGGGGTAGCAGGCTAAACCAAGAAATCCCAAGCGCGAGTGGGCATGGCTGGAAGTGGCATCGGCACTGTAAAAATACAACAGAAAGTAACTAAATGGAAGGAAACGTTGTGGCTGGCAAGAGTTGTGACATCCCGCAAAAAGAAGTAGACAGGTAATTTGCGTATTTTAAATTAGGTACTTCCGAAGGGCCGCGGCATCTACAAATCCGCCATACTTGTTGCATAGCCACATTCGAACAGTTGCCCCCAAAAGCAGGGAGACATTCTTTTATATATGTCTCCCACGATGGAGAATGCGAGTGTCCAAGAAGGGAAGGGGGGCCACAGTAGTTAAGTCACTCCTTGGGTCAGGAGTAGTTGTTAGGCAACTGTTTAAACAAAGTGAAATGTGATTGGTAAAGGCTGTTGACCTTCCTTTTCTATAGTGAATCTTTCTCTTGTCATGCTAAAGCTAATAGGGTTATGTTGTTCATGAAGAAAGGTATTGTCAAATGCTCTACGCCTTTATCTTTCAACGGTGAAAAGTGATGTTATTAGCTGCAAGCCTTTTCTATTTAATTGTGAATGTCCTGACAAGGCCAGTAGGCATGACTTTTGACTACTGAAAAGCCATATATATGTTTTTGTATTAGGCTTATGCAGGAATATTATTATTTTTAAGGTCACGGCCTGCTGATGTGTAAATTATTACATGGTACCTTGCAGATAGTGGAAACAGGTTAGATTTAGGGGGTTCATTGCTTGCTGTGACATTACTTTATGGTACGTGATATGCACATAGATTATTCTGCAAGTCCCCTGTAGGAGGGGTGTCAATTTGTTATCCCACCTGACAACCTGTAAATATTTATAATTTTGAGTGCAGTATTAAGTTGTGTGTGTGATAAAGTGTTAAAGATAATCATTAATCGGCCAATGATTTTTTAGAGTTATTTTGTGTGTAGTAGAGTTGGTAGTTTCTAACGCACCACACTTCAAACAGTCAGCTTTGGTCTGCTCTTCCTCATTTTCCTAAGTGTCAAGTGCTAAGAAGCATTCGAATAGGCGTACTCAAGCCACAGTTTGAGGCTCTTTGATGTGGAGGCCAAAGGACACCAGAGCTGGAAAGCATCCTTTGACATAGACGGAGCCCAGTAACTTCTGACGGCCCTGGGGCCTCCTGAACTGGATTTCTTACACCCACTTTCTGTTAGGAGTTTGGCCTCTTTAACACCAGATTCTAAAGACCCTGAAACTTTCTCCCTTGAGAGAACCTAGTGACCCACTAGGGAAATCAGCCTTTTCCGGAACATGCATTATGTTAGTAATGCTGGTCAGTAAAGTATACAAAAATGTGATAGATGGAATGCTTGAATTCATCTAACCACTTACTCAAAACCTGATCCCCTCAAGTCCATTGTTATTTTGCGCACCATGCCACCTCAGTTTTGACGCGGCAATATGCAATTTAGTCTTGAACCTGCTCCAATGAGAACAGTCCAGTCCGAACTGCCAGGCCTGGTCCTCCCTGAACCACATCTGGCCATACTCATCCCACTTAGGGCATTGCACTGAAGTATACACAAACATGACAGCAGGAATAAAAAGAGCATGCCTCTAATCCCAGCACTCAGTTCACCTCAATGCATCATGGTAAATGCAGTGATACCGATTTCATGGTAAATGCAGAGCATGATGACACTTCAGTGACAGTCTTTAGTTTTTCACCCTTGTTGGTGCAGTAAAGGCAGTGTATCTCTAGAAACGTGTTTCAAGAAAATTGTCCTTCTTGGGAAAAACTGAGAGCTGGGATGTGAACCAGTGTGCTCCTACCCTTTTTTTGTTTGAAAAGACCAGCAGTGGCCTGTGCAGGTAAGAGTGGTGGAGGATTTCGACAGACGACAACGAGGGAAAACTAATTGTTTATTTAATTTTCCCTCATGGTCGTCTATCGAACCCCCACTCCACCTCACTGCCAATCCGGCCCCACCGCTCTTACCTGCACGAGCAGCTGCTGGAAAAGGCTCCCTTGAGTTAATGAGTTGACGAGCTCAGGCTGATGCACCTGCGCCCAGTGAGCGGTACTGAGACCTGAGAAGACTTTTGGTAGAATTTCCGTCCCCCCCCCCATCGCGAAACAATGTGTTGCTCTTTACTGAAGGACAACTATCCTAAAACCTCTTTTCTGACAAACTGAGGCTAAAGGAGAAGCCTGTTTATTGATCACTTATTTACCCAGAATGTGAAAGCAAATTATTACTTTACACTTGCTGGGTACAGTAGTGTGTGGAAGAAGCTAGCTTTAATATTTCAATGGTTTTCTAACACATGTAAACAAAAACATTGTCTTGTTTCATAAATAATTATTTGAAAGTATATCACCATGGTGGAAACTACAAATGAAACTTGATGTATATTTTATGTTGACACAAGGAAACGTTTTAAAAATAATCTTTTACCTTTTAAAATTGTAACTTGGTGCTGTAGGGACCTTCTGTTGTTAGAAATTTAGTGTCACGCTGTTCCAAAAATACATTCATGCACGCATTGAGGGATCAGACGTTGTTTAAAATTTGGAAAGTTCTTACTCGCCCGGTCCGACCCATCAGCCAATCACGGGTGAGGAGGGCGGGACAGTGACAGGCCCACACAGGAAGGCGAGCGGTTAGCGCTCTAGCTTTCAATTCTTCAAGGGCTATTTAGCCACTCGTCGTCCCTAGCGCGCAGCGTGTGCGCGCAGCTTGGCGCCTCATCCTGCGCCTAAGACGAGCCAAAGACTAGCCCGTCTGCGCCCGTCAGCGACTGGACGGGGCCAGGGGGCTATGGAGGATCCCGTACACAGGTCAGAGACCATGCCCGGTCACCGGAGAACTTACAGCTCACAGGTATTGAGAGATATGAGTAAGCATCCCCGGAAGATATGTAATGCTGTTAAAGAACTCGCTTTAGAAGGCCCATTCACTTGTCAGGTATGCCATACACATTTTGGAGAGGAATGCAACCAATGGAACGAACTAGATAATTTACACTCTAAAGCGCGAATACATGGCCCGATGATTCACAAAGTGGACTGTTTTCCCAGGGGGAGTAAAAATCTGCTCTGTAATGTTCGCTCACTAGCGAAGCATGCCACTCATGTGTGGGACCTTATTTCTACTGAGAAACCTGATATCTGTTTCCTGACAGAAACATGGCTTAAGCCACATTCAGTCCCAGCTATTACCTTAGGCGTCCCGGTGGGGTATAAAATAGTCAGGCTAGACCGTCCTAATAAAACAGGAGGAGGAGTGGCAATTGTTCACAAGGAGGAACTGAACATTATCATCCTTGATGAAATCTGTACACCGGGGATGGAAGCACTAATTTTTAAAATTATTTCATCACCCAGGGAACAGAGGAAGGGAGCTTTGATATATCGTCCACCAGGCCCAAGTGGGAATTTCTCTATTACACTTATAGAAACCTTAGCGCCATATATACAAGAAAACCAGGACTTCCTATTGGTGGGGGATTTTAACGTACATAGTGAGTCCGAGACTTGTACAGAGGCTAAAACTCTCCTATTGGATTTAGATTCCTTGGGATTAAATAAAATGAACCATGGGCCCACTCATGAGGCAGGTCACACGTTAGATTTAGTTCTGTCGAACTCATCATTTATTAAATGTATGACACCTATACAAGTAGAGTGGACAGATCACTTTATTTTAAAATTCTACACTGCTTTTAGGTATAAGCCACTAGTACAGACTGCCTTAGCCAGTAAGAGGAGACCTTGGCATAAACTCACTATGGAAGCTTTTAGAGAGAAATATAAAACCTTCCCGTTTGACAATTCCACTGGGGATGTAGTAACTGCCCTTGACAGATTTGAGGAGACGGTCAGAGCAGTAATCAACACCGTTATCCCGGAAAAAGTATATAAACCACGCATGGCACATAAACAAGAAGTCTGGTTTTATAAAGAACTCAGATCTTTGAAACAAAAAACCAGAAAAATGGAAAAAATATGGAGACAGTCCCAAAAACCTCAGGATAAAGAACAGTATAGAACCTCTTTCAAGACGTATCACAAGGCCATTAGAACGGCCCGGAAAAATCATATTGCAGCGCAACTAACAGCAGCGGGGAAAGACTCTAGGGTATTGTACAATATTTTGCAGTCTTTTACCAAGCCAGTGGCCTGTGAGACCGCAGAGGTCACATCCCAGGATCTCTGCGATGAGATCTCTCTATTTTTCATGAAGAAAATAGATGGGATCTATGATAGGATTGTGGCTTCAAATATGAGCACTGTAGGAGGAAACAATACCTCTCACGAGATTACACGACAGGCACAATCTACTCAGTGCCTTACAAGTTTCCCTCCTATCTCCTTAGAAGAGGTAATCTCATTGATTGGTCAAATTAAGAGTGGCAGTACCTTAGATTCCATCCCTGCACGAATTATGCCCATGCTTGCAGACGTTCTGGGACCCCAAATTCAGAATCTGATTAATATTTCTCTGAGTACAGGGAAGGTTCCTTTAGATTGGAAAAGGGCTTTGGTAAGACCATTGAGGAAAAACACTGCAATCCCCTGGACGGATTTGTCTAATCTAAGACCTATCTCGCTTCTCCCCTTTTTGGGTAAAATAATAGAGAAATTTGTAAACCGACACCTGTCAAATTATGTCGAAATGACAGACAGGCTAGATTCCTCCCAGTCAGGCTTTAGACCCAGACACAGCACCGAGACCACCTTGCTGTCTGTCCCGGACGATCTACACATGTTCCAGGATAAAGGATATTCTGTTATCTTGGTCCTGTTGGATCTGTCCGCGGCGTTTGATACAGTGTCACGTAACATCATGACCACCAGGCTAGCTAACATCGGATTGGAAGATAAGGCCTTAGCCTGGTTGAGGAGCTTCCTAACAGACCGCACTCAAAGGGTCACTTTGGGTTTATATCGATCAGAGGAGAGGGAGATCTCTAAGGGGGTGCCACAGGGCTCCTGTCTGAGCCCTACTCTTTTTAACATCTATGTGGCACCCCTAGCAGGCATCATGAGATCTTACGGATTCATCCCAGTGTCATACGCGGATGACACCCAACTCCTCCTCTCTTTTAAAACCCTTACTGCCAAAGTTAGGAATGATTTTGCCCAGGGGATGAAAGCAGTGGCTCACTGGATGGCATCTAACTTCCTTCAATGCAATGTGGCAAAGACGGAGGTGATGCTGTTCGGTGAGGCCAAATTCCTGTGGACTCCTGACTGGTGGCCTCAAGACCTTGGCCCAGTCCCTCAACCTAGACAGGTTGTGAAAAATCTAGGGGTCCGATTGGACCAGGAGCTTTCCCTAAAACATCACGGCAATCAAGTGGTGGGCTCTTGCTTCCACATTATCGGTTTGCTACGGAGAGTCTTCCCTTTGCTGCCAGACCCAACTAGAAAAACTTTGGTACAGGCTTTGGTACTAAGTAGGCTAGATTATTGTAATGGACTGTTGCTGGCAGCAAATGAAGGAGTCACCTCTAGACTACAGGTGGTTCAGAACACCGCTGCCCGCCTTGTCCTAAACCAGCCCCCCCGTACTCCCTCTAAACCTTTACTCAATAAGTTGCATTGGTTATCCATCAAACAGAGGGTGAAGTTTAAAATCTGCTGTGTTATACATAAATGCCTACATGGGAGAGGCCCTGTATATCTATCTAACAAATTCTGCCCATACGTACCTATCCGCTCTCTGAGATCCAGTGAGCAGGCTTTGTTATGTGTACCAAGAGCAAAAAAAGCAAGACAGGGAGATAGAGCCCTATCAGTTGCTGGTCCCACCCTATGGAATAGCCTCCCTATATCTTTGAGGCTATGTGATAATCACTTTCCCTTCAGGAGACAATTAAAAACCTTTCTATTTCAGAACTACTAAGATATACCGCTTGATCCTCCTCTTCTGCTGTAATATGGTCGTCCTATGGCGCGGAGATACTTCTTCGGGAGTCGAGTCCAGCGCGATATAAACCCATAAATCAATAAATAAATAAATTGTCTTGTAATTCCAAAGTTATTTTGAAGCAAATTTTTTTGTGAAGTCAAAACAAGGCAAGGCACGTTAATGTTACTTTTGCAATGCATACACAGTATTGATTATTCCTCCTCTTTGAATATGTTGTTTTTTCATTTAAAAGTCGTGGATATGAAAATCAAACTGGGCCAGGGCGGAACTTGCGGAGTTTCACTCCGGGAGTTACAAAAAAACTCTGCGAGATTCTGTGGAATTATATGAACAGGTTAAAATAGGCACGTCACGCTTCTTGTGCTGTGATTTAGCACCGAGAGCTCGTTCCGTGCTGACTTATCAGTACAAACTACAACACGTGGTGCACCAGAGGGTGCAGCTTTGAAGTTGATTTTGCTTCCACTCAAGTAGATTTTCTACTTGAGTAGCAGCTATCTGACTATGAACAGTCTCGATCACTTGTGACCACCAGCATTGAAGATACCTCATCAGGTACCTTCTTAGAGACTGAAAATCACGCTAGTGGCTGCCAAATCTTGCTTGCGCTCCCCAACTTACCAGAGAGCGATAAAAACTCAGCCACACAGCAGTTGGAGGAATTTGGCCGGAAATCTGTGTTCCAAGCGCAATGCTGAGTCAGCAAAACTCCACCAACTCAGCCGGCAGAGAGAAATATATTGCCCCCACCCTCCACCCCCGTCTAAACACAATTTACCTTTTGCACTCAGTATGAGTTTACCAGTAAAAACTACCTCATGGGACCACTTCATGGTATGGTTTCATGGCCCAGAAAACCATGCTGCACTACCACTAGCAAGATGCTTGTAATCAGCCACGGGAGCCTGATGAGGAATCCAAGATGGCCACCAGCATGCTCCTTTGAGGAAGGCAGAGAGGTGGTCTAGGCTTCCCAAGAAACGCAGAATGAAACCCACGGGAAGATAAGCTGGCGGTGTGCTTGGAGAACCTGGAGAGAGAATACGCTGAGGAAATACGGAGGCCACGGTTGAGTGCCTTTTCTACAATTCATGCACTTATGTTGGTGGCAGTTAAAAACTTAGGAGAAAGGGAGAGGTGGAAAATCCGCATACACCTGGGTGAAGAGAGCTAGATATTGTCAGTTCAAGGTCATGGGAAGCCCAAACAATTAGGATATTAGTCACTACATTACTGATTTAAGTTTTATTTCTGTGGTTTGCCCGAGGATACCTACCAGTGTGTGGGTTAGGCAGCCAAGGAGAAGACACTTGAAATCCCAAGACGGGAAGAGAAAAGAGTCAAGAGAGCAGTGAGGACTAAACTACATCCCCTAATAGAGAATAGGAGCAGAAATAATTAGTTTGCATTAGTTATGTGAAAAATAAACTGAGAGAATCTCAGAAGGTCCTCTGTGTGGTGTTTCTTCATCCTAACCCGATTGACAATGCTCATGGTTAACAGACAGGTAAAACAGTGCAATAGCACTCACTGGCAACTTTAGTGAGTGATGCCTTTGGGTAAGAACACAGGAAATATTAGTTCTGCTATCTGGTTTTACCCTTGGTTCAGCGCTGCGCAATAAATACATTTGTGCTCTCGGACAATAAACATTGTTTCCGTATGCAATATGGAATGGATAATGTTGACATTTATCTTTTCTCTCTCTTTGAGATATTCTGTAGTCTACTTTTTGCAATGGTGCTCAACTGTTGGTTCAATCCTAAATTTAGAGGGCCTGGTTAGGGAGTCAGAAACATGACAGCTAGCCAACTTTAGATACCGTTCAGTTGTTCAGCTATCGTACAATAAAGAAAAGTATTGCAGTTCTCTTTTTTTTTTAAACACTCTTTATTGGTTTTAGATTTTTCCCAAGCCTTGTATGATCATGAATTCATATGGTACTTTATTGTATTAGAAGGCAGTTTGTCATACATTTTATAAGTACCTATGCTTTACAATTGGTAAGCAATTCTTAACTTGCATAGTTATAGCAATGTATTTCACGTTACGAGACAATCTTTTGATAATGGCATTAAGATAACTAGATATGATTACTGTTAGAAATGGGGGTCTCTAGTTGCCAAAGGTAGGTGCCTTTGACCAACTAGGAGCCCTTGCTTCTAGTCAGGGTAAGGGGGCTTCACTCCTAAAATAACCCCTGCTCACCCCCTTGGTAGCTTGGCACGAGCAGGCAGGCTTATCTCAGAGGCAGTGTGTAAAGCATTTGTGAACAAATACAGTAATACAGTGAAAACACTACAAATAGACACCACACCAGTTTCTTTACTAGACTTAACACAAGAGCAAACAACAAAAATCCACAATATTCTATCAAGACAATGACTTTAAAATGGTAGAAATAGCTTAGTTCAATGTAGATGGTAAATGCGACACTTTACTCTCAAAGTCACGCAATACAACAAAAGGATCGCAGAGAAGGTGATGCGTCGGTTCCTTGCTTCAGGGGAGGTGATGCGTTGGTTCCTTACTGCAGCACAGGGGAGGAGATGCGTCAGTTCCTTACCGGAGAGGAGGTGAAGCGTCGGTTTCTTACTGCATTCCGGTTACGATGCGACAAGATGGCGCCTCGATGCGACGTGCGGTGAAATCGAAGAACTTTGGAGCCGCGAAAGGCCCTGCGACACGCTTCTCCAGTGATGTGACGGCAACCTCTGCGGCAGCGGCACGCTTCTCCGGTGATGGCGATGCGATGGCGAATAGCTGCAACGGCTACACGCTTCTTCGGTGATGCGACGGCAACTACTGCGGCAGTCACACGCTTCTTCCTCATTGCGTCGCGCTTCCAGCTTCCAGCGACACGCAGTCTCCAGAGGGCCCAAAACAACAGCAGGCACCTCACTGCAGGTAGAATTCCCAGCAAGGAAATTCAGGGGGAGCTTATGGTGAAGCCTTCGTGTCCCTGAGACTTCAGAACAGAAGGCAAGCTCAGCTCCAAGCCCTTGGAGATCTTCCTGAAGTTAGTAAAAGTACACACAAAGTTCCTTTTCTCCTATCCATGGCAATAAGTAAACCACTGCAGGCCAACCCCAAACAGCAAACAGCACAGGGGCAGTCTCCTCCTTCAGCTTCCTTGGTTTCTCTCCTTGGAAACGGTTTGTCTTGATTCCCAGACGTGATCTAAATTTCTGGGGTCTGGACCCCAATATTTATACTACAAAATCCTTTGTTTTCTGAAGGCAGAGAGTGTCTGTGCCCAGCCAAAACCAGTTCTATCCTCCCTGGTGCAGCTTCCTGGCAGGAGGTGGAGACAGCATTGTTGAGAGTAGACCTGGCCCAGGTAGCTGAAAGGAAATCTCCTCCCCCTACTCTCTATTCTATGAAGGCTCAGGCAAGTGAAAAGGAAATCTCCCCCTACTCTCTAATCAATGCAGGTCCTATTCAGTCCAGCCCTGACCCATCAGAATGCTGGAGCCACGGCCTTCTCCAGCCCCCTGTCACTCACAAACCCGACATGGAATATACAAACCTAGCAGAGGCATACTGGATGGTTAGGCAAGAAAATACCTACTTTCTAAAAGCGGTATTTTCAAACACAGAATGTAAAAATCACCCACACTAAAAGATGTATTTTAACATTCTGAGTTCAGGCATACTAAACTTTATTTTCCGATCTTGTTCCTAGGGTCAGTTAGGATTATAAGATGTTATAATCAAACTGCCAATTCTGATCTATGGAAACAGATAGCCTTGCTATAGGGAAAAACTAAATTGGCTGTAATTCAGTATCAGGACATGCCACACACATCAGGGCATGTCCTACCCTTCCTATACAATGCACCCTGCCCTTGGGCCTTAGGGGTGATTGACATGTAGAAAAGAGAAGGTTTGGGGACTGGCAAGGGTGTTCACTTATATCATAAACACTGGTAGTTTAAAGGGTCTGAGGGAAATTTACAGACCGGCGCGGACAAATCCCCTACTCACTATATCTATATCAACACAAAGTCTGTGGGTCTCATGAATCAAAACTACAAGAGCTACAACTCCTTGCTAGTGTCAAAAGGAGGATCTCGCGGATGTTTTGAATGAAAAAACAGAGGACTAGATCTCCTAAAGATCGATGAAGCTACCTAAGGTGTAGTGAAAAAAGTGTAATAAGAGTGCAGTGTGTATAAACAGTGTATTAAAATTGACTACCGAAAGAAAAATATGTTTATTCAGTATCTCAGGGTGTCAAAGAATAAAAAAAAAAGAAAGCATGTTCTAGGTAAGTATCCGAACGCGCTAGTAACAAATGCGGTCTACATGTTTCAGCCAACTATGATCTGACAATATGATCATGGCTTTCTTCAGGACCATGTAATAATACTACTGCAACACTAGTTATAAATAAAGTGAAAATTGTCACAGAACTATAAATCAAAGGAACGATACAACCAACTAGTATACCTGCGTATTCATAAGTAGGCGGAACTACAGGGATACAAGGTAATCACCTGTTAAGAGAAGACAAAAAGCAGGAGAAAACACAAATTTCACATGTTGTGTTGGGTCATAGCAGTCAGTTACTCTAACAGCTATATTTATAAACAACTGTCATGCAGAGGTCTGAAATTGACCTTCTTACCCGCAAAAAGTCGGGGATAACACCCTCCACTCCTGGTAGCAACTCAGGGCATGAGGCAACGCTCTATACAAGATATAAAGAAGAAAAGAAGCTTGTACCACAACAGAACCAAGTTCAAAGTGCTTAGTTCCTCTTGTTAGCACCTCTAAAATAAACATAAAACAAAGGACAGAGGGAATCACTCAACGAGGCTGTCATGACCAGGATAATAAACCTGGAACTTATAGGTTGTACTAACCCCACACAGAGCGAGTGAAAGGTAGAACAAACAGTATTAATGAACAACATTTAGTAATGAACAGCTCTTAAATCAGAGCGTCATTATAGTCAAATAGCTAAGAGCCAAAAACCAAACTTGGGATTAAAGGCTAGTACTAAGATCAGCAAATTAATATCTCAAAAACTGAAGGGTCTAGGGCTCGAATATACCACCATGACTCTGGTATATGCACCAGCAACATACAGCCATTCAACCATGCCTAAACACGTACAGCGTTGCCTAGCAGACCTAATGATGAGCTCGCTTTCTTACCTGTCCGTCGTTACCCCGGGCGTTCTTCCTGGTTGTTCCGTGTGGTAACCGGACAGGAACGAGCGCGTCATTTATAAGGACTGAGTATTCAAAACACCTGAGAACCGGCATACGGGGCATGCACTTGAGCCTCGTCACATGACTAGGACGTCTCACCGCTTCACGCTCGTACGTCAAGGGTCATCAGCAAGAATGATGGGAAATGTAGTGTCAAGCCTATGTGATAGAGAACGGAGTTCTTATCATGCACAAAATCACTACATATAGGAAGCATAGTCGTCAGATCCAAGGGGGAAATCCCGCCAATCTCAGCGCAATGAGAACATCATAAACCGTGAGAACAAAACATCTTCACATGCATACTTCTCTCTGAGAGATCACACTGTCACAGGAGATGTATTCATGGACAAAGGTAAGGGATGTTATCCCACACTCAGGCAACAGGTAAACCAGCCATACGAGCAAACAACAGTGCACCAAGAATAGAGTCACGCCAGGAGTATGTCAAAAATAGCGATCATATGAAAAGGTAGATAATGGCATGAACATGACCAGAGTTTATAGAGTCATAACACACTAAAATACAGGAACACAAGTCCATAACAAACAAACATTGATGGTTGATTAAAGGGAGTGCCCCTGTGAAAGTCACATGTTGTGTGCCATAACCTTGCCAATAACTCTATCTCACTAATATCAGGAAATCCTGTATCAGTGCTACCAACTCCATAAAAGCAACCAATATAGTGAGAATGTGTTACTTCATCGCATTGAGGTCCAAGGAATGGCATCATTAAGCCCGTCCACATCGCTATGTAGCTTAAACACCCAGCGCTGTTCTTTTTTAAATAAGAAGTTCGACACGTCAGTGACATGTGAGGGGATATATGGTTGCTCAAGGATGGTCCACGAGACTTCTTCATGTCTGTGGTTGAGTTCCAAAAAGTGGTTAGTCAAGCTAGTAGATTGTTTTTTACACCTAATGGTGCTCTTGTGTTCCATAATTCTCAGCTTGACTTTTCTGGTCGTCATCCCAACATATCTCTTATGACATGGGCATGTGATTAAATAAATCACCTTATCACTGTTGCAATTTGTATGTCCAGTTTGTCGCCATGGTTTGTCAGTACCAATATCGATTTCAGTGGGATGTTTTGTTTGTGGACACACTGCGCAACTTCCACAGGCAAAATGTCCCTGTACAGGCGGCATACTCCAAAGAGTATTCATAAAAGCAACAGCTACATTCCTAGGTCGTGTGTGAACTAGTGTGTCACGCAAATTGGCGCCTCTCTTGAAAGAAAACAAAGGAGGAGGGAGTTTGACATGTCCAATGTTTAAAATACGCCAATGTTTACGTACAATTTTTTGAATTTGATTCGATTGGGTGCTGAAGGTATTAACACAAGTTAGTCTGTCCAAAGATGTTTTGGGTACAGAGGGTTCCAACAAAGCTTCACGATTGTTGTTAGAAGCACGTTTGTAAGATTGTCGTATAAGTTTAGAAGGATATTGCCTGGCTCGGAGATTCTGAGACAGTGATTCAGCATGCTTCCTGAAGTTGTCAATCGTGGAACAGTTCCGTCTCAACCTCAGGAACTGCCCAAAGGGTAAGCCTGCCTGCAGAGCCTTCGGATGAAAACTTTCATACGAAAGAAGGGAATTTCTGGACATAGGTTTAGTGAAAAGTTCACTCTCTAGGCCACTGCCTAATGGAAAGATACGGAGATCCAGAAATGGTAAACTCAGCTTACTGGATTACATACTGAAGTTAAGAAAATTGTTCTGAATGTTCAACCAGCCATGGAAGGCATTAAGAGTGGTAAAATCACCTCTCCAGATGACGAAAATATCGTCAATGTAGCGTTTCCACTCAACAATACAGCTGCGGTAGGGGTTGTCTGTATTGAGTACACAATTTTGTTCAAAAAGGTGTACATACAGATTGGCCAGGCTGGGGGCGTAAACACTGCCCATTGAAGTACTGGAGATCTGGAGATAGATCCGGTCCTCATACTCGAAAACATTTTCAGTCATGGCCTACCTGGCACAATCCATGATAAAGGAGACTGGTGAGCTCAAATCCTCCGAGTTATCATCCAACAAACCTCTAATGGCTTCAAGTGTCTCTATCTGGGGTATACAAGTGTCGAGGGATTCCACATCGAAACTGACGAGGAAATCCATCTCGATGATACCCGGAAGCATCTGTAAGACATCTTTGGTATCCTGGAGGTAAGTGGGCATGGTCTTAACTAAAGGCCTCAAAAAGAAGTCCACAAATATCGAAAGGGGTTCAAGAAGTGAACCCAACCCTGAGATGATTGGTCTCCCAGAAGGGGGACGTTGTGCCTTGTGTACCTTGGTATTACCGAGTGTTCAGTTACCAAATACTCAGCCTCATGAACAGAAATCCACCCCTCATGCTTAGCCTCATTGACTAAGTCAATGATTTCTTTCTTGAGTCTAGGCGTGGGATCACTTGTGAGTAGTCTATAAGATCGCTCATCATTGAGCTGTCTCAAACATTCTGCCCTATAATCCAACGTGTTTAGAATTACAATAGCTCCGCCCTTATCGGCAGGCTTGATAGTGATATCAGAGTTTCTGGAGAGGGAAGCCAAGGTCTGTTTTTCTGAATTGGGTAAATTCTGATAATGCCTGCTAGAAGGAGTCCCTAAATCAGAGACTTCTTTGATGACAGCTGTCTCGAAAGCGAGAACATGGGCGGGAATAGAATGAACTGGTGGATTGAAAGTAGATCTCGCTCTCAACCCACTGTCTATATTTGCACCTCCTGATTCAATATTCTCTTGGATTTTGTCTTTAAAAAAGAAATGGAGTCTGATTTTGCGAAAGAAGCAAGCTAATTCGCATTGGATGGTAAATGGATCACCCTTACTGGTAGGCATAAAGCCCAGACCTCTGTTGAGGACCTTGTCTTCCATTTCAGTTAAAGTATATGCACTGAGGTTCACTACTAGTTGCCGCTGGGTCCTGCCACTGTTGGATCCTTCATCGTGCTGCGTAGGTTCCGTGGAGATGTTGGGAGGCTCCAATGGACTCGCGTTTTGGGTTGTTGTCCTCTTCTCCGTCCTCTGGAGCGTCCCCGGCCTTGTCCTAAAAAAAGCTGATTTTGGAAAAATTGCGGAGGTGGATTAAAGGGCAACATCTGTGGATGGAAAGGGGGATTAGGATGTTGCCAAGGCGAGGGATGCCACCATTGTGCCTGTTGGTTGCCTCTCCAATTGCGCCTATAGCTGTTTCCTCTACCTCTATTGCGTGTAGGTACTTGTTCTGTAGAGTCTGAATCACTGGACCAATCTTCTGATCCTGAAGAAGAATAGTTAGATCCATATCTCCTGCCTCTCTTATAGTACTCTGGTGGCAAGTAGTTGTCATGAGTATATGGATAAACCTTCTCAAGAGAGAACTTAGCCAGGTCTTTTTTGAATTTATAAATTTTTGTTATGAGAATACTGTCCTTGAATTCATTGTTCGATTTGTTTGTCTCATCCAGATTTTTCTTATACACTACATCGGACAGTTTAGTCTTGATCTGTCCTTCAAGTAACTGTATCTCAATTAATACAGCATCGGCGACGCGCTTCGCGGTACTGATGATCAAGATTAACCAATCGTGAGTGCATCGCCATGCTATTAATGACCAGTCTTTGAGGAAAACTTTGTCTTGTAAAAAAAGGCAGTGAGTGTTAGTGACAATCAGGCCAGTCGGTGCATAGTTGCCACGGAGGTACTCCGTCATAATGGCACCATGGATGCCAGTTCGAGTATGTGATTTTTTCAAAATAAGAAGTTTAGACCACTCGTCTCCACTACCACCTGCTGTTGTGGTGATTGTATCAGTAATACTGGGAGTAGTAGTCAAAATAAGTCTAGCCATCTCTTCATCAAATGCTAAACCTGTGAATTCATCCATTGTGAGGATTTCCAAAAACAACACAACACAAAGAATAAAACAAAATCACTAGAGCGTAATATAACACGGCAGAATTACTGCGTGTCAATAGCAAATAGACCCGCAGCCGTAGCTGCTCAGAAATATCATAAACACCGGTAGGTTAAAGGGTCTGAGGGAAATTTACAGACCGGCGCGGACAAATCCCCAACTCACTATACCTATATCACTACAAAGTCCGCGGGTCTCATGAATCAAAACTGAGAGCTAACTGCTACAACAACAAAACAACAAGTTATGAAAGTCCTCTTAAAGAGGACGGAATCCCATCACCCACCGAATGTTTTTTTTTTTTTCTTTGGATAGTCAATTTTAATACACTGTTTATACACACTGCACTCTTAGTACACTTTTTTCACTACACCTTAGGTAGCTTTATCGATGTTTAGGAGATCTAGTCCTCTGTTTTTTCATTCAAAACATCCGCGAGCTCCTCCTTTTGACACTAGCAAGGAGTTGTAGATCCTTAACTGCACCCGGTGCGGTTAAGAGAAGGTCCCATATGATGAAGCATGCCACTTCGGTGGGTGATGGGATTCCGTCCACTCCAAGTGTGTTCACTTGCCAAGTCGACATGGCAGTCCCAGACTGCACACAGGCTCTGCAATGGCAGGCCTGAGCCATATTTTACAAGCTGCTTATGTGGGTGGCACAATCAGTGCTGCAATCCCACCAGCAGCATTTACAGCCTCTGGGCACTCATGGTGCACTGTACTAGGGTCTGACAAGTAAATCAAATAAGCCAATCATGGAGTCACTAATCCATTACAACAATTTACAACAGAGAGCATATGCACTTTAGCACTGATCAGCAGTGGTAAAGTGCCCGAGTCATAAAACCAACAAAAACAGGTTAGAAGAAATACAGGAGGAAGGCAAAAGGTTCAGGGATGACCCTGCAAAAAGGGTCAAGTCCAACAATTATTAATGTGTTAGTTTTAACAACCGAACTCTCCCTTCCCCACCCTCTTAATCTGGCTCTTCCCCTGACTTTGTTGCTGCCGTGTGGTTTTGCCTCGGTTACCCTGGTGTTGTATGTAGGGGTGCAAAGCGTTTACTATGGTGCTGTGCGCCTGATTTGTTCCTGGGCCGGGCCATGCTGTGCAGGGTCTGGTTAAAAGACTTCTCATATGTGTCATGTGCTACAGGAACGGGCGCAAGATCGAGGGCTTTGAAAGCCTCTAGTATGAGGTCCCAGTCCATCGAGATCATGTTTTTTCACAATCCTCAGTCCTCCTCCCGCGTAATGGCTGCACTCTACGCTCCCCCCATCACACCACCTCCCCATGCCCGATATGAACTGCTGGGGGCCTGGTCGATTTCCATCTCCTTGTTATGGAAAGTTTAGTTATGAGTAAGGCTAGGTCCATGAAACGAAGTTGCACTTTTTGAAATTTTGGGCGTCGGTGCATACGTAGTATGCAGCTTCCAACTGTTTCTCCTACGGTTAGGCGTGTCACTGTTCCTATATTCAGCATGACTTCTTTCCAAAACTCATTGAGTACTGGGCAGGACCATAGCATGTGCAGAATGTTGCCCCCTTACTTCTGCCTTGCATCAGGGGCAGTGGTGCTGTGTGGTCGGAAACATACGCTGTAGGCGGTGTGGGGTGAGGTCGGCATCATGTAAGACCATGCATTGTATGAATTTAAATTTGGCGTTACGTGACACATTTTTGGGGTATTCTAATATGGCGGCCCACTCCTTGTCGGACAGATTCTTCTCTAGGTCTCTGGCCCATTTGTTATGTAGCTCAGTGAGGGAGAATCCTGCATGCACCCTGGTGCCCTTCTGTACCCATTTTGTGAGGTGACACCCTTCCCCCATTAGGTATATCACCTGTACTAATTTGTGTGTTGGGGGTTCTTCCCTGGCTGGGGCCCAGTGTTTCCTTACGTAGCGAAGTGTAGCAGCGTGTGTCATGTACAGGTTGCCTGAGATCCCATTCTCCCGAGTGAAGTTCTCATGATCCATCAGGACTCTGTTGTTAAACAGCGTCCCTACAGTGGTGACCCCCCTCAGACCAGCTGAGGGTATTCTGTTTGGTGATCAGGCCTGTGGGGATTCCTAGCAAGTGAGTGTTATTGATATATGTGTGTATTGCATTGCTTTTTTCCAATACATAAGTAACGTGCGTGGAAACGTCGGGGCACCTTGAGGGATCTGGCTCCTGGGTAGTAGCAGGGTGTGCAGGGCTCCTCGATTGATGTCTTGAGCCGTTGGCCCAGTTTGTGCAGGTTACATCCAGCAAGCCAGTACGATAACCATTGGGCTTGACTCGCATAGAAGTATGCGCGGAGGTCAGGTGCCCCCAGCCTCCCTTTATTTGGCGAGTCCCACCCTTCTGCGGCCAGTCCCCCATATCAAGTCCGACAGTAGTGTTTCTAGTATCGTAAATTGGGGGGTAGAGATCAGCACCGGCAGATTTGTGAAAAAAATATAAGAGACGTGAGAGAACCACCATCTTAGATATGGCTACACGTCCCATTACAGAGAGCGGTAGCGAGGTCCAGAAGGTCATCTGAGAGCACAGTGCCCTTATTGCTCAGGTCAGGTTGCCCTCTATTAGATCCTGCGGAGCTCTATAGATTTGGATGCCTAAATATTTGAAAATGTGCTGCGCTACAGACAGGAAAAATTGTCCGAATTGGATCACGTCTGGGCATTCGCCAGGGTGGAAGAAGAAGGCTTGAGACTTCCCCTTGTTTATGGCTAGGCCCGAGATGTGTTCGAAGTGTAGAACAATACTTGGCATTGGCTCCAGGGCGTCAGTTAACACCTTAGTATATATGATTATATCGTCTGTGTATGCTGACAACACATGTGCAGTGTTTCCTAATCTAATTCCGGCTTGCCTTGCTTCTTTCCGTAGTCTGATGGCTAGAGGTTCCAATGTAAGCACGAATAATAGTGGCGACCGGGGACTAAGCCTGGGCGTAGTGTGCATAGTGGGGCTACGCGGAGTGCCACGGAGTTGATAACAAACTCCATGGAACTCTGCGTAGCTCCCCTACGCCACCCGCCTCCCACCCGCGCATGCGCATTTCTCGCAAGAAATGCGCGGGTGCCCGCACATGCGCAGTTTTCACCACAAACGAGATGAAGAGAGGAGGAGGCCAGTCGGGGACGCAAAAAAGGTAAAGTGCTTTAAACCTATTTTTTAAAACTTTAGCAATTGTTATTATAGGGCGGGTGGAAGGCGGGGGCAGGCCAACTCTGCTCCGCTGCGGATTGTGCGGGGTTTTGTCTACTCCACATTCTCCACGGAATGCGGAGTAGGCAAAACTCTGCACACTCCGCGGGCGGAGCGGAGTTCTCCGCCCACGGTTACCGGGGACATCCTTGACGAGTGCCCCTGCCTACTGGGTATGTGCGCGATATGTGATTCCCTGTGCAGACTCTTGCCGTGGCGGCCGTGCATAAGAGCTGTACCCATTGTAGGTATGCCGGTGGTATAACAAATTTCCCCAGTGACTTAACCATACATTCCCATTTGAGGGTGTTGAATGCCTGTCTCAGGTCTAGGGTACTGCATCCTGCATTTGGACATTCTGAGGGAGTGGGCTACATAACATGGTACAGTTTAGGCAGGTATTGGAGTAACCGGCGTGCAAGTATTTTGCGCAGTATTTTATATTCCGTAGCAAGGGGTGATAGTGGATGATACCCTGAGATATCCGTGGCAGGACGACCCGGTTTAGGGAGTGATACCACCAACGGCCGCACTCTTCATGTCCAGACTAGATTACTGTAATGCGATGTTCCTGGGCATTGATAAGCATCAGATCAGTAAAATTCAGTCACTGCAGAACGCTGCTGTCTGTGTCATTTTAAAGCTATCCAAGGGTTACCCTACCTCCAATGGAAGAAGGTCACTACATTGGCTCACTGTTCAGCAGAGAATCGAGTTTAAGGCGATCTGCTTGGTGCACAAGGCACGTTACAGTGGGGGCTCGGTGGACTGTCAGGATAGGTTCAGGCTCTATACCCCCCGCGGGATCTACAATCGTCCAATCTTGGCCTTTTTTGTACCTCCAGCCATAGACAGGCCAGATGGGGTAGGCGCTCATTTTCTAGCTGTGCAATCCAATTATGGAATAAACTACCAGTGGCCTTGCGACTTCAGCAGAATCTTTCCTCTTTCAGGAAAGCTCTGAAATTCCGGTTGTTTAACCTTCAGTAGCTATCAGCCCTCCATTCTGCCGTGCTTACACACTCCAGTGCCAAGACACCTTTGGCATTCGAGCGCTTAATAAGCTTCTTTATACTTATACTAATGCTTGCATAGTAGTGGAGGGGAGTTTTCCTGCATCCAGCGTAGTTCGATATAATTGCTTCAATTGGGGGACCAAGGTGTCTAAAAACGTGTTGAAGAATTCTATCGGCAGGCCATCAAGGCCTGGGGCCTTATTACCTGGTGGCTCTTGGATAGCCTCTTTGATTTCTGCTCTCGTGATGGGGCCTGGTAAGATGTCCAGGGCCACCTGGTTAAGTTGGGGGTGTGTTAGGTCATCTAAAAAGACATCGATGGGTTTGTCCGCTATCTGTGTCGGAGTTTTGTACAGGGTTTCATTATATGCGCAGAATGCCTCATTGAATTCTTGCTGGGTGCTCACAGTGTCTCCTCCTGGCGTGGTTATCTCATGTATTATGGTAGGGGGTGCATCCCGTATTATATTTGCAAGGAGCGCACCCGACTTGTCAGCCTCCACATGTTTTATCTGGGTATAGGATCTATAGTCTATGAGTCTGAGGCTTTCCAGCAGGGCGGTGTGCTGTATGCGTGCCTCCTGCAGCAGTGCTGTTTTTGTAGGGTCCCTTGCTGCTTCTTGTTCTAGTGTGTTCATGCAGCTTTCAACTGATTTAAGATTGTTATGTATTTCCTGTCTCATCCCTGCTGTAGTGCTAATGGCAGTACCCCGTATAACACTTTTAAACGCGTCCCATTCTATGAGACGCAAAGAGGCAGAGTTGACGTTCTCCGTGAAATAATTAGTAATGCCACTGCCATAGTATTCCAGAAGACAGCGTCCTCCAACATTTGGGGCCATAATTTCCAGGTGGGGACCAGCATGGGGATTTACCCCAGGCTAGGGTGATCTCTAGTGGGTTGTGGTCTGAGAAAGTCTTTCCCAAGTAAGTGGTGTGGGTTACTTGTGTAGTGAGGGGGAGGGAGCAGAGTATTCTTTCTATCTGTGTGTGGAGTTGGTGGGTCAGGGAAAAGAAAGAGTACTCTCGGCTGTTTGGGCTCTTCAGTCGCCATACATCTCCCACTGCCCACCCATCAGACCATCTTCACAGTGCCTCCGCTTGTTTGATGGATCCTGCAACTTGAATTGGGGTGCGTGACGGTCCATTTGGGTGTCCATGATGGCATTAAAATCACAGCCCACTATCCATGGGTAAGCTTCCCAATCCACTAGTATTTTTTTTTTCCAGAGTTTTATATAGCGCAAACTTGACCCGAAGGTATCAGAGCGCTTTACATAGCACCAGTTGCGTTACATAAGGACACATTCATTTTTGTTAGGCACGGGGAGATTAAGTGATTTGCCCAGAATCACAGGATGTTCAGCGTCATTGCTGAGACTCGAACCCAGTTCCGCAGATTCAAGGTCGACCGCCCTAGCCGCTAGGCCAACTCCTCTCCCCAGTATTGTGTTGAGGCCTGTGAGGAATTTGTCTTGTTCAAAGTTCGGGGCATATAGGCTGCCCAACACCACGTGTGCGCCGTCCAGTGTGCCATGCACTAAGGTGTGCCTGCCCTGCGGGTCTGTGCACTGCTCTAATGCCACAAACAGGACCCCATGCCTGATCCATATTGTCGCCCCTCAGGCAAAGGCCGAATATGATGTGGAGAATACTTGACCTTTACATTTTTTTTTTTTTTTTTTTTTTTTTTTTTTTTTGGAAAACCTTTATTTAACAGTATGTGCAGACAAATACGGGCCTACAACCCTCAGGCCGGCCTCGACGATAAAGGGCACATCAGCAAGCAATTATACAGCTCAGCAGCATATCAGTGCAAACACGAATAGACCAGGTCACGTTATACACAATTGTGCCGCCGAGCGCCAGGATGATGAGGTTTAATTTTTATAAAGTTTTGAAATAAGTCCATGGCAACAGGTCTGGAAGGATCCGAATCAAAGCAATGCAGTTAGGACTATAGTGGGCAACGATCATCAGAAGAGTCAGCAAGCATTATCCGTAAGGTAATCAAGCGCACTCAATGAAATCAGGATAGAAAAGAAACATATCACATGACGATCCCCAAGCACTACCCACAAGTTCCCAATCCTCCCATCGACCCAAGAAAGAAGAAAGGAAAGAACAAACGAGAAAGGTAAAGAGTAGAAAGGGAGAAGAGAAAAAGAGAAAAGAAAGAAAGAAAAAGGAGGCCCATAGAAAAAAACCAACAAGGAAATATACCCCCCACCCTACACGCATGCAGAGGCTACGGCCTACCCCCCCTAGCAGTGTGTCTGTCGCCCCAAAAGAGTACCCGAAATGTAGGAGAAGAGAAAGAGAAGAAAAAGAAAAAGAATGTCACGGTTGATCGGAGGAGGGCCAAGGATCTATTCAATGCAAGCAAAATCGTTATCCGCGGTCACCCAACCCCAGGCCCCGACCTAACACCCATGCTACATGTACCTCCAACAGTCACAAGTCTCAGTCCCAGCCATATACGTATCAATGTGCAACAAGAAAAACCCCCTTCCTCGGCCTTGGCCCCTTCGAATCTGCAGTCCAACAGAATCCAATTGCAGTACAGCCAACCTGGACGGGATGGGCCACCATGGAGTCCGTTGCAGAAGTCGAGGTGTAAGGGACAAGTCAAACTGGAGTGAAGCTCGATAGTAAAGGACCACAGAATGCGCCACTGCTATGCCGTGGCTAGTACAACAGGGAGCAGGACGATGCATAAGTTCCAGGATAGCGGCCGGCCGATGTACAGGAAGCAAGTCCAGGAGGACGCTCAGAAACGTGGCACCAAAGGACAAAAGAGATGGGCAAAACGGCGTCTGAGACACGAGCTCCGGCCATACCAAGGGAGCAGTATTGTCAGACTCCTCCAGGGCAGAGCCGAAGAGTACCGCAGCGGGCACTGGGACACGTCCCCCCGTCACTGCCACATACCTCAACTCGGGTGATCCACCGACAGTCGACTGAAGATGTGGCTTAACATGCAGCACTGGAGAATCATCATGGCCAGCTGAAAAAGTCCCATCAAACCGGTCCTCCAAATCAGTGGCAGAGTCGTGGAAGGCCAACCGCAGGATGTCGCGAAGCCCCAGCGGTGGATCAAGGATGGAGGGTGCTGTTGCGTCCGCCATCTTAGGCAAGCAACCATCGAGCGCCCCGGGAAGCAAGCCCCCCCCACCAGCCATCGGTATCTGGGAAGTGATGAGCTCTCTGCGGGGCCCTGGTGGTGCCGGAAACGTGGAGGCAGCCGGTCGTGGAGAGGCCTCAAGGACAGGGGAATCTGTGGTGCAGGGAAACCCACCGGCAAGACAGGGTTTCTGATGCGGAAGATGGCGTCCGCTGCTGTAGGCTGCAACAAAGAAGCGATCCCGGCCCTCTCCCAGCTGGGCCGGGATACAGTATACGAGAGCCGGATACAATGTTGCGAGCGGGGCGCGCTGGGCAGCCGAACATGGAAAAGGCTGCTGTGAGAATCCCAGCGCCGCGCTCCAGGTCCGGTGCACCGGCTCCTCCCTCTCCACAGCGGCCGCTGCTATCGTTGTCGCTGCCGGCCGCCCCCACTAAACAATGGCCCGGCTGCGACCGCTTGGAAGGCCGGAATGGAAACCGGGGCTCAACTCCGCCGGGGCAGCTCCGTTCTCGACCGGAGTCACAGTAACGTGGTCAGGAACGTGGCGCAGGTAAGCGTAGGGCTCGGAGGCGCAGGATTCTTGCCAGGATATCGACGAAGGGCGCAAGGGTCGGCGGAGCCGAAGAGCTAGGCGGCCATCTCGGCTGCAGGCTAGGCTCCTCCTCGACCTTTACATTTTTTAAGTAATTTTTTCGCCTCAGAGTCGGTAAGGTGGGGCTCCTTTAGGAACACTACCTGCGTCCTACGCCTATTTAGCTGCACATGTATCCTGTGGTATTTATGTATTGAGTTCAACCCCGCACATTCCAGGTTATTATGTTATATGAGCCCAGCATGTGTTTGTGATTCTGCATTCGCTCCGCAGTTCTGCCTTAGGTAACGAGGTCAGCGATATGTATTTTATTATATGGGGTATGCCAGTTTCCCAAAACTCCTTTGTAACATTGAATACTAGGTCCAGCGCCAGAACTGTGCTGGTCCAAACTATGAACACAATAGCGTGAACAGTTATCAAACTAAAGGTTGCTTTCGCAGTTAGGGGGATGCTTCCTATGCCTTGCATGATGATATAGGAAATATGTGTGCCCTTAAGTGTCCAGACCAAGTTTGTTTGTCAATGTGTTTCCTCCGAGGCTGGGGAAGGATGAATGTGCCGCTGGCGGCAGTTACCCCTCATGTTACTTTGCTGACTGTCCAGACAGGTCTGGGCTCTCCAGCCAGGTGCCTTGTTAGCCTAGAAAATCGTCCACAGTTTGGGGAGTCACAGTGCAAAATACAGCGATACTGTTCTCCGAGTCAGAGTGTACAGTGTTTTCCTCCGATAATTCAGATGTGGAGTGGAGATTACAGTCCCTGAACGTGCTTGCCACCGCTAGCACCTCTGCGCTACCCTTTTGGGCCTGCTCCGGTGTGGGGTTCTTCGCCTGAGATTTGCGAGTAGTTTTGATGCGGCGTAGAAGTCGTCCTGCCATGCTCCTTGGACTTTGAGGTATACTTTGCGATGAGTTCCCAGACATTGTAGGGGGGAACATGACCTCCAGCCATTTATCCGCCTTTTCTGGGGTGTAAAAGAAGTGCGTTTTTTGGTCATGAATGACCTTCAGTCTGGCAGGAAACAGCAGGGCGTACTTTAGGTCCGGGGTTCTAAGCTTCTTCCTGGTCGCTTGGTTCTAGGATCTCTTAGGTTGAACAAGGTTTGTGTAATCTGGATCTAATCATATCCGTTGGTTCTCATAGTGGATTGGGGATCTCTCCCTGGCCTTCTGTAGTAAGATGTCAATGCCCCTAAAGTTAAGTGTCCGGGCAATCATGAGGCGAGGCAGGGCTCCCCTTACCAGTCTACCAGTGGGGATTCTGTGGGCCCTTTCTACACAGAAGTCCGAGAGGCCCTCGAGGGCCGCATGCTCGAGAAGCCATTGCTCCATGAATCTGGTGGCGTTGGGGCCCTCACAGCACTCCAGAAGACCAATGATACAGACGTTGTTCCTTCTTGTTCTCTCCTCGGCGTCTTCAACCCTGTCCTGCAGCCCTGGCACTTGTCGCTGCAGTTGTGTTATTCGTGCCGCATGCTCTTTATGCTGTGGCAACATTTCTGCTAGGGTTAGTTTTTTAGCCCTGACAGTAGTAAGTCCAGCTTGTCCGGGGTTGACTCCATATTTGTGGGTGGGATGCACCTCGATAAAAGTGGTTGGGTGGTGGTGTCTATTTCTTCTGGTTGCTGCGTATTTGTGGTGGTTGCATCTGGTATCTTACCCTTTGGGGGCCCCATGGCTTGACAAGTTCTGATATAACACTGGAGTGAACTCTGTTGTGTCTGTTGTGGAACTCTGTGACAGGTTTCTTCTTCCCTGCGTTCCCCAGGCACTTACCTTGCACCAGGCAGCAAGCTACAATGTGGGGCTCCGGGTTCTCGGTGACGGTCACGATCTAAGCACCCTTATTGACTAGGGCAGAGGGCTCAGGAGCTTGTTCAGGCACGTTTGGTGAATCACCTTCTCTGGCCCCGCAGTTGTGCTGGGCTAGGGGCCCAGGTCGCCTCGTGAGTACTGGGAGTCAAGGGACAGTGTCCGTCCCGACCCCACTATGGGTCAATTTCTATGCTGCACACGCTGCCATGGCGCTTTGCCCGGCCTCCACCCTCTTTCTGGGCTTGCTGTTGCTGGGGGAGGCTCCGCTCTTTTCAATTTAAGGGCTGTCAGTGTTGCGTCGTGTGAGCCCGATGCTCCTCGGAGCCCATCGCGCCTCGCTAGGTCCGGCCTGCGTCAGGCAGCAGCCCGCCTCCCAGGCCAGGCCCAGTCAGGATTGTGAGGCTGTCGCAGCCACACTCCCCACATTCACCGCCTGTGGACAGATGGATCTCCGGGGGCATGCCAGGGGAGGAGGACTCCAATTCACCGCTGCACAGAGGGAGGGGGAAGCAGGCCGGACCCCACAAGGAGCCAGAGACCCCAGGCAGTCCGCTCCACGTCGTCTCCCAGTCCCCAACAGACTGGACACTCGCGGTTCCAGCTCTCGACTTTAAAACATTGAAATTTATTTTCGAGCATGATCGTAACCGGCTGGTGGATCTGTGTGACCCTAATTAAGAATCTACTCACAAGGGCCACGTAAATTATGCTTATACAAGATTCCGACCTGATGGTGGATCTTCGTTTAAATATTTCTGTCTTGTCAAAAGGCTGTCCAATTTCGCTTCCCTTGTCCTGATGAAGACCAGCCGTTACGCACAAACCGCGCTTACATCTGGGTCGAAACGTCAACGTGCCTGAGCCAATCCTGACCCTACTTTCTCGGCTCCATAAGGAAAATCAATCCCTCAGTGGTTCGGAGATTCATGCAGCTAGGGATAGATTTCATTCAAAAATGTGTGTTTTTTAACCAGCAATGTATCACTGTATATAATATTTTCACAACCAGCACTTTCCTTGCACTGTGTCACCTCAGCACTTGCGCCGATCACTTTGTTTATTGTCTGTGACAGCCTAGTATTGTCATTTACACACCAGAAGATGTAAAAAAGAAAAAAAGTTATTCCTTTTTTCAACAACAAAAAGTGGCTTCTTCCTTTTTTAAATATAATCCTTGATTTACTCATGCCCTTTGTGGGATCCTTTGTTTTTTGTTTCCTCTTTTCATTAATCGTGAACGACACAAATATTTGCATAAGCGGTTCTGTATACATATATAGATAGGTTTGTATTCAGTAAATAAGAAAGCAATTCGGTTCCAGACAGAACCACTTTACTTCTATAACGTCGCACCCAGGTTCTGAGGGGCACTGGGTTACTCCATTATACCAGACGCCCAACGGGGGTCCAGCTAACTTCTTGTCTCAGTTGCGTGGGTGCGGGGGGGCACAGCGATCGCCCTCCGTCTCCCCGGCGGTAAACTACCACTGCAGACCAGCTCCAAAAATCTGTCTCCGGCGTCGTCCACCTCAACGTGTGGGCCTTGCCCGGCGCAGGCCCCTTCGCTTTTCTCGGGTGTCGGTAGGTCGTCAGCTGGTGTAAAGGTGACCGATTCGCATGCCCGCCTTTCCGCTATCAGTTGAGGGTTGTTTCGCTCATGCATGGGCCCCAGCTTCGTGTAGTTAATCAGGATTTTTTGGTCTGAACATGGAGCTCAGCTAAGTTGTGACTGCCATGTTTGGCGGTTAGCCACACCCCCCAAGTATTGCAGTTCTCCACAAACTATTAGGCTACTTCAAGTTCCCTATTTTAATATTAAATTATTAGGCAGCACAAGCTCAGATTAATTAACTGATGTTCATTCAGAACAAACCATGTGAATTGGTAAGTGATAAGCTGGTGTTAGCTCTCCTTCCACCTATAGGGTCCGCACCAGCCTAGATTATCACACTACAACCGTTTCTGGAGTGCAGTAGGATAATTACATGAGGCTGCTGGTCAGCAAGGGTTCTGTGCTGCAAATGTTCTGCCCAGCAACGACTCTGCCCATGTTTTACAATGTTATGGATAGTGTTGGGATGTAAAGGTCCTCTGCATGGTAATAGATATGCACTCATGGCCATAGTGCCCAGCTATACTGATGTCTGGATTCCTAAGGCTGATTTTTGTTGTCATTGGTAAACACGGACCATGTGTGTATGCCATGACAAAGACCTATCTCATGGATTGCAGTCTTGTTGGACCACAAGGGACACCCAAAGTGCTAGACTCATAGTGGTTGAAGGTTACCGCCTTCAGCAAGAGTTAAGCAGGGCAGTGGTGGCAGAATACCGTGTAGTGATCAGTAGGAGTGAATATGTCTTTCTTTTTAAGCTGTGTCATTACAGTTAGGCCTACAGGCTCACTCATTTTAAAAGTTCTGAAGATGTGTGCATAACTCATACTTGGCCTACAGTGGTTTGCATTGAAGTGCTGCGCAGCATAGACATGGTGGATCTGCGCTGGGTGCATGTCTGCCTAGGAATGGTACAATACAAGAAAAATGCAGCACTGAGCAGTGAGTGCATGGTGAGTGCATGTGCTGGGTGTATGTGTGCCTATGAGTGGTACAATACATGAAGGATACAGTGCTGTTTTGTTGTGCGTAAATGTTGAATTCATTTGTGGGGTGATTGTGTGCTTACAAGTTGTACAGTGCATGAAGGATACAGTGTTGTGCAGTGCGTGTAAGTTATACACAGGTACTTGGTGTATGTGTGCCTGTGAACAGTACATTACATGGAGGGCCCTGGGTTCCATTTTGGAAGACCTGATGGTGAAACATGGAGAGGAGGTAGAGAGATCCCTGAGACAGATTTGTGTATTGCTGCAGTCCTGTAAGCTGGGTGGGACACACACTGGGAAGTGGAGAGCCAGGCTCCCCCTGTACACTACTAAGGTTGCTCTTTGATTCAGTGAGAGGTCACAAGGAAGGGGTCTGGGCATATCTCAGGAAAGAGATGGGGCTAATAAGAGAATCATAAAGAGCGGAGCTGGGAGCCCTGGGATAATCTTTTTGATGCACATATCACTGTGGCTGACATCCAACTGTGAACTCTAGTCACTCCCATCGCTTGTGTTGTGGAACTATTAGCTTTGGAGTTGCTCCTGCTGGGACAGACTGCTTTTCAAGAGGAAGAGAGAGCAAAGGGGTGGATACTTCAAAAAAGGCAGACCCCCAACATGAGACTTCAAAGATTGAGACCCTAAATTACATTTGGTGTCTGGAAACAGATTATAAGAACCGGAGTTTGAGATCCCAAAAACTGTAACTCACCAGACAGGCATCGTGAAGAGGGGAAGCACTGCAAGACTTCTGCCTATAACTAGGAGTGGGGGCTAAGGGGTGGTATTCTCCCTGCTGGGAGAGGAGACATTACCCCGGAATCCAGGCCACCTGCTCTGGAGCCAGCATAACCAGAGCCTGCCTGCTTGCCAAGACCTGTGTGCCCTGTGAGGGAGAGAAAGGTATTGGAGGAAGCGAGGTCCAGTGGGGAACCCTGATGAGTGGACTCTCTCTGCATGTGTGAGGAAACAGATGCTGCACTGATCAGGCCATTGCCCCTGTGCAGGACAGAGTCAGTAACTCCCGTATGCCAGGGAGCGCATCCATGAAGAGAGCCATGTGCCGCACTGCACAGATCAGACCACAGCCCGTGTGCAGTTATGAGTCTGCAACCTGGTATGCCAGGAGGGGCTGATGGGAAATAGGCTCCTGTGCGGTAAGGGCCCTAGCTCTGTATGGTAGCGGAATGCGACTTTATATGTGCCGAACATTTCACCATTCTTATTGGGCGGAAGCCCATGGACTAAGAGGTACATGACCCCTTATGCCAGAGGTGGTCACCAGTAGCATCAAGAACTGCGACCTGATCTGCAACTCTGTCTCTGCTAGAGAAGTGAGGACGCCATGGAAGCACCTGTGCACCATCACCCAGGTAAGGGACCCACAACAGGATCATCGTAACCTGGGAGATGATCCGTACACTTACCCGGCAGGAGGAGCCACAGAGAACCTCCAGTCACTTCTGGAGCTTGACCACGCATGAGGGACTCTGCACCCGCTAAGTGCAGCAGCCTTGGCTGCGTGCAGTAGGCTCAACTAAACTCAGCTACAGTCGCTTTGAGTGCCTGCAGATAGGGCGTGCTCAGGATCTTGAGATACTTCATGCCTGCCGGCGTGGGTAAGACTGATTTCAGGCCTGTCAACCCAGAGGGAACTTGCTGCTAGTAGCACGGAGGAGCTGAATCTCTGTTGACTTTAACTTAGAGTCAAAGTGAACTCTTGAGACTTGGACTCCTAGTGGGGCATACCCTGGATGTTACCATTAGTGAATGAGGAATAACCATTATTGCTAATGTGAGGAGGGAGTGGGACAGGGAATCACCAAAGAAACACTAGAGCTCCGATATCAGGGGGAATTGTTTGCTTCTTTGTGAATGTTGTATTGTTCCTCTGTGTTGGTAGAGGTGGAAAATAAAATACTTCCCATTGTCATAAAAGTGAGTATATGACTGGACAGTGATTAATTGCAGCTGGTGCATGCATTTTGAGTTGGAGACTATGTTCACTATCCTGTGTTCAACCCCCTACCTCACCCCCAAGGGAGCCTTGGACTGCTCGGACCACACATACCCGAAGAGACCAGTACAGAAGGGGTACTTAGGCCACTTAGTAAGTCAGTACCCAGGACATCATAATCAGAGGACCTCAGTCCCCGGGTGGGCCCAGTAAGTCCTAATTGCCCAGTGGCACTTTGAAAAGGGGTTCTGACAGACAGACTTTCCATCTTGCAGGACATTATGATCCGAAACCCAGTTTTCGTTTAATAAGTCTGTTGGTTTTCTGGACTGTATTATTCATTTTCCTTTAAAGGAACCAAAGAACACATGTTTCCAAATGACAATGATGCTTAAAAACCAAGAACTGGAAACATAGTGTGCTGCCGACATGGAGTGATGTGGAAAAACCCTTGACAAGAGAGCAGAAAAGTACACAAGTCAGAAAAGCCTTGATTGGACCATCCTCTGGGACTATATTTTGACTGATTCTTTTTCGTATGCTTCAATGGTACAGTACAAAGAGCTCTTAATCCGTTGCAGAGCAGCAGAATGATATATTATTTCAGCGGTGCACACATTATTTCTGCTGGTAGGAACTGTCTGGAACAATGGGTAGACCCAGTCCAGTCCACCAGAGAGATAAGTGAACTTTCCTGTATCAATCAACTTTTAGCGGCGCCAATGCTCTCCAGAGCGCTGTGGAACTCTATAGTCCTATTTTTCAATTCAATGACAAACGTAATGAAAGAAACATTAAACTGCACTCACTACTGAAAACAATGACACTGAAACAGTTAGGGTCTCCCACGTTCATAGAAATTAATCCTCCTCTTCCGTGTTGTGCTTCCTGAAGATAAAATAAAATCGCCATGCCACTCACAGACATCCACCTGATCCTTTCTATGTCCTTACGTCATAGACTTTGCACCCCCTCATTTATTGCCCTCAGCCCTCCTTTGCATGTTTGGGTCCGTGAGAGCAGTCAACTGCTTGCCACATTCATAATAGACAGGGCGAGCGAGTAACTCTTGCTGGTCAGCCTCCTTTCAGAGACTGGGGGGTACTCTTACTAAGTTTTAGAGCCGCGTTGGCACCAGAAAAGTGCTGCGAATCAACGCAAAATCTTTTTTTCCTAAAATCACTTGAAAGTAGCGCCAACATAGCGCTGCTTTGCATTACTTAGTGCCAAGGTGGTGTTTCATGGGTTTTTCATGGACGGTCCCATGCAGCCACTCAAGGTTTCTGACGCAAAATCCTATTTACTAAATAAAAGTAGAATGTTGCATCCAAAAATAGCGTCCACTTCTACCAGGTGCCATCCTGGAGAAATGGTATTATTATTTCTTCTTTCTTTCCCAGACTTTGCATGTGTGCTGCAAGGCCAGAAACCGGTCCTAGGAAGCTTGTTTCCGGTCCAGGGATGGCATGGCTTGGCAGATCGGGCTGGACTGTTCCCATGAGGCACAGGGTCAGACTGATTTGCATATGGCCATGTCTGAACTGGGGTGGCAGAGTGGGCTAAAGAACGGTGATGGATTAAACCCAGATCAGTTGACTGGGGGGTGAGTGCTTGCAATGTTCAACACTCCGTCCATCATTTCCTTTGGTTTTGCACTGTACAGCACAGCACATGTACAAGGTGGGGAAAGTTTTAGTCTAACCATAGTATTTTGTACTAGAAGGGTATCCTTACTATAAAAAACCTATGCCAGACTCACGCAGACACCTTTGCACTCTGGTGCAAAGGTGTGTGTGTGGCGCATGGCAGCACATTTCGACACTGCTGCTGGAGAGAGGGGAGGAGAGTGTCATATCTCTGTAAATATGTAGCTCTGCTGCTCTCTCATTCTCATGCAGCGCAGCATTTGTGGATGCTGCAATGAGCTGCGTGGTAATGGAGTAAATCTATGTCTAAGTACGCGCATGTCTGCAGGTATGCCCAGCCAGCACTCAGCAATGCTGGTATTGCAATGCGTTTATGCCCCAATCAGCCCTAGCCTGTGAAAGTAGCCTACATTAACGGCTGCCAGCCTGTGAAACTAGCCTATATTGGTAGCTGCTCCTCTATATATTCCTCAGTCGTTCCTTATTCCTTTCTGATGTTACAGACATTTGTTTTGCCTTGAAATTGGGACAGAGATAAAACATCTGCTAGAACTTTGGAAAATACACAAAAACCAGTGGGAAGTTTCCATAATTTCAAAAATGTATAGTACATTTGGAAAACCTCCTTAGTTTCTCCTCGAAGGCACTATTCATTGTGTTTGTGGGTGTGCCAAATTGGTGTGGAGGTTTTTGTGGTGAGGAGCAATAATATGAAAACAAAGCACACAAGCCAGGAGTTGGGAAGAGGCCACATTGCTAAAAGAGACACCACTGAAGGAAGGAAAAGTATTGTTTTTCTTGGAGTTTGAAAACTCATAGAACAGTGCCAGTTTGTGTGAGGCAATCCGGCGTTTTTGAGACTCCAGGCCTGTTTTTGAAAGTATCACGAGTTGTGAATAGTGTTTTAAACCTCGCTCTTCGAAAAACCAAAAGTGAGCAGGTGGTGCAATGGTTGAGTTAGGTGGTTTTGTTACACAGAGGTAATTTTTAAAGAAGAATAGGTTCTCTTTAATAGATAGTACCATGCCACATTACAGTTTAGACACACAAAAATGTGGTTCATTATAATCCTCTCCCACATGTCACAGTCCCCAACCCCAACTCTAGCACTCAACAGATTTGACTTATTTGGTACAGCTCCCCCGGTCTCAAAACCGTTCCAGCACCATCGCTAACGAGGAAAAGCAGCAGCGGCGGCCTTCGCAATGGCGGAGGGGCGTAGCCCAGCCGGCTCAGAGCAAACAGCTGGAAAATAAAACGTGAGCAGTGAGGGGCAAACGAGGCTGGGGCATGGGAGAGGGGAGGTGGAGTTGTAGATGTGCACTTTTGAGTGTGTATGTCAGTTTGGACAGCCATCTTGGGCCGGCCAAACTGACATATGCACTTAGTTTTCTCCAACCCAGCTGTATTCCTCAGACGGGTTAGAGAAACAGCACAGACTCTCTATGCCTGAGCGAGTGTTAATCCAGCCCGCTCAGGCCAATCCCCATACAGCTCTCATGTATGAGGGCAGCGTGGGATTGGATGGGGAGTCCGTGATGCTGTCCCAGGGTCTGCTGCTGCGACCAGCAACAGAGGAACGCGATGCAGCGAGCAGCACCAGGTAAGTGTTTTTTTAATTGTTTATTTATTTTTATTCCTGGGCCGCGCGCTTCTCCCAGCATGCTCCACCCACCCACCACTCCTTCATTGTATCAGCCGCTACTAAGTAGAAATCGGTTTAATGAAGATTTCTGGTAAGTAATCCGACCATTATTCATGGCTCTTTCATAGATATGTCAAGTGTTGATCCAGGTTACATGAATTACATATTTAATTCATAATTAAATGAATAGTACTGCATCATTGTTTGAGTTCTCTATTTAAAATAAATATAGAAAAATGAATAGTTATCTTAAAAATATTTGTAATTGTTTTTGTTGTTGTTTAGTAATGTTTTTTTTAAATAATTCTCTACAGTTTAGCATGCAATGAATGATCTGTGGCCCGACGACGGAGTCCAGTGGTGTATCTAGGCCTTTTGCCGCCTGTGTTGGTCCCAGCATTTGCTGTCACGGGGGGAAAGGGGGGAGGGAGTGCTGGTGACCGATTCCAGCGTCCCCCCTCCCCACTGCGCCTCCCTTGCTATGTCACTGGCAGAGTCTCCCTATTGCTTTGTGGAATTGGTTGCCATCCCTCCCAAAAAGCCCTCCCCGACCGTTCCTAAATTTCTCCTTACACATCCCTGAACCCCCCCTTATTCGTAAGGATTCCCCATTTTCCACCCACTCACCTGTGTTCCTCCCACATATACTACTAAAACGACATCTGTATATATGGAGACTCTGCAATCAGGGTGGAAATGTCCACACTTATAAGTATAGGAGAGGCGGAGGCGTAAACTCCGCACCTAGGTTTGTGAATATCATTTGAAGTACCCTTTAGTATGTTTTGAAGTAATACTACAAAACAATTAACACACTATAAAATGCAGTTTGTGAATAGTCCCCCCAGCTCACATGTGCATTTGTAGCACGAAAGGACAGTGGGGCATATTAGCAAGACCGGCGAAAAAATTATCGCAGTTTTAGCGGCAGGAAACTGCCGCTAAAACGGCGATAATGGGCTTGCTAATATGCGTTATAGAATTCCAATAGAAGCCCAGGTTAGATGTGCAGGGCATCTAACCTGGGCTTCTATTGGAATTCTACAACGCATATTAGCAAGCCCATTATCGCCGTTTTAGCGGCAGTTTCCTGCCGCTAAAACGGCGATAATTTTATTGCAGGTTTTGCTAATATACCCCATTCAGGCATATTATCAAAAAACGGCGTTAAAATTATCACCGCTTTAGCAGCGGAAAACTGCCGCTAAAGCGGCGATAACAGGCTTGATAATATGCGCGTGAGAATTCCCATAGAAGCCCATGTTCTGGTGTCAACATGGGCTTCTATTGGAATTCTCTGCGGCATATTATCAAGCCCATTATCGCCGCTTTAGCGGCAGTTTTCTGCCGCTAAAGCGGCGATAATTTTAACTCCGTGCTTGATAATATGCCCCTCAGTGTCTAAGGGGCATATTAACAAGCCAGGCGATAAAATTATCGCCGCTTTAGCGGCAGAAAACTGCCGCTAAAACGGCGATAATGGGCTTGATAATATGCTCTATGGAATTCCAATTGAAACCCATGTTAGATGTGAAGGAAGGCGATAATTTTATCACCTGGCTTGTTAATATGCCCCATAATTCCCCCTTCTCTCGTCAAAATTTACAGAGTGGTTTTTACCAACATTTATCTAACCCATCAAATAACAGCATGAGTAACCGCACTGTTTTAACTGTGCTGGGTTAATTCACTCTCACCCAAGATGCATAAAGGAAAGTGCTTCTGTTATATTAACAATAGAGGGCGATGTTGTTCCATGAATCGCACGCTCTGTGACTTTCTCACATATTTGGGCAGGTCTTTATTTTTTTCCCTTTTCATGTTAGGTGGTCTAACCGAGCTACATGAGCACTATGCAAACTAACGGACAATATGGCTCAACAACAGAGCTTTTCTGTTTTTCCTGCTTACCAGTCAGAAACAGACACCCCAGGTCAGAGCAGCAGCTGCGAAAGCGCGCGCTCGTTGGCACCACGTGAAAGCTGCGGAGTGGAAGATAAGGAGGGAAAGGGAGAAGTGCATTCATCTCTCAGTGGCACGCAAAAGGGTGAGAGTGGATAAAGAATATTTTGGCGGGAAACGTAGCGCAGCTAAACCCCTGGACTTAGAGTACATCCAGAAGAAAATCGAATTCTAACACCCCCCAAAAATAATTTCTTCTATAGTAAGGATCGTAGCATTATTTGTTGTGAGTTCTGCCTAGCGCTACATTACCTTTCGGGTTACTTCACAGTTCTACAAGAGATGACAGTAAAAGCTACGTGTAGACACAAAGAAAGATGGTGTCTAATCCGAAGTCTGCAGGGATTTTTGCACAGCCGGAATGTCACTTATTCGAAGTTCAGGTGCCACTGGCATATTTATAAAGACATTTAAAGCCAAATTACGTGGCTTTTCGTGGCCTTATAAGTCTGTGCACTTTTCACGCATAAAACTGCATGAAAGGGGCGTTTCCTGGGTGTTGCTGGGGATGTTCGCAGCAACATCCATGAATTTTTGGCACTGTCCCAGAATTACAAGAAATTTTAAGTCTGAGCCAGTGCCAAAAAGGTACGCCTCCCCAGGGGAGGCGTAAGGGAGGCACAACGAGGAGAAATATATTTATTTCTCCTCGTTTTTCCTCTTTCTACATGTGGTGCATTCTGCAGCACACATACAAAGAGGAAAATGCCTCTTGTGATTGTTTTTGTGCAGGAAGGTTTCCCTTCCTGCACAAAAATAATAATCCTCACAACGTAGGCACCTTGCACCCTGGTGCAACGATGCCTGCGTTGGCGCACGGCAGCCCATTGTACGCAGGCGCAGGGGAAAAGGACAGGAATGCGCTGTATCTAATAGATACAGTGCATTCTTGCCCTTTTCTTTTGGTGTAGGGCAGCGCAGCAGCAAGACTTGCTGTGCTGCCCCATGGCAAAAACCCCATGAATGAGGCGCTCTGTGCTTTTACCCCACTAGGCATCATGAAAGGTGAAAGGTATGTGCTTTTACGCCACTAGTTTTAAGAAAAACAAGGGTACCCCAAAACGTGAACCTGGGGTGAAGTATGCGAATCTTGAACTTGGTCTTCGGTTTTGTGGGAAGCCATTGAAGAACTTTCAGCATGCACCTGATTTCGTCACAAATTGCAGAGATTTAGGCACAGTTCAACTGTTTGTTTATATGGTCTTTGTAGTGTGGCAATGGGATTCCTAGGGAGGCCAGAACAGATAATGTTGCGTTAGTCGAGATGTGCCATGACCAAGGGTCTTGTTAGCTTCATCCGGTTAAGAGGACATGAAGATGGATTGTATGAGCACAGAAAGCTGCAGATTCATATATTTAACCACCGTGGTGACTTGGGACGAATGAAAGTTCATAGTAAAAGACTTATCTGCAGGTTCCTGGATGGTTGCAAGGGTGTCTGTATGCCTTGGAGCCATTCAAAGGTGCTGGTAACGTTCTCATGTCTCCCATTACTAGGATCTCAGTTTTGTCTCCATTCATGCAGATTAAGTTCTCCACATTAGTGGCCGTTCTTCTCTGAACACTAACAATTTTATCATTATGTGTTAAGTTTGTAGCCATTTATCCCCCTTGTTGCAATTTTTGTATTGAAGTACAAGCAACCGTTTGTTTCGCCTGTTTGCTTCATGTTCTTTTGTTTCAAAATTTGTCTTTGTAAATTGTCAATTGTCAACCCTTTGGTTATTTATGTGGAATCGGATAGAGGACTGTATCCCACTACTTATTAATTTTGTTTCTTCACATTGTTTAATTCTCATTAAATCACACTATCCGGCTGGATAGCTTATATATAGAATTGGTTTCCTTCTATAATTTTTTAGTGGTTTCTTAATTACTCTTCACAAGGACAATTGTTCCTTCAAAAATTGACTCCCTAGGTCCTTGTTTACCTTTTAGGGTTCCCTTATCTTTAACAAAAACTGTAAAAGGGAACAGCCACAAACAATGCTTGTTGCCTTGCCTGTGCATTTGTAAGATGAGCAGTAAGTTATATGGGGAATGCCATATCAGGTTAAATCATTAATGTATGTGAAAGCTACCCTATCTCCTTGTATCCCTTCTCTATAAGAATGATTTTGTGAGTCCAGAGTAGGGAGTTCTATCCAGTGCCATTAAGGGGTCATCTCCAATGCAGGTTTCAGGCAGACCAAGTATCTGACAATTAGAGTTGGGCAGGGAGCAATCAGTATCGCATGCATACTTCAAGACTAAGTGGGTGTTCATGAGGCCTAGTTTTTTCAGACTGTTTGAGTGATCGGGAGAGTCAGAATTGATTAATGCTTTGGAGGACACAGGGGCTGGAGGTGGTTGTGTTAAATATGTGTCGATTGACGATCCTACACTAAGAAGTGGTTTTACCAGTGCATGAATGGGTACAATGGTATAATGGTAAAAAGGTTAGTGAGGCTGAGGATCTTGTGTTTGACTCTGGTGGTGACACAGGATGTAAGTGGATATTGCTACATCATTTAAGCTGGGCTTTAACTGAGTGGGTTTAGGGGTCAAAGAAATGTTCATTTTGATCATTTTGAGTTGCTGAAAGGTCAATGTATTCTTTTGTTGTTGTTGGCCTTGGCATCTTTTGGCGTGTTTCCCCTGAGTTTCTGCTTTCTGACCTCCCGGTTTTAACTCTGTTTTTGCTGGCGTAGTGGTTCTGCGCACTTGTCTCACTGCTGATCAGTGGTAAAGTGCAAGTGCTCCTGTGGTGAATTGTGTTATGGATTGATGTTTCCATGATTGGATATTTGATTTACTTGTTAGTCCCTAGTAAAGTGCACTGAGTGTGCCAGGGCCTGTAAATCAAATGCTACTAGTGGGCCTGCAGCACTGATTGTGCCACCCACATGAGTAGCCCTGAAAAGGTACCTCAGATCTGCCATTGCGCGCAGTTTGTAACTGTCATGTCGACTTCGCCAGTGCACACACTTGCCAGAGCCTAACCTTCCCTTTTCTTACATGTCAGCCACCCCTAAGGTAGGCCCAAGGTACCCCTGTGGGCCGGGTGCAGTGTATGTGAAAGGTAGGACCTGGTGTGTGTGGCATGTCCTGATAGTGAACTACGGCCAATTTCGTTTTTCGCTATTGCAAGGCTACCTGTTCCCCATAGGATGGGGAGTTTGTTTATAACATCTTATAAACATGACTGGCCCAGGGAATTAGGTAGGAAAACAAAGTCTAGTATGCCTGAACTCAGAATCTAAAGATGCATCTTTTAGTGAAGGTGATTTTTACATTCTGTGTTTGAAAACACCACTTTTAGAAGGTGGATATTTTCTTGCTCAGTCATCCCGTGTGCCTCTGCTGGAATTTGGATTGCCTGTCTGGGTATTGGATGACAGAAGGCTGGGAGCAGCAGTGGCTCCAGATAGTCTAGGTGGGTCAGGAAAGGGCTGACTAGACCTGGGCTGCAATTGGGGAAGGGGGAGGAGATTTCCTTGCACCTCAAAGGGCCTGGTCTGCCTCTGACAATGCCGTCTCCACCTCCTGCCAGAAAGTCACACCATAGAAGGCAGAACTGGTTCTGGCTGTGCACAGACACTCTATGCCTAAGAGATCAAAGGATTTGGGGATATAAATATTGGGGCCTAGACCCCTGAACTTTAGAACTCTTTTGGGACCAAGAAGACTGCCAAGAAGAAGAGCTGGAGAAGCTGTGAGGAGGAACTATCACTTTGCTGTGTGGTTTGCTGTGTTGGCCTGCAGTGGCTGCTTCTGTCTTGGGCAGTGAAAGGACTGGACTGAACTTTCTGTAATCTACTTTTGTGAGTTTCTCAAAGGGCTTGAGGTAGAACGTGCCCCCTGTTCAAGAAGTCTCAGGAACAACAAAGACTTCAAGCTCTTCTGCTCTCAGCACTGGGAACTGTGTGTTTTGTGCTGCAACAGAAGAAAAACCACCCAACTACGTCTACCACGCCGCTGCCAACTCCGTGTCCTGAAGGCACCGCAGAGTGCACCGCCGCAACGCCGCACCATGAACCTGGTCTCACTGACGATGCCTGCTGACGCCACCACCGAGCCGCTGCTCGCACCGCGACCTGTGAGCCCCGCATTCCGCACCACTTCGCTTCACAACAACGCCTGGGTATCCCCGGCGACACCGCTCCACTCTGACATCGACACCGCTGCCTGCACAGTGGTTGGAGGGCACCGCTCGTAAAGTTACACAATGCACTGCTCTCATCTCGCACCGCAGACTTGGCCTACCGACGCCGGCGCCATGGACTTCAGTTTGTCAGCCGACGACAGCTCTTTGGCAATGACGATGCCGCTGCTTGCACTGTGACCTGTTAGCACCGCAACGAGCACCGCATTCACTTCACACCGCGACCCTGGTCTCATCATCAATGCCATCTGATGCCGCCACCGAGCCGCTGCTCGCACCACGACCTGAGGGCACCACATGCTGCACGGTTGCACTTCACACCGCAGCAGCCAACGCCTGATGACGCCAGCGCTCCTGACTTCAACAGAGAGGAGTTCCATCTGCCACGCGTGTGACTTTTAGGGCCCCAGTGACTACCACACCGACCTCTGGAACCGACGCCTGCGGACGCCGAGCTTTTGGGAGCTCAACAAGAGGTCGCCGACGCCCTGTATATCTAAAAGGTACTGTTTGCAGGTCTTCCCGACACCGTAGCTGGCCCGCGACACTGCGGTCAGCCAGAACTGTTTGGATATGTTTGTTCACGATGCCGTGATAGCCCCGGACGGAGCTATCGACATAAAGGAACTGTTTTTTGATAACTGAAGATTTCTAAGTACTGTATTGTGGATTTTTATCGTTTTTGGTCTTGTCTTAAGTATATACAAATATTGGATATTTTTCCAAACTGGTGTGGTGTCCTTTAGTAGTGCTTACACTGTATTACTGTTGGTTATGTGCAAATGCTTTACACACTGCCTCTAAGATAAGCCTGACTGCTCGTGCCAAGCTAACAAGGGGGTGAGCAGGGGTTATTTTAAGAGTGTAACTCCCTTATCCTGACTAGGAAGAAGGGTCCCTATTTGGACAAAGGTGCAAACCCTTGCCAACTAGAGACCCCCATTTCTAACAGTTGTCTTGAATCAAAGTGGTTCCGTTGTTGTGCATGCTAAAGATGCACTTGCTTAAATAGAATGGAGCATCAAACCGAGTGCTACCTTGGATTTTCATTGGCTTGGGTAGTGATAGCATTTTCTGGAATGCATACCTATAATTTTCAGTACTCCGAGTCCTCATCACAGTCAACCATTGGAGAGTGAGTCCTCACCCACAAAACAGGCAATGTTAATACCCCAACTCTAGTTAACATAAAGTTTAGAATTCTGCTCTTCTAAAATTTGGACATAGCCTTTTTTATAAGCTGAAACTAGTTTGTGTCCCTTTCTAAAAATACATTCCACCCTGTCCCAGGATGTCATGTAACTACAACGCCAAAATGGCAACAAACAAGGAAATGGGAGAGGAAGATCACAGATATTTGATGAAGAAACCTGTAGTCAGAGTAACAAAGTTTACCAATAAGATTTATTTTTCTTCCTGAAAAATTACTTCTTAATCAAAGTTGTAAAACAAATTACGATTGAGTGATTGGTGGATTATCCCATCATCTAGGCCACTTAAGCTACCTTGTGGGAGCTCAAGAAGGGCAGAGACAGCTAGTGCGATGGAACCAAGCCACATACTGTGGCCTAGTCAGCACAGCAGTCAGTACATTTCAGTGTGCATGTTAGAATGCTTTACTGAAATGGATGAAGAAGACATTTGAGAACTGATAGGAAAGGTGCCCTTGGGTGTAGCTTTCTACAGCACTAAACATAATTTGTATGGCAAAACAAACACCTTCATTTTGTTCATTTCTAAGGGAAATGCTTTCAGTTTTTCAGTTTTGATTCCATCAAGATGGCGTCAGGCACACCACAGTTTTGTCATATAAACAGAATGTTAGTGCTCTAGTTGTTCATTAGAACCCTGTGAGAAACTGAAGTACAACACTGGGGAATCAACTGACAGACATGTTGTGTTGGAATTGGTCAATCAGACTTTATTCTCGCATGGGTGAAGAAGATAGTTTGAACTGAAATAAAATGTGCTCTCATTTTGCTTTCTGAGCACCTTCCATCACCTCTATAAGAAAATCATGAAACAAAACATTTTTCTATCAAATGGTTCATCAAATCACAGCAGAGGATCAGCATTTTTACACAGGGTAAAATTAGCTTGGAACACCCATAATTCCTAATATTAGTATGATACTATCCACAAATAATTAATTTTTTTGACTAAAATCTGTTAGCACCCTTTATATGTGCCTTTCATGTGACTTTCAAAAACAGGCTTTCGCTACATGTATTTTAACGGAGAACATGTCCCAGAGTCCTGTAATGGCTGCCACAAGATCTTGTCAATTTTGTGGCCAGCCAATCAAGAGGAAGGGGTCCTTTTCAAACCCTCTCAAATGCTCCTTGGGGTCAGGGTGTGCTCACCCTGCCCTCAATATATATTTTTTATTCATTTTCAGAATGCAGGGACCATGTCCCTGAGTCCTGTAATGGCTAGTACAACATAATGTTCAGGTTGTGGCCAGCCAATCATGATTGACTAGTACCCTTTAAAGTGGGCCATGAAATCATATTTGAACACCAATAGTCTAGCTATAGCTATTTCTATTTTGTTAACCCCATCATGACTACCCCAAGCACCACATTAAATGCAAACTTCTCAAAAAATGGCTGAATGGATGTACACCACATCACAAAAAGCACATATTTGTAGAACAGTTCTAACTTTTTGCCAAATATAGTATAATTCTGTTCAGCTGTTTTTTTCTGTAGCTGTGACAGAAATTTACAATAGTTATTAATGTGAAATCAACATTTTCTTGACCCCTGCTTGACAGATCACCCCAAAACTTTCTAGGAAGGAGCTAAGCTGGATGAACTATTTTTTTAAAAAAAAGTTTCGTGAAGCCTCAAGAAATGCCACCAAAGATATTAGCTAAACAAAAAAAATAAAAAATAAAATATATATATATATATATATATATATATATATATATATCTCGCTCCAAAGTTTTCCTCACTCCCGTCCGGGAAGAAGATAGCAGCACTCACGGGTTAGGTTGGTTACCAATTTTTATTTAGCGCTTCACAGACGCGTTTCGGGTCTTCCCTTCGTCAGTGTGTTGCATCACAGATACAGCGCGGCGCCATTTTATATACAAAAAATGCATCACATTATCCTTTACGGGCAATAAAAGCAACGAAGGACTATTTCCCACCCAGTTACTGTGGGCGCCATCTTTCAGTATGCACGTATTGCGTTCACACTAGTTTGTCAAATAAAGTTATATACAATATTTACAATATTGGCAACAGAATTATCGACAAAATTCATTATTTATGAAGTGTGCTTCCTCGTCAATTCATTACAAACGAAATTGAGATCTCGCCGTGGATCGGCATTTGTGGCTCCATAGAACCACCCTTAACCTCCTCACTTTGATAAATATTACCGTGTATCGGCTAGCCCTCATAATGTGTGCATTTGTCAGTAAGAGGTATATACAGATTCATCAGTTTTATCATTATATTATTTCTTATATCCCCAGGTGTACCGTTAATTCTTCATTGCTGTTTAAACCTTTCGGGCTTTTTGTCTGTAGATCGATAATAAATCTTGACTCTAATCTCCTCAATTTGAGGACCCTGTCCCCTCCTCTGATGTGAAGGGGCACATGATCAAGCCCAAAAAACTGAAGTAGGTTCCTGTTGCTCTGGTGTTTAATGGCAAAGTGTCTGGCAACTGGGTAGCTCATGTCCCTGTTAGTGATAGCACGCATGTGCTCCAGAATTCTGATTTTAACACTGTGTATCGTGCTCCCGATGTATTTAAGCTTGCAGGGACACGTCAGACAGTAGACTACATGCGTGGTTTGGCACGTGATAAATTTTTTGATGGTTTGTCTCTCTTTCATACCCTTAATTTCATAGTTAAGGGTTCTTTTGCTAAATGCACATGCCTTACATTTCCCACACGGGTAAAATCCCCTTAATTCCCCAAACGTCCCTTGTTTCACTGTGGGGTTATCCAGATGGCTGTGGACCAATTTGTCTTTTAGTGATCTCGCTTTTCTAAAAGTCATTAAGGGGACGGGTGGAATATCCTTCCCAATAATCTGGTCAGTTTTCAAGATGTGCCAGTTTTTACTGAAAATGCGTCTTAAGGAGTCTGCATCCTCAGAAAAGGTCGTAATTATGCGGAATTTGCCCTCATCTTTCTTTTCTTCCTTTTTGTTAGCCTCTAACAGTTTTCCTCTTGGTATCTTCTTGACCTTTTCAAAGGTGTTATCTAGTAACTTTAGGTCATAGCCTCTAGCAGCGAATCTCTCTATGCTCTCTCTTGCTGCATGTGTGAAGTCGCAATCCCTTGAGCTATTGCGTTTCAAACGCAATAATTCCCCATATGGGATGCTTTTCTTCAATTTGTCTGGGTGGCCACTAGTAGCGTGTAGAGTGCTATTGCCTGCAGTTGGCTTTCTATATAGAGCCGTAGTGATCTTGCTCTCTTGAATCCTCACTTCCAGGTCGAGATAGTTCACTGCCACTGAACTAATCTCGCCTGTGAAGTGAAGATTAAGGTTGTTGTTGTTCAAGTGGGCTATATAGTCTTTGGCACTATTGGTAGACCCTCTCCAAACTATGAAGAGGTCGTCAATGTACCTATGCCAGGTCACTATGTTGGCTGTCCATGCAGCATTGGTGGGGGATCTGACCACCTGCTCCTCCCACCAGCCCACGAACAAATTCGCGTAGCTGGGGGCGAAGCAGGTACCCATCGCGGTCCCCGACACCTGCCTGTAGAGGTCACCTTGGAAAAGAAAAATTTTATTGTATAGGCAAAACCTTATAAGTTCAATAAGCATCTTATTGTGTTCCAGTAGTTTGATCGACCTTTTATTCAGGAAATATTCCACCGCCTCCAGTCCCTGTTCGTGGTCTATGCATGTGTATAGTCCTGTAATGTCCAGTGTTATGAGGACGAATGATGACTCCCATCTAACTTTTTCAATGCATGAAATGAAATCTTTGGTGTCTCTTATATAAGAGGACAATTGTATGACAAACTGGAATAGAAAATGGTCCACAAATACAGACATCTTTTCAGTTAGACTGCCCAATGATGAGACTATGGGTCTGCCGGGTGGATTCACTTTGTCCTTATGGACCTTGGGCAAATAATAGTACGTTGGAGTTAGGGGATTGATGGCTCTTAAAAATAAAAACTCTTCCATGGTTAACATCGATTTGTCCTGCCATTTCTTAATCTTTTGATGGTACTCGTTGATGCTCTCCTCATACTTCCTCTTAGTTGTCAGTTCATAATTGTGTGTGTCAGTTAGTTGTCGTAGGGCTTCCCTCACATACTGTTCCCTCGGTATCAGGACAATATTGCCCCCTTTATCAGAGGGTTTGTAAACTACTGTCGGATCACTTTGTAGTTCTCTCAGGGTTTTTTCTTGGGCTTTAGTCAGGTTACGTTTGGTGGTTCTGTAATTTTCTTTCTCTCGCAACTGCACGAGATCCTTGATCACCGATTCAGAAAACACATCAATCGCATCTTGAGGCATTTGAGGTAAAAATTGTGAAACCGGTTTGAAGTTGCTGCATGGTGCTTCCTGATCCAACCCCAAGTTTCTGGCTCTTTGTGTTGTTGTCATTTCATTTTCTTCTGTGATCGATTCCTGTCCTTGTCGTAGTTCTTCTAACAGTTCCAATGTAGTGAGGTCATCCACCGTTAGTAAATCTGTCTCTTTCACATTTCCTTTGATTAATCTGGCTTCTTTATTCGTTGGTTTGATCTTAAAAAACTTATGTAGTTTGAGTTTTCTAGTGAATTTGAATAAATCAATCCTCGTTTGTGTAAATTCGAACTTCGTTTGTGGACAGAAGGATAGCCCCAATTTCAATACTGATTCCTCTGTCTTGGTTAGTTGTTTAGAAGTCAAATTAATGATGGTAAGGTTATCCTTTTTATCTACCACCTTGCGCCTCTCTTGTTCCGGGTTGTTTTGCCCCTTCCTCTTCCTCTTCCAGCCACTCCTTCTGGTCTGCCTCCGTCCACTTCTGGGGGCTTGCTTTTCCCTCCCCTCAACCATGACTGTCGTATCAAGTTGAACTCTTGGTGAAAAGGGGTTTTCGTTGGTTCACCAGAAGGGCCCGCTGTCTCATCTCCGGACTGCTCATTTTCGGTCACATCTGATTCTGATGTCTCAATTCTTTCTGGTGTTGGTATTGGTGTCTGCTTGCTCTTAGACATTTCTTTCCGGGGTCCATCAAACTTTTTAGCAAACGTTAGTACTCTCCCCATAAGGTAGTCTCTTTCGTCGCGTTCGAATTTTTCTTGTTTTCTATGCCGGATTTTTAATTCATACTGTTGTAATCGTTTCTTCATTTTGTCTCTCATTTCTTCCTGTTTGTTTTTATCTGTGTCTTTGGCGATCTCTTCCTCCGCCTTCTCGATTTCCGCTAGGGTCTTTGTCCTGTCGCTCCACGCGAACTTGACCAGGATTTCTAGACTCCCTTTGCATGATGAAGCTATATGTGCAGCCCACTCCTCCAACAGGAGCGGGTCCGGATTTTCGTAGGCGGGCACCGTATAAATGCGCAGACCTCGTGGGACCCTCTCAACCTCGATATAGTTTTGGAGGGAGGTCGCCTCCCACCATTTGCGCATTTCGCGTTCATACAGTCTCTCTAGTTTTGTAAATTTCATTTGCAAGTTGTTACATGTAGGCACTTTGTCCGTAGTTGCCGGACTTGTTGAATCTGTGGTTTTCCTCTTAAACATATCAGCGGCCGCTTCCCTACGCGCTGTTTCACTGAACATGCTGTTTGTTTTCAAATTGGAGCACCGGTCCCGGGCTCCTGCGCTCTAAAAATTGGTCTAATCCGTCTTCCCCTCGCCAAGCCCTGGTCAATCACATTCAAAGTCTTTCACGGCGTTCAGCTTACCGGACTGTCTTTAGGTATTATACCCAGCTGACCTCCGTCGTCCGTTGTACCCGAACTGCCTCTATTGGATGTCTTCTTTACCAGGGCGGTGCTTCCGTTGTGTAAATGCTTGCTCCCATGCACCATTCGAAAACGGATCACTCGCTGGCGGGTGCTGCTCACACGGTGGTGCCCCGTGTAAAATATCTCGCTCCAAAGTTTTCCTCACTCCCGTCCGGGAAGAAGATAGCAGCACTCACGGGTTAGGTTGGTTACCAATTTTTATTTAGCGCTTCACAGACGCGTTTCGGGTCTTCCCTTCGTCAGTGTGTTGCATCACAGATACAGCGCGGCGCCATTTTATATACAAAAAATGCATCACATTATCCTTTACGGGCAATAAAAGCAACGAAGGACTATTTCCCACCCAGTTACTGTGGGCGCCATCTTTCAGTATGCACGTATTGCGTTCACACTAGTTTGTCAAATAAAGTTATATACAATATTTACAATATAGAATTATCGACAAAATTCATTATTTATGAAGTGTGCTTCCTCGTCAATTCATTACAAACGAAATTGAGATCTCACTGGGTGGGAAATAGTCCTTCGTTGCTTTTATTGCCCGTAAAGGATAATGTGATGCATTTTTTGTATATAAAATGGCGCCGCGCTGTATCTGTGATGCAACACACTGACGAAGGGAAGACCCGAAACGCGTCTGTGAAGCGCTAAATAAAAATTGGTAACCAACCTAACCCGTGAGTGCTGCTATCTTCTTCCCGGACGGGAGTGAGGAAAACTTTGGAGCGAGATATTTTACACGGGGCACCACCGTGTGAGCAGCACCCGCCAGCGAGTGATCCGTTTTCGAAAGGTGCATGGGAGCAAGCATTTACACAACGGAAGCACCGCCCTGGTAAAGAAGACATCCAATAGAGGCAGTTCGGGTACAACGGACGACGGAGGTCAGCTGGGTATAATACCTAAAGACAGTCCGGTAAGCTGAACGCCGTGAAAGACTTTGAATGTGATTGACCAGGGCTTGGCGAGGGGAAGACGGATTAGACCAATTTTTAGAGCGCAGGAGCCCGGGACCGGTGCTCCAATTTGAAAACAAACAGCATGTTCAGTGAAACAGCGCGTAGGGAAGCGGCCGCTGATATGTTTAAGAGGAAAACCACAGATTCAACAAGTCCGGCAACTACGGACAAAGTGCCTACATGTAACAACTTGCAAATGAAATTTACAAAACTAGAGAGACTGTATGAACGCGAAATGCGCAAATGGTGGGAGGCGACCTCCCTCCAAAACTATATCGAGGTTGAGAGGGTCCCACGAGGTCTGCGCATTTATACGGTGCCCGCCTACGAAAATCCGGACCCGCTCCTGTTGGAGGAGTGGGCTGCACATATAGCTTCATCATGCAAAGGGAGTCTAGAAATCCTGGTCAAGTTCGCGTGGAGCGACAGGACAAAGACCCTAGCAGAAATCGAGAAGGCGGAGGAAGAGATCGCCAAAGACACAGATAAAAACAAACAGGAAGAAATGAGAGACAAAATGAAGAAACGATTACAACAGTATGAATTAAAAATCCGGCATAGAAAACAAGAAAAATTCGAACGCGACGAAAGAGACTACCTTATGGGGAGAGTACTAACGTTCGCTAAAAAGTTTGATGGACCCCGGAAAGAAATGTCTAAGAGCAAGCAGACACCAATACCAACACCAGAAAGAATTGAGACATCAGAATCAGATGTGACCGAAAATGAGCAGTCCGGAGATGAGACAGCGGGCCCTTCTGGTGAACCAACGAAAACCCCTTTTCACCAAGAGTTCAACTTGATACGACAGTCATGGTTGAGGGGAGGGAAAAGCAAGCCCCCAGAAGTGGACGGAGGCAGACCAGAAGGAGTGGCTGGAAGAGGAAGAGGAAGGGGCAAAACAACCCGGAACAAGAGAGGCGCAAGGTGGTAGATAAAAAGGATAACCTTACCATCATTAATTTGACTTCTAAACAACTAACCAAGACAGAGGAATCAGTATTGAAATTGGGGCTATCCTTCTGTCCACAAACGAAGTTCGAATTTACACAAACGAGGATTGATTTATTCAAATTCACTAGAAAACTCAAACTACATAAGTTTTTTAAGATCAAACCAACGAATAAAGAAGCCAGATTAATCAAAGGAAATGTGAAAGAGACAGATTTACTAACGGTGGATGACCTCACTACATTGGAACTGTTAGAAGAACTACGACAAGGACAGGAATCGATCACAGAAGAAAATGAAATGACAACAACACAAAGAGCCAGAAACTTGGGGTTGGATCAGGAAGCACCATGCAGCAACTTCAAACCGGTTTCACAATTTTTACCTCAAATGCCTCAAGATGCGATTGATGTGTTTTCTGAATCGGTGATCAAGGATCTCGTGCAGTTGCGAGAGAAAGAAAATTACAGAACCACCAAACGTAACCTGACTAAAGCCCAAGAAAAAACCCTGAGAGAACTACAAAGTGATCCGACAGTAGTTTACAAACCCTCTGATAAAGGGGGCAATATTGTCCTGATACCGAGGGAACAGTATGTGAGGGAAGCCCTACGACAACTAACTGACACACACAATTATGAACTGACAACTAAGAGGAAGTATGAGGAGAGCATCAACGAGTACCATCAAAAGATTAAGAAATGGCAGGACAAATCGATGTTAACCATGGAAGAGTTTTTATTTTTAAGAGCCATCAATCCCATAACTCCAACGTACTATTATTTGCCCAAGGTCCATAAGGACAAAGTGAATCCACCCGGCAGACCCATAGTCTCATCATTGGGCAGTCTAACTGAAAAGATGTCTGTATTTGTGGACCATTTTCTATTCCAGTTTGTCATACAATTGTCCTCTTATATAAGAGACACCAAAGATTTCATTTCATGCATTGAAAAAGTTAGATGGGAGTCATCATTCGTCCTCATAACACTGGACATTACAGGACTATACACATGCATAGACCACGAACAGGGACTGGAGGCGGTGGAATATTTCCTGAATAAAAGGTCGATCAAACTACTGGAACACAATAAGATGCTTATTGAACTTATAAGGTTTTGCCTATACAATAACATTTTTCTTTTCCAAGGTGACCTCTACAGGCATGTGTCGGGGACCGCGATGGGTACCTGCTTCGCCCCCAGCTACGCGAATTTGTTCGTGGGCTGGTGGGAGGAGCAGGTGGTCAGATCCCCCACCAATGCTGCATGGACAGCCAACATAGTGACCTGGCATAGGTACATTGACGACCTCTTCATAGTTTGGAGAGGGTCTACCAATAGTGCCAAAGACTATATAGCCCACTTGAACAACAACAACCTTAATCTTCACTTCACAGGCGAGATTAGTTCAGTGGCAGTGAACTATCTCGACCTGGAAGTGAGGATTCAAGAGAGCAAGATCACTACGGCTCTATATAGAAAGCCAACTGCAGGCAATAGCACTCTACACGCTACTAGTGGCCACCCAGACAAATTGAAGAAAAGCATCCCATATGGGGAATTATTGCGTTTGAAACGCAATAGCTCAAGGGATTGCGACTTTACACATGCAGCAAGAGAGAGCATAGAGAGATTCGCTGCTAGAGGCTATGACCTAAAGTTACTAGATAACACCTTTGAAAAGGTCAAGAAGATACCAAGAGGAAAACTGTTAGAGGCTAACAAAAAGGAAGAAAAGAAAGATGAGGGCAAATTCCGCATAATTACGACCTTTTCTGAGGATGCAGACTCCTTAAGACGCATTTTCAGTAAAAACTGGCACATCTTGAAAACTGACCAGATTATTGGGAAGGATATTCCACCCGTCCCCTTAATGACTTTTAGAAAAGCGAGATCACTAAAAGACAAATTGGTCCACAGCCATCTGGATAACCCCACAGTGAAACAAGGGACGTTTGGGGAATTAAGGGGATTTTACCCGTGTGGGAAATGTAAGGCATGTGCATTTAGCAAAAGAACCCTTAACTATGAAATTAAGGGTATGAAAGAGAGACAAACCATCAAAAAATGTATCACGTGCCAAACCACGCATGTAGTCTACTGTCTGACGTGTCCCTGCAAGCTTAAATACATCGGGAGCACGATACACAGTGTTAAAATCAGAATTCTGGAGCACATGCGTGCTATCACTAACAGGGACATGAGCTACCCAGTTGCCAGACACTTTGCCATTAAACACCAGAGCAACAGGAACCTACTTCAGTTTTTTGGGCTTGATCATGTGCCCCTTCACATCAGAGGAGGGGACAGGGTCCTCAAATTGAGGAGATTAGAGTCAAGATTTATTATCGATCTACAGACAAAAAGCCCGAAAGGTTTAAACAGCAATGAAGAATTAACGGTACACCTGGGGATATAAGAAATAATATAATGATAAAACTGATGAATCTGTATATACCTCTTACTGACAAATGCACACATTATGAGGGCTAGCCGATACACGGTAATATTTATCAAAGTGAGGAGGTTAAGGGTGGTTCTATGGAGCCACAAATGCCGATCCACGGCGAGATCTCAATTTCGTTTGTAATGAATTGACGAGGAAGCACACTTCATAAATAATGAATTTTGTCGATAATTCTGTTGCCAATATTGTAAATATTGTATATAACTTTATTTGACAAACTAGTGTGAACGCAATACGTGCATACTGAAAGATGGCGCCCACAGTAACTGGGTGGGAAATAGTCCTTCGTTGCTTTTATTGCCCGTAAAGGATAATGTGATGCATTTTTTGTATATAAAATGGCGCCGCGCTGTATCTGTGATGCAACACACTGACGAAGGGAAGACCCGAAACGCGTCTGTGAAGCGCTAAATAAAAATTGGTAACCAACCTAACCCGTGAGTGCTGCTATCTTCTTCCCGGACGGGAGTGAGGAAAACTTTGGAGCGAGATATTTTACACGGGGCACCACCGTGTGAGCAGCACCCGCCAGCGAGTGATCCGTTTTCGAAAGGTGCATGGGAGCAAGCATATATATATATATATATATATTTCTCCACAGAGAGAGAGATACATGTGAAGCCCATCAACGATATAAATGTACATCTTCCACGCCAAACTAAATGATCATGTACTAAACCTGTCCTAGCATTGCTCCCTTTGTTCTTGCCAATAACATTACACTGCTGATGATATAGACTTCCCACTGTTGCCCTACTGCTGAACTGCTGCTGACCTCAACTGTATAAAAACCTGTCAATTGCAACACTTCTAGACACAATATATAGAATTCTTATTACCACACAGAGGTTCTGGTGAACACGTCTCCATGTGCTACCCACATTCGTATCCACATTTCCACAACTGCTGCTCGTTATAAATGTATATATCTCATATCGCTCAATATTGTGCTGCTTCTCTGCACATGTATTCAGTCACTGGAGACTGCAAATTAATATATCTTTTAAATGGCCTATGGTGGCAGATGTGAATTACAAGTGTGTTAAGCCGCCACGTGCAGGTGTCCTGTAAGTCCTCATCCTCTGTCAGGCATTGTACTGAAGCACTTTGTCACTCTTCTAGCAGCCCAGTATCAAACACGTTATCCAAAATAATAAAAGAATGAAATGAGCTGTACGTCCAGTGGGCTTGGCCTACAGTCTTGCCTGTTGTGATAGGGAAAAGAAAAGTGGTGGCATGGATGACGGGTGCTCGGGTCCCTGAATGACAGCAGAAACATTTTCCTGCTACCACATATGGCTCAATTGTGTTGCACAAAATACAGTTTCAGACTTTACGAAGAAAATATGCCAAGTTGTCAGACCATCCTCGTTATAATAATACTAATAAAGCGCCTTCCAGAGGACATGGTTACACCATACGGTGTGTCCCCGCACTAAGGCCCGACTACCATGGCTGGAGCAGAGTATATTGGAGAACAAAGGCTCACCCGAAACTAATCTAAGGTGAACTAAACAGCCAGGTTTTGAGTCTGTTCCGAAAAAGCAAGTCGGATGGTGCCACTCTCAATTGGACCGGCCAGGTATTATCCACCTATTGTGTTCTTCTTATCAAGCACTTCCCTGCCTTCTTTCGTATTTTATTCCACTCAATAGTATGTAAGATTCATTAGGTCAGGAGTCTTGTTGTCATCCATTTAACTTAAGGGCAAGGCTTACTACCCTTTGCTACCGCCTTGAAAATGTTCTGTGCCCCAGCACTTCTTGAAACGGTGGGCATGCCTGCTACATTGTGCCAAATAAAACTTATTTCAGCATTTTGAGTTACCTTACTGGTGTGCTGCTAAATATGCGCGCTCTTAATCCTGCTCAGGGAGGATAAATACAATAATAATGCAACTCTACTCACCTCGCCCAATTTCTGTTTCTCTCTTTCACCCTTAATGCAGCCTTTGCAGTAATGCCACACCTGGAAATCCCAATACTGGGGCGGCAGTAACTCACAGGTCTGATATTGCTGCACCATTTACAAAATCTACCCAGAGGGCAGAGGGACGATGGTGGAAAATCCCAGGTGCGGTGATATCACATGTAGTAATACCAGGAAACTCATCTTTGTGCCAAAACTGATAGAGCTATTGTGGAAATGCAATAACCTCAGGGAAAGACTCTATGGCAGTGTTTCATAACCACACCGGACACTGACCTTTCCATGGACGAGCTGAGATAGAGAAAACACTCTTCAAACTAAGTGTTCTATATGAACAATCGCTTTGTTCCACCTATTTGTATATGTAGCGCAGTATTCTTTTTCTGGCAGAGCCGAAAGATGCCATTCGCAAGCACCACGTGAAAGCGTGCAATATATTTAGATTTAAAAAGCTGCCTTCAAGCACCAGACTATCTGTAATTACAGTATTTTTTTAAAGGAAGCGGGAGCTTGAAGAATATCACTTTCGCGGGAAAATAGGGCACTAACAGAGGGTGAATTCAAACTTGCACTCATGATGGAACTTTTAGATTCACTATTTAAAAGGGAAACTTTGCAGGCTTTCCGGAAGCGAGCGCTTTGCAGGTTTTTTAGGTCTCGCGAGCCAAAGGCTCGAAGAGACATTTTATATGTGGGATTTTCAAAGTGCTACCCACAGTTTTGGCTGGCCTAAACCTTGAGTGCACGTTGGCGTGCACGTGCACAGCTGCTGCTCACACTCCCTCCTCCCTTCTCCCCTTCCCGTCAGCTTTGATCAGGCTCCTCTGTTGCTGGCATTCCCCCCTCCCTTCTCGCCCAGCCCTTCTTGTCACCTCGGCTTGTACTTTCGCCGCTTTGACCCTTGCATTCCCCCCTCCCTTCTCACCCAGCCCTTTGATGCTCTGCTCGCATCTCCCTCCTCCCTGGGCGTGAAGGGAGACAGAGCCATCCTGCTTGATTAATGGCTTTTTCTTCGCAGGAACGCAGCCCCATCTGTAAGAGCTGCACGTTGAATGCCTGTACCGCCGATTTAGTTTAGATTAAAAATAGTTTCTTGGAAAGTGTTTTTGGTTGAAGCTCTTTTTGGAAGGAGAACTGCCGCCTTCAACCTCGAGATATCCCCCCCACCATGGCCTCTTCTTTGAATGTATTTCTTTCACTACACATACACCTAACAGACTTGAGAAACTCACACCACGCACACAAACACACAGAAGAGTCACATTGCACTCGCGAGCAATCCCACACAAACACGCAGTCTCATGAAACACGCATTTCTAACACGTACACACAACCCTTCTCACACAAATGCCGCGTACACACAACCCTCGCCCGTGTTCACGCACATATGCACGCAAGCCGCCTTCCACACATACAAGCACGCTTACACACATGCCCCTGGACATAAAAGAAACACTACACACACTCCCGCTGCCAACCTATACACCTGGGCACATCCTGTTCCGCACACACAAACACACACCAGCACCTATCCACACAAGTCACTTTTTTACACAACTATTCTTACACGCGCACACAACAAACAAATTTCACTTGATACAGCATGTGACGCACAAAAGTAATTAACTGTTTTTTCTTGTATTTACTTGCGGATAGCAGCCAACTGTTTGTGAGCTCCAGAGAGAAATTTAAAATTACTGGGGAGTCAGAAATTACCGACTCCCCACCCCAGCAACTCCTGATTCCCCCGTGAATTCCTCCTTTCTAAGCAAACCACGAGAGTCTCAGTTGAAGCTCCCGGAAACTGTGACCATCCGCCTCCTGTATGGCCAATTCTGGGGGTGGAGTTACTGGGCCTCAACATGTACCTCGTAATGCGGCACAATCATTTCCTTTCCCCACATATGAAGATCAAAGCAATTGCCCCCGTATTTCCGACAAAAGCACAGCACTCTTTAATAATACATCCCTCAAATACCTCTCCATAGGTGGGTTTAAAATTCAAAGAGCATGAGATATCTGTGTTTTGGCGTACCAAACTACAGATCCCAGACTGCTTTGCGACACGAAGATTTGCCAGCATTAAAAGAGAAACATATGCGGAAGCTCAGAGCATTGCTTTCAACGCATGTTATTGCTAACCAGATTTTATGATGCATTCAGATTTGCTCGCGCTAACCCTTATATTAAATGCGTTTGCCTGATTCCGTTATTATTAACAGACCGTTCTTCTGATTTTATTGATGTATTCAATTATTTTCCACGGGCGGAACGCAGCTTAACAACCCTTTGAAATCGGGGGTAACACTGCTGGACCCCTCTAAACACGGCAATAACACATTCGTCAAAGGACTAACGAAAGGTCGGCCCTCTCTCATCACAAACACCCGCAGAGCGGCAGTAGAACACAGGTAAGCACACACACATGCTATCTGATTTACAGTATGGGCATATAAATTTTCTCTGTGTCTCTTCAGCACCAGGGCTCACGCCACCCAGGCCAGTGCAATGCCTCTCCCTGCCCAGTGCTCTCTGTGTGCACCAGGGCTCGCACCACCCATGCACTTGCATTTTCTCTGTCCGGCGCTCTGGATGCACCAGGATGCACACCATCCGTAGTGCAGTGTCTCTCCTTGCCCAGCACTCTGGGTGCACCAGGAAGCACACGACCCAAGCAGTATCAGTAGTAAATTCCTGTACTTACTCACTACCATTCTTATGTGAGTTTAGAATGTATCTGTCTGTATCTTTTATGTTATTCGTGTACTCTGAAGTCCTTATGTAATGTAACTGGTATTGTTGTATAGCACTCTGACACCTTCAGGTAAAGTTTGCGCTATAAAAAAAACACATAAAAATTAAAATCCCTGGGAGGCTACACCCCGTCCTCCTCCTCTCTGCTGTACTCTGTATATTTACTGTTACCTATGTCCGCCACTCGGCTGCCTCCTTCTCATACCAAGCATCTACAATAAAATAGGTCTCACATTTGCGAAAGATTGAGCTATTGGCATCGAAATTGACAATGCCTTTTATTTACGTGTTGGTTTTCAAAACAGAAATAAAAGGCATCGTCATTTAAAATGCCAATAGCTTAAACTCTTGCAAATGCGAGACCTATTGCATTGCAAATGCTTGTTTCTTCTTAAGATGGGCTGTTTTAGTGACCTTTTAAAGCAGCAGGACACGGTTCCCACACAAGTTAGCAGCTCGGCTGACTCACTAAGTGGCAGCATCTACTTCAGAGGTTACCCCATCTCTGCCGCCCCCTGCCGGAGCTGGACTGGCTCTTTATTCCACCGGGCATTTCCCAGGTGGGCTGGAGCAATTGGAGGCTGGTTTTGAGAGCCTAAGGCCGCGGCTGTGCCTCTGTCGCTTTCCCCAGATCATTGAGGTTAATTATAACAGGGGGGCTTATGACAGGGGGGCTTCAAGAGGGAGGGAGGGAGAGTGAAAGGGAGAGAGACAGGGAGAGAGTGAGTCAGAGAGAGCGAGAGGTCCGAGCGGTAGAAGAGAGAAAGCTGAGAAGGAGTTAGGGTTGAGAGAGAGAGAGAGAGGAAGGGAGAAGAGCCTGGAAAGGAAGGGAGTGGGGCTGGTGTGAGAGTTTTTGCCAGGATTGGTTTTGGCTCCCTAGTCAAGTCCTGCCCTCCCCCTGCCTCTCTTACAAAGAGTTTGTGCTTCACCCAGAACTTGGGTATGCATCCGTGCTGGACGAGTTTAACTAGACCTCTTAGGAAATTACCAACACTCGGGATTCGCAAATACATCTGCTAGACTGGCATAGGTAAACCTATGCCTACAGCAACTAGACCCAGATTAGCCTATCTACAGCTACATGTCTCTCCTTGATATCGGTGTATTTGCACCATGTGTCAGTTCCAAGGGGTTCAAAATAACTGTTCAGCTCATACATAGCATCTACAGGTTTCAGTATGAGGTAGGGATACAAGAAACGGAAATGATAACAGGGCCTTTAGAAGTTGGGCCAGGCAGCCGTATTATTTGGGACATCTTTTGGGAAATACATTAAGCCTTCGAGGTGTTTCCTATAAATTGTGCACAATTCTTATAAGTGCTGAACTCCTTTGATTGGTACAGCGAGACCATTCTGAGTTTCAAGCTTAGCAATATACGTCGAAGGCTCCTGTTTTATACCTACAGTTACATGCCCATACATGCCCATACATATTGTGGATCAAAAACTCACCGGGTCAAAAGAATTAAAGAATTTCTTGTTTTAAAGTAGTATATAAAGCAAACCAAATGTCTTTATCAAGGTTGGAACCATAATTGCCTCTGGTACACACAACAAGCTCCAAACATGACCTCCAAACATCTCTTTAGGCACCAATAAAGTACCAAAGTTGGCAAAGTTTGGGCCCATAGGGTATAAAGGGATTTATATATATATATTTCAAAATCTGCGAACAGAGATTCTGCAGGTGAAAAAACTCTTTGCATGGGTGTTTCTGCTGATTCACAATTCGACACCACTGCAACCAGGATACTGACTCAGTATCATGGGTTTCTTAATGTGGTACGGGTTATTCCACAGGTGGTATTGTACCTCCTCCCTTTTATTTCCTCCCAATTATTCCAAGCACAAGGGTCTTTAGGATCCTTGAGAGGAAGTCTTCCTTGTGCCAGGCGCCCCCTCTCAGCAATCTAACTGATTTCCCCTCAGTTCACTTCTCCAGTTGCACAACAGATCCATTACTCAGTGGGAAGGAATTCATTTCCAGCGTGTGACTCTTCTCAGCACATCATCAGCACCCCCTTTTAAGTGTCCAGACTCAGGATGACCCTCTCAGTACCTCCGGACATCATCTCTATTCATCAGTTACCCATGAGAGGTTCTCCAAGCCTCTAACTACCATCCCAAGTAACCCTCCCACTTCATTCCCTCCCACTTATTTGAACTTCATTCATACTGTCTGTGACCCCACACTAATTGCCACAGGATGCTTTTCCCCGTTTTCCTTCTCTCCATATCCCGCCTCATCCTCCAATTCCCAGGTGACACAGATGCCCCTCCACATGCTTCTCAACACCAACTGCCTTCCCTGAGTGACCAGTTTATTTCTCAAGTGCTTCCTCCGCCATACGGGCTTCACGTGTCTTCTTTGTACAAGCCCCAATCTAATAACATTCCCATTGTTTCCCTTTTTGTGTATGGTTATTAATGTCCCTATTCCTCTGCATGGTTCTTGTTAAGTGTGGTCCATCCATATCCCGGAGGCAGGGACATAGTCAGATGTGCTTTTTTAAAACTGAAATAACACCTTAGCATTTTCTAGAGTATCTGGTTTTCAAAGCAACTCAGGCTTCATGGAATCTAATGCTACTCAGGGCATTCTACGCCAACTTAATTTTGAGTGGCTTGAAAAGCGATCTGAAAAAACAGGAGGAGTGTGCTTTCTAGCTCTTCAGGATCTTATCTCTGCTTGGTCAATGAACTCTGGAAAAATCTAATCTTAATTTGCTATCCATTGTGGAACAACCAGTCTCTAGCTTTTTGTATCTTGGCAATAGGTGCCTCATGAACCAGAACAAACAATGCGGGTAATCCACTTGGCCAGCCCATGCCCAGCAATAATTGCGGTCAAAAACTGCAGGTGGTTTCTATAGCCACACTATATTCATGACCGCTTCTAGGTCATAAGGCTGTGCATCCCTTCTCAATGGCGTTGGAGTTGTTAATAAAGATTCCATTTCAGGACTTTGTGCTTGTGTTTCCATCCTGGGTATTTTTGGTTGAATTTTACCTATCCCCAATCTGAGTGGCTTAAAGAGCAACTTATTTGGTGGGCACCCAGTCGCTAGAATGTTTATAGTAAGTGGTGTCTCAGCATGTCCATGGTAATGATTTGTGCTGTTTTTAGATTTGGGGCATGGGTCATGGCGTGGTAAGGGTAACCTGTTAAAGGCAGAAAAGAGAGTACCGATGTACTGGCCCAGACGTCTCATTTCTTTGAGGTAAATATGGCCACTTACAATGTTGCCGAGCTCAAATACATTTTTCATTGATATGCATTTTCCGAAGCCTTCACATCATCTTCTGCTCTTCTTGTCGCTATTTTCTTTCTTTGTAACTTGAGGATATTTCCTCAAGCAAGACTCATTGAAACATGCTTGCCTAAGGTCCTTTTCATTGCCTGCAAAGATGCTGCATGATGCTTCATGGAAACAGTTTACTTGTGTCACTATCACATTTTAGGGGGTGCTAGCATGGATATGTTCTGGTTTCCTGACTGACAGTCAACTACACTTATTTATTTTTCTTGTTCTATTGATAAAGTACTTGTGCAACACTTCAAATTGTGATAAAGTGGAAAATATCTCACAAAAGGATCCCACTCCAAGTTAGAAACATAGAGTAATTTGTAATAAATAAAACAAGACCGCAATGGAAAAAATCCAACTAGAGATATGCAATTTTAAAGATTTCAGTAAAAATAGTGACAAAAAGCACCAAGCGACAACTGTGTCTATCTGGTTGCGCCAGACCAGGACAAAGTCACAAGTTCAGGCTGACTGTGATGGAATGCAGGTGGGCTACAGGGTCCAAGTTTTGTCCACTGAACAAAGTACCTTAAATCCTGGTTTGCGGAGCGTTGCGAGGGTCCACGTCAAAGATGTGTCGCACTGCCAAAGCGATGCGAAGGTCTGAGATGCAGTAAGGTTGTGATGCGAAGACCTGTGTCTTTGTCAAGAACCCCCTTGAATTGGGCTTGTGATGCATAGTTCGGCGTCGAGGATGTGTCGCACAAGTGGAGTGATGTGTTGGTTCCGAAGAGCTGCGAGGCTACGATGCGAAGTCTGGCGTCATTGTTGAGGCTGATGTCAATGAGGAATGTGAGGGCCTGCGCCGAGGATGCATTTTGCAGCGGGGGTTCCACTGAGGCTTGTAATGTGTTGTTGGTCTTTGTGTTTGGGAAGACCCATACAGTGACAGTGATGTGTCGGTTCTACTCACGGTTGCGCCACACAGCAGAGAAGGTGCGCTGGTTCAGCTGCATCCACAGAGGCTGGCAGAACACTTTAGGCCCATTTACAAGGGTCCAGGACTGGGATGGCATCACTTGGCTTGGTGGACTCACAGATGGCAGCGTCCAGTTGCTGGGGTTGAGGTTGTAGGAGCCTTCTGTCCCTGATGATCAAGTCTGAAGGCCAACCAACTAGCCCTTGGAGTCACTCTAGGGTCATGAGTTCAACAGATGCAGGACCAGCCTTTCTCATACAGGCAAGTGGGCAGCAGGCACCAAGTCAGCACAGCAGCACTGCAGTCCTCCTTCCTGGCAGAGTATCCACAGGTCCAAAAGTGTACTGAGTAGTTGGTGTCTAAGTTTCTATATTTATACCCAGTGCCTAATTTGAATTTGGAGAAGCTTCTAAAGGCCCCCCACCCCGAGATGTAAAGTATCCCTTTCCTCTTTTTCCTAGCCCCAGTTTGTCTGTAGTCACAATATTATACTAGTGACAAGCACGTTGTGAGAGTGCTCAGGCAGAATCTTTGTGATTTGCAAGTGTGGTAGGTGACAGCTCCTTTCCCTCACTAACTCAAAGTGGCCTAGCCTGCCAACACCTATCTTCCCTTTGTCTCACTGTCTGTGAGCGAGACACAAAGACCAGCTGCCAGCTACACCTTTTTATGTGACCCAGGAACAGGCTGCAGGCACCAATTGGTCAGGACAAGAAAGTGCCAACTTTTTAAAAGTGTCATTTTCAGAATTGTGATTACAAATCAACTTTACTATTAAACAGGGCTTTTAATGATGATTCTTTAAACACCAAACTCGACCTGTCTACCTGGTTCCAGTTTGAAGTTAAATATGCAAAGTGGGTAAAAGCCAATTCTACCATTTTTTTTAAAGGCGAGAGCACACGCACTTTAGCACTAGCAGTGGTAAAGTGTGCAGACTCCATAAACCAGCAAAAACAAAGTCAGCAAATAGAACGGTTGAAGGCAAAAAGTTTGGGGATAACCCTGCAGAAAGGGCCAAGTCCAACACCCCTCATGTCAATTCCTTCCCTTGGAAGTGGGATCTTCTAGGGAGCTTCTTCTGTTTATCTGTTAACATGGTACATTTCCGCTGGTTCTTGCTGAATGCTGCACCTCTCTCCAACCACCATCCCTCTTGTGGATCACACAAACTTATTTGGTTAACTATTTCAGTGACTTCCCTTAGGTACTATCTTTCCCACAGCTAGCGCCTATGCCACTCATTTTTACAGAGCATGTTCCAATTATATTACTTGCATTATAGATGTTTTGGCTACCATGTGATCTCATGGTGTTGCTTAATTCATGAGTAACAACTACACAGAACATAATTAGAGCCGCACAAATGGCATTAACATCGAAAATGATATGAACAATTCAACCATAATTGGAATGTTCCTAACAACCTAACACCCTAACGACTACCTCTATGCGCTACATTATGAAAGCATGGGGTAGCTAACTCACCTCTAGAGTTTCATGGGATTCAGCACACTGCATACCTGTTCACAGCAGGGAAACTGTGGTTATTAGACTTCAGAAGGGAAAGAGAGCCCCACCCAAAAGAAAAACAAACATCAGCTCCTCTCCTCTCTGTATTGGGTCTCTATCAGCTCTCAGGATAAGAATGAATGATGCAGCAGTCCAGCCGTCTGGCAGGTCCTCTTGTGATAAACCCTGGGGCAAAGACCTCTCTGAATCAGTGGTCAATTCACAGGGTTTTTATAGGGTTGACCACTGATTTTGATCCTACATTGAGGGACTTTCCACTTTGTCCAAGACATAACTGGTTTAAACAAGCATGATGTGATGGTTGTAAAACTTGCCTAGTTGTCGGTTGGATCAACTGACCCTGATTTTGTGGTTAGTCTGATAACAAATGTCAGCGAAGTTTCATGTCAGAGCTACGGAACTTACCTCACTTGCCATCCTTAGTAAGGGGACTTGTATATGGGGCAGGTGTACAGAACAAGCCGGAGAGAGGCAGCACCACAGGGAGACAAGCAATTTACATGTAGTCAACCTTACTCCCTAGTCTGGCTCTGCTTGCAGCAGGAGTCCCAGTACCCACTGTTTTACTCACTGCACCTTCTGCCAGCCTCACCACACTAACCTGGTTTCCCACACACTTCCTTTATCTCACACACACTGTCTTTGCCACTTTCATCCATTCATGCACTCTCCTATTTAGCTAACAATCCTTGCATGCACTCACTCATGCTACAACTATTCTTCCATCCATACACTTACTCCAGTTCATGCTTATTCACTAAGCCATTCACTGCCTCTATCTAATGCACTGCCCTTCTCTACCCATCCATAGTGTACTAGGGTTTGTCTTAAATCCATTCAGATAATGTGTGCTCATATGTGCACATACCTTGTGCTTCACCGGCAACCATTTTGGCATTTTTAATGGCTGATTACCATTTCAGAATGTTAATTAAAAATTGGAAAGACAGTGTGTCAATATGTACATGAAAAAGTAGCCAGCAACTAAGTAGCATTTTGCTGTTGCCAGGCCATCAGAATAACAAAAATGGAAAAATTAAATTAAATTACAAAAGAAGAACAGGTGTGATGCTGTGTAGTTCCTATGAAACCTATACAGGATCTGCGCGTTGGGACAGCATACACTGTAGGATTGGTGTCAGACTGATTCTGAACACCCCCAGCAGGTATGTTGGCCTTTTGTATCAGCTAGCTCACAGTGCCACTAAAATCTCCTCTTACCAAGGAGAGAATAGTTCTTGGCAACCATCGACCATGACAACCCTGATCCCTCAGGACCGTGAAAACAATATACCACTTTTCGCTCAGTCACTCATGCTTACTTAGTCTGTCTTGGAGAGATACACAGAATAAACAGTTGTTATTCTGGTGTGAAATATATGAGCTGCAACAACCGCTAGACAGTAGCAGATAAATAGGATCAGAAGCACTGTGAAAGTAAACGGATGGTAAAGCTCTACCATTTTGCAGTAATCATGAATACATACAGGTATATAAAATACATGATAAAAAAAGGAGGCGTACTCCTACGATGCCTAACTAGAAGTACCTAAGTGTACCTAGCATATGTGTAGGTGTTAAGCCAAGAATCCCTCTAGGATAAAGTCAACCCCATTACCTGAAGTGAGAGACTGTGGGAACCCGTCTTGGTCTTGGGTTGGACACCCCACAAGGTATGTTAGACAACTGCGAGCTGGAGTGTCTGCATACAGGAAACTCAGCATCTCGTGTCAGTGGGACGGCCGGGAAATCAGAGCGGGCCACTCGTAATGAGAGCCAGAGACAGTGCAGGGGTGGGGGTGAGTGAGAAAAAAAGTGACATGTTAAAAAACATAAACACATTTTTTTAAAAGCATTAAAATAAAACGGGACAGCTATGTAAGGTGGCTTGAAAGCAGAAAAAAGAGGGGTGGGCCTGTGAGGAAGAAGAAGTGGACAATAGAGAGAGCCAGTGCTTTAAATGGGCTGGTACTCAGTGGTACTGAGCACCAGCACTTCATAATTTTCTACTTTTGAGTACCCAAACTTTTCCTCTGCTGAGGACAGTACCTGTACTCATACGGGAAAAAGGCCAGCTGCAGTGGAATGGGAACGTTCAACACCTTAGCTACAGCTTGACTTCCATTGATGAGGCTGACAGAGTGGGGCATTTATGTGCGCCACTCGGACCACTGAGCGCCGTTGCAGATCTTCGGAGTCTAGTGGGGCAAGCGCTTTATATCACATTCTCCCTTCTCAGATGTCCCTTCCCATCTTGCTATTAGTGGTACCAAAAATTCCAAGCAGCTTGCATTTTCTGCAGCCAGTAAAGAAGCACAGCTGCTCGAGAATACGCAATAGGCACTTCTCCATTATTGAGTCGACAGTGTAGGTGCGTGTTGCATTTTCTACCCAAAGGCTCAACTAATGCGTCAGTCACACAGGCTGTAGAGCCTGAATTGTTGGAGCACCAAGTGTAACTTTGCAAGTTTGCCTTGGCCTCTTTAATGGGCTGAGTAACTCTTACCATCTCCTCATGAACTTTTGTGTGGTGGTATTCTGGAACCGGTGGTGCAGCTGGCCCGTTTCAGGCAGTCATCTAGACCATGAAGTCCTTCCAAGTTCCTGAGTCCTTTGTGAGTACAACATAACCCTTCTCACAGTAAATGGCGTTCTTTTACTCATCATCATAATCAAGATAATTTATTGCGTTCAATAGACCATAAAAGTGCAAGTACAACAAACAAACAAAAAATTAAAACATTCTCTGGTACATGAAGCACCAGAGTACGGTATTACCGTTCCAGATTAATATTGTTATCCCACACCCCAATATATAGACAAAGTACATGGCTACGTATACATAAAACCAGATTAATAAATATTTTTACAATTATTAAGCAAAGAAGAAGCTGATGCATTTCATAAGAGTAAAATACTAAAAAAGCACTTATAAGATCATATATAACAAGATTGAATTTAAAAGTGGGACCAGCCCAGTTAAAAAATAACAGGATTTTGTCAACTTTGCCCTATATAATAAGTTTCAGAAGTGACCTACGCACACACCACATGGAAAGTAGGAAACGTGACACAGTGAATACAATTGTGGGGTGAGGTATTGTAATTCACTAACCTTAATGCCTCCACGCAGTGTTTAGTCCCCATATTTCTACATAGTTGAATCACCCGGCGGGGTCAAGAATTTCTATAGCCAGGACAGAAGAAGAAAACATGCAATTCAGATTCAACTGCGTTGTTACAGGCCAGACAGCCTAGAGCAGATGAGCCTGCCCATTTTTTTGGAAAAAGCGAGCAGCGGGAGAACCCTGTCTAAATTGAATATACAATTTCCTCGCTTGCGCGGGTTGTATCTCATCCAGTGCAGACTGTAGGCTGTACTCATCTTTAATTCTTAGAAATGCAAATTTTAATGGACCAGTAGCTGTGCACCCCTGTAAAAGTGTGAGTTTGTCCCCCTATAACTCTGAACCAATTCCTTTCAGGAGACTGTAGTGCAAGCTTCCTCAGGACGGTGCCAGAGACTCGCTCTGCCCATGTTCAGAAATGAATCCCTAACATATTCTAGCCATTGTACTTTCCCGGCACCATGCTGACCCAAGATCTCCTTTAGCTGTTCCCTATACACAGCCAATTCCAGGGTTACCCATACTCATCCCCAGAAGATGAGGGGTCTGAGAGCAATTTCATCAGCAATTGGCCTTACTCCCAGGTCCAAGCGAAGCGGTGTGAGGGGGGAGCTAAGGAAAAGACCAAATAGCTGCCTAATGAAAGAGTTTTCAGACTTGATGATGTTTCTCAGGGAGCTGTACCCCCATAGTTCAGCCCTGTACATTGCATAGACCCTGGATTGCATTTTATAGATTTCAACTATTGCTCCAATAGGCTTATAAGAAGAGGTCCTGAATAGCTTGATCAACCCTCCTGAGTTATGTGCTAGTTTCAGACTTCTTTTATTAATTTGGGTCCACCAGTCCATTTTTTCAGTTAAAGTTACCCCAAGGTATTCGAATATAGATACCCTCTCCAGAGAAATATCATGGAGGCTGGGGTTAGGGTGAGTAGAACTAATTGGATTAAAGACCATATATTTGGTCTTTAAACACATTATTCTCGAGGACCCTACTGTCACAGAAGGCCTTAAAGTTGTCGAGAATCCTCTGAATGCCCATCGGTGACTTTGAGAGCAACAGAGTATGTAGGAAGGTGGATATCTGACTATGGTTACCCCCAACTGTTTGCCTAGTGTCTAGCTGTTTTTTCGACTTAGTTGGCCTGAGATCCTGCCATTCAGGATCTCAGCCTGTCTGCTCTCTCTTTAAAATGGACTCCATGTACCCTAGGTGCATAACCCATTGGAACTGGATCACCCTGTGAGCCCCTGTACCAGTGTACACTAGGTACCCAGGGCATTGGTGTATCCAAGGCCTACCAGGGGCTGAAGCATGTATTGTGCCACCCCTGGCCTGGCCTAGCAATTTGACACAACTGGCTGGGGTAAGTTGGTGTATCCACCTCTTACTTAGGTGTAGTATACCTATACCTAACCTTAAATGGGACACATGTTAACCTATAAGTCACTCCTATGGCAGGCCTTAACAATCCTGAAGGCAGAGTGAGGTTTCATGTGAGATGGTGCTCTGGCATGAGCTGAGCCTGTCTGCAGTAGTCGGAACAACTTCCTTCTACCGTTTCCAGATATCGCCATACCATATACTCTTAAGTGCATTATGAACCTCGCGGTTAAACGCTATCTTTGGTTTGGCTTTATCAAAACATGTCGAGTAAGGTGTCATACGAATTGGAATACTAACCCCTCGCCAATTCTGGCGACGGGGTTAGTATTCCACCCTTCTAGAGGGACACAACATGTACAGAACCTGAAACCCGGGTAAAATCAGACATAGACTCAGCTCCACAAAATGGACGCTGCCACCACAGACACAAGTCTGCCCTCCTGCTGCTGGGAGTCCTTCCAGCTTGGGAGACGTGGACAAAGGGTTTCCTGCCAGGGGAGGTTCGAGCACCACCCCAGACAGGATTTTGTGTATTGGTCAGGTAGGGCTTGAATGGAATCAGACATGCCTGAGGCTCACAAGGAGCCTCGGTGCATATGCCAGTTCAAACCGGTCCTGGGGCACACCAGCCCCAGACCTGGGGCGAGCTAGACAAAGGATTGGGGGTGTTACCACCCCCCTTCCTAGTCCCACCCTTAGGGAGGGACCTAGCAGGTAGTCCTGCCCCTAGAATCCGCTTAAAGGGAGGAGCTGTGTCCTAAGACTTCAGACATCCAGGAATCAACTTGAAACTAAGAAGAAGACGGGAACTTTGACGTTCTGCTGCATAGAAGACTGAAGGAAATCTCCCCTATGGTCAGGGAGTGACCATCTTGCTAACGCAAGCACCATCCAGCGAATCGACGTCTGCTTTGCTGCCGCCTCCCGCCGGAGCCCGAGCTCAGAGACCGACAAGAACTGAACCTCCAGACCTCTCACAGCCCGATCCACAGTCCCTGCAAAGAAGGAACCCGTGGAGGCACCGAGACACGTGGAGCCAGCCATCTTGGAAGACACTCGACAAGCTGCAAGCGCGACAACAGAGGCTCCCTCCGAGTTGTGCTTTGGGTCATGAGAAGCCCAACATCCGAGCAGCATCTGCACCAAAGGTGAGCCCTCCAGCATCTCCACGATCTGCGTGGGGCCCCTCTGCACTTTGCGACTCAACGCGCCTGCCCGGTCCCTGGCCCGTTGGCTAGTGGCCATCTCGGCAAACCTTTTGGAAAACTACGATGCTGGTCTGGTTGCTCCAGACTGGCCCCTGCTTCCCTCCAAAGGAGCAGCCCCTCTGACCTTGCTGGTCAGAGCTAACAGCTTTCTTCAATTCCTGCGACTCCTGCTTTTGCCAAGGCTTGTTTGCTTCTTCTGAGTCGCCGACACCGCCGACAGCGAGAGCCTACGTGGGACAGCTCGTGAACCGACTCCTGGACGTCGTCGACCTTCAGGAACCACGTGGCTGCAGAGACAAGCTACACCTCTTCACCCGTTTGCACCCGACATCGCCTGGTACCTACCTGGTGCCACGCCGGTCACTGGCTAGTGACTGTGAACACTGTCCCCTCTGCTTACAGGTCTTCTACACTTCCGATCCACCCTTGGATCCACCGCATCTCTTCTGGACCGACCGCCTGCAGCATCTTTGTCATCAGGCTCCACTGAACAGATAGACGAAACCCGACGCACTTCGAGACCTATGCACCCGCTTCCTGTGGGTGAGGTAAAGCTGGCACTCCGGTGCACAAGTGTAGAGTAACATCTCTAATGTCTAGGTTTGAAGTCTTGATTTCGTAGTCCAACCAGAAGACCCTTCTAGCAGTAACTTTTGAACATTTACACACCCATTGAAAACCTATGGGAGCCCGCGTGTAACTTTTCTCAGTGCACACGCGACCCGTGGACCTCCTGGTCACTAACTAAAGTTAGCTCCTTGTAGGCCCAGCGATTCTAGAGGCCTTAGGCCTTCTCCCATTCCTATTCGTGGTACTTATACCACTATTTTAGTATATGGTTTGAGCGGCCACCAGGGCCTATCCATATAAAGTGCAACTTTTGTATATTGTGATACTTTCTTGTTTAACGATTTGTGCTCCTGTGCTCATAAAGAGTCTAGGGGATACTTTGAGTAATAAATACATATATATTTTGAATCTATATCTGTGTGGTGTCCTTTCATTGGTATAAAGGGGGGGTTACATATGGTAAAACAGCCTGCTTAACATGCCAAAACGAGTTTAGCCTGAAAGACTGCTTAGCCTACGCTACCACTAGGGCAGCTGGTCCGAAAAGGATGACTTACAACCACACCATAAGGGTTGCTTGGCATGGTACAAGGTGGTCACTTTAATTAGTGAACATCATATACCAGGCCAACTTCTCACAGAGTATAATCGGCAAATATCATTGCGGTATTTGCCTACTTGCTAGCTTGGGTGCATCGTTATCCTTCCCCTCATTCAATACGTCTTGTAGTGCATTTATAAACAGACAAAATAGGGAGGGCGCGAGCACACAGCCCTGTCTTACCCCTCTATCCATAGCTATAGGTGAGGTGAGATCACCACATTTGCCGAACCTAATTTAGACATAATTACCTTTGTGCAAACCCCTAAGCATATAACAAAGATAGAGTGGCACCCCTAGATCACTTAGAACAGCCCACAGTTTATCTCTAGGTACTAGATCAAATGCAGATTTTAAATCCACAAAGATCAAAAAGAGGCTGCCACCCTCTATGATCACCGTTTTCCAGTACAAGAGTTGGAGTCTGAATATTTGTTCTATAGTAGACGTGTTTTTCCTAAAGCCAGCTTGAAACGGGCTCAATATTTTGTATTTGTCCATCCAAGATTGGAGACGAACCAGCAGTACCCTGGCAAACATTTTCTGGCTAATGTCTATAAAGCTTATGGGTCTATAGTTGAAGGGTAGAAGCGGTAAACCCTCTTTAATGGGCTGAGTAACAATCAAATCAAATCAGGTGTTTGTTAAGCGCGACTACTCACCCCTAAGGGTCTCAAGGCGCTGGGGGGTGTGTGTGGGGGGGGGGTTCGCAGGTTCCAGTCCATCAAGGAGGGGTCTGTCGAAGAGCCAGGTTTTGAGGTTTCTTGCGATGGGGAGCGATGTTATCTGTCTGAGGTGGAGAGGAAGGTCGTTCCAGGCTCTGGCCGCGCGGAAGGAGAAGGAGCGGTCTCCCAATCTGGTCTTTCTGGTGTGGGGGACTATGGCGTAGGAGAGCTGGGCTGATGGTAGGGTCCTTTGGGGTGCGTGGAATTTGAGTCGGCTATTCAGGTATGCTAGTCCGGTGTCGTGGAGGGCCTTTGAGCGTGGGTTAGCATCTTGAAGGTGACCCTAGCTTCGATGGGGAGCCAGTGGAGTGTGCACAGGTGCTGGGAGATATGGCAGTGTCTTGGCAGGTTGAGGACCAGTCTTGCGGCGGCATTTTGGGTGTTCTGTAGCTTGCGGGTAAGGTTTTTGTTTATTCCGGCAAAGAGTGCATTGCCGTAGTCGAGCCTGCTGGTGACCAGGGCGTGAGTGACGGTCTTTCTGTGTTCGAGGGGAATCCATTTGAAGGTCTTACGTAGGAGGCGGAGAGTGTAGAAGGAGGACGAGACAGAGTTGATCTGGCGGTCCATTTTGAGGTTTGAGTCCAGGATGATTTCCAGGTTGCGTGCGTGGTCCGTGCGAGTGGGTGGGCTTCCGAGGGCGGGGGGCCACCAGGTGTCGTTACAGGCATCTGGGTTTGGCCCCTTATTGAGTAGTTCCGTTTTGTTGGTGTTTAGTTAAGTCTGGCGGTGTTGGGTTCGTTGGATAGGGAGAGGAAGAGTTGGGTGTCGTCTGCGTATGACACAATGTTGAGTCCGTAGGTTCCGACGATGGGGGCGAGCAGAGCCATGTAGGTGTTGAAGAGCGTAGGGCTGAGGGAGGACCCCTGGGGGACTCCGCAGGTGGTAGGTGTAGGGTCCGAGAGGAAAGGGGGGAGTCTGACCCACTGCGTTCTGCCGGAGAGGAAGGATCAGATCCAGTCGAGGGCCTTGTCTTGGATCCCTGCGCCATGGAGTCTGCATATTAGGGTGCGGTGAGAGACTGTGTTGAACGCCGCTGAGAGGTCGAGGTCGAGGAGGATGAGGGCTGCTGTTTCTCCTTTGTCCAGTAAGGTACGGATGTCATCTGTTGCGGCGAGGAGGGCGGTTTCCGTACTGTGGTTACCCTTACCATCTCCTCACAAACTTGTGTGTGGTGGTATTCTGGAACGGGTGCCGTAGCTGGCACGTTCCGGGCAGTCATCTACACCATGAGCTCCTACCATGTTCCTGAGTCCCTTGTGAGTCCACATAATCCTTCTCAAAGTAAATTGTGCAACAGCTGTTCCAGGTGCTGATGGACACTCGTGCAACTTGCAGAGAAAGAGAGGGAGGTGGGTTATGTGAGAGGGGATGTGTGGTTGAGCGAGGTGGACCCATCTCTTATTAGGGGCCAAGGCCACTGCATTGATCCATTCTCTCATTGCCCCTTTCTGTAAGGTTATGGGGCCTGGGTCTGCGTGACAGTCCTGCAGTAACTTACTCTACTTCAACTCTGCACACAAAGTCATTATAGTGGACTGTAAGCAGCACACAAGTAGCCAGAAGGGCCTCTTAACCTGCCAGTGTTACAATGCTGTTATGCTTTTTGCGGGTGAGGAAAACAGATCCTGCAGATGTACAATTAGATACAGCAGGGCTGTGGATGGACGGAGGAGCAAACCATCGACAGGAAGAAAAGAAAGGGAACGAGAAGCTGGGGAAAGAGCCTGAGGTGTAAGGAGGTGAAACAGGATGGGAAATGGGTAGAGGTGCACTAGAGGGAGGTGAGTAGGGAAACATTGACAAGGATTAAAGAAGATGGGGATATAGAGACAAGGGAAAAGAGAAGAAACAAGGACAAACAATGAAGAAATGGGAAGAGGACCGAAGCAAAGGGGAAAGAGGCAAGGAGAAAGGGAAAGCAGTAAGTGATAAGAGAGATGTTGGAAAATGAAGAGATGGAAGAAATTAGTGGAGGGAAATATGGAGAGGGGTGAAATATCAAAAGGGAAAGGAAAAATATATAACTGGGAGAAAATGAGTGTCTAAGGGGAAAGGCGTAAGGAGTGTGACAGAATGTATATGATTATGAAATGGTAAGGAAGACTGCAAAAGAAGATTATTTAAATACTTTTCTCCTCGTACGCCTTTACACCTGCCCCTATTTTGACCAATAGTCCACAGTTTAGTGGGAGTACCTACACTAATTTTTTCCCATTTAAAGCACTGGAGATAGCAAGCAAATACATGTGCTCCCATGGGGTGCTGCAAAAAAACAAAAATAAAAGTCTGCTCAGGGCAGCATTGGAAGGATATGACTTATTCCAATCAAAAGCAAAGTAAAGCAGCAATGCTCCAGTGGTGGGGCAAATAAAGAACAGAGCGGAAAGTCATTGAATAAAGAACAGAGAATTATTATAGACAAAACAGCACTCCAATCGGTAAGAGGCAGAGGAAACTATATACATTGTAGCATACACAATAGTTTAATCAACAGAAAACAGCTAAAGCTGTCTGTAGGAAAGAACAACCCTCTTCAAACACACCTAAAATGTTGCACTTTCTATATTGTTTCTAATTATATATATCAGCGGTCGAAAAGGTTACATGAAGTATTTGAACTGTAGTGCATACGGACACTGTCCTTCTAATATCTTACAACAGTAGCAGGTCAATTAAATTCATTGTAGCTACTTTCCACCTAAGGGCCTAATTTACGAGGCCCCCAGTGGCACTTATGCACCACTGGAGCGTCACTTATTTGACGTTCCAGTGGCGCATTGAGCCGCAGCATATTTACAAGGCCACTCAAAGCCGGGATTGCGTGTCTTTCTTTATGCAATTATAAATATGTGCCCCTTTTATGCAGAACAGTACGTGAAAGGAGTGTTCCATGGGTGTTGCTGTGGGTGTTCCCACGCAACACCCATAAAATCTGAAGCATTCCCAGGTTTACGAGGAATTGTAAACCTGGGAATGCATAAGATTCTAACACCACCCCATGGGGGGTCGGGGTTAGGGCACCTCAACGAGGAGAATTATCCTTATTTCTCCTAGTTTTTCCTCTTTCTTTCATTCTGCAGCACACATGGACACCTCTCGTGATTGTTTATGTGCAGGAAGATGTCCCTTCCAGCGCTAAAACAAATCACCCCTATAACGCAAACACACTTGTACCATGGTGCAAGGGTGCCTGCGCTGCGCATGGCACCACATTGTGCGCCAGCGCAGGGGAAAAGGACAGGAATGTGCCTTGCCTCATAGAAACAGCGCATGCCTTCCCATTTCTTTTGACGCATGGCAACGCAGCAAGATTGCTTGCTGCGCTACTCTGCGCCTAAACCTCGATGATGAAGCCCTAAGTAACCTATATTGACGTAGCTACCATGTCCCACAACCCGAGCCTAGTACTAGACGAATAATAAGCAAAACCAGTATGTTAAGCAGCCTTGAAAGTGCGTGTGCCGAAGGGACATTGTTTAGTCTAGTGAAAAGGATATGTTTTTCAACTTCTGCAAGCATTTGATTTATTACCGGTACTTCAGAGGGAAGCGTTCTACTGTTTGCATTGGTGTCGGAAATCTTCCTGCACCGTTATCTAACAAGTTAAAAGCCAGAAACACTGTGGCTCTCATTAACTGCAGTTTATATTTTCCTGAGTGGAAAGGGAGGGAAGTGGCACACAAAATGTATTTTAACTTTCCAACTGAGCCTTTATCATTCACAAAGAGGAGCCATAGCAAGTATACACCATGCCTAGCTTAGAGAAGTGTTCAACGCATGATAGATGGATCTATGGTTATAGATGCTGTCCACTCACAGAAGAAGCTAACTGGCTGTGACTAGCTTTCCTAATGACGCGTTTGTACGGTGCGTTTGATCGCCACGCACTGACCATGAAAGCCGGCGTACGTCGCTGCTGCGTGCGCCAGACGTTTCTACGTGCTATGAAATATCTTTCCGCCGCTGGCGTCTGATCTCATTCAAGGTGGGCCACCGTCCCCGGGGGTTGTAGGGTCTTTTATGGGTTGCCAGTGCCCTCTGAGAACCTTCTGTGGTAAGTCTAAGTGATTGCACTGACACCTGTTAGCAGGGCAGAACTGATAAAAAGCAGCAGCCCTCAGCCACTCCGCGTGGCCAACAAGGCCCCGGGGAGCCGCAGAACGTGCTCCCGCCGTGAGATCACTGGTTCACGGGCTTGGGCCAGTAAGGAGCTCGACGCTTGGTGCTGGAATCTGTTGCAGTGGCTTGGCTGCCTGGTATCTGTAGTTCAACCACTGCTGTAAGGGAAACAGATGATTTAATAGGTCAACAACGCGTCTTTTTGGTTGACTTGTTTCTTATATTTTCATGCTTTCCCTTGTTACCATGGGAAGTGCTGTGACATTTTCAGCAAAGTCACTGAGAGGTCACCATTGTATTCTGAGGTACAAACAAACCAAATTAACAGACTACGGCTAAACTGATGCAATGTGACATAATAATCTTGGCAGGCCTCTTGCTTCCAGGATATCTGACCCAGAGGCTCTGCAGTGTGGTTCTTGGTTACTCATCAGCAGTTGACCGTTCACGAAAAGAATGTTCTTATTGGATAGCTGGGCACCATTTCAGTCGTTTGTGTGGCACTGTGCATTTTATCCGATGTTTGGCTATTGAACAGACAACGTCCGTCCTCCCTCCATAACAGGTTGTCCCCATTGCTTTCTTGTCTCATTTTCATGAATCACATCAGTGCTAGACACAGGAAGGTAAAAAGCCAGTCTGGCAGAGAGACATGGCAAGCACAGACACAAAAGTAAATGTAATCTGATTTGGCAGTGCCAATAGTTTGGTTTTTGCGTAGGAAAATGTTTTCCTCGTGCTTCTTGTCATGGAAAAGAGGATGCAATAGCTTCAGTTACTGTGGAAAGACAGACGTCATTGATGGGGCTATCAGTGATGTAACTGTTTTTAACTCACTCCTCTGATGGATGCTGATATTGCATGTAGTAGGGTCACTCTACCTTGTTTATAACTGTAAGAAATTGGGTTACTGGTTGAGGAGGGGCTGGAACCCTTCTCAAGCAACAACCACAATTCTTCTCAGGGTGAAGTCACAAGCAAACCCTAAATTAACCTGTGCTCAACCCTCGGGTAGCTTGGCACAGAAGAGTCAGGCTTAACTCAGAGGCAATGTGAAAAAACGCCATAAAAGGAGCCCACAACCGAGTTAGAAAAATAGAGTTGTTTTTAATCATTAAAACTAGACCAAAATGAAAAAAATCCAAATAGTTGCAGCAAGGATCCTGAATTGTATTTTTTTTTTTAGAGAAAATAACACCAAAAAGCACCAAGTGCAAACTGTGGATATCTGGTTGCGCCTGGCCGGGACAAAGTCACAAGTGCAGGCCGTATACAGGCACCCACTATAGCCTCCTAAAATCCTGGTTGGCAGAGCATTGCGTGGATCCGCATCTAAGATGGATTGTGCAGCCAGAGTGATGTGTCAGTTCTGTGGTGCGGCTAGGCTGCAATGTGAGGGCTTGCGTCACCGTCAAGAATCTCAAAGACGGGGCTTGCGAAACAAAGTCTGGCGTCGAGGGTGCAGTGCCCAGTCAGGGAGATGCATCGGTTCCGAAGAGCAGTGTAGCTGCAATGCAGAGCCAGGCGTTGTCGAAGCAGCTGTTGATAAGAGATGGGAGGGCCTGCGCTTCGGATGCCCATGCAGTCAAGGCGATGCAGCGGTTCCAAAGAGATGCAATGTGAATCAGATCTTTGCAATGGGTCCAATCCACGAAGCAACGGCAATGCATCGGTTCTGCTTGGGTTCGCGCCACACAGCAGAGGAGATGTGTCGACAGGCCAAATACATGTTTAAAGGGCTACTTAAGTGGGTGGCACAAAGACGCTAGAGAGCCCACTACAAGATGACCGCTCTGCCGGCAAGGAATTATGGGGGGTGACTTCAAAGAAGGGTCTTTGAAGTGCCCAGAGGTCCTTTCTTCCTAGCCCTAGCTCCAGACTAACTACAGAAGGTAATCAGCCCTCTGTGGGGACAGGACACTGCCTATCCAGGGGTAAGTGTCAGCCCCTCCGTCACATCCTGCCCAGGATGAGCTATCAGGATGCAGATGGCACTCAGACACATCTAGTCTTCCTTTGTGTGTGGCTGTCTAGAGGGAATGCACAAAATCAAGCTGTCACCTGTCCCAGACGTGTATTGGAGACAGGCTGCAGGGACACAGAGTTTTAGGAGCAAATAAATGCAACCTTACTAAAAAGCAAATGACACACAAATGATGGACGGAATGTGGAACAAATCAAACATTCACCCCCAGTCAAGAGATCTGGGTTAAATCCATAATTCCTTTGCTCACTATGCCTCCACAGTTTAGATCCAGCCATATGCAAATCAGTCTTGACCCTGCTTCTCATGGGGACAGTCTAGCCCAAACTGGCAAAGTAGGACTGCTGTGGACCAGAAGTAAGCATCCTAGGACCGGTTTCAGAATATCACCTCTCATCAGCCAGGTTAGCTGGAATCCAGTGGCACAGTGAGTCCGGGACCCACATCCGGGCATCCCTGGTGCACTTAGGGCGAAAAAGCAAATGAGACACACAAGTGATGGTTAGAATGCGGAACAATTCAACCATTCATCCCCAGTCAAGAGATCTGGGTTAAATCCATCGTTCTTTTGCTCACTATGCCACCCCTGTTTAGAACCAGCCATATGCAAATCAGCCCTGACCCTGCTCCTCATGGGAACAGTCCAGCCCAAACTGCCAAGACAGGTCCCCCCTCGACCAGAAGCAAGCTTCCTGGGCCCGGTTTCAGAGTATGGGAAGGGTATGCCAAGACGTGGGTCCTGTGCTCACTGTGCAACTGGATTCAAGCTAGCCTGGCTGATGAAGGGTGTTACCCCGAAACAGGTTCCAGGATGCCTGTTTCCAGTCCAGGGAGAACCTGGTTTCGCAGTTCAGGCTGGACTGTTCCCTACTTGGGGCACGCGCAAACAAGTATCCCTTAAACTCGCCAGCACTTCCTTTAGTATTTCACCCGGCCATATCCATTATACAGAAACCGTGAGTACTGAAGATTCTTGGTAAGGCAGGTTTAAAGATCTAGGACCATATGTAGGTAATTTCTATTTACCGATTCCTAAATACTGAATTTTACCGATTCGGTATTTAAGAATCGGTAAATAGAATGTAGGTAAAAAATCGGTAAATTTTACCGATTCGGTAATATTCGTTATTACCGATTCGGTATTTACCGAATCGGTAATAAGGCATACCTTCCCATTCATTCCGAATCGGTAATAGGGGGAGCATATTCAAGGGTGGCAGGGTGTCACATTGACACCCTGTTGCACCCCTGAATCGTGCATGTGTGCACATGTGGCGCACATAAATGCCCTAAGGGCATGTATGTCTGCCACATGGCACTTTTAAAAAAGCACAAAATTGCTTTTGAAAAGGTATTCGGTATTTACCATCAACTTGTAGTTGGTGGTAAATAACAAACCCTTAAACCAAAAATGCACTCACTTGAGTGCTCACTGCATAGGATTTAAGGATTCGGTAATTTACCGATTCGGTATTTTACCGATTTCTTAAAATACCGATTCAGTAAATTACCGAATCCTTAAAACCTGCCTCATACATTAGAAAGGGCTAAATACCGGTCGGTAACGGGAAAATTACCGATTTTCGGCCGTTACCGACCGGTATTTAGCTATCTACATATGGCCCCAAGTGAGACATCTACTCTCGGGGGACATTTATCACTCTAGAGAGACATTTCTCACACTCAGCATCACACCCCGCTGCTGACTTTCATATACTTTTGCCTCTGCTCCACAATATGTGAATTGTTCCCTCAATTCCCAGATTAATCCCCCACTCTTTGTGCATTTCATGCATTGCTGACTAGCACCACATGTAAGAGACTCATTACCAAGTTAAACGTCTCTGTACAAAATGATAGGCCACCAGTCCCAGATCAGGCACTGGAGAAATGAAATGCGGTGTTGGATCAACTAATGGAGCCGCCTGACTGAGGATTCTGCTGTACACATAATAGCATGCTTACACCTAATTGTAAATTATGTATAATTCACTTCAAATGTAATATACACCTGCTAAGTTATACAAGTTTGGCCTACAAGAGGATGCTAATTGTTTAAGATGCAGGACACCAATGCTGATTTCCTGCATTTAGCACGGTCCTCTCCCTGGTGCGGCAATTTTAGATGCAGGTCCCTGATGCCCTTGCTGCCATGACACTGGAGCCTGTAGCATGTCGCCTGCCTGCACACATGCCTTCTTGGTCTTGTTAAAAATTTGCAGCCAGCGATGCGCAGTCTCACAGCAGTGGCGCTATTTTTAGCCGGGAGGGTAGTTGCAACATGCTGGGGCAAATGTGTGACACCTTCGAAACAACAATGGCTATCATATATGACTTACAATAAAGAACAATTTGAACTGTATGCCGAGGAACTACAGGCACCATCACGACCCAAAGACATATGGGGCCCTTACTACCTACCTGCTGACCATTCCGGACCTCTCCTAAGGGTGGGAGCACAGATACTACTGTATCCACTGGAGTGTACTTATTTGATGTGTGAGTCATTAGTGTATGGTGTTACAGCTTATATACTCTGTCTTCCATATGTGCCACATTTTGAAGTTTGTACTTTAAATGCATATTGCACAAAATGCTAATTCAAAAAAAAAAAAGTGGGTGGTACAATCACTGCTGCAGGCCCACCAGTTTCATTTAATTTACATGCCCTGGGCACATGTAGTGCCACGTTACTTGGGACATAAGTACATTGAATATGCCAATTGGGTATTAAGCCAATGTTACCATGGTTAGAGGAGGGAGCTCAAGCACTTTAGAACTGGTTAGCAGCGGTAAAGTGTGCAGCGTCCCAAGACCAGCAAAAACAAGATCAGTAAAATGGAGAAGCAATGCAAAACGTTTTGGGGAAGACCACCCTAAGGCTTACACGTCTAACAATAACATTGAGCCACGTGGGGCCTTTACTGTTTTGGCAGTCCAAAGATGTGTGATGGATCCAGCTGTATCCTGACAAGTAGTCAATTTCTTGAAAGATACATACAAAGCATGAAAAGAGACCATTGTCATGCCTTACCCCACCAGTATATTGTCTACAATGTCCAATCATCCAAGTGAAATCATCGGGTAGCTGTTCTGTTGTTAACAATTTTTGGATTGTACTGTATTGTGGTTGTAATTTAATTCTCTCTATTTATCTCTCACAATTTAAATGATCCGATCATTATCATGCTGTGCCGCACCAATATTTACTGTTTACAATGTCTGACGAGAGAACCAACTCTCTGAACCTCGCTCCAGCACTAGTGGTAATATCTTAATTTTTCATTGTGATACGCCACTAAGATCTCATTTTTCAGTCAAGTGACCTTTGCAAGCTCCATCTATATTCGTTTGGCTGCAGCGGCCATTTGGGCTTTGTTTAAGTAATTCCTCAGTGTCTACACATTACACTCGCCGCACCATGCCGTCAGAGTTAGCACTCAGCAACTGTGCTCCTGACGTGAGCACAGCCACGTGCACGCTGACCTTACCGCAGTCTATTTTTAGACGTGGGATGACCGGCGTGGCAGTCTGCACGTCTGGATTCTTCTGCGACTCTTTCAGGTATTGAATTGATTTTGCTGACACCATCGCAATATCGGTAGACCGATATTTGTAAATACTATGTTAATACTCCGTTTTAGTCTCCTTGAGCCGTTCAGTGATATTGTCTTTGTCCTCTGTCTAGATCATTTTGGATTAATTCCTTTACCTATGCATATGGCCACATTAAATGTGCATACTGCATGCCGGTGCTACATATGTGACTGACTGATCGAAGTACATAGTGAGTATGCTATTTCGACGGGCCTCTTTAGACTTATAATTACTACTGCCCTAGACATTCATGTGCTCTTCATTTAATTTACTTTCAGCACCTCCCACTTAAATAATACCGGCTGGGCTGAGACGATTCGTTCCTCTAAAATTGGAGGCTACGGGCCCTTTGATTCTTCTCTTTTCCGCCTACATAGTTGCGGTGGACGTAAGGTGAACATTTATTTTCTTTAGTTCATTGTAATTTAGTAATTACATCCGTCACCCCTAGTAATTGGTTATCCCTTTCACTTTGCAAAATCCTTAGGTGGCTCCCCATGTCCTGATTAAGACCCCGGTTTGAGGACTCGGTGCACCTCCGCTTATCTATGGGGTCAAAACGTCAATTCCAATGGTACTTGACACTCTGCTCAGTACAGGGAGGCGGTGCTGTTTCTCCAACTATGCTGTTCAAAACATCTGGGTTGGAGAAACCTAAGTGCGCATGTGTCTTTGGCCAGTCTGAGACCAGTCCTCCTCAACTACTCCCATGGCCCCGCCTTCTCTATGCACACTGGCTCAGCCAGTAGGTGAAAAAAACAAACAATGATAGATTATCATTTTATTTTTCGCCTGCTGACTCTGAGCCAGTGGGGTGATGTCACTGCGGAGGAGGCACCCTTGACTCGGTCGTTACAACGACCGCGTTGTTACCACGCGTGCCTTTACAATGCAAGTCATTTCTACGACTTCTGCTAGGTGGCGTGCAACAACAGGGAATGTGTTGGATGTTTAAATCCAACACATTGCCTGCTGTTGCGCTAACTGGAGTAGGAATAGTAATTTATACAATTCCTAAGTCCAGCGCGCCATCTAGTGTAAGTGGTAGAAACGACTTGCGTTGTAAAGGCACGTGTGGTAACAATACAGTCGTTGTAACGACTGCGTTGTTACCTACCGCGATGTAATATGTGGCGTTGTAACGTCACATATTCAGTAGCAGCCACTCAACAGCACTTATGTCCTACTCCTAGTGCCTGGAATTGTTAGTGTGTGAATTCCTGCAGCGGGAAATGGAGCATATGCTGGTGGGGCCAGGTGACTTCCATTGCTTACATGATTGAGCATCAGCAAGACAATTCATTGTTCTCTAGGTTTGTGCTTTGCTAAGCTGATGAGGATTGAAAAGAAAACCAACTGTGAAGTATTGAACTTTGCACACTTCTAAGGGGGTTACTTCGTGCTGCAAACAAGACCTCTCGGTCATGGTGTCTAACAAGTGGGACCAGGTAGAGGAAGGCGAAGGAAAGGGATGCAAATAAAGTACTGTTAAAGAGGTGGAAACAGAAGTACAGAGCAAAAAAAGATGGGGAGCAGCTCACTTAACAACAGCGTTTTTATCGCAACATGAACCACCACGTGCACTGTGTTGTTTTGGAATGCATGTGTGTGCCTTAACTACACAGCATTCTTCAAAAATATTATATCGCTGCTTTCATCAACATACTGGGATTTGTTTCTCACGTGCCTGGTTGTAATAATTTTTAGGCTTGTCATGCTGCAGAGCCAGAACTTGTCCCTGCCAATCTAACCCTCCGAGTTGAATGATTGCAAGCAGCTCAGTCTCTATTGCATTGGGATGTGAGCAAATGTCCAGATGGACGGCTTAGCTTTGCCATCTTTTAATGCCCTTGTCTTAGTGATAGAGCCAGAAAGGAAATCTGTGGTGCAGCCAAATGGGAACTGAGCTATGTGTAAGTATGCCAGAGAGGGCTATTATTCAATTATTAAATTAAGATACAGCCTGGCAGAAACATCAACTAGGAATAAAGGGACTTTCCTTCATTTTTCTAAGTGAGTTTTTGCTCATATCGCAGTGTAAACATCACGTGTGGCATTCGATTTTGCATTATTAAATGAACGAACGTCTGTACTTCTACAACATCCAATGTCAGTTTCGCGGTGTTTGAGAACAGCATTAAAAGTTGGACTACCACTGAGTCTAGCATAACATACAGCATCTGGACAGCAAATCCCTTAACCCAATACTGTAAACCTGAAATTCAACTTTAGACATACAGCTGTGTGAAACCCTGTCTTGTTCTCTATCTGCCGATCTAGTGGTCATTCAGTCTGCCTTCATGCATGCTACTCTGTAATACTGTCTACCTACATATCTACCTATGTGTTCAATCCATCCATTCATCATCCATCCATCCATGCCCCCACCCACCGGTCCATCAATTCACTCACCCATCCATCCATCCATTACTCAAAGCCTATCCATCCATCTTCACATGTGAACACAATTTAGAACCTATGTGAGTACCTAAACCAAACATTATTTTGATTTTAAATTGTTTGGTAAGGCCTCGATGTTGGAAAGTAGTTGATCATGAAGTGATAAGTAGGGACCTAACACTGGTAATAGAGCCACAAGCACAATCAGAGGTGAAGTCATGGTCTCAGTACATTAATCCCTTGCTCAACCCTTGGTAGCTGGCAATAAGTAGGCAGGCTTAATTTAGGAGATAGGTATGTAAAGCATTTAAAAACACCAATACACAAAAAAAGTAAGACACAATATGCAATAAAAGTCCGACACCAATTTGTAAAAATAGGTTATATTTTTATAAACAAAAAACCAATATAGGCAACTAGAGATATAAATTATTAGAGATTAAAAGTAAAACTAGCAAATAGTGCTCAAAGGGTTCAAAACAATGCGCTGGACAGGGCCAAAGACAAAGTCCAAAAATTCTTTTTAGTTACTTCCAGAAGTGTTTCTTGATGCAGGAAGTGGTCCAAAGCACCAGCCAAGGGTACACATTCTCTGTTTTTTGCTGCTGGGTTCTGGGACTACAACTCCCACAATGGTCAATTTATGGAGATTTTTACAAAAGTTGCTCTAAACGTCTCCCAATTTCTGAAACTTCTTTCTGAAGTTTCTCTTTTGGTTCAAAGTGTCCAAAACACCAATCTAATGGTTTAGAAGCTATGAGATGGTCCTTACGATATTGGGACTACATATCCCACAATGCACCTGGTCACGTCCTTTTTAAGTCCACTGGATGCAATCCAGACTTCTTTGGGGAGATGGTGCAGGTGAGCTCTGTTAAAATGTTGCTGTAAGGGAGTCATCCCCTTAATCCTTGTGATGCCAGGCAAAGTCCTTAGGCCTTTAATTCCAGATTGTGCAGAAGGTGCAGATCGGGTCTCCAGCAGGAAAGTCCTTCTTCTCCTTGTTGATTCAGTCAGTAGATCTGAGTTGCTTAGCAGCTCTCCCATATTTATTCAGACCTCCTGGTTGCCAAGCAGGGGGCACCCCTGACCAATGGGATGCAGGGTGCCACCCTCAGGTGTATGACCTCTTCCTATAAAGTGTGGCAGAGTCTTGTCCCAGAAAGCTTCTTACTAAATCCAAACTGGAGAAATTCTCACCTGAAGAATTAGATGGGGCTAAGCCAACCCACTTATATGGCTAAGATTCCCTAAAACACCCCTTCAGGCCCCCTCACTAATCTAATTTCTGGGGCTCCTGTTTGGCTGGGAGTAAAGAATGTAGGGGTGAAGCTGGGTCCTGTCCAAACTGACATTCTCTCTTTGAAGCCACGTTTTGCCCATCCACCCCCTTCCTGCTTTTTGCTTCTGTATTTTCAGTTCTCCTTCCCTAGGAAATCCCTTGTCTCTCAAGCAGGCCACTTCACACCTCATTGAGACAGTTTGGCTCAGCCTGGAAGAGGCTGGTCAATCAGAGAAGGGCTGCTGGATGGCTGGAGTTTGGCTTACAGAAAATAAAGTTCTATAACTTATTTTCTGTAATAGTCATAACAAATCTAAAAATGGCAAGTTGTTGGATTTATCATAACTATTCTTTTAAGTCCTTGAATTAAATGTTTAGCTCCTTTCTATTATTAGTTATACTTTATTAAAGTATTCCCATTTTATCCTGTGGAGCCAATGCATTACACTCCGGAAAAAACGAAATTGGAAGTTTTCCCCTCATCAGGGCATATAAAACATATTTTATAATGGTACTGCTTATAGTTACAAGGCACCCTTCCCCTGAGGCTACTAGGGGAGAACTTGGGGGGGGGGGGGGGGGGGGGCATATGTAATAATAAGGTAATTTACTGCTTTGAAAAACCTTTAATTTCAAAGACTAATTTGCATATAATTCTACTTGAAAAGCAGGGCTGAATTTTAAAATGATTGCAGGCATCCCCATAGTGCATGCTTAAGTACATTACATCTACTGGGCCTCTAAACCTGCATGCCCTACCATATACTAGGTACTTACCAGTTGGTTGTTAGTACCAATTTTAATTATACCTCAATTACCATGTACAGAGCACAGGCCCTGGGTCTGGTTAGCAGAGAGGCACAATCAGAATCAGAGAACCAGCATTTAATAGTCAAAGTGGGGCAAAAAGTGGGGAGACACTGCAAACAGGTCCTGGTTTCTCACAGTTGACATTTACTAATTCATGCCCTCAAACTCAAAGCTGTTACAAGGATTTATGAATATGAGGCTACAAAAGGAGTAATAATGTTTATGCAATTTGAAGACATGTAGCAGATGCATAGCCACATTGTAGTATTTGAACTATGCCCTACCTTTTTGTGGTCCATCTCCAGTGAAGTGAGCTTGTACCTATTAATGTCAACACCGCATCCGGCAGTGTAGGCATTTCAATAATATTGCTCTTCTTAACTGAGTCTAGGTTGCATTATGTCCCTCTCTGCACTCTGGATTGGGTTTTGGAAACAGTAACAGTTAGTTCAACCAATGTGAAGTGCCCTGGTATGCTGTCACTATTTGGCTCTCTCAAAGGCAGGATTCCCACCACTGATCAATGATCCTGACCAGGCGAGGGAGCTTTGGAATTAATCAAGAAGTGCATTATGAAGAATGGGCAAAATATTATCTCACCCAAGATTTCACATGTATATGTTTAAATGAGACTATTACTGTTGAAATGATTTTGATAAGCTAGCCTGGCTAATGAGGGGTGTACCCTGAGACTGGTCCCAGGATGCTTGTTTCTGCTCCAGTGAGGATCTGGTTTAGCAGTTCGGGTTGGACTTTTCCCATAATGAGCAGGGTCAAGACTGATTTACATATGGCTGGGTCTAAACTGGGGTGGCATGGTGAGCAAAAGAACAATGGATTTAACCCAGATCTCTTGACTGGAGGTGAACGTTTGGTTTTTTCCACATTCCGTCCATTATTTGTGTGTCTTTTACAATTTTTATATGACCTGCTATAAAGGGGTTTCCTGTATTATGCTGACTAGGCCTCAATGTCATTTTTTTCAAAATGGATGCTCTATGATATTCACATTTTGTTTATGTTTCTACAGCATGTAATCAACTAAGATGTGGATTTATTTATTTCTGAATGGCACTGTTCTCAAAAAAGCTCTCTTGCCCAGGCTCACTTTTGTGACATGCTTTTAAGGATCTTCTTCTCTCCATGGCTCACTGTTGTTTGTGTTACTAGTTTTTTCTGACATCTCTGGATGACATTAGACCAGAGAGGCTGAATTAATATTCATTTAGTGGGTTAGTGCTTAGGTGTCACTGCTGCATGACGATCTTAAAATCTGTATTGTCATTTGTTGGAAATGCATTTCTTTGCTCACACCACAGTACCTTTGCACTTTTCAGATTCCTCTATGGAGAAATTTGCCACATCAGCCTTCAAATTTGGGGGGTGAGACAGATCTTTTTGGGTCTCTACTAGGGATGCTATGCAATTTCTAACGGCATTTGCTACATGGTTGGGATTTTCTCTAATTTTGTCACTCTTCTGTAAAAAACTAAATTGAGGGCCTTTATGGCAACTAAATTCTAGAAATGTTTGCATTCCATTACCCTTTATTGTACCTTTTGACTTTTTATGATACATCTTCATGGTTTGTCTACACTTCCTCCCCCTAAGCAGAGTTCCTTTGCCCATCTAAAGGTGTTGCCAGAGAAATGAGTAACCCCTGTGTGGTACTCAAACCCTGTTCTGGGGGCAGCACCTCTCCCACTGGGACTTTTGCCTGGTTGACTAGAGTGTTAAAAAGGGGAGTGGGCCTAGGACATAGCTACATCTGCTTGAGACAGAGTTGGTCCCTTTAAAGTTAATTACGTTCCTGGATGCCTCCCATATGATTACCTGTCAGAGGAACAAAACATCTTCCCACACCCAAAGCCTTTTTGTGTCCGCTCTGAGTTCATATCTCATCAAGGTGCTTTTGAACTCCTGGTGAAAGATGGAAGCTCCTGCAAATGGGCTTCTAGAGGCTTTAGATATGTAAAGGTGACTTTTTAAAAGTACCTTACTGTTAAATACCATGCACACTGCTTTAACAGGCAGTAAGACTTACATAGGGGTTATATTAAAACATTTAAAAGGATGGGTTTAAGCCTATCAAAGGGAGTTAATGTGACAGGTCGAATTTACAGTTTAAAACTGCACAGCCTGTGTCAGGCATGTAGTCAAGTTCTCATTGCCACTGTAGTAGATGACTCAATGGGTGCTGTAGTCCACTAAAGACATTTAACTTTCAGGCCCTGAGTTCACTTTGTTTCATATACTAGGGTCTTATAGGTAAGGTACATTTACCAATTAGGAGTATAGCCAATTTCAACATGTTTTGGGGGTCTGAGAACATGCACTGGAGCCTGGTTAGCAGAGTCCAAGTTCACAGAGTTAAAAAATCTGCAGCATCAGTCCAAATAAATGGGGGTGATCATGCAAAAATAGAAAGTGACAACAACAGCTCAACACATTTGAAAAATAACTTTGAACACATACTCCCAAAAGCGCTGTTATCCTCATTCACTCCCAAACCGTGTGTTTTAGTGGAGCGGGTGTTTATGAAGATCAACATCAGGTTTCAGATGCAACGATCCTCACACTGAATAACATAATTGGTATGCTCAATAATGCGAAATATAAACACTTTATATCACCCTAGCCGTCTCCTTATGTCTTTAATATTCTTAGGACGGTGTCCTCTTGTAATGGCTAGTATGTTACTGAAAGTCAAATCAACTTGGTTGGTAAAATTACATAAGAAAAAGTACTGTGCATGAAACTGAGACTTTTATTTTATTACAACCACCCTGTTCCCTTAGTGTTTAAGTGGTAACTTGTGTGTGCCAGCAAAAGCTTGAATATGTTACCATATCCTGGCTCATTTAGAGTTGGTTGAACTTTTTTGTTGCATTACCACAAATCAGTAAATGTGTTACGCCCAGCATTCTTGGTATTACTGCAAATGTTCCTTTAAATAGGGAATAACACGAGGAAAGTATTTCTGCAAACTTTGCATTTATTAAGCCACAAAGATTGCACCAGCGTTTTTTTGGTGTGACTAGACAAGCTTTCCTGTGCAGTAAAGTGGTATTACTGCAGCAGTAAGGCCACTTTATTCAAGTAGAAAAAATCATGTTATTGGTTGGGAATTTGTAACCCTTGTAACCTTTTGAAAATGAAAGCATCTGGGGTTCCATAACGTATAACATTGTAATAGAAAAGCAGGAGAGTGTCAGAGGCATTACATTGGGCATTAAAAGTTCAATCTGTAAAATCTAGTTATAAATGTAATTATACATTCAATGTCTTGAGGACTGCAAATCAAACTCTAGGCTCGTCTTAAGTTTCCTCTTAAATCCTGTTTTGTATATGTGAGCCATTTGGTAATTGACTCTGTGGCTCTAAAATTGAGTCTCAGTCACTGTAATTAGAAAAGCAAAGCCTTCCTTTGCAGAAACAATCATCCATGTTTTCAGACAAGTAGTCAAGCAGAGAACACGGGGCAACATCTTCTCTTTTTGGGAAACCTACCAATCGTAGGTCCACTTTGTCCTTATTGGGCCTCTTCAAAAAGGTGCAGCTTGAGTTTCTATGGTGCAGAGGAGAGTAGAACCCTCTTCTGGGCATGAGCACCTATGGCATGGGGAGGGGCTCAACCACACATCAGTGATTTATTGAGAAAAACTAAAAATTGAACCACTGATCAAGTATCATTCAAAGCCATCATTATTTGTTTCTCTGTGCCAATGCATACGAAGACTAACTATTCGAAAATAAGCCTTTACCCAACCCAAAGTGAGATAGTCTGCTTGGCACTGCTAGGCACATCAACAATTAATCTCGCTTTTAAGTGGACGACACAAAGATCCACCTAAATTTGCATAAGGATCTTAAACTTACCTCCAGGTCTCAGACTATCTGTTAGAAGTTTAGCAATACAAGTGGTCCAACTGGCTTTGTTTTAATGGGCAGTGGCCTGAGACCCTGCTCCTGTAGCTGAGCCCCTCGTTGCTTCGGTCACCTCCAGTGCGCCTCCGCCGTCACTATTCAAGAAGGTCATGATATCTGACACAAACTAATTCCTCATTCACAAGTCAATACCTCCTATAAAAGCTTGGTGTAATCTTGCTTCTGCTACATCTACCGCACAAAATATCCTTGTTTTTCAAAGTTGTGATTTCTCAGGTTGATTAATACAGTGCAGTTAATTTGTCAAAAGAAATATGTGCAATGGCTCAAAATATTTCTCAGAAGCCTGCTGCGGGTGCTGCTGAATTCCAGATTTCCAGGGTTGCCGAATACCAAGGCAATCTAGTCTTCATTTCACCTCATGCATCTTTCTTCCTCCTTTCTTCCTCTCTTTCTACCTTTGTGGCTTTTTATCTTGGTCAACGTCTGATGACATTTCATTTCACTTGCCCCATTACTGGTATCAGCAACTCCATTACTGCAGCATGGCTACACGTCTATAGTCAGCCTGTCGTGAGAACCTCTTGGATCCGACTTGGTTCCACCATTTTTTAGCTTCATTACACATTTTAAATTTTACATGTCTTAACCACATTGCTTTTAGTAATGCCTTTTTACATGTTTTATTTCAGCTTTGCTTGCATGATATTATACCAGGAATCTACTGTATGATTTGTTTGTTTTAGTAAGCCTTTCCTCGACAGGTAAACTGTACTTTCTGTTCAAGGCTAGGAACAGAACACAATATCCTAGTACCTATGTTGCCTGTTCAGGAGACAGCTTCAAACATCCAGACATATCATTACATCAAAGCAGTGCTTCTGGTACAGTGTGGGTTTTATTATATAAATGATGCACAGACCCGGAAGGGGCAGAGGGGCATTCCAGCTGCGACCCTCCTGGGACAAACACTGTATCCACCATGCAGCTCTGCTGACGTTAATCTACCAGCTTCTTGAGAGGATTGACATTCAGTCTACATGTTGATTCCTGACTCTGTTCTAGGTATAAGGCGAATGCCAACCATATAGATCGGCCAGTCAGAAGGGCACAGCCATTATGCTCTCAGTATAGTCTTAGGGTTAGGCAGGACTTCTAGAACCTCTAGTACTGAGTTATCATGGTTGGACTATTCATTATCTTTACCATGTTTATAATGCTGGTGGCTTTGTTGTGTTTCATCTGCCTAATGCATTGAAAACAATTTTTGTACTTCTATTGTGGTTTGCCTAGGCATGCCTGAGTAATACAATGAAAGGGTGAAATCTGTTTACACAACTTCGCTGGGGAGTCAGAGTGTCGTGTTCAGGTTGCCACACTCACCTTTCAGCAGGGTTGGGGGTTTAGGTGAGGCACTGTGAGCTCGCCAGGAATTGGGCTGGCAGTTTATGATGGTGTGGAAGGACTCAGTCCCCCATATTATGAAGTTCCGTCATCCTAATATGCAGTCCTGTTATCATAGTAGGAACCATATACCAGGGCCATCATGAAGCCATGCTGCAGTAATGGAGTTGCTGATACCTGTAACGGGGCAACTGAAAGGAAAATATCACAATTGATGGAATAAGCATTTGGAGAATATCCAAATGATGTCATTATCTTCTTGAAAAGACTTGAGGAAGGGGTTTCCCCTGAAAATACATGTTGGCTGTGTTTCTGAGAAGAAATGGAGCGATGAAGTAAAATGTTATTTATGGGAAGGTGTACCTCCATCTGAAACAATGCCTTCATTTTTATTTACTTGTATGACACTTTTCTTGCTTTTGTTTTGAGGTAATGAAGAAAACGAATTTTAAAAATCCAATCAAGAAAATTTATAAAATCCAAAACCTTGTATACAGAATTTATAAATTGTTGATATGCTGTTCAATGTGATGGAGTTTTCATTAATATTTTTGTTTTAGTTTATATTGTAGCTGATTGTGTTATTGTTTGCAAGGATCAGTGGTGTGATCCATTTTTCCATATAAAAGGTTGTTGAATGGCTAGCAGGCCCTTCCGTGAAACCTGGCTTTGTGCTCCATGCACAAAAAGTGGGCTCCCAAACAGGTTTTTCAAGTGTTTGATAATTATACCCTTTAAGGTATGCTCAATTGATGAAAGTAGCATTTTCCATGTAAAAGGTGCTGACCCTATGCCAAAGTGTCGTTTTCCACTTTGGCACAAAGTGACCTCCAACCCATTTGAGAAACCCACTATTCAACGTCCTTCAAGTTGCTGATTTTGTTTAAAAAAAACAAAAAAAAGGCCCTCATCATTTCCACCCAGTTTTACAGTAGCAGTTTCTAGGGGTAAGCTGTACGTCATTTCAGGTTATGCTCCTTGGACCAATGGTTTTTGTCTTTGCCTTTTCCTATGGTCACAGACTAACTGGTCATTATTTCTCTGTCTTGGACCCTACCGTGACAGCCTGCAACCAAGAACGATCCTGTCACAGTGGAAAAATACAAACATTGAAGATTCTGAAACTACATTTTTTGTAATACAAAAAGCATCTAATCAAATTAGGGGGCTGATGGACAGGGTACTACATTGCAAACACAGTATGCTGTCTGCCAAACCTTTGGCCTGGCTGCCTCATTTAGAGACAGGCTTACTGTAAGGTTTCCTTTGGTGGAAGCCTTATTGGCTCTGTTGACAGAAAGCTTACTCTGATGGATCGACAGAGAAGGGTCATTAGAGTAAAGCCATCACACTATTCGTTCTATTTAGAGCAAGTCATGTGATTTTTTTTCTGTCACCGGCAGTAAAACCCTGGCCGTGAGTGACAGTAAAAAAAAAATAATGACCACTACGCCCTGGGAGAAAACTCCCAAGGTGTGGGGTCAGAAAGAATACCCAGCTTTGGAAATTTGTTTCTGAAAACACAAAAACAGTTGAGTGTTTGTTGGACGGCCACCTAACTTTTGATATCTTCACAGGAACCGCTATGACTGCAGTTCCTTTCAACGTACACTGCTGGGGCGGATGCTTTGGCAGATGGTAGTCAGTAAGAGTAGCTCTTATAATGTCATCCACTACCCTGATGGACAGAGAACCATATGCCAAAATTTACAAATGGACCAGCTTCCAGCTTTCTCAGATCCGCCTGTCTAAACCACATCAAAGGAAATAGCACACCAATGTTATCTGTGGCTTCCCTACAATTGTTGACAAGCTGAAACAGTGTGAGCATGTTGTAACCTACTACTAACCATAACCCAAATTCTGAACCTAAAATTTCAAATAGGTTCAGGATTTTGTCAAACTGTGAATCACATTTTGCCCAAAAGTAGACTGCAACAACATTTCTTCATTAGATCATAATAGGTTTAATGAAGCTTTACAAAGCATGACAGGTGTGCTTTTATGTTTGGTTAGAGTACATGATTTTTGTGGCATTTTTGCTTTCCATATCCATGTCTGAACTGGGGTGGCAGAGTGGGCTAAAGAACGGTGATGGATTAAACCCAGATCAGTTGACTGGGGGTGAGTGCTTGCAATGTTCAACACTCCGTCCATCATTTCCTTTGGTTTTTGCTTTCCATATTTACTAAGCACTGTAATATATTGTAGAACATGCCTTTATTGTCAGATCTTGCGGGGAGGCACTGGAGCTAACAAATGGTGCTCTTTATTTATTGATGGTGAAAGGTGGGGGAGTTTCATGACTGGAAAACATATTTTCCCTGTGAACATAACAAAGTGGAATTGTGCAGAGGCATAGTTCAACTGGATTCACTCATTCAGGATTTTCAGTCTAGTGCAGTGCTTCCCAAACCTTTTAGAACCATGACCCAATTTTTAGAACGACAAACTTTCATGACCCACCTAGCTTTAATGGACAGGAGGCAGGTGTTTTTTTAAATGTAACTAAAGAATTGTAGGTAGCCCACTGTAACAGCACATTTTCCATTGAGATGGCCACTAAATTTGCACAGACATACTATTTAACTGATAAAATTATATTGCACACAAATAATGTGTGGAAATTCGGTTTCAGTGGATATTTAACATTTGTGCATCAGCACATGTCTTGATTTGTTTTGATCCTATTAAAATCTTCTTTTCCATCACACTTCAGAATTACAAAAAAAGTGCTTCCTTTTTTCTTTCCAAACTACTGAATGTGTACAGTTTATTTACAGGTATTTACATTTCATCGTGTGTTACAAAAAGATGACATCCTACTGCCTGTCTGCAGCAAGATTGTCACATAATTCACTTTACATTCCTTTCTATGGCTGCAAAGAGAGAGGAGTTTGTGAACACATCATGTATGTTAAAAAGGCAGCAATTTGTCATAGTCTGACATTGGACATCTGTCTTTTGAAGCACAGTAAATGAAACAAGAGTAATGCAGAATTTAAAGGCACCTTTATTCATTGCTTGGACTTTCATGACCCACCAGTCAGGCAAACCGTTTGGGAAACACTGATCTAGTGGAAAATAAGAGTATATTTTGTGATGTGAAATACACATGGGCAATATTATGAAAGTGACACAATGGTGCAACAGGTGTTCCCTGCTGCTATTTGCATCCCTGCAGCTGTCAACAACAGGATGCTGACATTTGTTCCTATTCCGGTTTCTGGACTGAGATAAGGATGATTCATTCTTGAAGCCATACAGGCCTTTCCACAGTAAGCATCGCATGTGAAAGACAAGTGCCCGCAAAAAGAGTTGCAACTGGAGGAAAAACAAAGAACCAAGACCAGACTAAAGATTCTTCAAACCTCCACAAAAAGATCAGGGACACAAATTACATAAAAGGAGAGCCTTTCAACCTGCCTGAAAATACTTCTGCTGTATTGTGACACAGTAATATAGAAGGAAGGGGGTAATTAAATGGTGTTTAGACAAGTAAAAGGAATTATATAGAAGTCACTTGACAGAAGCCATTGGATATTAGGAAACTGAAATGCAACCATCTCCATCTTGGAACTAGACAGTGCATCGAAAACTAGGAATGGACTTCAAATACTTAAATGACCTTAGACGAGTGATTGCCCTTCCCCCTCCAGGTAGGCCATGAGGTAGTCATTGAGGACTAGCCCCGCCACTCTTCTGTTCAGAGCTCAGGCTGTAGGCTGCCAGTCAGTGTTCACACCTAGAACCTAACCCCCAAGGACTGCAGGTGTGTCGAAATGTCCCCCAAGTGTATTTCCTGAAAGTTATCAGTAACCCATCAGTGCCGTAAGCCTCAAGCGAGTGGTTTTTATGGTTTTCTCACATTCCAGTAGGCGCCACAGCGGCTCTTGCATACTTCATACTTCATAAGGAACTTCAAGCGCTGGGTGTGAGAAATACTGAGCACTTGAACCACCCTTTCATGCCTGAGGAATCTCAAGTGGGCAAATTCTCAATTGCATTGGGACATTGCTTCATATATGCATTGCTCCATGCAAAGGAGGTAGTGCCTTGAGCCTATGCCCACACTGTACAACTGACAAAGGTGCAAGGGTAAACTCAGTCCTGGTAGCTGCACTGACTGTGTTCCACATAGGAAGTGGTGCACAATTACCACAACCACCAACTGCAGCTTTTGAAAAAAGTGGAAAGAGGTCCCAGCCCCCCGCCCAGGTATTCCTCCACAGTTGGGAGCCGTCGCGCAGAGAACCTGCCACCACCAGATGCCTTATTGCAATAGTAGCTGCCCTGACACCTTGAGGTTGACCTTTGGTTTGAAACAGCCAGTTTTCCTCTCACTTTACCACTGTCTCAGCAAGGACAAGTTATTGCCTGCACTGGGGTGAGTTTGTTTTTGCATTTTCTTTTTCATTTATGGGCACAACTGCGCATGTTGTTTGTGGGTGCTCCACAGTGCATACCGGGACAGAGTGCCCGGTAGGAAACATAGCCCATGGAAATCTATGACAGCCTCAGGTTTCAAGGAGCACTCGGTATATTTCTTTCTAAATCCCATTGAAGCTGAAATTCTACTACACACCTTGGTCTCAATCAACTGGAACAGATATGTAACTTTTTTTTGCAGCTCTTTTTGAATCCGGCACATGATACTGTACCAGACACAGACAGAAACAGCAGTGATGCCCTGAAGCTGATGTGAGATGACAGTGTACCTGACACTCAGCTGGAACACTGCCTGCACAGTGGCTTGAATTTCACTTTTAAACCCCCTGGTAGACAATAAGGAGGAATTATTATCCTTCTACTCCTACACAAAACACTATTTATATCCTATTCACACAATCTTGACAACTAAGCACAAAACAGTTATGCTTGAGGACAATATTTCAGGACCTGGGAAACTATGCAAAAGGATCCTATTTAATTAAAATGACTGTTTTGTGCTGACTCTGAATTATTGTATGGCTTTGTGGCAACACCTTTCTCACTTTTGAGTTATTGAGTTCACCTACAGGTCACTAATTTTAAAGCACAAAATGCCCAGATGGTCTGATACATTAGCATTTGCTTAATATGTGTGGCTGTACTTTACTTGTTGATTGCGTGATGAAGCACAATTCACAAATATGTAAAATTCATTTTTTATCTTTAACAGACAGGTGCAGGATTTAGAATATATCTTTCCCCAATTCGAACCATGTCACCATTAATTTACTAGATCACAACTTCTGCCAGCTTTAGCTGTTGGTTGGCAAACATACATTTGTTTTCAATAACACTTAGATTCGGCTTTGGATACGCCCTTTACTTCTGATTCTGCTGTTTTCTTATCTAGCTCCCTTCCATGCTTTAGATTCAAAGGTTTTAGCAAAAAACCTATGTTGACCCACCGAATGAGCACTTTGGTCTCAATGTATCTTGATTTGATTGGTTGAGTTATATTCTTCCACTGTTGTGATCAGGACCTTGCATTGCAGCCCATGAGTGACTATTTTCTCTCCTATTTTCAGTTTTTTTCCTGTCCCTCCGTTTGCGGTTGCTGCTCTCTTTATTTATTATTAGCCTCTGCACCTGCTTGCACATTGCAATCCCCTTGTACTCCAATAGCCTTCCGCTGCTGTATCAGCAGGGAGTCATCTTTAAAGGGGTTCGGAACTAGTCTATGATGGTGTTAGAAATGGGATTACTGGTTGGCTGAAGTATGCACCCAGGTCAGGCAGGAACCACCACTCTTGTCAGGGTAAGCTAGATACACACTAAAAGATAACCTGTGCTCACCCACTGATAGCTTGGTACAGAGCAGTAAGAATTATCTAATGAGGCAATGTGTAAAGTATGTTTGCAAAACACACACACACACACAGACAGTAACACAATGTTTACACCACTAAAGACTCCACACAGGTTTTTAAAACAAAATAGATAATATTTATCTGAATAAAACAAGACCAAAGCAACAACAATTCTATCAGTAGAAGTTAGGATATGAATTTTTAAAGAATAAATGCAAAAACAGTGCTTAGAAGTCAATAGCGATAAAAGGTTTCTTGAGGCCGCGAAGGACTGGGGTAAATCCAAAGTTCAGGCTGACTGCGATGGAGGGCAGGCTGTCTACGAGGCTCATGCAGGTCCCACTAAAAAAGTACCTTGGATGGAGCATAGCACAAATGCTCATGACACGATGTGGCGATCTTGTCCATGTAGCCGGGTCACTGCGTTGTTGTCGAGCTCCATTGAAATGCAGAAAATGCGTTGTTGTCGAACCGCTCAGTACATCAGCGTCAGGCCACGCAGGCTGTAGGACTACTGTTTTCAAACAGCCTCTGCGTCCACGTCAAAGGGCAATGCGTCGGTTCCAACCGGTGCAGTGCTGACAATGCATTGGTTTTGTAGGAAAACAGCTGCAGAACCAACTTGTGAGGCCCAGGACTGTAGGGGGCACCTCAGGCAAGGGTGGAATTCGCAGATGGCAGAGTACGGCAGCACCAGCAGGATTGTAGCAAGACTTTTGTGTCCCTAAAACGTCAGAAAACAGGAGGCCAGCCAACAAGCCTTTGGAATCACTCTGGGTTCAAGTGAGATGGGTCCAGTCCTTGTCCTCAGCAGGGCAGAGATCAGCAGGCAGCAGGGCAGCTCAGCATAGCAGAGAAACAGTTCCTCAGAACAGTTAGTCAAGGCAAAGTGGAAATCCTTACAGCACAGCAGTCTTTACTGCAGCAGATGTTTTTCCCAGATCTAGTCATGTACTCTTTTAGGCTGTGAGACACCCAGCCCTTATACTGTATAGTATTCCACTGTATGCTACTCCACTTTACGGTAATCCACTCTACGCCAATACAGTGTACGCCACTCCATTCTACACTATTAGACTATTTGCAACTTCAGTCTTTGCCCTTCTACTGTATGGTATTCCACTTTACCCCACTCCACTGTTCGCCACTGTACTGTATGCTATTACACTCTACCCTATTGAGGAAATATGAATTTTTATGGTCAATTATGTCCCCTATCTTAGACCCCAACGGCTCCATGTACATGCTACAAGTACATGTATGTTCCCTCCACTTCAAGCTATGAAGACGCAAATACATATGTGTCCAACGTTAACATGTCCTCTTTCAGATCTGCCATGAATGGGTCAGATATTCCGTTCCTAAGTATGCCTTGCCACCGTCTTTATATGGTATACTTTTCACGTTTCCAGCTTCTGCCTCTGAATGCTCCAGCCTGGACCTGTATCTGTATCCATGACCTTTGTCTTACTTCCTGCGCGGCTAACGGTGCCTGGCCCGGCCTGTTGCCTGCCAAAAACTGTATTCAGCCTTCAAGTTATCTGCTCCGCTCCTCGAGAAATGCATTCCTGTCTAGTAGTTTAGGTAAACATCCTTCCAGCTACAGAGCAAAGGGCCCGGCCTTACTGTCTCCGTGCAAGTAATTCATGGTTTCTGTTTCCATGGTAGGCCCATGCCCCTCGCATCTCATGCAGACACGTAGACGCTTATACACGCACTGGTAGTCAGTATAGGATAGCCTCTGCCTGAGAGACCTTTCCTTCCAGATAATACAGTTCCTTAAACACAAGATATTAGATACGATTTGGGATTAGGTTGTTCTGACATCCCAGACTTCTGTCTCCTCATGTAGGGCTAAATGTCAAGTCCCCTTCACCCTCCAGTTACACGTCAATCACACGTCATGCTGCTGCACGCGCATCTCTGCCAAGTATTTCTGCTGACTTTGCAGGATTCTCTTATGGATCCACCCACTTGTGTCATCATCATAACGACGTTTCTAGCACATGCCCTCATGCACGCCTATTGTAACGCCTTTTCATTACGTATGTGTATTCTTATCTCTCTTCTCAGCTGCAACGCCTTCTGCATATGTCTTCACTGTAATGCATTTACTATAAATATGACAACCT